>NC_056741.1:1360849365-1361594365 GCF_019279795.1 Protopterus annectens
CACGCCTCAAAACCGAGGCGAAATCCTTCAAAGCCCCCGGGCCTATGGAAAATACGGCCCAGACCGCAGAATCCTTTATAAACGCATTCTATGAACACCTTCAGGAATGCATGGATCATGCAATCCCAAATAAAACCAAGACCCAATCCTCCAAATGCAAACGTCCTGTCTGGTGGACCCCAGCCATAAACAAACTATACAATAGAAGGAGGAAGCTACTACATGATAGAGCAAAATCCCAAAAAGGGAAGGCATCTCTGATCAGTATTAGTAAAAAACTATGGGCACTCATAAAATCATCTAAGGCAAGCTTCGAGACAAAAATTGCACAGGACACTAAGGATAATCACAAGGCTTTCTTTAGTTATGTTAGGAACCTGGGTGGGAATTCCCAGATCTGCTCAGAATTAGTCCAAAATGACAAAAAATACACCGAACCCACAGACATTGCCAACATCCTAGCTGACAGGTTCAGTGCAAACTCCCCCCCTCCCCACCAAAAGGGCAAATATCTATCCTAACAGAGTGCTGCCCCCCCTGACATCTCAGATGCTCAGGTAAGAGCCGCCCTCTCCAAAGCAAAAAACACAGCATCAATGGGACCAGATGGTGTCCTGGGCTGCGTCCTACATGAACTCCAAGAAGAGCTAAACCCAAACATAAAACTACTGTTCAATCTTAGTCTTACTACAGGATATGTACCTAAAGAGTGGCGTACAGTAACAGTGGTCCCTCTCCACAAAGGTGGTGCCTCAACGGATCCTGGAAACCATCATCCCTTAAGCCTGACTAGCTTGGTCTGCAAAGCTATGGAAAGGATCATCATGGACCTCATAAATAAAGATATTGGGGACCTACAGACACTGGATCCTACCCAGTTTGGCTTTGTTAAGGGCAGATCCTGCCTCTTAAACCTGGTCGATTTCTTTGAAACAGTCACCAAGGCCATTGACGAGGGGAAGGTGGTCCACACAGCCTACCTGGACCTCGCAAAAGCCTTCGATACAATACCCCACTTGGGCATTATAGATAAGCTCACCAGCTTAAATATAAACCTCTATGTCACTAGATGGGTTGCAAACTGGCTCAAGGACAGAACCCACATGGTTAGAATTGCTGGAGCCATGTCTGACTCCAAACCAGTTACAAGTGGCGTCCCACAAGGCTCAGTCCTGGGACCTCTCTTGTTCGGTATATATTTCTCGGCAATACAGGCCAACACGGAAGGACTGTGGCTGACCAAGTTCGCAGATGACTGCAAACTGGGCGCCATAATCAACTCCCCAGCCGACACAAGCATCCTCCAAAAGGGCCTCATAGAAACAGACAACTGGTGCCAGAGCCATGGCCTCAAGCTAAACGCCAAAAAGTGTATAGTCATCCCCTTTGGCAAAAACAAAGTGCACACAAATTACCACATAGGTGGTAATCCATTTAGTACAGAAGAAGTCATTAGGGACCTGGGGACCCAAGTTGATAGCAATCTCTCATTTGACAACCACGTGGCCAAAGTGGTTAGAAAAATATATAGCCCACCTAATCATGAAGGGATTCACATCTAGATCAGGGAAGGTCATCGTGCCTCTTTACTCATCCCTCATCAGGCCCATAACTGAGTACAATGCCCCTTTTGGGATGTACCTTACCAGACACCTGCAGCAACTGGAAAGACCCCAAAAGTACCTCACCAAGAGGATCAAAGGGCTCAAACATATGCCATATGCTGCCCGGTTAAAGAAACTCCAGCTCTACTCAGTGGCATACCGCCTGCTCAGAGGCGATCTGTGCCTGACGTATAAAGCCATGTCCAACCCAGAATTAATGGACATGCTGCACCTCAGAAAATCCAAATCCCATCGAGCTACGCTCGAGAGACTTGAACCTCAGCACTGAAATAAATAGGACATGCTGGAGGGACAGATTCATAACCCAGAGGCTCCCTTCACTCTGGAATAAAATCCCAGTCCAGGTTAGGCAGTGTCCCACATTGACTCTCTTCAAGAGGAATCTTGATGAGTGGATGGGAGAACGTAGGTTTACCCCGGCTATCACTTCTGTGTCACTGTTAGACAGAGGCACAGTATACCAACCTCAAAAAAAGGCATAGCAAAATTAATTTAAAATGGGTGGCGAAAGCCAAACACACTCTGGCTAGGCTTATAAATGCCCTAGGGCAGATAGCCTAGTATGAACCTATGAACCTAAATGTTTTGCTCTTTGAACTGTATGCTCAGCTAATTCATTGGACTGTGGATACTCAGAACTAGTAGCAACATGGACAAAGTCCCAAGACTCAGTAAATTTCTTCAACTGTTGACTCGTAAACTGTGTACCACTGTCAGATACAACTGTGTGTGGACTACCATGGACAGAAAAATGTCTCTTCAATTTTGTAATGACAGTGCTAGAAGTTAGGAAGAAGGTGAGTTATTTATTTATTTTACATTTGTTAACCAGGATAGTCCGACTGGATACATGTCAATTTTCAGCAGAGGCCCAGGGAGAAAAGCTCCAAACATACAAACAGATAAAGACAAGCAAGTTACAGTACATGCACAAACATATTGTATTAACATACAAGTTACAGTCTCGCATTTCAAGCCTATGAAGAATACAGTTTATATTCAGAAATATATACAAATATGTTACAGTTTCTCTTATCAAACCTATAGGTGCAGCTTATATACAGAGTATCTGCAAAGATGTTACAGTTTCTCTTTTCAAACATTTTAGTGTAAGAGGTTAGTCGCTGTGAATAAAAAATTGCAGGGATATGGAAGTAGATGAGGCTTTAGTCAGGGTTACAAGCAAAGATATGCCCACTGAGTTTTAAAATACTGGGTTAGATATTTTTTTTTTTAACTGATTAAGGGAGGGGTTCAGAGTAAGGTCAGATGGGAGCGAATTCCAGGTTTTGCCTACTGGATTTGCAAACAAAGATTCTACAGATAGGTTGTTAGCTTTAACAGATTGAACTTTTAGTTATGTACTTACCATAACTTCAGATGTATGGGATCCATCTCGCCTACATTTATAACTGATGGGTTCAGAGCCGATCCATCGGCTCCGACTCGGCCACTATATAGTAGAACGAAGTCTCTAATTGGTTGGGCTACCCCTTATCCCAGAATGCACCACGCCTGCTTCCCCAGATCTTGTTTGTTCGCTTTCATACCTACATCCAGACACAGAGGCATACCAGCAACTGTAACAAACTAAAGTCCTTCAAGAGAAAAGCTCAGGAAGTAGCAGCATTCCCTCTAAATCCAATGGGAAGGGGGAAGGAGGGCGGGTACGTATGAATGTAGGCGAGATGGATCCCATACATCCTAAGTTATGGTAAGTACATAACTAAAAGATGTAATGGGATCCTATCTCGCCTACATTCATAACTGATGGGACAGCGTCCGTAGCACCTAAATCCCGTGTGGCTCATTGGAAAACACTCCTGAGAACTGTGGAACCAAAGGAAGCTCTACCTCGAGAAGCCACATCTATCTTGCAATGAGAAATGAAGTTGTGTGGAGAAGTCCAGGTAGCAGCCGCACAGATATCATCTATCGATAATTTGGAGTGAAATGCTACAGAAGTAGTCATTGCCCAGGTAGAATGAGCCCTGACTGGGAAATGCAGCTCTTTGCCGGACTGTGAATAAATGAAGGAGATGCAATCTTTAATCCATTTGGCTATGGTGGTTTTAGCCACCGGTTGACCCAACCTATTTTCCGCAAAGGACACAAACAGCTGATCTGACTTTAGTGTCTGATTGGTCCTACTTAAATAAAAACGCAGTTGTCTGTGAACATCCAACTGATGGAAAATATATTCTGCGCTATTGGAGAATTTGGGAAAAAACACAGGGAGCTCCAAGGATTGTTGAATGCATAAAGGGGATGCTACCTTGGGCAAGAAAGAGGGATTTAACTTGAGGGACACTCTGTCTTTGTGAAAGGTCAAATAAGGAGGATTAGAACATAGAGCCTGAAGCTCTGAGACCCGCTTGGCAGAGGTTATTGCCACCAAAAAGGCGGTTTTCCAAGATAGAAATTTTATATCACAAGTAGCTGCTGGTTCAAAGGGGCGGGCAGTTAAAGCAGCTAGAACCATGTTCAGGTCCCAAGGGGGCACAGGATGGGCTATAGGGGGCCGAAGGAGCCACGCTCCTTTAAGGAAAGATTTGCAAAGCCTGTTTGCCATTAAGGAAGGCTCAAAGGAGACATGAAAATTAGAAATAGCCGCCAGTTGGACTTTAATTGTGGAAACCGAAGAGCCCAAATAAAACAAAGAAGCCAGGAATTCTAAAACCTGAGGTACTGGGGCAGTAAGGGGATCTATACCTCGTTGCTGGGCCCAAAGAGCAAACCTCTTCCACTTGCTGGAATACAGTTTAATAGTGGAAGGCTTGTGAGAAGAGGACAAAATGTGGATGACGTCTGGAGAAAGGGAGTTATCTCTGACTAAGGTTGGAAGTGGAGTAACCAAGCGGCCAACCTCAAGGACCTGAGGGATGGGCGAGAGTGTCCCAACTGATGAGTCAACAGGTCGGGCACCAGGTCCAGAAACCATGGGCCCTCCACCGCATACCTCAGAAGGAAGGGGAACCAAACCTGACGAGGCCAGTGTGGAGCGATCAAAATCATGTCGCTTCCTAGATAAATCGCCTTCTGTATCACCTTCAGGAGAAGGGGAACCGGAGGGAAGGCGTAAAGTAGAATGGGGGGCCAACTGTGAGCTAGAGCGACCCTGGGAATCTGCCCCTGAGAGGGAGTCAGAGTGAAGAACTCCCTGCATTTCGCATTGTGAGGACTGGCGAACAAGTCGCAACAAGGGAGGCCCCACTTGGCGAAGATGTTTGCAGCCACCCTATCGTTGAGGGACCACTCGCGGGGTAACAGGAGAGTCCTGCTCAACCTGTCTGCAATCACATTGGATTTCCCCGGAATGTGCATTGCCACAAGGAAACGCTGGGTAGAACTCGCCCAATGCCACACTCTCATGGCCTCTCGGCAAAGAGGGTAGGACCTGGTTCCGCCTTGCTTGTTTATGTACCAGACTACCGACATGTTGTCGGATAGGATCGCAATAGTACCCCGTGGAAGAGCATGATGAAGTGCTTGCAACACCAGTAGCACCGCTCTCATTTCCAGGATATTGATATGCAAGTGCGTTTCATGAGCCTGCCACGTGCCTTGGACAGACCTGTCCAGATAATGACCCCCCCCACCCTGTCTGGGAGGCGTCCGTGGTCACTGTGGCGACGGGAGGCTGAGGGGCAAAGGGTTGCCCCTGGTCCAGGTTGGACCGAAGCAGCCACCAACGTAGGTCCCGACGGCAAATTTCGGTAATCTGGACCAAATGGTTCAAGGGAAGTTCCTGAAAGGACCATTGAACCGACAGTAGCCATTGTAGCACCCGCATGTGCAGCCTGGCTAAGGGGACTAGAAGAATAGTCGAGGCCATCGTGCCCAATAACTGCAGAATCAGTCTGGTCTGAACTCGTGATCTGGGTAACAAGGTTTGAACCTGAGACTGCAGGACCTGAATCCTTTCTACCGGCAAGAATGCCCGCATTCTTCTTGTGTCTAACTCTGCGCCTATAAAGGTAATACGCTGAGACGGCTGCAGCACAGATTTTCCCCAATTGAACGTGATTCCTAGTGAATGACCCAAACTGACTGTGGTCATAAGCGCCCGAACTAGTAGATGCTTGGAGGTGGCAGTAAGGAGCCAGTCGTCTAGATAGGGAAACACTTGGAATCCTAGACTTCTCAAGTGAGCTGTCACTACTGCCAAGACACTTGGTGAACACCCTGGGGGCTGTGGTGAGACCAAAGGGCAGTGCTCGGAACTGGAAATAACTGGTTCCCAGGCGGAAGCGTAAATGACACCTGGACTCTTGACTTATCAGAATGTGATAGTAAGCATCCTTGAGACCTATGGAGCACATCCAGACATCCTTCTCCAATAACGGGAGAATGGACTGAAGGGTGACCATTCGGAATTTGGATTTTTTTACAAAGCGATTCAATGAACTGAGGTCCAAAATGGGCCTCAAGTCCCCTGTCTTTTTTGGCACCAAAAATAGTCTTGAGTAAGTTCCTGATCCGATCTGGTCGGCAGGGACAGGCTGGATGACTCCTTTTCTTAGCAGCTTTGAAACCTCGACCGCTGCTTGATCCCGCTGACTGGGTGGCACATCCGGGATTTTCCTGATAGGAAGAGGGGGGATCTTGATGAAAGGGATGAGATAGCCTCCGGTTATGGTTCGGAGCACCCACTAATCCTTGGTGACAGATTCCCAAGCCTGTGGGTGTTCCGCAAAATGACCCCCGACTGGCTCCAGAGATGCGCAGTCGGGCCACGTCTCAGGGACGGGGAGCGTAGGATGGACCACGAAAGGAATAGCGGTCTCCAGAGTTACGGGGGCCTCTGCCGCCTCTGGGGCAGCGTCTTCCTGAATCCCCCCCCCTGCCTCTAGAGGGGGGATCACTCGGTGGAGTAGGGAAAGACCTTTGACATTTCCTGAACCACATTTTCCCTCCTCTCTGGGCCTTGGGATAAGGTCTAGAGGGAGCGGAAAAACAGGCCCCCACGGCAGTCAAGGTCTTGCCCTCCTGCTCACACCGAGTCAGTGTGTCCTTCACCTTGGGTCCAAACAGGGAGGACCCATCAAAGGGGGCGTTGGTGAAGGAAGACTTAAAAGCCTCCGCAAAGGGACACAAGCATAACCAGGCATGTCTTCTAAGAGCCACGCCTGTTCCTGCTGCTCTACTCGCCCCTTCGGCCGCATATGAGATGAGCCTCATGGACGAGTTGACTATCGAAGAAAGGGTAGTTATTTGGGCGCCAACAGTTTGGGCTAACGCCTCAGAAAGATTACCCATAAGAGACTCACCTAACTCTTTGAGGAGGTCCCTTTGGAGCCTGGTAAAATGACAAAGGTAATTCAGCGACCGCAGGGTAAAGGCCGCTGAAGAAAGGGTACGCTTCCCGTACCTATCCATGCTCCTGGAATCCTTATTAGGAGGGTGAATAGATGTTGAAGCCTCTGCCACGTCTTGCTGAGTGGCAGATGCCACCACCATCGCATCTACTGCAACTCCTTTAGACAAAAATTCCTTTTGAGGAGGGGCTGAGAGGAACTTGTTAGGCCTGGCGGGCACCGGTTCCACAGAGTCAGGGTGTTCCCACACCCTTTGAGAAACTAAATCTAGTAGTTCATCGAAGGGTGGAGACACCCAGGAGGTGGAGGGCTGGGCCCCAAAAGCCTTGAGGAAGACTGACTCCTCCGCGGAAGGGGTTTTGGACTGCCAATCGCCTCTCTCTCAGGATCTCGAGGATATCTGAGAATGAGAAGTCATCCGAGGACGATTTTGGGGACCCCTCCGCATCATCGAGGTCAGTATCTGATGTGATAGACTCATCCTGGGAGTTAATGTGCTTCCTCTTGCACAATTTTTTCCTTGGATGTTAATCTGAAGCGGATTCAGAAGGACCTCCCGGGAGAAGGGAACCCCCCAAGGGGGTATCCTCAGGCCCTGGGGCCCCACTGTCGTGGGAATGAAGCACACCAGAAGCACCAGTTCCCAAGTCTAGGGACGGTGAAGTAGAGACTTGCTGAGCTGGCAAGGACATGGCCAGCGCACTCCTCATGGCCTTAAAAGCAGGACCTCCAGGCTCTACGGAGGACACCGGCTGAGAGACCACCATGGTACCGGGAATCCCTGCGGCCAACGCTCCGAGGGGAAGACAAGGCACCGAAGCTACCAGTTCCAAAGTGTTCCCCTCGGCCCCGACCGAGGAAGTCCCGGTACCGAACCCTGACGCCGAGGACAGGGTAGGAATGATGGTCGGAACAGAAAGGCTCCAAGGGAGTCTCTGTTCCGACTGGACAACTCTGCTCCGCTCTACCATCACAGACTCCAACGGCTCCGAGGAAGTTGGAGGAGGAATTGGATGCGAAGTGGGAACCGGCTCCGGAGCAGAGTGGGCTGGAGCCGAGACCATTTTTGCAAAAAACGGGGACTGGAAAAGCCTCTGGATAACTCTGTCCAAATCTTAGTCTGACAACCAGGAGGATTTAGAGGAAATAGATGGGGGCCGAGACGACTTCTCTCTCGGCTCCGATAGACCAGGGGACCGGCTCAGAAACGGCTCCAACACCATCGGCACTGGATCCGGAACTGTGTGAATAATCATCGGCGCCGAAGGAGACTTCGGGGCCGGGGGGGAGGAGTCTGAGCTGCACACCTCCAACAGCTCTGAGACCAAAGGAGCAGAAGCAGGTGATTCGCCTCTCGATCCCCCAACCTGCGGCTCTGACACCAATGGAGCCGAGGAAGGAGGTATCGCGGCAGACCCTTCCACCCGAGGCTCCGAAGCCATTGGAGCCGAGGAAGAAGAGGTCGACCTATGCTTCTTGGAAGTCGGTTCCGATGGACTGGTCGGAGCCAACGACCTTTTTTTTTTAGAAGCTGGAGAGGAAGGAGAAGCCAAAGCTTCCTCAAAAGAGGGCTTAATAAGGCCCTTAAGGATCAATTTATTTTTACGTTCTTGAAGGACCCTAGAGGAAAAAGCATGACAAACACTACATGTTTCCTGCAAATGTTTAGGTCCTAAACAATACATGCAAACAGCATGGCTATCAGTAATAGACATTTTGTAGTTGCACTTGGTGCACTTTTTAAAACCAGACTTCTGTTCTTTTGACATCCTATCACACAACTATTCTTACACGAAAAGTAACCTTAAAGTAGGGCACGAGCCCTTGACTCAACAACGGGACTGGCCCGAGATACAGAACTCAAAACGGGCAGAAGCCCTCTAACTAAAAACGGACTTAGCCCGATAAAGTAGAACGTACAGTAGGATGAAAAAATCAAACCTAAAAGTAGACAAATTCAACACACTAACTCACCAATAAGGGCAAAGGCCCTCTAACTTAAACGGGCCTTGCCCGGTAAGTAGAGAAATACCAACCACACAGAAAAAGGTTCACACACACACGAAAAGCTGTTAAAACAGCTGTTTGTTAAATTAGTGAAGAAACCCCTAGGTCAAAAGACCAAGTAATAAAAAACCACTTAGCTCCAGCCAAGTCGAGACCACGTCTAGCTTGAAAAGCGGCAAACGAGATCTGGGGAAGCAGGCGTGGTGCATTCTGGGATAAGGGGTAGCCCAGCCAATTAGAGACTTCGTTCTACTATATAGTGGCCGAGTCAGAGCTGATGGATCGGCTCCGAACCCATCAGTTATGAATGTAGGCGAGATAGGATCCCATTACATCCAAACGTTTTGTAGTGTAATGAAGTGACCTAGAGTTTTTGTAGGGATGGATAATGTTTTTAAGGGAGGGCATTTTTTCTGGATAGTTAATAACATTGAATGCTACAGTAAGTTGATTATATTGAATTAGTCTGGGGAGTTCTAGCCATCCTAAAAGGTTGAGGTTTTGACAATGGTGTGTCCTGTAGGGAGTTCCTGTGGCAAACCTGGCAATTTGATTGTAGCAGCTAGAGAGTTTGCTGAGATCAGTTTTGTTTAAGTTAGGAGTATTGGCTAGGCATAGAGTAGAGTTGAAAGCAGATGGATACGAGCAATGGCAGTCCTAACTAGAGGGGTGAGAAAAGGTTTGTTTTTGTATAGGGAGCAAAGTTTTTTATTAATGGTTTTAATAGTTTGGTTTACGTGTATATCATAGTCGAGGTTGTTGTCCATTATAACACCCAGGAGTTTGGTATACATATCTGGTGAGATTATGGTCCCATTGTTAGATGTTATAGTAAACGAAGGTTGAGAATTTGTGAATAGGGGAGAAGAGCAATAGCTTTCTTTTATTAGGATTTAATATCAGCTGTTGATTAGAGATCCAGTTTTCCACTGTATTAAAGGTTTTCTTGGTTAAACTAAGGAGATCTGTAGGGGTAGAGGCGGAGCAAATCAGTGTGGAGTCATCAGCATATTGTATACAGGTTTCTTCTGGGATTACAGTGTGGAGGTCATTGATAAAGAGAGAGAAAAGAAGGGGACCTAATATGGAGCCTTGAGGGACACCAAGGGTAATGGGGAGAAGGGTGGAGAGTTTGTCCTGCCAAAGGACAGTCTGCTGTCTTCCACTAAGATAAGATTGAAACCATTGTATAGGGATTATTGTTGTTTAGGGATATTTTATTTAGGGTAAGTAAGAGTAGCTGGTGGTGAACCATGTTGAAGGCCTTGGAAAGATCAAGAAACAGGGCAGAAGATAGTTTGTTGTTACAGTTGGAATTTATGACATTAGAAAAGTAGAGGAGGGCTGAGGTGGTACTGTGCTGTGGTCTAAATCCATGCTGGGAGTTGGCCAGAAGATTATATAAGGTAGTGTAAGAGTTGTTTATGGATACACTTTTCCATAATTTTAGCCAGAGGGAAAAGGATAGCTATTGGTCTATAGTTTGACAGCTCAATGGAGCTGCCTCCTTTGTGGAGTGGTATGACATGTGATATTTTCCAGATAGAGGGGATAGAGGCTTCAGTTATGGTTCTGTTTATCAAAATAGACACAGGGTATGCTATAACATCAGCAGCTTTTTGCAGGTAGTCTGCAGGGAGGAGGTCAGCTGAAAGGGTGGTTGGTTTGATTTTTTAAATTAGGGCTCTAATGAGTGAAGTCGTAACTTTTGGAAGGTAAAGGAGAGAGTGTCACTGGGTTTAGGGATTTCAACATTAGGACAAGTGGGTTTAAGTTTGCTAGCAAGGGCCTGGATGGTTTCTGTAAAGAAACTGTTGAAGGTGTTGGCAATGGACTCTGGCAATTTTTGGGTTGGGGCTGAAGGGGTTGCAGTTGTGGATTGCCCTGGGTGGAGGAGTTTGTTAATACCTGCCCAGAACTTCTGTGGCTTGTTGTGGTGTTTCTGCTGTAGATGGCAGAAATAGTTTTTTTTGTCTAGTAGTATGGATTTTTTTTTGTATCATTCCTATATTGTCGGAATTTGAGTTGATCTTGTGGGGCTTTAGAGGAGCGCCAGGTGTTCCAGGCATTATTTCTTTGGATGATCTTTAGTTTGGTTTCTTCAGTGAGCCAGGGGGCAACTTTTGTTTTAATTCTAATAGAGTGTGCAGGTGCATGGCTGTCAAGGATGGCCAGGAATGTGTTATTAAAGCGTGTTACTGCCTCATCTAGTGGTAGTTGTTTTAGAATTGATCACTTGCATAATTTAGTTCTTCTAAGAATTTATTCAGGTTGAAGTTTTTGTTATTTCTTATTGTTTTATAGGTGGGTAGATGTGGACATTCAACCTTATACCTAATAGCATACGTTAAGAAATGATCACTTAGATCTTCAGGGAGAGTACCTGATTTGTACATGTGGTGGGGGCTATTAATTAGTATCTAGTCTATGATACTTTCTTTATTGTTAAACTTGCTGATCCTAGTAGGGGAGGTTATAGTTTGTGTAAAACCATGTAGGTTTACATGGGTGGTTAGGGTCTCTGCAGTGCAGGCGTACCAATCTATATTGAGGTCTCCTAGAACAATGGTCTCTTGGGTGTAGGCACTGAATAGCCAGTAGAGGATGTCTTCTAGGGTCCCCGAGTTATTACCTGGGGGAATATAGACACATACTATGTTTATACATTTGTTTTTATTTATTTGCAGTCTGGAAATCATCATTTCTGCTTTGTTAAATATAGGTGGTTGAAGGTTGTCTAGAATAACATTTTGGGTGGTTTTATTAAGAACAGCAACCCCTCCCCCTTTCATGGTAGTATGATCTAGCCTCAGAATATTATACCCTGAAGGTAGAATTTCATTATCTGGCGTAGTTGGTTTTAACCATGTTTCGGTGAGACAAAGTATGTCAGGGGAGTAGGTTGTCAGGAGGGCATAGAGGTTGTGGACCTTATTGTTGATGCTTCTAAAGTTTAAGTGGCAGGTCAATAGTGAGTTGGGGGGGTCTATTTAGACTTTGTTTTATGTTTGGGCTGTTATGATTAGAGTTAGTGTTGTCTGGGGATGGTGGCCCAGGGTTGGGGTGGATATCCCCATCAACAGTAAAGGTGTGGGGCAAACTAGCTATGAGCTTTAGAAATTTATCAGTTTTTGATAGTATTTAGTTTTGGTGTCAACATATCTGGGTATATCATGGTGGGTGTTTGTTAGAAAAATATGTATTAACATATGTGTGCAATGCTTATTTTAATAAGGGAAGATTAACAAGTTTTTATTCTATATGTAGCATTAGTCTTATTTGAGACTGAAAATGTGCTTTTCTGACACTGCAAGATGCACTCTGACCTAGTTTGCTAGCACAGCAAAATACATGTTTATGCCTTGGAAATGTACTGGAAAGCAGGTGATTTTCTGCTAGGTCAGGAAATTAAAAGGAGAATAATAATAATGTCTGTAGATCCATTTATTATAGACAATAAGCTCTGTTCGTGTTGATGAAAAAGTGCACAAGCTGCAAGATAGTTAGATATGAACAATAAACTGCTCCAGAAATCTGTACTTGCATTGTGCTTAAATTAGCCATAGTACCTAGACTTGTAACATCACATAGCAAGAAGGTTATAATTGACCAGTGGTCATCAAGGCCATCCTGTTTACTGAAAAAATCTTTTTTAAACTTTGAAGAGTCAGCTAGAAACGTGAAAAATATCTGTAAAATAACAGAATTGTAAACTGGTGATCTGCTATGTCAGTCGTAGTGGGCAATGTCTTGAAAGAAAGGTATAATAACTGTGACACTTCCTGATTTAGTCAGACAAACTCTGTAACTGCATTTTTTGTCTCCTTGCGCAAGAATAAAGATACCTGAACTGAACCTTATGCTTTTGGTCTTTTTAAAGTACTTTTCTCTAACATTTTTTGGTCCTTCGGACCGGAAACCCTCGTTTAGCCTGGAATCAGATGGGCCAGGTGGCATAAAACTGCGCAGGGAAGAAACCACATAGGATCTTCTTCATTGAAAGACCTCCGACTGAATTGTCGTGCAAAAGAGGCCAGCCACTTTTCTGATCTACGACTGAAGGCGGGTTCCATTTGAACAGTGAGTGACCAATCGCTGTGGCTCAGGTAAGGTGAATCTACTTTTTTCTGTTTTAGATCAGGGACTTGATTGTATTTGTTCTGTTCTGTGAGAATTTTTTGAATTCAGGGACAGAAATATTGCTATCTTGTCATAGATGAGGGAAACGGGATAATTAGGCAGGTAGTCTAAAAAGACTGTAAACACTTGGCGGTACCACATTAAAAACAAAAGGGTTACATAACATTTAAAAGGTTAGAACAAAATGGGTAATATGTGCACAAAAACAAAAAAAACCCCAAAGTCCATCGTTAACCAAAGACGCAAAATATATGCAATCACAGCGCGCCGACAACATTAAATATTATACTAAATGGGTTAATAAATATGAATTTGATGGGAAACTAGAAAGATCCTCGCTTATCAAACTTAACACAAGCACTCAGGTCACTCCAAGGCAAGTATAAATATGACTCAGTCATTGTCCATGCTGGTGTGAATGACCTGAGACGTACCTCCCTGGACTACATGAAAAGAGACATAAAGGAGCTCTCTGAGCATGCAGCCCAGGCCGGTATGACCCTGACCTTGAGTAGCATCTTACCCTCACCAAGAATGATGCCACAATATGAAGACAAGATGATCAATTTCAACAATTGGCTTAAGTACTGGTGTCATTCAAAGGGGATCCAATGCTTGTCAGCTTGGGATGATATGCTCGAGAAGCCACAATGCTTCACTAGGGACGGTTTGCACCTGTCACCCCTGGGCTTTCAGATATTGGCAAAGACTCTTGCTACCCCCATAGTGCCTTTTTTAGGCAAGGCTCAAAACACAAACCCACCTCCATAGGTATCACAAGGGATAAGAAACTAAGAGTAATGCTACTCAATGCCAGAAGTCTAAACCTCAAGATGCACGCACTCTAAACTCTCCTTAGCATGGAGAACACTGATATCTGTGCAGTAACAGAAACCTGGTTCAGGGCTCCGAGAGCACCCCAGCACTACCAGGTTATACCTCATACCATGCTTTTGGCCCCAAAACTTGGACCGAACCACAAAGGAGGGGAGTATCGATATTCATCAAAGATACCCACACCTCCAGGTTGGTGGCAAAGCACAAAGCATCAGAGACTATCCATGTGCAACTAACAGTGGGTAAAACTGCCTTCCAGTTTATAGCCTGCTACAGACCACCCTCCCAAACCCAGGAACCCCACTCGGCCTTCCTGAGAACACTGGAAAATATGAAGGTCTCTCCAAACACCATTATATTGGGTGACTTCAACTACCCAAACATAGACTGGGAGCATTACTCTAGCTCCAACACCCTAGCCCAAAGGTTCCTAGAATTTATAAACTCAAATGCTATGGAACAACTTGTTACCAATCCTACAAGAGGGGAAAACATACTGGACATGATCATCACCAACATGGGGACTCTATGCTCCAGACCAGAAGTGTGTCCTTCACTGGTAAGATCAGACCATAAACTAATCTCACTGGATATTCACATCCCGACTCCACCCCCTGCCCAGAAAACCACAGTGAAAAACTTCTCAAGCAAATTTCACACTCCTCAAAACTGAAGTGGAATTCTTCAAAGCCCCCGGGCTTGTGGAAAATACGGCCCAGACCGCAGAATCCTTTATAAACGCATTCTATGAACACCTTCAGGAATGCATGGATCATGCGATCCCAAATAAAACCAAGACCCAATCCTCCAAAGGCAGACGTCCTGTCTGGTGGACCCCAGCCATAAACAAACTATACAATAGGAGGAGGAAGCTACTAAATGATAGAGCAAAATCCCAAAAAGGGAAGGCATCACTGATCAGTATTAGCAAAAAACTACGGGCACACATAAAATTGTCTAAGGCTAGCTTCGAGAGAAAAATTGCACAGGACACTAAGGATAATCACAAGGCTTTCTTTAGTTATGTTAGGAACCTGGGTGGTAATTCCCAGATATGCTCAGAATTAGTCCAAAATGACAAAACATACACCGAACCCACAGACATTGCCAACATCCTAGCTGACAGGTTCAGCGCAAACTTCTCCCACCAAAAGGGCAAATATCTATCCCAGCAGAGTGCTGCCCCTGACATCTCAGATGCTCAGGTAAGAGCCGCCTCCAAAGCAAAAACACAGCATCAATGGGACCAGATGGTGTCCCGGCTGCCTACATGAACTCCAAGAAGAGCTAAACCCAAACATAAAACTACTGTTCAATCTCAGCCTTACTACAGAATATGTGCCCAAAGAGTGGCGTACAGCAACAGTGGTCCCTCTCCATAAAGGTGGTGCCTCAACGGATCCTGGAAACTATCGCCCCATAAGCCTGACTAGCTTGGTCTGCAAAGCTATGGAAAGGATCATCATGGACCTCATAAATAAAGATAATGGGGACCTACAAACACTGGATCCTACCCAGTTCAGCTTTGTTAAGGGCAGATCCTGCCTCTTAAACCTGGTCGATTTCTCTGAAACAGTCACCAAGGCCATTGACGAGGGGAAGGTGGTCCACACAGCCTACCTGGACCTCGCAAAAGCCTTCGATACAATACCCCACTCGGGCATTACAGATAAGCTCACCAGCTTAAATATAAACCCCTATGTCACTAGATGGATTGCAAACTGGCTCAAGGACAGAACCCACATGGTTAGAATTGCTGGAGCCATGTCAGACTCCAAACCAGTTACAAGTGGTGTCCCACAAGGCTCAGTCCTGGGACCTCTCTTGTTCGGTATATATTTCTCGGAGGTACAGGCCAACACGGAAGGACTGTGGCTGACCAAGTTCGCAGATGACTGCAAACTGGGCGCCATAATCGACTCTTCAGTTGACACAAGCATCCTCCAAAAGGGCCTCATAGAAACAGACATCTGGTGCCAGAGCCATGGCCTCCCTATGTCCAACCCGGAATTAATGGACATGCTGCACCTCAGAAAATCCAAATCCTATCGAGCTACGCGCTCGAGAGACTTGAACCTCAATAGGACATGCTGGAGGGACAGATTCATAACCCACAGGCTCCCTTCACTCTGGAATAAAATCCCAGTCCAGGTTAGGCAGAGTTCCTCATTGACTCTCTTCAAGAGGAATCTTGATGAGTGGATGGGAGATCATAGGTTTACCCCGGGTATCACTTCTGTGTCACTGTTAGACAGAGGCACAGTATACTAACCTCGAAAAAGGGCATAGCAAAATAAATTTAAAATGGGTGGCGAAAGCCAAACACATTCTGGCTAGGCTTATAAATGCCCTAGGGCAGATAGGTTTATAGGTTCATACTAGGCTATTAGACAGTTAAAAATCAATTCTAAAGGTCCTCGGGTTAAAAAACAGCGTAAATTAGGAGTTCCTCAGGCACACAGGTGGATTGAGGAAGCAAACCGAAGAGAACAATAGAATAAAAATTCAAAAGCAATGTTTCTAGACAAAGAGGATAATAACTTGGTTATAGCATCAGCCCCTCTGCCCACTCTGGTTCCCTTACCGGAATATGAAGCAAAACAAACTGACCCACCTCCACGATATCCAGTCGTTCCTATAAAACCACTACTGTTTGTTAGAGATCCTATCGAGACTAGGTCTCAAACACATAATTTAAAAGGGGATATTGAATTATATCAAATGAATGGGGCTATGAGTGAAGAAGAGATATGCCCACTCATAGAAGTACCAAATCCTCAGGAAGGACAAGAAGGGCAGAACCCAACTCTTAGTATACAGACCATGGACACCGGAAGACATCTGGAAAGCCACAGAGGAAATTCCCCATCCAAAAGTTAATTTTAGAAAATTCTTAAAAGACTTACAGGGCATGAGATTAAGTTATCACTTAAACGGAGAGGAAGTAAAAAAAAGTGGTCAGACAAAAAGTAGGTCCAGATTGGCACATGATCAGTGGCAACTGGAATCCCTGTGACGCTGCACTTAGGCCCCTCCCACACAGCAGCGCAGAACTAGACAGAGTGAAAGGTCCAACAGACCGAATTTCTGAAAAATGGAAGCCTAGGGCAGACTGGACTTGCATTAATCAATGCATCCAACAAGAAAGTGAAACTGTTGATAGATATTTTTTCAGATTATTGGAATGTTTTAACAATTACTGTGGAATGCAAGCGCCTGAAGATCAGACACAAGATTCCCCATATGAGCAGAAGTTAAAGAATTCATTTTTGAAAGGCAGTATTGCACCCATAAGTAGTTTCATTACTAAACATATGGTAGACCATCGTACAAGCAGATTACAATCACTGCTTGAATATGCTAGACATGCCGAAAGGCATTTTAACAACAAAAAGAAAAAAAAAGCCCAAGTATTTGCTGTGGAAGATGGAAAAGTTTATTTAGTACAATCAGGACAAAAGGGCAAAAAGAATGCCCAAGGAAACAAACAATCTGATCAGCGATCAGAGGACTTTGAAGGGAGAAAGAAAAGAGGTGAGTGCTTCAAATGCGGGGAAAAAAGGACACATGGCAAGAGATTGCAGGAAAAATGAGAAAGCAGCAGTGGAAGACAAAAACGATAAAGGTGAAGACTGACTATATGAAAGTCAGGGATCACTAGATAGGAATAATAGAGAAAGGACAAATGACAATGTAATAGAAGGAGCAGAAAATGTGATAGAGGAAGTGCAGGAAGCTACCGATAGTGAAGAAAACAAAATATTAGACCTAGCCTTATTGAGTTTAGAACTCTATTTGGCTGACACAAAACCATAAGTGACACTCCTGGTAGAAGGGAGGAAAGTCAAATTTTTGTGTGATTCAGGGGCATCACGAACCTTGGTACACCCCTCCAAACTACCAAAAAATTCAGAATCACATGACTTTATACTAGTAAAAGCAGCTAATGGACAGCTGTATCGGGAGCCTCTCTCCCATAACATTACAATAACAGATCCTGTTTCGGGATTAACCCAGAAAAGCAAAATTGTTGTTTCTGCAAAATGCCCAGTGAACCTTTTGGGCAGAGATCTTATGCAACTATTAGGCATAGCAGTAGTTCCAACCATGCAGGGTATGGAATCACAACGACAGACTAATACTTTTGCAGTGCAAACAAAAGGCGAGACATTTTACTGGTACAGCCAGGACTTAGTTACGACTGGCCCTGGAGCAGTAACTGAAGAGTTAATGAATGTAGCCATCAGTAAGTTCCCCTCCCTTTGCATTGACATACAACACCTATTGCACTGTACCCTGTATTTATTGTAATACACCAGGACCCGACAAAGAATATGAACAAAAATTGTTTAAAAATCATGCAAACAGATTAGTACTGTGTAATTTGTACTGGGACATAAAAGGGAACAGTGTAGTCAGCTGTTTATTACCCCAGGAGTTCTTTTCACTTTACAAATCAAATCTAATACCACATGTTAGTTTAACTAAAGAGAAAGATTTAAAATGGATACACCTAGGAAAAAAAGTCACAAAATGGGAAAAATAGACAGAATCAAAACTGTCAGAACAGGGAATACAAAGACAGAAACTAAACTGGATAACACAAACACATCCAGCTGTACACTTGCAGTCCAGCAAAGACAGCTGAGAAGCCCTCTTATTAGAAGAGGAAGAAAAAGCTTTGTTAGACATACCAGAAACTCTCTGGTCAACAGAAAAATCAGACGTAGGACTTATTCGCACAGCAGGACCAGTTACTATCACACCAAAGTCAGCATTTAGACCACAGAAGAGACAGTACCCCCTGAGAAAAGATGCAAAAGCAGGTATTAAACCTATCATAGCAGCTTTGCTTAAGAAGGGAATACTGGTGGAATCTCCCAATTCACCATGTAACACACCCTTATTCCCAGTTAGAAAAGCAAACCAAGAATGGCGTATGGTCCAAGATTTACAAGCTGTAAATGATGCAGTAATACCAAGAGCACCTACGGTGCCAGATCCACATACCTTGTTAAATGATTTAAAACCTCAACAGAAATACTTTTCTGTGGTAGATATCAGCAATGCGTTCTTTTCGATACCAATACACCCTGACAGCCAGTATTGGTTTGCATTTACATTTCAGGGGAAGCGGTATACATATACACGACTACCACAGGGTTATAGTGAAAGTCCAACAATATTCTCACAAGAGATGGCAAGTAATTTAGCGGGATTTATCCCACCGAGAGGTAGCCAAATTTTACTTTATGTTGATGACATCCTGCTGGCCGCCCCTACCCAGCAAGATTGTAAGAAAGATACTGTAGCATTATTACAATTCCTAGCAGTTAAAGGACACAAAGTAAGCAAAAATAAATTGCAGTTTTGGAAAAAACAAGTGAAATACCTTGGATATGTAATATCCAAAGATGGCAAAACAATAGATGAGGACAGAAAAGTAGCAAACTTACAAGCACTAAACCCACAACCAAAAAGGAAATGATGGCCTTCCTGGGTACAACTAATTTTTGTCGGAGCGGAATCCCAAACTATGCTTTGGAATTTGCACCTTTAACTGACCTGATTTTTAAAAAGCCCATGGCAGATTTAATACAGTAGACACCAAAAGCAGAATTAACTTTCTGCAAGCTGAAATTGATAGCATCATCATTAGTTTTAGGATTACCAAATTATCACAAAGGTTTTTTCCAAACTGTAGATTGCAAGCAAGGTTATATGACATCAGTACTGACTCAACAGCATGGGGACAAACAACGCCCCATTGCTTATTATTCATCACAACTGGACCCAGTGGCGCGGTCTCTATACCACTGTGTACAAGCAGTAGTTGCAGCTGCAATGGCAGTGCAGGCTTCGGCCTCGGTAGTGTTATTCCACCCTCTCACATTGAGAGTGCCTCATGCAGTCGCAATCATTTTACTGCAAAAAAAAAATAACATATCTTTCCCCTGCTAGGCATCTTTCTTGTATGACTATATTGCTGAGCCAACCTCACATAACAATTAAACGATGTACTACTTTGAATCAGTCTACCTTGCTCCCAACTCCTGTGGATGGCACACCCCATAACTGCCTGCAAGTAATTGAGCAAAAGACACTGCCTAAAAAAGACCTCACAGGTGTTCCCTTGAATAATGCCGAGGTGACATATTACGTGGATGGCTCATGCAAAAGGAGTCCTACAGGACAGAACCCAACAGGTTATGCAGTAGTTTCTGATACTGAAATTGTAAAAGCAAAACCTCTACCACATAACTTATCTGCACAAGCAGCAGAGTTAATTGCCTTGACAAGGGCATGTACCTTAGCAAAGGGTAAAAGCGTAAACATTTTTACAGACAGCCAGTATGCTTTTTCTACTGTACATGTTTTTGCACAACAGTGAAAGAATCAAGGAATGGTGACATCTACTAGCAAACTGATTAACCATGCACAGTTTATTTTAGATTTGTTAGATTCTGTTCAGTTGCCTCAGAAAGTAGCTATTTGTAAATGCATAGCTCATACAAAACAGCAAGATAGGATTTCAAAAGGCAATGCGAGAGCTGACACAGCTGCAAAGCAAGCAGCCTCAAAAGCATTTCTTTTAAACTAGAAATTACAACCTTCTGAGATTTTAGACTTAAAAATGTTAAAAATAATGCAGACACTTACTACACAGGCTGAAAAACAAAAATGGAAAAGACAAAAAGCAATTCTCAAAAAAGGGCTGTACAGCTCCAAAGAGGGAAAACCGATATTACCGTCTAATTTATTTAAATATGTAGCTTTGTTGAGTCATGGGCAGAGCCATGTCTCAACAGGGGGATGGTACAGTTAGTGTATCGGGTGTTCGCTACGTATGGGTTTACAAACTACACAAAAAATGTTGCCTGTCATGTCACACTTGTAATAAACATCATGCACAAGGGACATTAAAACCCAAGCAAGGGAGTTTCCCCAACACCACCGTATCCGTTTCATACTATCTGTATGGATTTCATAGAATTGAACAGATGTGAAAACAAAAAGTGCTGCCTTGTCATTGTGGATATGTTCTCCAAATGGGTGGAGGCCTTTCCAACTAGTAAATCAGATGCAGCCATTGTTGCAAAGACCCTAGTTAAACAGATTATTCCTAGATTTGGCATGCCGGAAAGGATCTACAGTGACAATGGTACACATTTCGTTAACCAAACTATACAACAGCTAAGTCAGTATTTTGGGATTTCTTTAAAACATCACTGTGCATATCACCCTCAATCTGCAGGGTTGGTAGAAAGGCACAATGAAGTTTTAAAGAATAAGCTTAAGAAACTTATAGTAGAAACACAAAAGAATCGGGTGTACTGTTCGCCCCTGGCACTGTTGAGCATGAGAACTGTTCCGAATGCAAAAGGATTGACACCTTTCGAAAAGATTTTCGGAAGAGCTTATTATATACCTCAGTGGAAACCTCTCATGCCTGCAGACCAGGAAGCAGATTGGACACTTGCAGATTACATGAGGAATATGCTAAAATAACAAACATCTTTTACAGTTTAATTCTGTTTCAGATAAAGACCAAACTAACCCCTTTGAAGTAGCAGTAGCCCCAGGCACTTGGGTCTGGGTGAAGACAATCAAAAAGAAGAATTGGACAACACCAAAGTGGGAAAGTCCGTATCAAGTACTGCTGAGCACGCCCACAGCAGTCAAGATTGCGGAATGTTCATCTTGGATTCATTTGACACACTGTAAACTAGTCAAAAACTTTAAACTTGATAAAACTCTTGCTAACACACAGCAGCAGTAAAATGACGACAAGACCTAGAGACAATAGAAATACTGAATGACTTCAGCAGTATATTCAACAGTGTTGCATAATCATCTTAATAACTGCATTAGTGACAATGTTCTTTTTGCTGTGGCCTTTCTTTTCTTCAGCCACACCAACTAGACTGAACAAACGTGATTCAACACTCATAGACTGGCATCCGAACTTTAACACTTACCAAGCAATCAAATATGTGTATGTTGAGACTTTTAATATTTCAAATTGTTGGATTTGCACAGCTATACCAACAGCATATACGGGGGATTATTGATGCCTGCTGTCCCCCTAGGGGTCAATGAAACCTGGGAAAACTTGATTTTTGAGACTACACCTGTAAAATCTAGAGACAAAATTGCATTATTTCTACCCGTTACACAAACAGGAATTGTATGCTTTTTTAAGAATGACACGATTCAAGTAGGTTGGAGTAAATGTAATGTGACTGTTTTTTATAAATGTTATATTAAACCTAAAAATGCTAAAAATACAGAAACAATTTGTGATGCAGATTATGACTCATACTTTGAGTCCTTGCATAAAACTGTCAGTGATATACAACATAATCCTGTTCTTTTAAAACAACTGTCTATTATAGATAAGAAAATGACGAGTGCTGTTCGTTCATTCCCGACAATAAGCACGAAATTAATGATCATTTGGAAGTGATCCAATAAGTGTCAGACATGACCAGGCCAGGCCCAAACCCACTGATGGATTTTTTCCAGAATTTGTTTGGGGGGGGGGGGGGGGTTCCATCCTAATGAACATCCTGATTGCCATTTGTATGGGATTACTATTGTTAGGAGCATGCATATGCTGTGGAATTCCCTGCATGAAAAAATTAATCAAAGATTTTATAGACTGTTTCTAGTTTCTGAGACTTTGTATCAAAGTACTGAAATTAAAGAACTGTTGAAAAAGGAAACACTTTCATAAGTTTAAACTGAATGACTCTCTTAGCTGCAAATCCTCAAAGGAAGAGGTTAGGAGAAGAAACAAACTGTTTATGCTTTTAAAATAGAATAAAAAGTATTAACAGGGGGGGAAATGTTAGAAAAATATGTATTAACATATGTGTGCAACGCTTATTTTAATAAGGGAAGATTAACACGTTTTTATTCTATATGCAGCATTAGTCTTATTTGAGACTGAAAATGTGCTTTTCTGAAATTGTGCTTTCTGACACTGCAAGATGCACTCTGACCTAGTTTGCTAGCACAGCAAAATACATGTTTATGCCTTGGAAATGTACTGGAAAGCAGGTGATTTTCTGCTAGGTCAGGAAATTAAAAGGAGAATAATAATAATTTTTGTAGATCCATTCATTATAGACAATGAGCTCTGTTCGTGTTGATGAAAAAGTGCACAAGATGCAAGATAGTAAGATATTATGAACAATAAACTGCTTCAGAAATCTGTACTTGCATTGTGCTTAAATTAGCCATAGTACCTAGACTTGTAACATCACATAGCAAGAAAGTTATAATTGACCAGTGGTCATCAAGGCCATCCTGTTTACTGAAAAATCTTTTTTAAACTTTGAAGAGTCAGCTAGAAACGTGAAAAATATCTGTAAAATAACAGAATTGTAAACTGGTGATATGCTACGTCAGTCGTAGTGGGCAATGTCTTAAAAGAAAGGTATAATAACTGTGACACTTCCTGATTTAGTCAGACAAACTCTGTAACTGCATTTTTTGTCTCCTTGCAAAAATAAAGATACCTGAACTGAACCTTATGCTTTTGGTCTTTTTAAAGTATTTTTCTCTAACAGTGTTAGCAGGGGTAAAGGAGTTGGCATCGATGGAATTTCAAACCAATTTAAGTAAGAGTCTACTAACACTAAGTAATGCTGACCATTCCATTCGAAAATATCAGTAGCAACCATCAACCATGGTAATTCAGGAATCTGGTTTAGCTGAAGTGTTTTTTTTTTTTGTTGGTGCGGTTTTGCAAATAGAACACGCTAGAGTTTCCTTCTCTATATCTTTTGAAATAGAAGGCCAAAATACTATGCCTCTTGCTCTCCTTTTGGTAGAATCAGTACTCAGGTGACCACTATGCAAAATCTGGATATATTCCTTTTGTAATGTTGAAGGAATTACCACTTTAGGACATGATGAATCCATCTTCCAGGATAAGTGTGTCTCATTAAGGAAAATACTTCTGTATGTCAGCTGGTAGACTGGTTTATCGCACTGGCCATCCTTGACTGATAAAATGTCTCAGCTTCTGAAGAACAGAGTGTAAAGTTGTACGATTTCTGAATTCATCAAGATGTGATGAGGAACAATTTTTGACTTCCATGTCTTCCAGGACCTTGAAGTCATGCTGTTCTGTTGTTTGTCTAGGTGCTCTTGACAAAGTATCAGCAAGATAAAGAAATTTGCCTTTTTGTATAAACAATATTGAAATTGTACTTTGCAATTTTATCATCATGCATTGCAAGCATGCTGGGGCTGAATGTATTGGCTTTTTTAGAATTGTCACTAGAGGTTGGTGATCAGTCTCTGTTTGAATTGCTTTGCCATAAATATAATCATAAAACTTTAAACATACGAACACTGCTGTCAAAAGCTCTTTCAATTTGAGCATACTGCATCTCAGATCGGGTTAAAGTTCTGGACACATAAGCTACTGGTATGCCTTCTTGAAGACAAACATTTGTGCTGATATAACATTGCACTTGGATCCAGTATCTACTTTAAGTTCTACAAGTTTTCCATTAATCCAAACAGTACAAAATATTTCACCCATTGCTGCCAGCTGATAATTATTGTATTAACAGATTCATCAATCACAGAGACACCATCAACATAAAAGTTTGCTCATGGCTTTCTATCTGATCTACTTGCTTCTTTGGATGTTTTCTTTTAATAAAAGTATGTGCCACTTTAGCCTTTTGAAATGATTCCACTTTTTACATTTGTTACATTGCTGACCAAAAACTAAGCACTACTCTTGTTTAGGTTCAAGGTTTCCTTCACAGTTATGACAGTTAACAATAAGATTGTTTGTCGTGGCCCCATTTGCTTTATAGATGAAGTTGGCCACTGCCATGTTCTTTGGCTTATATCTCTTTTTTTACCTTAAGATTCTGTTGTACACCGTCGCACTGTTAGTTACTGCAAGCGCATTTTTCTCATTCGTAAGCATATCCGTATGCTTCTCTGTAAGCTCATATATTTGACAAATCTCTATGGTTTTTGCTCAAATTAAATCATGGTCTTGAAACAAAATCCTTATTACTGCATCATTATTAACAACACACACAAGTCTATCCTTTATCAACTTATCTCGCAAATCACCAAATCTGCACATTTTAGCTTTATTTGTCAAGTTAGTAATATATGCTACTATAGTTTCATCAAGCTTTTGAGTTCTTGTGTAAAATATGTGCCTTTCCATTGTAGTATTCATTTGAGGGTTACACATTTCTCTAAATTTACGTTTTAAGCACTCAGGGTCTTCTGCATTTCAGCCTGTATCACAATATGGCAGTTTTCACCCTCCCCTGCATACACGGCAGGCGCATACACAAATGAGCATTCCCTTTCAATGGCTTCTAAGCTTGCTAAATTAAGAAGTATGAAGGCTTTTGTACGTGCTTCTTTATCAGAAAAAGCAGCCTATATGAAAACATCATATTCTTGTTCAAGCACTCTCCAGTTTTCAGAAATATTATAATCAAACACCAGCGGTTCAGGTCTATGAAATCACTCTACCATAAAAAATATGCATAGACCAGGTACTTGTAATTGTTTGAATGCACAACAATCTCTTTGAAAAGGCTTCACTTTGACACTGTATACTCTGTGAATATTCCAGAAACTTTGGACACTTCAAATAGCTTTAATTAAATGTGAAAAAAGTGGCACATTGCAAAAAATGTGGTCATTTTAACCTGTAAATACATTTTAAACACTTCAGAAATTGTTTTGAACACTTTTGTATTTATTTTGAAATTTTGAATGTTTTGAATGCTTCGCCTACTGTGAGGAGAATGAAAAATCATTTAAACAAGTTTAAGTACCTTTGAACAACCACTGACCTGTTTGTGAGTTCACTCCAGTATATTTCTCTTCTTTTAACTGTGTGCATCATGGTTTGCAAGTTGCTTCACTTTGGATCCCATTCTGACACCATGTCACTTGTCTCATGCATTCAGAAGAGACAATGAAGCGGTGTATGGGTTTCATCGTATTTATTGTCCATAAACATTGTCAGGAACTATAATTAGAACAAGTATTTAAGCTAACTGATTCACTCATTACTTCAAAACACACTCACATGTGCATCTCCATTCATGACTGCATTCACTCTGGTTGACCGTACAAAATGGCACTGTTCTTGCATGTGTTCATTGCTTACATGCACATGCTACCTAGCTACAGTGGCTGACCAGGAACATTGCACATAATGATCTACACCTACTATGTGACATCCTCCTGTAGTGAATAGAATGCCCACAATATATAGGTTCATAGGTTCATACTAGGCTATCTGCCCTAGGGCATTTATAAGCCTAACCAGAATGTGTTTGGCTTTCGCCACCCATTTAAAATTTATTTTTCTATGCCCTTTTTCGAGATTAGTATACTGTGCCTCTGTCTAACAGTGACACAGAAGTGATACCCAGGATAAACCTACGATCTCCCATCCACTCATCAAGATTCCTCTTGAAGAGAGTCAATGAGGGACTCTGCCTAACCTGGACTAGGATTTTATTCCAGAGTGAAGGGAGCCTCTGGGTTATGAATCTGTCCCTCCAGCATGTCCATTTATTTCAGTGCTGAGGTTCAAGTCTCTCGAGCCAGAGCTCAATGGGATTTGGATTTTCTGAGGTACAGCATGTGCATCAATTCCTGGTGGCACATGGCTTTATACGCCAGGCACAGATTGCCTCTGAACAGGCGGTATGCCACTGAGTAGAGCTGGAGTTTCTTTAACTGGGCAGCATATGGCATCTGTTTGAGCCCTTTGATCCTCTTGGTGAGGTACTTTTGGGGTCTTTCCAGTTGCTGCAGGTGTCTGGTAAGGTACATCCCAAAAGGGGCATTGTACTCAATTATGGGCCTGATGAGGGATGAGTAAAGAGGCACGATGACCTCCCCTGATCTAGATGTGAATCCCTTCATGATTAGGTGGGCTATGTAAAATGTTTTTCTAACCACTTTGGCCACGTGGTTGTCAAATGAGAGATTGCTATCAACTTGGGTCCCCAGGTCCCTAATTACTTCTTCTGTACTTAATGGATTACCACCTATGTGGTAATTTGTGGGCACTTTGTTTTTGCCAAAGGGGATGACTATACACTTTTTGGCATTTAGCTTGAGGCCATGGCTCTGGCACCAGTTGTCTGTTTCTATGAGGCCCTTTTGGAGGATGCTTGTGTCTGCTGGAGAGTCGATTATGGCGCCCAGTTTGCAGTCACCTGCATACTTGGTGAGCCACAGTCCTTCCGTGTTGGCCTGTACCTCCGAGAAATATATACTGAACAAGAGAGGTCCCAGGACTGAGCCTTGTGGGACACCACTTGTAACTGGTTTGTAGTCTGACATAGCTCCAGCAATTCTAACCATGTGGGTTCTGTCCTTGAGCCAGTTTGCAATCCATCTAGTGACATAGGGGTTTATATTTAAGCTGGTGAGCTTATCTATAATGTCCGAGTGGGGTATTGTATCGAAGGCTTTTGCGAGGTCCAGGTAGGCTGTGTGGACCACCTTCCCCTCGTCAATGCCCTTGGTGACTGTTTCAAAGAAATCAACCAGGTTTAAGAGGCAGGATCTGCCCTTAAAGCCTAACTGGGTAGGATCCAGTGTCTGTAGGTCCCCAATATATTTATGAGGTCCATGATGATCCTTTCCATAGCTTTGCAGACCAAGCTAGTCAGGCTTATGGGGAGATAGTTTCCAGGATCCGTTGAGGCACCACCTTTATGGAGAGGGATCACTGTTGCTGTATGCCACTCTTTGGGCACATATCCTGTAGTAAGGCTGAGATTGAACAGTAGTTTTATGTTTGGGTTTAGCTCTTCTTGGAGTTCATGTAGAATGCAGCCCAGGACACCGTCTGGTCCCATTGATGCTGTGTTTTTTGCTTTGGAGAGGGCGGCTCTTACCTGAGCATCTGAGATGTCAGGGTCAGTGCGCTCTGCTGGGACAGAGATTTGCCCTCTGGTGGGGGAGAAGTTTGCGCTGAACCTGTCAGCTAGGATGTTGGCAATGTCTGTGTGTTCAGTGTATTTTTTTGTCATTTTGGACTAATTCTGAGCATATCTGGGAATTACCACCCAGGTTCCTAACATAACTAAAGAAAGCCTTGTGATTATCCTTAGTGTCCTGTGCAATTTTTCTCTCGAAGCTGGCCTTAGACAATTTTATGAGTGCCAATAGTTTTTTGCTAATACTGATCAGTGATGCTTTCCCTTTCTGGGATTTTGCTCCATCATTTAGTAGCTTCCTCCTTCTATTGTATAGTTTGTTTATGGCTGGGGTCCACCAGACAGGACATCTGCCTTTGGAGGATTGGGTCTTGGTTTTATTTGGGATCACATGATCCATGCATTCCTGAAGGTGTTCATAGAATGCATTTATAAAGGATTCTGCAGTCTGGGCCGTATTTTCCCCAAGGCCCGGGGCTTTGAAGGATTCCACCTCGGTTTTGAGGAGTGTGAAATTTGCTTTAGAGAAGTTTTTCACTGTGGTTTTCTGGGCAGGGGGTGGGGTCGGGATGTGAATATCCAGTGAGATTAGTTTATGGTCTGATCTTACCAGTGAGGGATACACTTCTGGTCTGGAGCACAGAGTCCCCATGTTGGTGATGATCAGGTCCAGTATGTTTTCCCCTCTTGTGGGAGTGGTAACAAGTTGTTCCATAGCATTTAAGTTTATAAATTCTAGGAACCTTTGGGCTAGGGTGTTGGAGCACTATGTTTGGGTAGTTGAAGTCACCCAATATAATGGTGTTTGGAGAGACCTTCATATTTTCCAGTGTTCTCAGAAAGGCCGAGTGGGGTTCCTGGGTTTGGGGGGGGTGGTCTGTAGCAGGCTATAAACTGGAAGGCAGTTTTACCCACCGTTAGTTGCACATGGATAGTCTCTGATGCTTCGTGCTTTGCCACCAACCTGGTGGTGTGGGTATCTTTGATGAATATCGATACTCCCCCTCCTTTTGTGGTTCGGTCCAAGTTTTGGGGCCGAAAAGCATGGTATGAGGTATAACCTGGTAGTGCTGGGGTGCTCTCGGAGCCCTGAACCAGGTTTCTGTTACTGCACAGATATCGATGTTCTCCATGCTAAGGAGAGTTTCGAAAAGTGCATCTTGAGGTTTAGACTTCTGGCGTTGAGTAGCATTACTCAGTTTCTTATCCTTTGTAATACCTATGGAGGTGGGTTTGTCTTTTGAGCCTTGCCTAAAAAAGGCACTATGGGGGTAGCAAGAGCCTTTGCCAATATCCGAAAGCCCAGGGGTGACAGGTGCAAGCTGTCCCTAGCGAAGCATCGTGGCTTGTCGAGCATATCATCCCAAGATGACAGGCATTGGATCCCCTTTGAATGACACCAGTACTTAAGCCAATTGTTGAAATTGATCATCTTGTCTTCATATTGTGGCATCATTCTTGGTGAGGGTAAGATGCTACTCAAGGTCAGGGTCATACCGGCCTGGGCTACATGCTCAGAGAGCTCCTTTATGTCTCTTTTCATGTAGTCCAGGGAGATACGTCTCAGGTCATTCACACCAGCATGGACAATGACTGAGTCATATTTGTACTTGCCTTGGAGTGACCTGAGTGCTTGTGTTATGTGGCGGATCCTAGCGCCAGACAGGCTGCTCACAGTGACCCTCTCCTTGTTCAGCCTGGTGAGCGGGACGTCAGTGTGCCTGACGATAGAGTCACCTATTCCAAGTGTATCAGGTGTGTTGTTTAGTCTTAAGGGCTGTGACTGTTCGGCACACTGGCTTTGTGAGATATGTGTAGCACGTGTTTTGTTTTGGGGTAGCGGTTGCTTGGGTGTCTGCTTTGGAGGTCTCTGCTGCTTAGGCAGATCTTTATTTAGAGCCTCAGTATGTTTTTGTGTGATTATGTGTTTGGTTTGCTGTCGTGGTAGGTCTATGTGAGACTGGAATTGTAGTGAGTGTGGTTTCCTTCTCCTCCTGACTTGTTATGCCAGTACTGAGTTGAGAGAGCTTAGCCTCCAGTTTGGCTATATGGTTGCATCTCTCACATGTGTTGGAATTTGTTGGGAGGAGGAGAGGGTTGTCTGTGTACATGAGGCAGTTGTAACATTGCCTCAAGATTTCCAGATTCACCAGCTGGACTGGAGAGGAGATTGACAACTGACCTTTGGACATGCTAGAATAATATTGGGAATTCCTTAATAATTGAAAACAAGGGCCAGTGGGGAGTGAGGGTGTAGTGCTTTTAATTTTTAGTGCTGACTTTATTGCTTTAGCGCGCAAGTGCCAGGTAACTTAAGTGCAATGTGTTACAGGTAACAAATGCAAAAACGACAAACAGTAACTTTCTTTCAAGTGAAACAAGGAAATAAGTACAGTAAGCAATGCAGATATCACTAGTGATCCACAGAAGCGCTGACAAGCCGCGTATTAGGTGGAATTAGCATTCCGGGGAAATAACAAGCAAACAAACAACAAGCATATAAACCAAAGCTAGATTCAGTAGGCCTGGATCTAATCTATGCTACAGCAAACAAGGTGTACCAATTTCAGTAAGATACAGTTCCAATATTCAGGCACTATAAATCTTTAACCAGAAATTCCCAGCTCAGAAGGGCAGAGTCCAGCCTCTTCTCCCACAAGAGTGCAGACCACGAACATTCTTAATGTAAAATAACTGGCCTGAAGCCCAAGTGCCTAAACCAGAACTAATACACTTTAAGAATAACAGACACTGGGCTCTCAATCAGCAGTTCCCAACTTAGAAGGATGAAAGCTACCTGTCCTGCCACCACAGTGCATGCCACAAACCTTCCTAATGTAAAACAACTGGTCTGAAGCCCAAGTGCTTAATCCAAAAGACTTAGAATGATAGCTACACTTTAATCAAGTTACTACCAAGCAGTAATAAATACAATTGAATACTTTAGAGAATGCCTGGATTAGTGCTCAAGTTACACAAACAAAGCTAGATCCAGCAGGCCCGAATCCAGTCTATGCCACAGCAAACAAGGCGCACCAACTTCAGTAAGAAGCAGTTCAGATATGCATGCACTATCAGCCTTTAACCAGAAATTCCCAGCTCAGAAGGGCAGAGTCCAGCCTCTCCTCCCACAAGAGTGCAGACCACAAACCCTCTTAATGTAAAATAATTGGCCTGAAAGCCCAAGTGCTTAAACCAGAATTAATACACTTTTAGAATAACAGACACTGAGCCCTCAATCAGCAGTTCCCAACCTAGAAGGATGTAAGCTACCTGTTCTGCCACTACAGTGCAGACCACAAACCCTCTCAGTGCAAAACAACTGGTCCGAAGCCCAAGTGTTTAAACCAAAAGGCTTAGAATGAGTTACACCAAGCAGTAATAAATACAATTGAGTACTTAAGATGATGCAAAAGTAAAATAAAGTAGGTAGAAACACAAGTACAGTAAAAGCACATGAAATTTTTTTTTTTCTGAACAAGTGTTGAGATCAAACAGACAGATTTGAGTGCTGAAACTAGAAAACTGGCTAGTTATAAGAAAAAAAAAACTAAGCTAGAAGGCTTCCCTCCAACACAGAAGGGCTTGGGGGCTCAGAAGTCTACAAATAGTCTAAACCACTTAACAGGAAAGGCAGGAAACGAGCTTAATTTTTTTTCCGTTTCCCAGATGCTCTCTTTGTACACAGTAGGAGTGCCTGAAATCAGAATATGATCTCACTGCACTCAGTTGAGTGAGCAAATGAGATGGGCCCAGAAGGAGTATCCAAACACAAATTTACAAGAGGGGCGGGCAGTTTCAAGGCCACTAAGATTAACACCAAAACAAAAACAGGGAAGGTGGGTGGGACTAACTGAAGAGCAGAGTCAAAACTTCCAGTTCAGTTAATATTCCTGCAACACACAGTTAAAATCAATTTAAATACTGTATTTTTTTGAAAAAAAAGTGCAGATAAAGGTACTTAAATTCTCTTATACGTCCAGTTGAATACAGCAAGTTCTTAGCCGGCCAAAGCTATATGTTAATATTTACAATTATACATTGCAAATTTTAGTATATACTTAGTAACTAGTAATTCATATGACTTACCTAGGACAAATTACTATTGCAACAAACCTTATGAATTATTTATAACCCTTCTACCTGAATGATATTAACTAGTTTTCCGGAATGAATATAATGGTCACAATCACTTGACAAGTGTGAACTACCTTGAATTTGATTATCACAACTCAGTCTAGGAGCCAGAATGTCTATGGACAGACATCCGTCATAGACATCAGGACAATTTCAAGACCAGTTTTAATAGCAAACGTTACTGTTTCTGGGGAAGACTTCACTGTAACTAACAGCAAGTCCTGGTTATTACCATTCTGCAAAGCACCAGGGACCACGCCTGACAACTTTGACAGCTACCTGTAAATTGCTTTGTAGAGCTGCATATCATCTACACAGCAGTATAATGGCACAGTGGTGCAGAGGTTAATGTCTCACAGCAAGAGGATCTCTGGTTCAATTCTTGGCTGGTGTGCCTTCTGTGTGGAGTCTGCATGTCCTCCTTGTGTTTGTGTGGATTTCCTCTGGGTGCTTCGTTTCCTCCCACATTCCAAAGACATGCATCTGGAGTGTTTCTCCCTGGGCCGCTGCTGAAAATAGGCTTTGTCCTGGTCAGACATTCCCAGTCAACAAATGTTAAATAAATAAAACATTGGCTGCATATGATGAGTAACAGCACAGGTTTGCAACAGTGATGTATGGCCCAGCTTTTGATCTAGAACCATTCCCACTCTCCTTCCTTCAAAACAGAATGATTTGGGCTATTTTATCATAGATTTTTTTGTTTGTTTCAACTGTCTTTTCTGCAGTAATTCCATAGCTGGCTACCTACGTTCTGGTGCTAATAAGAAAAGTAATGCAAGAAGCTTTGACTAACTATTTTCACCATTATTAAATGTGCTGATGAAAGTCTAACATAGAGGTATGCTTCTGTATTCTACAGAAATAGACAACCATAAGTCTGATCATAATAGTCACATTTCTTCAGAATGTCTTTTACTGTTTGAATCATCTATTCTTCTTGACCATTCAGTTGTGAGCATCTGATACCAAATATTATGTGTTCTAATTTCCATTTCTTGCCAAAAACCTGAATGAAAGCTTGGCATCATTGTAAGACTTTACTTGCTGGGGTAAATTTTCTGTGATCTCTGACATCAGCCCCCAGAAAAGGTGGTGGTTGATATAGACAGCAGGACAGTGGCCATGGAAGTTGGAATCTGCTAAGTGTGTAACAACTCACCTGCCGAATCAACTATCCCTGTCAATGGATGGTGCTGGAGCATCAGGCCCATACTCGGCCATTGCCAGCACTAAGAGCAGAGGGAGCTATGCTGCAATGAGTAGGAGGGCCACTATGATGGCACTGAAGCCCAGGGCCCAGTTGGAGTTGCTGCAGGTGCAAGTCTTGGTGGTAGTAGCAAATAAAATGGTTTCACCCCAAGAGAGGGGCCTGTGGCCTGGAAAGCATGGGGTTCTAGCAGCAGGTGAGCTCTTGCTGGCCCTTGAAATCTGAGGGAGAGGATGTAAGTCTCCCACCACGCCATACACATATCTGCAGCAGGTCTTCAAAGTGAACAGCCTCCGGCATGTTAGAAAAATGTAGGTAACGGAATTCGGCAAGCTAAATCTGTAACTTCGTGATAAGGATTGGCTCCAAGAGCTGGTTCAGTTGGGCATGGCATGAAGCAGGGGGGGCGAGGGATGGTGACAGTGACTTTGGATGCATGCTGGGCCCTTCCTGTGGATTGACCTGGCTGTGGTGGGTTCCAGTCCTGACCAGCATCCCACATCATCTGGCAGCAAGCAGCTGAATTAGAACTGGTGCAGACCAGGTAATTAAAACAAATCATCATGAAGGCCTGGGACAGGTGTTGACAAAATGTGATTTCTGCCCAGTGCTCTGAGTGTCAAAGTGAAGAAGTTCAGTGAAGTGTGGGTAAACTGTGGGAGTAACTATGATTCTCTTAACAACCAAATGCCTCAACATCTAATTAATAAAAAGAATGAATGGATGAGTAATATTCCCACTGCCCCTACATATTTAGCAAAACCACAGCCAAAGGGACAGGTTTGGCAGAATCAGTGGAGAAGGAAGTCCCTGTTGAACTTGACTCGTCTGATTTCTGTGTATTCAATATTGCTGGAAGTTTGTCAGTATCTGATTGTAGGGCATTTTCAGACTATAAGTGACCCATTAACTTCAGAAGATTGACTATTTAATATTTGGTTTTACTGAGTTTCAAACTACACAAGTTCAATCTGCCTAATAGTTTGGCCAGTCATTTGTCATGCTGTGGTTTGTAACCCCAAGACTAGAATGCCATTGATAATTTTAATACCACATTATAGCCCTTTAGTCACATTTGCAGTGGAACACAACACCTTTGGTGCAATATCTCAAAAGGTAGCCCTACAACTCTGTGTCTATGTAAAGGTGTACTGATTGTATACAGTGAAGATGTCTGTCTCTCTCCACAATCTGCAGTGAGCTTAACAATGTCTTATTCCCACATACACCAAAGAAATGTCATTATACTGCAAAGTCCACACTGTTTTATGCTGATGCAGTTAAAAAAATCTTTACTAAAGTCTCCTAGAACTCCTAAATCTAGTCACCAGCTTAATCCCTCCGATATACATCCTGCACACTATCAAACATCAATGGATCTAAACCAACATACAGCACATTGTGACACTACAGTAAACACAGCCAGAAAGCTAGGTCACACAACCAGCTTACAGCAACCCATAAGGCAGTAGGACAAATCTTGTATATCTGGCAATGTCTGGATTATAGGTGACTCCATAGTTAGACACACACATGCTTCAGCAAAGACAGAATGACATTTAGCTGCCTGTCAGATGATCCAAAATGTCACTACGGCCCTAAAGTTCCTTAACATGAGGTACACATGTGATGTGGTCATTGGATATGTGGGAGTGAATGACTTGAAACACACCTCCTTGCATCACATGAAGAAGGATGCAATGCAGCTCTCAGAATATGCACCTGAAATGGATGAGAACTGTAGAATAAATAGGGTGGGTTAAGACAGACAGCCATCCTGGACACAAGGTTTAAGGGGGCATGATCAGGAGATGCCAACGGATGATTAGTGAGGATTAGTGCAGTACTAGAAATGCCAGTTTAGGAATTAATTTAGATACTGATTTTCTGTAGTACTGAACTGCTTTGGTGCTTCATATGTATGGTATAGTGGTATGAGTTGAAGCAACCTGATTGATACAGTTTTAAAATCAGAAGTCGTCGTTTTTCTTTGGTCCTCAGTTGAAGAGTATGGCACAGAAATGAGACCTGGCTGGCTGGTTGGCTGCTTCCAGAGTTTTTGGACCACCAGCTGGATCATGGACCATTTTTTCCCTTTGCTCCTCAACTTGCAGTTGCAGGGTGCCAGATCTGGGAATGGCACCAGGTACTAAATCAGTCAACTATGGCTCTGTATGTGAAGTTAGTATTGCACAGTATCCTACCATCACCAGATGCAGCTGGGGTAGGGTTTGTCACAAAAAAAAAAAAAAAAAAAAAACACCTTCTCGACTCATAAATATAGAAAATTACCCTTGAACCTCCACATCCTTCCTCGTGATCAACAAATTGATGAAAAACTCTAACTATTATCTATTCTTTACTATATTTTATATAATTTTACTACTTTCCATACACACATTATATAGTATATATATATATATATATATATATATATATATATATTTTAGCACAGCCAGCGTCTTGCACGCCACCTTACCAACAACCTCTCTACTCACTAACTCTCTTCCCCCTGCCCCTTTTTGTTTTGTTCACTTTCTTTCTTCCTTTTCCCTTTTTTTTTATTATTCCACTTCTTTTTTGTTTTTTGCTTTCCTCCAACAACAAAAACCTTACACCACTTTTTATTTACAAAGACCTTCTCTTGTATTTATTATTAACAAGCACATTTACATTCCAAACAGCTATCACAAATCACTGTTCTGTTTATTTTTGCCAGATCCCACTGTTTCATTGGTTCTAAAATACTTTCAAGTGCACATGTTGTACATTTCATTTAAACCAAACAACCATCTTCATTCAACATATTTACTTCAGTCAGTGTTTCCAGAGTATTACTTTTGTGAATGTTGTAGCAAGCCTCTTTTCAGCATTCTTATCTCAGTAATTGTGCATGCATTCCTTGTCCTACCACATGGATTACCAATCCAGAACTAACTGTATTCAGTATTGTCTTTTTGGTTTCCATTACATAATGTATTAATTTCCTTTTTCATTCATTAATAATTTACTGCCCCCGTTTCTGCTTTCATAGTATCTTTATTAAAATCAAAAACAACATAAAGACAGTTTACACTTTGAAAACAGGGACTTTTATCAGACAGTATGCTGTATACGTCTCCCATTCAGTTAAATTTTAAGTGAAATTCTGATATGCAGTGCATACATTATTATATTTATATTAAATTAAATAGTTGTTTTCTGTCTTGTACTTATGGATTTCAATGGTATTAAAGTATCATTCAGACTGCAGTTCACATTTTAAGACAAACACATCATTTGTCATATAAACAGTAATCCTTTTTAATTAACGTACTCATTCAATGTTCGCAGTGCACTGTTTCTTATCCATTTTTTAAATTGTTTCATCTCCTTTGATTTATGCAGCACTTTCTCATAGAAAACAGAAAAGGGCTTTGGATGAGCTCTCTCTCTCTCTCCCCTACAAAGTGTCCACCCTAGGCTTTTCTGCACCAGCTGACTAATTGCTTGAATCCTCACAATCTTGTCCTCCTGCCTTCAGGTGTTGTTTTCTCTATCAGTTCACATTGTGCCTGTTGATGGTCTGTGCAAGTTTTTAATCTAAGTGGATAGAAGACATGAAGTAAAGCAGGATACAATAACTTAAAATGAAGCTTAATTTCTTTGCACTGTTATGGAAGGAAGAAAAGCATTTATGTTCATGTTTGTAATGAAAAGTTATTTTCTTTGTAAACCCTTGGATCTCCAACCATTAAAATCATCCCTTCCTCCATGAAACAGAAATAATTTCTTCCATATGTCTATGATTAAATCAGCACAGGTCTTGGATGCATTCTCAATTTCTCGCTGGGAATATTTATTCTATGTCCTTTACTTTAATATCATCAATAGAAAGTCCAGACCATGTGATGAGGCATTTTCTCATAAAGTCTTTATAATCCTTCCGTTCAGTTTGTCCTACAGCTGTAAACCTCAAGTTGTCACTGCATGACCTATCCTCAAGTTTAAACAGTTTCTGTGCCATTTGTTTATATTCGCCTTCTGCTTCCATTACTGTTTTCCATCCCCTACAGTGGTAGAGAATACAATTATTTCAGGTTAAAACTGTGACTGAAGTCTTGAGACAACCTACCTCTAACAGAGTGCAATTTCCCCTTTTTATTGAAAGTGTGTGGAAGAGTTTTGCTTTGTATAACTGCTCCTTAGAAAGGTGTGTGGTTTCACAATTTATTAGAAGAGAAAAAGTACAGTTGTGTACCTACCATAAATGTAGATGTTAGAGTGTATTCACTGTTGCAGTCATTACTGTTGGGTTATCCTGCTGGCAGGCTACCCGCAGTCGGCCTGTATTCCAAAGTCTTGGTCTGGCGTCGGTTGCTGTCGCCTCTTCCCTGACGTCAGTGCACCAGGGGTATAAAAGATGCAGCTGACGCCATTTTCTTCAGTTTTTCTTGCCTCAGATGTTAGGTGCCCCCAAAATGGTAGGCTAAAAATTATGCCAATAATTATGCATGCAGTAAAATAAACATTTCCTTCATCTACAAGCAAATACACCACATACGTTGTATAGGTTACAGAAGAATAGATAAGTCCCAGCCAAGAAAAGGGGGATGGTGGGTGGGTAACCTGGACTGCAACAGTGAATACACTCGAACATCTACATTTCTGGTAGGTACACAACTGTACTATGCTCATCGTGTTTCACTGTTGCAGTCATTACTGTTGGGTTGAATCCCAAAGCTGAGGTTGGGTGGCTGGGCTTAAGTAGGATTAGGATAGGCTATAAGGCCCTGCAGAACTGCAGTGACAAAGCCTGCTCTGGATTTAGAGTAGAGAGGTAAATGGTAGTGCTTGGTAAAAGTTTGCACTGAACTCCAAGTTGCAGCCTCTAAAATGTCTTTGGTTGGTACTCCTCTGAGAAAGGCTGCTGAAGTGGCTGCTGCCCTGGTTGAATGAGGCCTAATGCCCTTGGGCACTGATTTGAGATGTTGTGAATAGCAGAAACCAATGCAGTGGCCTATCCATTTTGAAATAGTCTGTTTTGAGATAGGCTTTCCTTGAGATCCTGCAGCATATGCCACTAAGAGTTGCTCAGTCTTTCTGAAAGCTTTAGTTCTGTCCAGGTAGAAGCGTAGTTGTCTGTGTATGTCCAAAGAATGCAGAAGTCTCTCCCTTATTCTGTGGGTTTGGATAAAAGGTAGGCAAATGAATGGTTTGGTTAAGGGCCACACTGGATACTACCTTAGGCATAACTGTTGGGTTCGTCCTTAGAGATACCCTGTCTGGATGGAAAATGATGAAAGGTTCCACAGCCATGACTGCCTGTAACTCTGAGACTCGTCTTGCAGAGGTTATTGCTAGGAGCAGAGGTGTTTTCCAAGATAAGAAACTTTATATCAGCTGTATTGGCTGGCTCAAAAGGCGGCAGTGTGAGTTTTTCCAAGACATAATTGAGGTCCCATGCAGGTATTGGGGCTCTCCTTGGAGGTCGTTTTTGGCCCCTCTGAGGTACTGCCTTAGCAATGGGTGAGAAAAAATAGGTGGTTCCATACTGTAGTGAGCTGAAATGGCAGAGGCATGAATTTTAATTGATGAAAAGGATAGGCCTTTTTCCAGCATTTCAGTTAGGTATTGTAATATCTGAGGAATATTAGGTACAAACGTGTCAATTCCTTGTGCCCAGTTCCAAGCACAGAATCTTTTCCATTTTTCTGCATAAGATTTTCTGGTACTGGGCCTTCTGGTCTCCAAAATAACATCCATCACTGCTTTAGAGAGAGGTGTGTTTTGAATGGCTACATTATCCGCCATGCTGCCAGATTTAGGGTCCTGAGTTGGCTGTGCAGAATCTGATTGTTTCGCTGGGTCAGTAAGTGAGGAATTAGAGGCTATGTCCAGGCTGGGCCTTGAGACAAGCTTTTTAGGATTGGGTACCAGTGCATGCGTGGCCAGTCTGGGGCAATCAGAATCATTTTTGGCTTCCCTTGCCTGACCTTTAGGAGTACCTTGGGCAGAAGAGGCAGAGGAGGAAAGACATATACTGTTAGGGTTTTCCAGCTGAACGATAGAGCATCCACTCTCCATGCTTGGTTGTGATAAGTCCCTGTGCAGAATCTCTGTAGTTGGCAGCTGTGAGGGGAGGCAATTGGATCTATGCCTGGGCATCCCCATTCCTTTATCATGCTTAAGACTTGTGGATCCAGCTTCCACTCATGGGGATCCGTGAGGTTTCTGCTTAGTTCATCTGCCAGAGTATTTTTCTTTCCTGGCAGGAATTGTGCTTGCAGGTGTACTTGATAAGTCAATTCTGTGTCCCACAAAGTCATGGCTTGTCTGCAGAGGGGGTAGGAATGTGTGCCTCCCTGTTTGCTTATGTACCACATGACTGTAGTATTGTCCGTCTTTATCAGTAGTTGTCCTGGATGAAGTAGATCCTTGAAAGCTGTCAGGGCATTCTGAACAGCTAGCATCTCTTTTTGATTGATATGTAGATGCATTTGGCTTGTGGGACATGTGCCCTGGATACATTTTCCTGCCATGTGGGCTCCCCAGGCATAATCTGATGCATCTGCTGTTATTGACTGCCTGGCTGTGGGTAGAGTGAACGACTGTTCCTTGTTTAGGTGACAGGCCTGTGCCCATCAAAACTCCTGTTGCAGGCAAGGAATGAGGGTAATTAATGTTTCTAGGCTTTGGCAATGTTGAGTCCAAAAACTTTTTAGGTACCATTGAAGTTTCCTCATATGCAGTCTGGCATATGGAATTAGCAGAATGCAGGATGCCATGAAGCCCAAAGCCTGCAGAATTTTTCTTGCAGATAACTGGGGTCTTTGCTGCCAACATTTTGAAGTAAGAAGTCAGCTGCCTTTGTCTGGCATGAGATAAGCCATCTGGGCAGTTGTATTTAAGCTTGCACCCAGGAATATCATCTCTTGAGAGGGTACTAGTTTTAATTTCTTTTCGTTTACTGTGTACCCTAGGCAAATTTATAATCTTTTTATGAACGCCAGATGCTTTAGTAGAATGTCCTTGTTTTCTGCTTGTATAAGGCAGTCATCCAAGTAAGGATATATCTGAATTCCTCTTTGTCTGCAAAATGCAATTACTGGTGCCAGGCATTTTGTGAAGACCCTAAGCGCAGTAGATAAGCCAAAGGGCAGTGCAGAGAATTGGTAGTGCATAGAGCCAGCTATGAATCTGAGGTATCTTCTGCAAGACTGTCTGATTGGGATATGCAGGTATGCCTCTTTTAGGTCCACAGTTACAAGCCAAGCCTTCTTGCCCAGCATGGGCAGAAGCTGCTGCAGAGTTAACATTTTGAATTTTGGAACGTCCAGAAATGTGTTTAAAATAGATAGGTCCAGCATTGGTCTCCAGGCTTTGCCCTTTCTGGGTACCAAGAAAAGTCTTGAGTAAAATCCTTGTCCCTGCTCTTCCTGTGGTACTTGCTGAATGGCCCTCATGTTCATGAGGGACAAAACTTGTTTTTGTGCCTCTGCCCATTGATTGTGTGGCAGGTCTGGCATACCTTTTGCCTTTGGCAGGGTGTGAAAGTGGAACCTGTAGCCCTGGGACACTATATTCAAGACCCATTTGTCCTGGGTGATCATGTGCCAATTTTGAGAAAGAAAGTGATAGCTTTCCCCCTAAGGGGGTTGCCAAGAGATAAGTGCTTGGTGCTGGCAGAGGCAAGTCATTGGGACTGCTGCCTGTATGGCTGTGATTTGTCTTCTCCACTTTTGGAGGTAGAAGCACCCCACTGTTTAGGCCTGTATGAGCCCTGGGGCTGGGATCTGCCTCTGGAGCGTCTGTATCTGCCTCTTTGTGGCCTGTCTGACACTGGAAAGGACCAATTCTTTGTAGGCAAGTTCCTGCTAAATCTTGGTGGCTGTAACTGTAGGAAATCCGTTACTGTTTGCATAGATTTCGCTTTGTCCTCCATTTTCTTCAAAACTTCCTCTGCTTTAACACCAAATAAGGTATCATGCTGTAATGGAGCATCTAATAATTTTGCTTCAACATGATCAGGCAGATTCTGTTACTTTAACCAAGCATGCCTCCTAATGACAGAACCCGTAACTGTGGTCCTGCAGGAGGCTTCCAGAGAATCAAAACCACATTGCAATGTATGCTTTCCTACTTGTTCAGTTGCATGCAATAAATCCTGCATTTCCTTATTTTCTGCACAATCCGAATTTGCCAACATTTTCTGTTTTAACAGTGACATTAAGTATTGCTGATATTTAATCATATGAAATTGACAATTTAAAGCCCTCACAGCCAAAGTAGCAGAAGTGTAAACCTCCCCCTCTCCCATCTGTCTAGTGCCCTTGAATCCCTGTCAGAAGAGATAGGATTTTTTGCAGTAGCAGCCTTGACCCCTTTGGGACCCTGAGAAATAGTTTCTGGGTCAGCAGCAGGGTTTTTATAAAGACATTTATGTGAATCTGGAATCCTGTAGTATCTGTCTGGTTTAACAAGAGTTGGAGGTAAAGAGTCAGAAGAAAGGCCGGACTCTGTAAATACATAATCTACAATGTCTAACACAGGAGGAATAGCAAGAGGCCTGTGCTGCGGTAGTAAAAGGAAATCTCTAAGCCTTTTCTTTGATTCTGAGTAATCTTGACACTCCCAGTGGAAGTGCTCCCACATGGTATGCAGGGTTTCCCCAAAAGAATAATCCTCAGGAGGAGAGGCTGAAAGGATAGATTCTTCAGCATCAGAATCCTCATAGGGAGGAAGAGAGTATTCCTGTACAGAAGAGGAGTCAGAGGAAATGGAAACCTGATCTGAAGAGTCATAGTCTGTCTCTTGCCTAGTTCTTGTCAGGAGGGGGATGGGAACCCCTGATCAAGGTAATTAGGTCTTCTTCGGCCATTTTGAGCATCTGTTTTTTAGGCATAGAAGTCTGTCCTGGAGAATGCTGTACTTGTTTCTTTGTCTTTAGAGCTGCTTTAGTCTTTGCTTTGGAAGCTGAAGTAGGCTTTACATATAACTGTGTAGGTCTGAAAACACCCTCAGAAGCCGATGCCTGCTCAGCGGCACTGGACCCATCTGACCCATCTGAGGGAATGATTTCAGAGTGTCCACGTGGGAGTCGTCAGCGGCCTGTGGCTCTGAGGTAGCGGGCGTCAGGGGTTGCGAAAGTGCCTCACTGAGAACCAGCGACTGGCTTATCGAAAGCCTCGTCATCGGTTTTGGATCTCTGATGCCTGTACTTTTCTTTTTCATTGCATTTTTTAGAAACTCCGGTCGTCGGCTGTTCCACCGGCATTATATAATTGAATCTTCGGCCAAAGTAATGAAAAGCAAAATCGAACTGACGCTTAATAGTGCGTTGGTTAAATCTAGCAGAAAACCGACAGCTAGCAACGTTGTGATCAGGGCCTAGGCAAGGAATACAGTAAGAATGAAAATCCTTATGAGGTATTTGCTTCCCACAAGAAATACAATTGTTAACTCTTTCTGACATCGGTCTGGAGCAAGAAAAAAAAAAGTTTCCCCAACGAGGTACTTAGCTTTAATGAACACTCCTGAGATTTTCAAAGATGAATTTCAGATCCGGAGTCAGCTGACCGGCACTTGCTAACTGCTTTTGCTTTGTGCACCGCGCGGCAAGAAAGACTGAAGAAAATGGCATCGACTGCATCTTTTATAGCCCTGGCGCACTGACGTCAGGGAAGAGGCAACAGCAACCGACGCCAGACCAAGAATTCAGGCTGACTGCGGGTAGCCTGCCAGCAGGATAACCCAACAGTAATGACTGCAACAGTGAAACATGATGAACATCATATAGTTTGGGACTGGTTTTCATGGTGAAGCAAGAGCAGCTGCAGAACTGCAGTGTGCCTTTTGGTAGAAATGTTTCTTTTCACTATGGAGAGAAAGCAATCCCTTGTTACTGCTTCATTTAAAGAGGTTTTTCCTTGAGAAACATGCAATTATTACAGAGACCTGTGAATGCAAAGGCAAGAGCTAAGCAGTAGCTGAGACAATTACACCACCACCCAGTAGTACCGGCCAATGAAGCTACCATCACACAGACTGTGCCATATATGGACTTGAATGAAACTGACAGTGTGAGGTATGACAGTGAACAGTTAGCCAATATTAATATAATCCATGAGGTACAAGCAGTAAGTGCTCCAACAAGACTTTGATAAAATGGTAAATGCACAACATGTGTTAAAGCTTTTGCTTGACCCTGACAATACCAGCAAAGAAAATGTTGAGCTCTCAGCAGTAGACAGTTTTAAAAGTGCTTGACCTAGAATATTGCTATTACAATTGCAGATAACTTGCCACTTAATGGCATAGTGTTTATAGGTTCATAGGTTGGTACTAGGCTATTGGCCCTAGGGCCTATACAAGCCTAGCCATAACAATTCCCTGGATATGTCTTCCCACAATATTTACTTCCTTGGATCCCTGTCTAGCAGGGCAATGGACATTATCCCCGGGGTGAATTTCCTATCTCCCATCCAATCATCAAGGTTCCTTTTGAAGAGGGCCAAGGAGGCACTCTGCTTGACATGTATGGGCAGTCTATTCCAGAGTATGGGGAGTCTCTGGGTCAGGAACCTATCCCTCCAGCATGTTTTGTTCATTGTGATGACAAGGTTTAGATCCCTGGAGTGTGTGGCTCTGAGGGATTGGGATTTCTTTAAGTGGAGCATGTCCAACAGCTCAGGGTTTGACATGGCCTTGTATGTTAAGCAGAGATCACCTCTGAGTAGACGATATGCCACAGAGTATAGCTGGAGGTTTTTTTATACGGTCAGCATATGGCATCTGCTTTAGGCCTGTGATTCTTCTAGTGAGATATTTCTGCGGCCTTTCCAGCTGTTGCAAATGTCTTGTAAGGTACATACCAAACGGAGCGTTATACTCTATAATGGGTCTAATGAGGGATGAGTACAGTGGAACAATGACCTCCTTTTTTCTGGATAAAAAGCCCTTAGTGATGAGGGCTTTAGAAATGCAGAGACTGAATCTGCAGTAAGAAAGGTACCAGTGTCACTGAAACAGAATGCAATAAATGTGTCATTTTGATACAAATGTGGTGGGAGAAGTCATGTTGCTAAACAGGTAAAGGAAATGCTCATTTGAAAACATATGTATACATTAACTACGTTTTATTCTGACATGTTGAATAAATGAGACAGTGCAGTGTCGCCATGTTAAAACAAAACTAATAAGATGTACATCATTTCTAGAAGGGAGAATATTTCAAGCACTGCTAGGTTCTTGAAGCACTGTTTTCTGCATCTAGGACTCCCTGAGGTATAATCAAAAGATTACCAATACTCAAAAGTGACTTATTTCCTCACATATGTAGAAACTGACTCAAAAGTGACTTATCCCCTTATATGTGTAGAAACAGAGACCGTGCTGAAAAAAATGTTATATCTTGTTGTTGTAACCACTGATTTAACCTAAAATTTAATAATGCAAAATAGTTTTCTTGAGAGAGAAAGAGTGAGAGCAGCAGCCTGATATATGTACCTGACTATAAGAACGGTAAGGAGAGGCAGCAAGCCAGTGGCAATAATATAATGCTCCAGAACCAAAATCAGGAGAAGGGAGTTGACCTAGTAGAATCTTCAGAAAGAAAAGATTTGCATTTATGATCCATAACTGTAAGGGATGTTAGTATGGGGACTGAACAAAATATCAGTTAAAGACTGAGGAATACAATTAAACTCACAAGAACTGAGTACTGAAGTAGAAAGGATGGAGACAGAGGAATATCCTTTGACATAAAACAATTCAGAAGAGAGCAAGTGTAGATAGTGAAATAAGAAGAATAATACAGAATTCTAAACCTAGTTCTACCAATATTGAGCAGAGAATACAACTGAAGGTGGGCTTGAAGACACAGGAATCTGAGAGACAAAAAAATCTAATGTTTTATTCTGATTAACTCTTTGCAGTGAAAGGACAACTTAAGGAAAGAAATGGAAGGGAAACGGTGGTGTCCATTCAAACTTATTTGCACAAAGAAGCTACATCAAGGGTGGGTGGCTACTAAAGAAAGCAATCCTGCGTTTGTGGACTTGCCAGTAAGCCATGTAACCATTAAAAAGGTAGATAATATGTAAAGTCAGGGAATCAACAGCAACAATGGCAGAATCAGAATGACAGGATGGATGAACCAAACAGAGAGGAATTTGAAGTGCATAATAGCCCTGTATTATGTACTGGAGCAAACTTTAAACTTTTAGCTGAAAAACAGGTTAACATGGATCTTATAGGACTTTCAGAACACTGAGTAGAATCTGTGAGACCAAACAAGACAGTGCAGAGGGTAAATATTATAATACCTGTATTAAAGTTAAATGTGATGGGCAAAAATGTATTCTAAAGTATGCAAGTAAAACCCAAGACGGCAGTTCAGTGAGTTTTACAGAAAAAGGTGAAAGACGAGTCTGTCTGAACAGAAATATTTATCCCAACAGTACAGTAAATGCACTAATAACAGTGGGCAGTGTGAAGTTTCCTTAGATTATTCAGTTTCCTTAGATTATTCAGGACTTCTGCATATGAACAAATGCTCAGAAAATAAAACTAGTAGGCAAGATAAAATACAGAGGATATGCATAACCTTATGAGAAATAAAATGGGAACTGTAGCTTGCAAAAAGTGCTCAGTGTGTAAACATATAGTGACTACGTTTTCAAAAATTAATGATACAAGGTTTACATCTAGGGATTTGTATACATGCAATACAGAAGGAATAGTTTATGCCCTAAAATGTAGTTGTAACCTTTATTATACAGGTGAAACAGGTAGAGCATTTAAGACACGTTTACAAGAACATACAAGGGACATTCAAAATCAAAAATTAGAAAGTCCCTTAGGACAACATTTTATGACTGCACACAAAGCTGAACCAGATTGCTTTGTAAAATGCATTCTGGAAAAAATAAAGTGTCATTGGGAGAAGGCTTACATATTAAAGGCAAGTTAATGAAGAAAGAAACTCTTTTTATTTTAAAGTACAACACTCTGGAACCCTATGGGTTAAATAAGGAATGTAATTGGAAGTATGTGATTAAACTAATTACTTAATAGTTTGATGGAATGATTGCTTGATTTTATTGTATATATAGATAATGATGTATGGGAATGACTTTTGTACTCATTGAAGGCTTGGTGCCAAAGTACTAAGTTTGAATTAAATCTTGGTGAAAACTGTTCTGTGGTCCGTGACTTTTATACTGTGGTATTTTATTATACTGTTTTGCTGCTGTGGTGTTTTGGATATGCACAACATTCTCCAGGAAAGAAGGAATTTGAAGAGACGGGAAACAAACCAACAAAGGTTCTCATAAAAAAGTTAGCTATTCTCGTGTACTTGTAGATGTTGCTACAGGCATACAGGATTAGCATAGAAACCAGTAAAAGGGAAGTTTGTAAAAGGGAATAAGATAGTGTTTGCAAAGTTACCTTGCAACACAAACTAAGTTCAGCTGAATGTTGCTACAGAAAGGAAAGTTATGCCCAACTCTTGTAGGATAACAGAATCAGAAGAAGGGCTATATGGAGTATAGTGAAAGAGTAACTCAAAGAATACACAATGGAAAAGTCTCTACCTTGAGGAAAACATGTATTATCCCCACAACTGTTAAGTTGACAAAGGAGTTGTAATGGGCAACTATCCATTGTAAGGTCATCCAAAATCACTGGTTCTGTGCTGAGGGGAGCAGTAACAAGCAGAGCTTGTTGAATGTGTTGTAAATGTTATTTTGTAGTATGACTGATGAAAAAATATTATTTTCTCTATTCTCTCATTTAAACTGTAGCATACTGCTTACTGCATTTGCTACAGTTTATACTGCACATGGAGCCCTAAAGCACTTCAGTTCTGACCACAAATGAAATACTGGCATTTATTTCTCAATACCAGCAATGCACTGAAGACCAAATGGCATCTGCTAATTGTGCCCCCTAAGACTTTGCTACTGGAGTGGTTGCCCCCTTTGCCCCACCCTAGCTAGGCTTCTAGTATGGCAATATTCTTGCAATGCTCCCACAAGCAAATAACAATGGGAACTTTATCTCAGTATGACAGAGAATCTCCTTGCAGATCAAAGTCAGTAAGGTAGTCCCTCATTGAAGGATCAGTGTGAAGTCCGGAAAGGAAAACCTGGAAGCATGGCGTGAGTGAGTGTGTGATAGCCCACTCAGGGCTACTCTGTGGAACATCTTTACTGGCCTGGGCTTGATTTTTTGCAGACCAGAGTCAGTAAGGTAGTTCTTCCTTAAAGGATCAGTGTGAAGTCTGAAAAAGAAAACCTGGAAGCATGGAGCAAGTGACAGCCCACTCAGGGCTACTCTGTGGAACATCTTTACTGGCCTGTGCTTGATTTTTTGGAGAAGAGAAAGGCCTAAAGCATGGGAACAAACTATTGAAGTACCCGACTTGTGGAGCTGTGTAACACCTAGAAGAAAGGCCTGCAGTTTGAGAGCATTTTGTTTGAGTGCCTAATGTTGGAGCTGAAGATGTGGCCCAGGAAAGTGGCCTACATCCTGGGACTAAACTTCTGGTTATGAGACTGTTTGCAACATGAGAAGACTTTGTGAACTGAACTACTTTGAAGATGTTTATTTATTTCATATTTTTTGAAAGCAAGTGAGTCAGTATTTTAATTTGGTGAATAAATACATGTGAGTTCATGGGTATGGCCTTCCTCCAGTGACTTCCTAGATGTTTTATTCCATTAGACCTGTATAAAGGCTGCATTAATTATTGAAATCTTACTGACTCTGGGATTATTCTTGAGAGGTAGTGTTGTTATATCCTTGATTATACATAGAGAGAGAGAGAATAGTATCTGTAAGACAGCAGCCCACAACAACACAACTTTCAATTCCTCTTCCGTCCTCTCTACTCTACACATACACATGTAGTTGTCTGCCATGAGAAAGCCTATGGTAGATGTCCACCTATGTAACTGCTGTTAGCACAGGCCAACACCCACTGTCACCTATGCCTCTCATGAATCCCTATGTGTGTGAAGCCTCACTTCACCTATACATCCTTGTGGGCTTCTGTATGTTACCTACCATAGATGTATACATGCAGGGTTCTACTGTTACCACTGCGGTACCACATTATCCAGAGCATATCTGTTGCCTCTATAGTCTTCCTACCCTGTCTAACTCTGTGTTGTTGAATATAGTGAAGACAACCTATTGTTTTTTTTTCATTGATAGCCTACTGTTCCCAGACATCACTGGCCTAAAACTAGTCTCCTTTTTCTAGGTATATGCCTATCCCCCAAATTGGATAGAAGGCAAAGGTCAGACTTCATTTCAGAAAAAAAAAAAAAAAAAAAACACTCATGACCCATGAATAGCACATGTTGGAGAAGAGGGATACCCACTGACATCTACAGGATTGTCTGTGAGACGCAGTCCATGACATCAGTGCCATGGGAGGAATCACACAATGTAGCTTACTGTGTATAGTATATAGAAATATACTTATAGCAAAAATATTGTATTGCATACCCTTATTTTCACTCAGGCTACAATACAGACAAGCTGCAGTCTCTTGAAAATAGAATATGTATATTTTTAAACTTGGTCGACCCTAAAAACACCATCTTGATGCACTCAATTCTATTGACTGGCTCCCTGTAACACTTAGAGCAGAATTTCTGATCTGTAGCCTCATACTGTTCCACAAGCTAAGGGTGCAAACCTACTCCCCAAGAGGAAATGGTGAATCAAACATTTTGCTTGTTAGACTGCCTTTAAGGCAACATTTGGAGGATGGGCATTCTCCAGATTGGGTCCTGCTACATGGAATGAATTCCAAAAGTAAGAAATCTACAAACCTTAACAGCTTTCAAAACTGTATTAAAATAATCTTCATAACAAAGCCAGTTGTACCTGTTTTAGAGATACTGCATAGTACTCATCATCACCATTAGTATGCAGTACCCTCAAATGACTATAAAACTACTACACAAAAGTATTGTAAATATGGTAAACACTGCAAATACACTGCTTACATATAACTGCACTACTACTACATTCCAAACATCTACACATTTACCTTGCAACTTACTGCAGTTTTGATGACACATGCAATATTACAATATTCCAACCATTTAGAAATGTACCACTGCAGCATTACAATATTCCAACCATTTACAAATGTAGCTTAGAACTTATTATATGTTTCATAACATCTTTAAATGTATCTTGCAATTTATTGTATGCTTTCTGCCCTCTGGACCTGGGTTGTGAATGAAAAGGGTCAGCAGACCAGTCCACCAACTCAATTGACAAATAAGTAGCAATGTCAGAAGCATGTCAATGACATGAAATGGTGGGCCTTACAGAAGGCATGCAGCATAGCTGTGGACAGGTCAGCAACTGGAGGAGACCACCTCCCACTGCAAGCATCAACTCACAGAAAGGATGAGGGCATGGGAAGAATATCAGGAGGAGTGGACACAAATTCTGGGAGTAGGCAAACCTCAAAAATATCATAGGGAGACAACTTGCATAGCATCCATACATTTGGTAAAGGGCAATCTGTGCATAAAAATTGCACAAAGAATACAAATACCACTGCATTTGTTCCCCATAGGTACGTATATTGTATATACCTTGTTTTCGCCTGATATTTCCATGTACACCACAAGTCTCAAATGTTGCGGGGAGGGGGCATTCACTTTATGTTTTGTATTGAGTATTCACAGACCAGACCACTGTGACACCTGTAGAGGCTGGGGCATGATAACAGGCTGAGATCAACACTTATGCAGGGTGTCATGATGATGCTGACACTCGGATTCACTTACAGTCCCAGGGCACATTGATACTGCCCATCTCCCTACTGGGTATTCCTACCCCATTTTTTGGGGGGGAGGTGAAAGTGTGGCCTCCCCTATACCCGACTTAGTTTGCAGCACAGGAGCTCACCATCCTTGTCAAGGAGGACTCTCATGTGACTAGGAACACCATGACTACTCTCCCCTGGGACTGCAGCAGCAGATAAGTGCATTGCACCTCATGTGGATATACCCACCATACAACAGCAGCCTACCAGGGGTTCTTAGTACCAACTAGTGTCATAGTTGACCCTCTGATTTGTGAGCAACACTTGGGTTCAAGCAAAACATGTGCAGGATTATTACCCAGGCATAGTCTGAAGTTACCCATGCTAGCATAGAGATCACTGCTGTATTGTGCTGCTTCCATGAAAATGTCACCCAACAGTGCCAATGCCTCCAGGAGGCACAGGACTCCAGAGCTCATGAGGGCTATGGTTGCACATGTCACCACCTCCATAAGAAGGATGGCAAATGGCATTATTGACACCCTATCCATCAGTCCTGTCTGAATTTTTGGTCATGTGCATGCATGTGCTGTGTGAATATGGAAGCCATCACTGAAAGTCCAGCCTACACTTATGATACAGGGGGCATCACATTCCACCACCACGTCATGGCTGTCTGCAACATAGCCACCATGGGCAGGACACCACATCTACAGACTCTGTTAAAGTTTTGTGCCACCAATGCTGACATGTCAACATCTTATGGTGTCTGCTGTTTGCCACCTACTATCACAGTGGCCCCACAGCATGGTCACATAAAAGCTCTTCCACTTAGTCCATACAGAATATTATTTATGGCATGGACTGCTCCCCTCCACGTGATCAAAGTCTCCAACCTATAAACCAGAAGCCACATCCAGCAACAGTGTGTTGACAGCCACATTCCTAAGCACCTGTGCAAATGACGGTGACTCATGGCATGCTTCCTCTCGCATTACATAAGTGGAAATGTTTCATGGTAAGTATGACTCAACCATGCACTGTCCAGTATAGTCTGTACATAAAAATACAAGCATCATTTTGTTATGGGTGACATTCGATTACCACCATATACTTGTCAGGGCCCATACAGGTCAACTAGACTTTACTGCTTTGCCTATGTTTCTGTATACTCCATATGATGATGTTTGTAGGGGGTGCAAGTATTGGCTCCAGTTGCTAAAGAGGTCTTCACTGCTGAAGGATGGTGGTGTGATGGTTGTGACAGGGCCTGATATTGCAAGTCAAGAGGTTTCCAGGACTGAGAGCTGGACTGCCTGCTTCCTGCTAATGATGTTGAGTAACATGCGGTGTGCTGCAAACAGCTTGCAGGCTGTTACAGGGGTGTGCTGCAGTACTTCCCCAATATATCTAGACAGTGAAATAGACCTTTACCTGGCTGAACACTTACTCCACTATGTGTGTGTTGTGCATCAACAGTGTGTTTTGTATTCTGGCCTTACTTCATGGTTCCATACAGGCATTGTGAACCAGGGCTCCAGGGGATATCCTGCATCAATTGAAATATAGCAAAAACATACTGGGGTGAGACACATATATGTACTCTCTGCAGCTGTACATATATGGGAGTACCAAAGTGCCTACACTAGGTAACCATGGGAAATGTGACTGTGCAAGAAGTGTTATAGATTATTAATATGTCAGATGTGAGAATCATGGACACTGACAAGGTGCTGTGCTATCACAATGCTTATCAGCCAGTAGGTGTTGCACACTGTCAGTTGATGGAACAGTAGCCCTTCCTATATCAATAGGACACTGACGGTAGTTACCAGGGAGGGACTTTATTCCCACATGTTCAATCTAGAGCTTCCAGTATTTCAGGAAGGCAGGCAACATTGAAGCCATGCAAGATGGTGGTGATTCTGTCTCACATGGAAGCAATTTATTAAAGAATGTCTTGAGTATTCTGCAGACTAATGCCTCTGAGATACCAAATTTGTCCCATTTTTCTCCAGAGGTTTGCTGTAGCTAGAAATGTAAACACTACTATCACCTTGATATACACTGCTAAAGGAAGTTCTCACATTTCTCCAAACCCAGTGTGTGACATATGTCAGCTAATGCCTACATAATTTCTCTGGCCACAAAAAATCAGTTAGCTGATGGTATGCTTGCATGTTCTTCTCTTCCTGTACCATTTTCAGTCATGCAGCCTGCTACCAACTCGGGCTCTCAAGTGGAAGCTACTAGAGATATTCACAGATAGAGGATGCTGCTGTACTTTCTACAGCTGCTGCTGCTCCAAGCATTTTGCCATATACAACTCTACAAATCTCAGCATGCTTTTTGCCTTTATACTCATATGTAACTACTTGTGCTCCTTTGAGCGGTTGACAACTATGAATTGCTACTTGCTTTCAGTGGCAGTCACTTACATCTAATTATACACTCTCATTAGACTCCATTTAATTTGACTATGAATCCTGGCCTCCATGTGAGATCAGAAGTTGCCTATTTTAAATCTCTCACAATGTTTTATGGTATACTTAAAGTCACTTTTCTTCTAATACTATGTCAGACCTGCAAGAAAAAGTATTTAGTACATTAAAACTTCAGGATAGCACATGAAGACACTGAACAGCAAGTAAGCACCCGTACGTGCTTCCATATCAAGCTTTTACTTCATACTGAGGAAGCTCAACCTTGCTATAAGACAGCATCTAAAGACGTGTGAGAGAATGGGAGGAGATGATCATTTCTTATTGGACAAATCATTTTACCTGTATAATCTGCAACAAACAGAATGTGGAAATTTCCAAACTAGACAGTGGGACAAGTCACAATTCACGTCCTGCCAACAAGATTCAGAGGAGTGGAATGGATTACTAGTCATACCCAATTATTAGTATTCCCCTCTTTTAATTTAGATGTCTAAGTACAGACCTTTCCTGCTCATCTAATTTAATCATTTGACTCTTCAGGTTCCCAGCACAAGAAGTATTTATGCAGCCCGGAGATCTTCAGTATGTGAATGGCACACTGTTTGTGGTAAGTTAAGTGTACTGCAAGGAAAGACGACATTATTTAATATTAAACTGGGAGTTTGGATCTAGATTTGTCTGGCATACCTGTGAAAGACTTGCATCCTAGCCTGAATTAAATTTCCAGTGTGATGAAAGTAGATACTGCCAGCACAGCTGTCCGGAATTGTGTAAATAATTATATGTCATTTGTGAATATTAACATGATTTATATAAGATGCTTGTGTTAAAACTGTATTAGGACTATATGTCATGTGTATACCAAACTGGTTCATACAGACATGTGTGTTGAGAGGGTATTTTATAAAGTGTTTGTGTTTGAAATGCATCCACAGTATGCCCTACTGGAAGAGAACAGAAATGTACACGCACTATTGTAGCTGTCTATAGTTATATATTTTAACAGTGGCTACTGCAATACAGGAGGTTAACTTCAGTCCATCAAATTTTAGGAAAATAGCTGAAATTAAATTACTTTATAGACTGCACATTAAAAGCTGGTATCTTTCAGTTTTCAATGCAGCTAGAGATTGAGTATGTGCTTAGAAGCTTTCTGTATTGTCTTTAGGGTGAACGAATTACTAGTTTTGAAATGTGAAGAAATGCAATTGTTTTGATTTCCAGCATCTGCCAAAGATCTGAGGTCTATGTATTTTTACAGACAGATGCTAAATGCAACCAGCTGCCATCAATTGTTGTTTTGGGCCTGGGGACTAGAAATCAGATTACAAGAAATTATGTCATTCTGCAAGCTAGCCCAGCAGTAATGTTTAAGATATTAAACATATCTTAGTGAGACAGAGCATTCTGTTTTCTGTTTTGGACCTGACAACAACAAGAAACATTCATTACATCTGCCTTGCTCTAATGAAGTAAGTTTCTAGGGTATAGTAATTCTCTTAGATTCAGTCAGGAATGTAGTGAAGCTTAGTTAAGATATTTTTCTTTATTTATTTGAGACTGTCCTGTAGTGTTGTTTTAAATATTTCCTGTGGTTTTGAACTCTGTCACTATGAATATATATTTAGTATTGTCTTGCTCTTTTATTATTTACTAAATAGATTTAAACCTTTCACTGTGGCTGATCTGTGTAGAGATATTTAATTTTTGAGAGTACTTGCATATTTATTTGTTGACACTGTGTTCCAATCCTAATAGCCTTGCTCTTGGTCAAACTACCATTTGTATTAATAGTAATATCACACAGTAAGATTGGACACCCTTTGTAAAGGGCCGTAAGGTAGCTGGCAGGAGTGACTGGTGGCAGTAATAACTACCTTATAGTCTGGGCAGAAGGGGGCATAACTAGTAAACCTGTGCCAGCCTTTCCCAGGTGTATGTGCGTGTGTAAACCAAACCTCAAAGAGTGTGTGTGTCAGCTACTTGGGCAGGAACACCAAGCATTGGTTGGATAGAGAGGGTGCTAGAGGTCTGGGCTTGATCACTCAGCTGAGATCTCAAGTCTATAGCTATGCCACTGAGGAGTCTTATTGGGGATCTGGAGAAAGAGCTGACTGTGCTCTTAAGGGAAATTGCATTTGATCCACAGAGCTGCATCTGGAAATACTGTGTGTACCTGTCATCCTCCCAGTGGACATTCCTCACTGTTGCCAGTGGCATACCTCCCCGCTGTACAGATTTTCACTGAGTTTCCAGATTTTTGCTTCATATTTTTGGTGTGTTCCTCATAAAAAGTGTGTTTTTTGACAAAGCGCTGGAATGATCTAAGGACTAAAGTCACTAAATAATGACATCCATTTAAGTTTCAGACTTCATACCATTCAGAAAATGCATGCCAACATAAATCATGTTATTCTAGCAACTTTCTGTGTTTATAGGAATAATATTTAAAATGTGTCCATATTTTTGAGTGTTTGACCTACCATTATATCAGGCTTTGTCCAGATTTCTTGCTCCAAGAGATTGAGAGGTATGGGCGGTGAGGATTGAGGCTTCTTGATTACTGGCTGCTGGGGGTCGTCATATCCAGCGTTGGTGAGTTCTTGGTTTAATCCTTCAATAACCCTGAACATAAAACGGTTAATTAAAAAAAAAAATTAAAACGTGTCCATATACCAAAGTATAATTTTTAATGTGCTCGCAATTTTCTCAAGTAAATATCTACTGTAGACTCGTTACGTTGCGCACCCCACATCTTTTGTTGGTCTGTCTAATTTAAAGAAACGCGGAGAACTTATCGTAGTTTGTGATCAGAAATCCTGTTGTTCCCGCGTTTGGTATCGGTGCTGTGGTAAAATGTAAAGCAGTTAAAATTGCAGCTGAAGTAGGCACTCCCTTAATTACATTTCATCAGCCCATCAAGTTGTGATTAAGAAAGGATTTGGCCTTAGAGGTACAGATACAACAACATAGATCGAAAAGCTTGCTCCCCACAACTTAAACACTCTAGATACTACTATTGCAGAGACCATTAGGTCTTTCGGAAGGAAAAAAAGCTAACCACCTTTTTACTCCTTACCTGTAGCGCGTACTTCTTTTAAAGTTAACTATGATGTATCTACAGCTACATAATAAGTCGATGTTTTACAAACTGCACTTAAGAACATGTCTGAAAGACTGGGATATGGAGGAGGAGATGAAACTGGCTACAACTACAGACCAGTATTTCCAAGGTAAACTGAAGGACTGGAGTGTTGGCCTGTACTAGTAACTTAAGAGTGAAATTCAGAGGAATTACTTTACGAGCGGGGTGTTGGAACCGTATTAACATTAAATAGAAGGTGGAACAATAGCTGATTAGTATTGTGATACCGCGGGGGGGGGGGCTATTAATAATAGTCCGTGCTTCTCAACAGTACCATATTAGGAGAAACATATCTTCAAAGTAAAACATGGAAGTTTTAAGATTCAGCATGAGGAATCTGTTACATGCTCTTAACGTTTTTAAACAACTTTCCACGTTTTTAAACAACTTTCCATTGTGACCCATCACAGAATCGTGTTAATTTTTAAACATCAGTTTGTTTATACTTTCCAGAAGGTAATGTATTATCTGAGCTGTGATGCTCTTAGTTCTCATTTATTGGCAAGTGCTCTACATTATTTATGTTCGCTTGTTTCACATTTTGGAGGCGGAAGGTTGGGAGGGATTTATGAAACAGCACTATCCAATAATATGAACTAAGTTTGAAATAAAATGGAAGATACTATACTGGTTAATGTCGGGCACAGCAACAACCTTTAGAGCAGCATAATGGGAATATAACTTGGTACTGCCAAAAGAAATGTGGCACCAACGCATAGTTAAAACCATACCTCTCAAGTGTACCTCATTACGAGGAACGTACCTCATTTGGGGTCTTAAAAAGTTTGAGTTCCTCGAAGTTCCTCAAAGTTCCACATTGAAAGACTGTCACACATTCAGTGTTAGGAATTTTTTTAAGTGAAATCCATTGTAAATAGAAGTGAATCATATTAATTCATTAAAAGATCTTCTTTATAAGTAAAACCAGCTTATTTTAACCATCCTATGGCCTTCCTAGATGAAGTTGTTAGTAAGCCATTAGTATGTGTTCCACATTTTGCCCATTTGTTCCGCATTATGAGGGCTAGTGTTCCTCATTTTGGACATGGAAGGTTGAGAGCTATGGTTAAAACACACCAGGTAAACAAACTCAAATGTTTTTATTTCCTTAGCTAAACAAACAACCTACAACGGTTATTACCACCGATAACTGTCAAGGAGCAAAGGGTGCACAGTGGGTTATTTCCAGGCTTATTGATGGACAGAAGCGTTAGTTCCTGTCTTGGGTTTTGTGTGGGTATGTCCATCCACCCACGACATTACCTCTCAGCTGTACGGATTTTCACAGGATGTCCAGATTTTTGTCTCATATTTTTGGTCTGTTCCTTATAAAACTTGTGATTTTTCTGGCAAATCACTGGGATGATCTGAGGACTGAAGTCACCAAATAGTGATACACAATTGTGTTTTAGACTTCATATTCTTCAGAAAAATGCATGATAAGACAAATACTGTTATTCTAGCAACTTTCAAAGTTTATAAGAGAAAAATTTAAAATCTGTCCCTATTTTTGGACCTTTGTCTCCCTGTTCTCTGTCTTTGCCCAGATTTCTTTTGTGCTAAAAGGTTAAGAGGTATGACCCCAGAACCCCATATATAATTATATATACACATATATACCTGCATATATTATTTTTATGTGTGTGTCACGAAACCAAGGAATAGTTGACACTCGCTGTTTTGCCCACTTCAAATTGAAACTTAGTTAACCTAATCATTCAAAAAAAACAAACCTCAACTAATCACAAAAGAAAAAGCTCTTTTTTGCGACTAAATTACATATGTGTATGTCTGCGTGTGTGTGTCATATATACAGACATACATTGTGTGTGTATGTATGTGTGTGTCTATAGATATATATATATATATATATATATATATATATATATATATATATATATATATATATTATAGTGTGTGTAAAATATACTTTTAAAGCTTTAAACTTAAACCTTGAATATCATAGGCTGGCCTCAAACCAGCAGACCATTTTTTGTTCATTATTAATTGATTATTTATTTATTTATTTATTATTTACTTATTAATCTATCTTTTGCAAATTTGCTGCTAAATATTCGGTGTAGTTTATCATATGTCTTATGTAATGCATCAATAGACTTGTATTGCCTCCATGGAAAGCGTTCCCCTGAATGAATCTAACTTAACATTTTCAACAACTTCAACGAAAGTGATAACATGCATGAATATATATATATATATATTGCGGTGTTTTGGCACCAGAAAGTATTTTTTATTCTCCCTCCCCCAGTAGAATATTGGAAAACAAACATGTGACCATTCGAGTAAACAGAAGAAAGACCAGCAATTTGTTTATGTCAAAAAATAGTGGTGGTGGAGAAAAGAGTTAATCATGGTGGTTTTGCTCCAACCATAGAGTTAGCAAACAATCCACACACTGCGATGCAAGCTGATTCCGTAAGGCAACGAGCAGCCAGGTTATCTTAAAAAACACTGTATTTAATACAAAAATTGAGCACTTTCATCTTGTTTTATAACAGACTTCTTCAGAACCAATGAATCCAAGTAAACCACATTTAAATAACCCTGTCAGAAAAATCACACGTTCAAATTGCACCAATAAGAAGCACTGATAAAACCACCTCCCATTTATACGTCATTCGGTGACTTAAAAAACTATTGTTTGGAAGAACATAGGTTCATAGGTGTGTACTAGGCTAATGGCCATGGAGCCTTTACAAGCCAAGCCCATAGAAGTGCCCTGGCATCATGTTGCCCAACGTTAGTTCCCGGTGCTTCTATCAAGTAGAGCCACTAGAGTGATCCCCGGGGTGAACTTTCTATTTCCCATCCACTCATCAAGATTTCTATTGAAGAGGGCCAGTGAGGTGCTCTGCTTGACATGTATGGGAAGTCTATTCCAGAGCATGGGCAGTTTCTGGGTTATGAACATGTCTCTCCAGCATGTTCTGTTGATTGTGGTACTGAGGTTGTAGTCTGTGGAGCTTGTGGTGTGGAGGGATTGGGATTTCTTTAGATGCAGCATTTCTAACAGAGCTGGGTCAGATATGGCTTTGTAAGTCAAGCAGAGATTGCCTCTTAGTAGACAATATGAGACAGAGAATAGCTGGAGTTTTTTTGAGTTTGTCCATGTGCAACATGTGTTTAAGGCCTAGGATCCTCTTCATGCGGTACTTTTCTGACCTTTCCAGCTGTTGCATGTGTCTAGTGAGGTACATGCCAAATGGGGCAATATATTTCTTCCTGGATACAAAACCCTTGGTAATGAGATTGCCACTGTGGTCAGAAAGTCCTTCTATGTGGCACATGTGGTGGTCAAAGGAGAGGCTGCTGTCAAACCTGCGCCCCCAGATCTCTTATAATGCCTTCAGTGTTCAGTGGGCTCCCATCAATGTGGTAATTAGTGGGAACTGAGTTTTTCCAGAGGAGATGATGATGCATTTTTTTGGCATTAAGCTTAAGGCCATGGTTTTGACATCAGTCATTGGTCTCGGTGAGTCCTTTCTGTAGGATGTCTACATCACTTGGGGAGTTAATAATGGCTCCCAGCTTGAAGTCGTCTGCGAACTTGGTCAGCCAGAGTCCTTCTGTGTTGGCCTGGATGTCTGAGAAGTAAATGCCAAACAGGAGAGGATTCGGGACTGATCCCTGTGGGACTCCACTCGTGACTGGTCGGCAGTCTGACTTGGAGTCTGCTACTTTCACACTGTGGGTTCTATCTGTGAGCCAATTTGCAACCCACCTAGTGATATAGGGGTTGTTGCCTAGTTTGGTGAGTTTATCAATAATTCCTGAGTGGGAATGGTATCAAAGGCCTTGGCCAGATCAAGGTAGGCTTTATGAACTGCCTTGCCCTCATCCACAGCTCTGGTGACTGACTCAAAGAAGTCAATCAGGTTGAGCAGGCATGATCTACCTTTCACAAAACTAAATTGCGTGGGATCTAGACTTTGGAGATTCCCTATATCCTTGTTAATTAGGTCCATGATGAACACGCCATAGCCTTACATATCAGACCTGTCAGGCTATTGGAGTGATAATTCCCAGGGTCTGTAGTTGCTCCCCCTTTATGGAGAAGGATGAATGTAGCAGTGTGCCATTCGGTAGGGGCAAAGCCTGAGGTGAGGCTGTGATTGAACATGGCACACATGTGGTACCAGTTCACTTTGTACTTCATGTAGAACACATCCAGGGATATTGTCGGGTCCCATGGAAGCTGCATTCTTGACCTTGGACAATGCAGCTATAACCTGTGCTGCAGTAATGCTGGGTGCCTGTCATTCCTCTGGTATTGTGATTGGTCCTTGGGGAGGGGGGAGAGGTAAAGTTGGCACTGAATCTGTCAGCCAGTATGTTGGCAATATCTGTTGACTCAGTATAGGAGGTACCATTGTGCAGTAACTCAGAGCAAACCTGGGTGTTGCCATGCAGATTTTTAATATAACTATAGAAGGCTTTGTGGGTTTTTTTAGTGTCTGCTGCAATTCTGCCTTCATAACCAGCTTTAGAGGTTTTGATGAGGGATCTCAACTTTTTGTTGAGGCTAATAAGAGAGTTTTTCCAGTCTTGGGACTTCACCTTTTTCTGCAACAGTTTCTTCCTTCTCTTGTAGAGTTTATTAATGGCAGGGGACCACCAGATTGCCTTCCTTTTTTTGGAGGAGAGCATGTTGGTTCTGTTGGGTATGGCTAGTTCCATGCATTTATGTTAGTGTTCGTACAGTGCATTGGTGTATGATTTGGCAGTCCTGCATCTATTTTCCATTGACATGGGTGCCATGAAGTTAGCCACCTCTGTTTTTGGGAGTCCAAAGTCAGCTTTGGAGAAGTTTTTCATGGTGGTTACCTTTGTGAAGGGTGTGGGTGAGATGTGGATTTCCATGGTGATTAGTTTGTGGTTGGATCTAACCAGGGAGGAATTGACTATTGCTGTAGAGCAGTGGTTGCCCATGTTAATAATAACTAGGTCAAGGATGTTGCTTCCTCTAGTGGGGTAAGAATAAGCTGGTCCAGATCATTGGAATTGATGAATTCCAGGAAGCGTTCGGCCAGTGTATTGGTGTATGAGTAGTTTTTCCAGTTGATGGAGGGGTAGTTGAAGTCACGTAGTATGAGAGTGTTGGGTTGGATTATAATAGTTTCCATGGTGCTTAGGAACATGGAGTGAGAATCTTGGGACATGATTGGGGACCTATAGCAGGCTACGACCTGAATCATCTTACCCAATGTTAGTTGTACCTGAAGTATATGAGATGCTTTAAGCTGAGCTACTAGTCTAGAGGTGTGCATATCCTTTATGAATATGGAGACACTACTGCCTTTGGAGCTTCAGTCCATGTTCTGGGGCCGAAAGGTGTGGAATGAGTTAAAGCCTGGTAGCGCAGGGGTGCTTTCTGCTGCTTTAAACTAGGTGTCCGTTACAGCACAAATGTTTGATGTTCTCCATTTTGAGAAGTGCTTTGAGCAAGTGCATCTTGAGAGTTAGACTTCTAGCATTTAGCAGCATGACCCTCAGACTGCATTTATTTATAGCTGTTACGGTGGTAATTTGATCTTTGGAATATCACCTAAAAAAGGCACTATAGGGGTGGCAAGAGTCCTAGCCAGTATACGGAAACCCAGGGATGGCAGATGCAGGCCATCTCTGGCAAAGCATTGAGGTCTGTCAGTCATGTTATCCCAAGCAGACAGATACTGGATCCCCTTAGAATGACACCAGAAACTTAGCCAATTGTTGAAGTCAGTTATTTTCTGCTTGTACTGCGGTATCATTCTGGGCGATGGTAGGATGTTGCTCAGGGCTAGGGTCATACCTGCCAGGGCCACATAATCCGAGAGCTCCTCCAGGTCTCTCCTTATGTAGTCCAGAGAGGTGCATCTCAGGTCATTCACACCCACAGTGATAGAGTCATACCTGTACTTGTTGTGGAGTGACCTGAGTGCGTGTGTTATGTATCAGATTCTGGCACTTGATAGATAGCTGACTGTTACCTTCTCCTTATTCATCCTAGTGAGTGGGACATGAGTGCTTCATTATCGAATCATCTGTGATTAGTGTATTGGGCAAGCTATTTTGCATTCGAGGCTTAGGGTGAGGGGCACACTGTAGGTGAGCTATGTGTCTTGTGGTTTGTGCTGTGGTGGTCGAGTGCGTTTCTGCCTTGGAGGTCTCTGCTGTTTGTGTAGATTTCTATTGAGAGCCTTCGCAAAGGTGGGTTTGTGATTTGTGTTTCTCTGTGAGAGCTGTGATGGTGGGTGTTCTGGAGGGCTGTGTGTTCCATGTGGTGTGGTACAGGTGTTGACCACCTCCTCTTGACCAGCTATTCCGGTCTTGACTTGGATATATAAGTGCATCTCTCACAAGTCTGAGTATTAGGAGGTAAGAGGAGAGGGTTGTCTGTGTACATGAGGCAGTTGCTACACTGCCTCAGAATGCCCAAGTTCACCAGGTTAATAGGAGAAAGCATAGGGAACTGACCTTTAGACTTGCCAGGAGGGATGGTCATTATTGCTAAGTACTGGAGCTGTTTCCTTATATATATTCCTTTTACAGGAAAAATGTCACTCAAGGTGCCTGAGTCTGTACAGAGCACTGCCAAACACTTGAGGGGAAACTAATACGTAGACCCTGAAAATTTAAGGATGAAGTATTTAGGCAGAATATGAAAAATAAAGAATTAGCTTGTCAAGAATGATGAAAAGAGGGGAGTCGCATGAATGGCTACTGTCTGGCTACTACTAATGCTGATCTCAGGACAGCTTCACTCTGTTGGGATACAATACTCCTTTGCTTCTTCTGTCACCAGAAGAAAAATGTTAGCACCAATCCCAAGAAGAGAAGGAGGCCACGGCCTGTTTGGTGGTCCACAGTCTTGTCCCAGATGATGCAAGGGTCTGCAGGCTTGTAGCCTTTTTCTGTTAGATGTCTCGAATAGCAACCAGACCAATCGGGTACATTAAGCACAGACACTCACTCTCCAACCAGAAAGAGTCTGGAATCAGTGCACTCTGCTCCTACTCTCACCAGGATCAGAATATAAGCACAGAATGTTAAGTTGTCTATCTCGTCTTCATTCTTGCTGGTTGGGTTCGGAGCCGATCCTCTGCTCCGACTCGACCATCTTCAAAAGCTTGAGAGCTGCTTACTGGCTCGAGGCCCCCTCCTATATCCCATGATGCCTGGCGCTAGATACCCAGATCTCATTTTCCGCTTCTGCTACAAGGTTGCGTTTTCTGGCTCGGGTCATAATTTTCACTTTGTTCTTATATTAGGACTTTTTTGTAGTTTATTAGGTATACTTTTATTGTTAAAGCTTAGAGTAGATTCCATAGCAGTTTTAGTGTTTATCTCACCTTCAAAACTTATTTTCTCCTTGGAGAGTTTTTCCTTTCCCTCCCCCACCCCCGTTTACCTTCAAAGTAAGCCGTTTTAGTTAGAGGCCTATCATTGTTTTGTTTTTAAGGTAGACAAAAGTTTTCTTTTTAGTAAATTGTGGTAGCTTGTACGTCTTATATTAGTATAGTGCGTGTGTGTGTGTGTGCTGTTAGGGTGTGGTAACTTGTATGAATTGTGTGTATTTTTTTTCAGTTACCTACTCTCCACTCTACTTGTTATTTGTATTTGATTTCCTTTACAGGAATGTCTAAAGACACAAGTGTGTCAGGATTCAAGAAGTGTGACTCAGAAAATGTCTCTGACAGATGGTCACACTTCATGTGTCTACTGCTTGGGCTCCCTACACCTGCAGGACTCTTGCTCGGTGTGTCACGCCTTTAGTCCAAGAGTCCTGCAGGAGCATAGGAATAAGCTTATCCTGAGGGGTTTGCTTAAACCTGAAGGATCACCGGCCAAGACTCAGTCAGTGAAACCTTCTAGGCCATCGAAGCTGTTGGCTCCCAGCTCGGAGCCGTCGCCGAGTATGGCTTCTGCTTCAACTTCAGTTCCGGCTGGAACCGAAGTACCTATTTCTACGTCAACTTCAGCTCCAACTGGAGCCGAAGTACCTATCTCTCAGTCGGCTCCGACTCTTCCGTCGGAACCGTCAGGGAGTCGGAAACGCTCCAGGTCACCATCATTGGAGTCGATACACTCTGCTCGAGGGTCACCCTTATTGCAATCTGAGCAGAGTCATCGATCCCACTCTTCTCGGTCTAGGCTATCTGACCATGATTTGGAGAGAGTGGTGAGCAGGCTTTTAAAGTTGCAGGCCCTGGCAAAAATGCTATCCAGCCCCCCTCACCAGGGTTCGGCTCTACCTGTTTCACCAATAGTTCCTCCTTCGACTCATCCCTTGAGTTCGGAGCCGGAGCATGCTGTGGCTGGAACCGTGGGTCCATCGGCACCAATACCTCCCCTTTCAATGCCGTCGTCGGCTCCGATCTCTTCCATGATGCCGTCCTTGGAGGGATCTGGGCGCCGGGACTCCCTCGTCTGCTCCGAGGGGGCGAGTGGCATCGGACCCTTGTCCGACCCCGTTCTCCCTCTCGGAGCTTCGGCGCAGGTGAGTTTGGCTCCTACATCAGCTTCAGAGCCGTCCCTCTCAGTGCCGGGAAGGATTCCGGTCTCTTCGGAGCTGGAGCCTTCTATGGCATCGGGAAGGGGCGCCTTCGAGGTCATGAGGAGTGTGCTGGCTTCTGAGTCAGCCTCACGGTCGGCCTCATCGGCTCCTCCCCCCATGGTGCCTGCTCCTGCCTCTGCCCCTCCTCCAGACCCCAAGCGTGGGGAACAAGCGTTCCAGGGCACCCCATTGGGTGTATCTTCCTCTTCCAAGGCCTCCCCTGTTCATTCAGAGGAGCCCCCTCGAAAGAGAAAATGCAAGAGGAAGCACGTTGACTCCCTTGAGTCTGTCACTTCACATACCGATTTGGAGGAGTCGGAAGGGTCCCCGAGATCCCCCTCTGAGGACATCTCCTTCTCAGACATCCTTGAAATCCTTAGACAGAGGGGGGACTGGACTACCCTTAACCCTTCCGAGGATGAGTCAGTATTCCTGGACGCATTTGGTTCCCGACCCTCCACCTCCTGGGTGTCTCCGCCTTTCGATCCACTGATGTCGGTGGTGGCTCGAAAGGCATGGTCAGCTCCAGACACAATGGAACCAGCTCCCTGTAGGCCCACAAAATTCATCACCGCCCCCTCAGGACAAGCAATTTCTGACCATGGGTGTTCCCCTTGATGCCATGGTGGTAGCAGCGGCCACTAAAAAGGAGTTGGCTGAAACTTCTTCGTCTGTCCACCCCCCTAATAAGGAATCTAGGACGATGGACAGATATGGGAAGCGGATGTTTTCCTCAGTGACCTTTTCCATGAGGTCTCTGAACTATTTGTGCCATTTTACCCGCCTTCAAAGGGATCTCCTTAAAGAGTTAGGAGATACCCTTCAAGATCCATCAGCTGTGGGGGCTCAGGCTAAGATTGCCTCCCAGCTGGCAACTCTAAATTCTGTAGTAAACTCCTCCATGCGGCTCATCTCTTATGCAGCTGATGGAGCGAGTAGGGCCGTAGGCACAGGTGTGGCTTTGAGGAGACACACTTGGATGCGGTTATGCAACTTTGCGGAACCCTTTAAGGCGTCTTCCACCAACACCCCCTTTGATGGTTCTGCTCTGTTTGGACCACAGGTGAAGGATACCCTTACCAGGTGTGAGCAGGAAGGCAAGACTCTCTCTGCAGTTGGAGTCCATTTTTCCACTCCTTCAAGACCATATCCCAAGGGTCAGAAGAGTGGGAAGATGTGGTTCTGGAAATCCCAGGGAGCCGTAACTGACACACGTGGAGAGTTTCCCTCCAGGGGCATAGGAGGGAACAACAACAGACGCCGCCCTAGGGGCAGGGGGGGTCCGCAAAATCAGGGCCAAGTGTCCACCTTTGGAGGCAGTCGGGGGAAGATTATCGCTGTACCCAGAAGCCTGGCAAAGTATAACAAAAGACAAATGGGTACTTTCTATCATATCCGAAGGCTACAAAATCCCCTTCTTTCACACTCCCTACATTCCCAACAAATCCCTTCCAGATGTTCCACCCAATCTAAGGGATCAAGCAGTTCCAAGGAATTTCAAAACTGCTAAGAAAAAGAGCCATCCAGTCAGTCCCAGCAGACCAACAAGGATCCGGAATTTACTCAAGGTTCTTTTTGGTATCAAAAAAGACAGGGGACTGGAGACCCATTCTGGATCTCAGCAGACTAAACAGGTCTGTTCAAAGAATGAAGTTCCGGATGGTCACGCTACAGTCCATTTTACCCTTTCTGGGTCAGGGCAATTGGATGTGCTCGATAGATCTTCAGGACGCGTACTACCATATCAGAATATACAGATGCTCTGGAAGATTCCTCTGCTTCCGGCTGGGAGCCAGTCATTATCAGTTCAGAGCGCTGCCCTTTGGTCTCACCACAGCCCCCAGGGTGTTCACCAAATGTTTGGCAGTAGTCACCGCTCACTTGAGATGGCAAGGATTCCAGGTGTTTCCATATTTAGATGACTGGCTCCTTACTGCAACCACCAGGCATCACCTGCTGCTAGCCAGAGACTACACAATCCAAACGTGCTCCACTCTAGGCATCACAATAAATTTCGAAAAGTCTGCATTCGCCTTGTCAATCTATCACCTTTATAGGTGCAAACTTAAACACAAAGGACATGTCAGAGACTCTACCAGTAGACAGAGTGTTAGCCATTCGACGACATGTGCAGGTCTTATTACGATGCAAAAAGATTCAGGCCAGATTTGTCTTAAAAACATTGGGTCTCATGGCAGCAGCTATAATACTAGTCCCCCTTGCACGCTTTCATATGAGGATTCTTCAGTGGATGCTGTTCACACAGTGGTCTTTCCAGCAACTCCCGATGTCTCACAGGATAATTATATCACAGTCATGCAAAAACCAACTTGTCTGGTGGATGGTTTCCCCATCATTACACCAGGGCAGACTATTCATTCTTCCTCCCCCAGTAGCTATGGTGACCATGGACGCCTCCCTGATCGGGTGGGGGGGGGCATTATCAGGGCAGAACAGTCCAAGGCACCTGGCAGCCTCACAAGTACAATCTGCATATCAATGTCTTGGAGATGAGAGCCGTGCTTTTAGCGTTGTAAGTTCTTCAGAACTCTCTTCCCACCGGGACCATTGCAATTCAAACAGACAATATGTCAGTGGTATGGTACATCAACAAGCAGGGCGGAACCAAGTCATACCCTTTATGTCGAGAAGCAGTCAGACTTTGGCAGTGGGCGATCTCTTCCCAACGGTTTCTGATAGCAGCACACATCCCTGGGAAGTCCAATGTTATAGCAGACAGGCTGAGCAGAGCAATTCTCATGCCTCACAAGTGGTCTCTCAATCAGACTGTGGCGGACAAAATCTTCCGCAAATGGGGTCAGCCTTGCTGTGACCTTTTTGCCACCCCCTTCAACAGCAAGTGCGACAATTTTTTCTCTCTCCTACCTCTTCCCGGACACCTCCCCAGAAACGCTCTAGTTCACGATTGGCCCCATGGACTTCTTTATGCATTCCCTCCATTCCCCCTGATTCCCAAACTAATTCAGAAAGCTACCACACTAGGATGCAAGATGATCCTCATTGCGCCTTACTGACCTCGACAAATTTGGTTCCCCTTCCTGCATCATCACCTTCTGGAGCAACCTTGACCCAATTCCAGATCTCCTGATCCATCAATTGGGGCGGGCTGCACCAAAATCTCTCCAGCTCACTGCTTGGTTTCTCCACTTTCCGACTCTAGCCAGGCTTTCCAACATCTCCCATTCGGTGTGTGAAATCATCTTATCCTCGCATAAGTCGACCACTAGAAAGACTTATGCTAGTAAGTGGAAACGTTTTTCCTTATGGGCAGAGAACAGGAATATAGATCCCTTTTCAGCCCCTGTGCACCATATTTTAGATTTTCTAGCAGAACTTTTTCGAACTGGATCCTCTTCTGCCACGATTAGAGTTCAGCTAGCTGCAATTTCAGACTTTCATACGGGCCTATCTGATTCAAGCATCATGTCCCATAAGCTTTGTAAAGCCTTTCTGAAGGGGACCACTCTACTCAGGCCCCCAGTAAGAGATCCCCCGCCTCCATGGGATCTGAATTTGATTTTAGCTTCCCTGATACTGCCCCCCTTTGAACCGGCAGCTTCTTGTTTCTTGAAGTTTCTTTCTTGGAAAACCCTTCTTTTGGTTGCAGTTACGTCGGCCAGAAGAGTTTCTGAATTTCAGGCTCTTTGTGTACGTCCTACTTACCTAGTTTTTCACAATGATAGAGTTTCTCTTCAGACTAATCCTTCCTTTCTCCCAAAGGTTGCTTCTGATTGTAATTTGAATCAGTCCATTGAACTGCCCGCGTTCTTCCCGAATTATTCCAACAAGGCAGAATACAAATTACATCAGTTGGACGTCCATAGACAATTACGCTTCTACTTGCATAGAACCAAGCAATTCAGAAAATCAGACCAGTTGTTCCTGTCTTACGTTGAAGGAAAACGAGGCATACCGGTGTCAAAAGTCAACTTATCTAGGTGGTTGTCTTCTACTATTACCTTTATATATCAGTTGAGAAACAAAGACCTTCCTGCTAAACCCAAAGGTCACTCCACCAGAGCTTTAGCTACTTCTGTGGCTTTTCAGGCTAGATTGCCAATGGAAACTATTTGTGCGGCAGCTACCTGGGCTAATCCACATACCTTCATTTCACATTATAAGCTGGATGTGGCTTCCAGAACCAGAACTGTTCTGAAGAGTCTGTTCCGATGAGCCACCCAGGATTGAGGTGCTAGGGACGCTGTCCCAACCAGCAAGAATGAAGGCGAGATAGACAACTTAACATTAAGAAGTTATGTACCTACCATAACGTTCCATGTTAGTTGTCTTATTCTCGCCTTCTTTCTTGCGTCCCACCCTCCATCCCCCTATCCTAGTAGACCGAGAAGAGTTCCTTAGGCTTCTTTATCACTGGCTGAGTCTTCTCTGGCTGTTACTGCTGACTGTCAGTCTCTCCAGTAGTTTCCTGTATCCTGCTACAGTTACTGTATTATCATGATTATTATTATTATGTCTGTAGTTAGGTTACCAAACGAGATCTGGGTATCTAGCGCCAGGCATCATGGGATATAGGAGGGGGCCTCAAGCCAGTAAGCAGCTCTCGGGCTTTTGAAGATGGCCGAGTCGGAGCCAAGGATTGGCTCCGAACCCAACAAGCAAGAAAGAAGGCGAGAAGAAGACAACTAACATGGAACATTATGGTAGGTACATAACTTCTTATTCTAAGCTGTCACCTATAAGGCAGTTATTAAGCTTTCTGGTGATCAGCAGTCTCCAGGAAATAATGTAACTGCACTCCTCCTCTCACCAGGAGAAAACAGAAGCACTAATCCCAAGATGACTACTGTGTGGCAGAATGTGGGCTCTCCAATAACTGGTAGTCTTGCAATAGATGCTTAAACGTACTCATAGGTTCATAAGTAAGTACTAGGCTATCTGCCCGAATGCATTTATAAGCCTAGCCAGAACGTGTTGGCTTTTGCCGCCCCCTTAGATTATTTCTCTGTGCCTCTGTCCAGCAGAGCCACTGAAGTGAAACCTGGGGTAAACTTTCTGTTTCCCATCCACTTATCAAGGTTTCTTGTTGGCGAGGAGCTCTGCCTAATGTGAATTGGAATCTTGTTCCAAAACATGGGAAGTCTCTGGGACAGGAATCTATCCCTCCAGCACGTCCTATTTATTGTTGTGTTGAGGTTTAGATTCCTAGAGCATGTGGCTCGAGGGGATATGGTTTTCTTTAGGTCGAGCATGTCCATCAATTCTGGGTTGGACATGGCCTTGTATGTCAGGCAGAGATCACCTCTGAGTAGGTGGTATGCAACCGAGTACAGCTGGAGTTTCTTCAGTCGAGCTGTATAGGGCATCTGTTTGAGGCCAGTGATCCTCTTGGTGAGGTACTTCTATCATCTTTCAAGCTGTTGCAGGTGTCTTGTAAGGTACATCCCAAATGGGGCATTGTACTCTATGCTGGGTCTGATGAGTAGAGGGGCACAATGACCTCTCTTGGTCTGGATCCGAACCCTTTTGTGATTAGGTGGGCCACATAGGATTTTCTAACCACTTTGGCAATGTGATTATCAAAGGAGAGATTACTATCTACTTGGGTCCCCAGATCCCTTATTACATCTTCCGTATTTAGGGGACTACCACCTATGTGGTAGTTTATGGGTAATTTGTTTATTCCAAAGGGGATGACTATGCACTTTTTGGCATGTAGCTTGAGGCCATGATTTTGACACTAGGGATCCGTCTTAGTGAGACCCTTTTGAAGGATGTCTGTGTCAGCCGGAGAGTCAATTATAGCCCCTAGTTTGCAGTCGTCTGTGAACTTGGTCAGCCATAGTCCTCCTGTGTTTTCCTGTACCTCTGAGAAGTATATGCCGAACAGACGGGGTACTAGGACTGAGCCCTGGGGAGCGCCACTTGTAACCGGTTTAGAGTCAGACCTGGCTCCCGCAACTCTCACCATGTGGGTTCTGTCCATGAGCCAGTTGGCAACCCATCTTGTGATGTAGGGATTTATGTTCAGGCTGGTGAGCTTGTCTATAATACCAGAATGGGGAATGGTGTTGAAGGCCTTTGCGAGGTCTAGGTAAGCTGTGTACCACCTTTGTCTCGTCTATAGCCTTGGTAACTGTCTCAAAGAAGTCCACCAGGTTTAGGAGGCATGATCTGCACTTAAAGCCGAACTGGGTAGGGTCCAGTGTTTGGAGGTTCCCAATGTCTCTGTTAATGAGTTCCATGATGATGCGCTCCATAGCCTTGCAGACCAAGCTAGTCAGGCTTATAGGGTGATAGTTCCTGGGGTCTGTCCTGGCTCCACCTTTGTGGAGCGGAATAACCACTGCTGTGCACCACTCTATGGGTACGTAGCCTGTGGAGAGGCTGAGTATGAACAGTGTGTTTAGGTGAGGGGTTAGTTCATCTTTGAGTTCATGTAGGACGCAGCCTGGGACACCATCTGGTCCCATCGATGCTGTGTTTTTGGCTTTGGAGAGGGCTATTTTAACCTGAGTGTCTGTGATTTCAGGGGCTCTACATTCTTCTGGTATGGTTATGGGCCCTTTTGGGGGTGAGCAGGGGTGAAGTTTGCACTGAACCTGTCTGCCAGGATGTTGGCGATATCGGTCAGTTCAGTGTATTTTGTGCCATTCTGCACTAACTCAGAGCAGATCTGAGCATTGCCACTTAGATTCTTGACATAGCTAAAGAATGCCTTGTGGTTATCTTTGGAGTCCTTGGCAATTTTTCTTTCAAAGCTCGCCTTGGATGATTTTATGAGGGATCGTAGTTTCTTGCTGATACTGATCAGGGATGTCTTCCCTTCTTGGGATTTTACTCTTTTTCTGTACTAGTTTCCTCCTCCTATTGTAAAGCTTGTTTATGGCAGGGGTCCTCCAGAGTGGTTTCCTTTTCTTGGAGGAGTGAGTCTTGGTTTTGCTTGGGATAGCATGATCCATGCATTCTTGTAGGTGCTCATAGAATGCATTAGTAAAGGATTTTGCAGCTTGGACAGCATTATCCTTTAGCATGGAGGCTTTGAAACTTTCCACCTCTGTCTTAAAGTAACGTGAAGTTTGCTTTTGAAAAGTTTGTCATGGTGGTTTCCTTGTCTGTGGGTGGAATGTGGATATCCAGAGTGATTTGTTTATCGTCAGATCTAACCAGCGAGGGGTTGACCTCTGGTGTGGAAAACCGGTCACCCAAGTTGGTGATGACCAGGTCCAATATGTTGTCACCTCTGGGTGGGAGTGTCGACCAGCTGATCCAGGGCATTTTTTGAGTTTATAAATTCTAGGAAATGTTGGGCAAGGGAGTTGGTACTTTAGTTCTCCCAGTTAATGTTTGGGTAATTGAAATCACCCAATATTAGGGTGTTTGATAGGACCTTTATGTTTCCCAGTGTTTCCAGAAATGCGGAATGGGAGTCCTGGGACATGGTGGGTGATCTGTAGCAAGCTACAATTTGAATTGCAGTTTTTCCCGTTGTTAGTTGCACGTGGATGATCTCTGAAGCATCGTGCTGTGCCTCTAGCCTGGAGGTGTGGGTATCCTTGATAAATATGGATATGCCCCCGCCTTTTGTATTTTGGTCTGGGTTCTGTGGCCGAAATGTATGGTATGAGTTGTAGCCATGTACTCTCCAGTCCAGCTGGTGAATCTGGGCATTTTGAGGCAATGTTACAACTGCCTCGTGTACACAGACAACCCTCTCCTCCTACCACCAAACACTAATACATGCGAGAGATGCAGTTATACAGCCAAACTGGAGGCTAAGCTCTCTCAACGCAAGACTGGATCAGACAGTCAAGAGGAGTGGGAAAATACTGGCATTACGCCACCAGTCTCGCATAGACCCATTAAACCAGCACCGGCAAAAAACGCACACAAATACACAAAAACATACTCTGAGGCTCTAAATAAAAATCAAACTGTTTAGACGGCTCACACCATCTAAGTGATGCTCAAACAATGCAGCGAGTGAACCCGACTCGAACCTGATAAGTTTTTAATAACAAAGCTTCCACAAAATAGTAAAACTAGAACTTAAAAGCCATAACGTTAAGCGCTTTCATCTGTACATACAGACTTCTTCAGAACAAATTTTACATATAATACACTTCCTTTTAAAACCTTTTTGGTGCCAAAATTTCATTACTTACATTTAAAGTGCCAATGCATCAATATTTCATTGTATCATTACAAAATGTAAATACAAAATATCCTTTCCAACATCTCCTAATATATGATTCAGTTTATAACAATCTACTCTAAATAAAAATTTGCAAAAGCAACAGAGACCGCCAAAGCAGACATCCAAGCAACCTCCACCTCCCCCCAACACAAACCATGAAACACATACTTCACAAAACCAGTGTGCCATGCAATCACAGCCCTTAAGGCAAAATAACATACCCAACACACTAATAATAGGTGACTCTATAGTCAGGCACACTGACGTCCCACTCACTGGGCCGAACAAGGAGAAGGTCACTTTTAGCTGCCTGTCGGGTGCCAGGATCTGCCACATAACACAAGCACTCAGGTCACTCCAGAACAAGTACAAATACGACTCTGTCATTGTCCATGTTGGTGTGAATGACCTGAGCCGTACCTCCCTGGACTACATGAAAAGATACATGGAAGAGCTCTCTGATCACGTAGCCCAGGCTGGTATGACCCTGACCTTGAGTAGCATCCTGCCCTCGCCAAGAATGATACCACGGTATAAAGAAAAAATTATCAATTTCAACAATTGGCTAAGTTTCTGGTGTCATTCAAAGGGGATCCAGTGTCTGTCTGCCTGGGGTGACATGCTCGACAAGCCTCGCTACTTTGCTAGAGACTGCTTGTACCTTTCACCCTTAAGCTTTTGAATACTGGCCAAGGCTCTTGCCACCCCCATAGTGCCTTTTCTAGGCAAGGCTCAAAAGAAAACCCACCGCCATAAATAGCACAAGTAACAAAAAAACTGATGGTAATGCTACTCGATGCCAGAAGCCTAAACCTCAAAATGCACACACTCAAGGCACTCCTCAGTATGGAGAAAATCGATATATGTGCAGTAACAGAAACCTGGTTTAAGGCTCCAGAGAGCACCCCAGCATGAAAAAAATGGTCTATCCTAAACACTGCAGTGTGCATTAGATGATTTAGAAAGTATTACCTGTCTAAAGTTTTAGTGGAGAGTCACTATTTTTAAAACAGCAAGATGGATTGAAAGGGGGGTGGTCACTTTTGTATTCTAGTACTATGGAATACAGTAGGATGGCCAATAAATGTAAATAGTTGAAGGGGAGTGATTTCACAAAATGATAATTTTGTGCTTACGCACACCAGCCAGTAAAAGCAGAGAGGAAATGATATGTAGTCAAATTAACATAAGGGGCAGGCAACTAGAAAGACAGTGGTGTTTAAGAACACAACAGTAACCAGGTGAGAGGGTGGGAAACTTTCTGTCTGACTCACAAGAGACAGAGCTGTGGTCTCTTAAAGTTTTAATATGCAGTTAAAAGCAGAATACAAGTAAAATACAGTGTAGATAAAACAAATCACAACATACAAAATAGAAAAAGGCAATAAAGTAATACAAGATACAACAAATAAAAAGCAAACTAACCTTTCCCTCACAGCAAACTGTAGCATTGTCTGGGTGAGCCTTTCCAGTAAAGCTATAAGTAGCTGCAATAAAAGCACATTCTCTGTGGTAGAGGAAGTACTTTAATGAATGCTTTGTAGCCAGTCAGTGATAAACATGAATGTGAAGCTCAAAAAGAGAGAGGCAGTTGCTAAGGATTGGTTATACCATGTGAAAACACTACTGACCACTCACAAGGGTCAGTCAAGAAGAAACAATCCAATAATTGGTGTACTTGAACTGGTGAGAGGGAGGAAGCGACTGCCCCATATTATCAGAAACCAGTGTGCCTCTTGGACCAGCATCAAAGGGAGCCACATCAAAATAGTGCATAGAGCACCCTGGCAACCAGCAGCAACTGCAACTTGGAAGCCACAACCAGTAATGATCAGTTTAGAAGCTTAAGTATTAAAGTGTAAATTAATATTGCTAATGTGGAGTCTTGGCAACAAACTTATGATCAGGGAACATAGTGTTTATTAAGTAGGACTTTTCAGTATACAAAAAGGAGGAAGATGGCACAGTTAGTGTTTCCCATGTGATAATGCAGGCAGAGGGGTGTCTGTCTGTTTATCTTGCTTCAGTTATGATACAGTTTAAAGGAGAGTTAAAACTTTCCAGACAATGGAGGAGGTCCATTATGCTGTGCATGAGATTGTCAAGAGATTCCACGCCTTTACAAGAAGGTACTTTAGGAGGAGACAAGATTTCTGTTGGGGAAGAAACCCAAGCAGCAAATTTAAACAAATCTGAGAGAGGGAACAGTTTAAAGCTACTATCTCAACTTCTCCAAAAGGACTTGCATTCAGTTGTGCTTCCAAGTGCTGTGTTCAATTGTTTCCAGATACCTTACAGTATTTATTCAGTTGTGAGGTAACATTAAGCTTATTTTCTCCTATTGCGTCACCTTTAGAGCCTTAATTTCTAATTTGAAAATTAGTAAGCATAGTTTGTGGCAAATAAACATCTAATTTGAGATTACCAGGACACACGAGGGATTGGAAGTATATGACCAAGATAATTGTAGCTATTTGCATTATTGATGGGAGTGGAGGGTTCTGCGCCCATATAAGATTTAAATGCAGCTGCCATAATAATGGCAGAATGTGCAGAAGAGTGACATGTAAGCAGTATTTTTGCTCTGACCTTAAGGTTGAAGATCGATCTTTATAGTTTAGGTGCTTTTTTTTTTTTTTTTTTTTTTTGGTGGCATTATGCAGAACACACAAGGACAAAACAGGGTGCTACTCTGGGTTGGGGGGGATCAAGCTAGCCTAGTGGCGATGAAGAAATTAAGTTTGGAATTGTTGATGTATGTGAGTTTAGTCTTGAGCTATGGTACTAGAGTCCGGGAGAAAGACAAAGTGAATTGTCCTTTTGAAGTAGAAAGTGGAATAGCCTACTGTTAAGTCTCTCCAAAAGGAAGAAATGGTGCTTAAGGTTGCTTTGTGAAGTATAAAGTGGATAATGAATTCTGTGAGAAGGGAAAGAGTTATGTTTTTTAAGAAAGAATAACTGTGATATTTCAGCTTTGTAGGCAACTTATCTAGGACATGATGAGCATTCTAAAGTTGGACAAGGGGTGATTTTTTCATGATGGCAGTGGCAGCATGTCCGGAGAAGAACACTGGGATAGCCTTACTTGGTTGCAGTCATAATGCTGAATAGCTGGAGCAGAAAACACCATTATGATGAACACACAGGGCCGAAAGTGATCGCTGTACAGTGGAGACTGGTGTTTTCCCCTTTTCCCCACTATAGTGTGATCTCAGAATTGGTATGGGGGTGCAGGAGGGTGGCATAGAACATCAGCTGAGTTTTTCAGTAATGGGTGTTTTTGTCCTTTGTGTTATTCATAATACCATTCACCTTTCTGGCCATTTGGCATTATGAATTTATTCCACCCCATGTAATAATGCCAGGATTAAGAGTCTTATCCGGGACACCTTCATAGATAAAGGTTGTTTTGCAGGATTGAAATGGGTCTTTGAAGAATGTAGAATTATCCTAATGACAGTTTATATCCCACGAAAGTCACCTGTTACCCTTGCATCCTAGTATTTCATGAGATAATGGGATACTGGAATGTAGTGACCTACAGAAGGGATATGGACAGGGGCTCAAGACCTTTACTAATAAATGCTAAAGGGAAGCTTTTTAGGCAATTGATGGTCTCTCTAGGTCTCCGGGATGCATGAAGATTGAAACCTGGAGGAAGGACAGGACAAAGGGTGTTGAATATTATTTTGTCAGTATTTTTTTTGGGGGGGGGGTTGTCTATTATGTTGAATATTATTTTTCTGAGTACCACACTCTGTCAAGATTAGATAGTTGCTATATTATTTTTTTTAACACCCAGATAAAGTGGCAGAGGTTAAGAGAAGGGCCAAGGATGTTCTTTGACCATTTTTCCTTCCTGTCCGATACTAAATTTAACAGAAGAGTGGATTAGTGGATTTGCCGAGGCATTGGGTGGGGGTCCAAAATGGGAGGAGGTGGTTGGAAGATACAGCTGAGAGTTTTCTTGGGTGCATAGGAATAGGAAGGGAGTGAAGAAATGGGTTCAAGGCACATGGATTTTATGAGATGAGATTTTTGAAATATATGTAACTCAAAAGTAGGGAAGCTAGAGATATAGCTTTCTTGCAGGTAAAAACCCTGATTAGACAGAAGAGGAAGAAGGTATATTAGAGGTGAAGAAAGTGTCTTTACAGCCTCTTTTAAATATCATAGTCGAATGCAAAAAGGCAGATGGTATATTTTGGGAATTCTTCAGGGCTGTTGAGAGCATTAGCAGCGAGGGTGAGATGACAACCATGGAAAGGGAAGGTTTGACATAAGAGGTGATTAAGGGGACTGTGACAAGTATGGACAACTATGGAAATGCAAAAGTAGTATTTGAATAGGTATTTTTCTATAAATATTGGATGTGAACACTTCTTTGCACTGTTCTTCTCAATGTTCACATCCAAAGAGTTGATCACATTGGGGTCACATATAGATGTGAATTTTAGAAATTCAGTAGTGCCCTACAAAACTTAAACTGTTCAAAGGAAGCAATGTCTCCATTCCATAAAATAAATGTCATCAAAAAACCTAAAATATTTGTGTATTTGGCTTTTGAAAGGACAGTCCACAAACCATATTCCATTCAGCCAAGACAGGATTTGCATACACTGAAACACATTTTGCCCCCATTGCTACCCCTGAGATCTGTTGAAAAAATTCACCGTCAAATTATATGCGACTCCAATGTGATCAACTATTTGGATGTAACCACTGCAAAGGAGAGTGTAAAACTCGTTCACATCCAATACTTATAGAAAAACAACTTATTAAAATACTTTTTTGCATTTCTATAGTTGTCATCGCCTTAATCAAAAAAAGTGTTAAAAGCCAGATGGCACATCTGTCAAGGTTAAGTTTAAACAACAACAAATTTACAGTTGAACTAGAATTTTTGATAGATTTATTCAGGGAAAGGTGTTACCCTAATAGGTTGTTGAATCAAATAAAATCTGAAATTGTGGAGGGGAGGAAAACAAAATATGCTCCTATTTTAAATTCCACATTAGGAGACAACTACCTACACCAGCAGGGAAACAAAGAAAGAATTAATGAGGCAATGCGTGTTCACTGGGAAGGTAACATGTAATGTTGTGGCCCTAGTTTAGTAAAAGTTATGTTTACCTGTTGGGACATTATATTCAGTGAATAATTGAAGAGTATACTTGGTAATGTGCCCAATATGGTATACAGTAGAGGCAGAAACACTAAGAATTATGTGGAGAATGGACATTTGAAGATAGGCCATTATGCATTTTCTAAAATGGTAAAATGTGGATGTTATAAGTATTGCAGTTTTATTAACGACAGGCCTTTTGTTATTTTGGAGGGAACAAGTAAGACTTTGACGTGCCTAGGCAGATGCAGTTGTAACATCAAGATGGCAGTTTACTTGGCAACATACACTTCATGTGCTGGATTTTATATGGGAAAAACACAAGGAAGTTAAGGGATAGAATATACGAAAATATTTATGATATTAAAAATGCAAGGAGACTAATGATCTCTACAAACACTCATCAGTCTGTTAAAGGATGTGCAAGTTAATCTTTTTTATCACTGATAGGGTAGAAATAAATGACAGAGGATTTTTATAATTTATTAGAATTTAAAAGAATTAATGTGGCAAATTAGACTGAACGCAAACTCACTGGGCATTAATGACAATCTAGCCATCATGATTTTTTTTTTTTTTAAAAAACAGACCAACATAGTGTTCCTGCAGGTAGAAGAAAACAGAATACACTGCAATGCTTGAAATAAAAACAACTCACAAAAATAAAAAAATATTTTAATGTGGTAAGCGCTTTCACAGTTCAACACCGCTTCATCAGACCAGTTTTTTTTTAGTTTCTCTATCATTCATTGATCTTGATTAGACATGTGAGGTATATACCGTCATACACGTGGTTATAGTTGATGGTCACATGTCTGTGTGCATTAGTTTTTAAAAAGGGTTGTTTACTGCCTGAAAGGATTTTCTTTAAAGAACCCCCCCCCCCCCCATTTTTGTATAAACTAATGTCTTACAGTGAATCTCATATTTGCTATGTGTTATTTGCATGTGTGATAGCTCAGCTGTTCTTGATTTCTCACAATGCCCTTAAATTTGTCTCTCTTTGGTCTATTCCTCAACATTTGTGATTTTCTAGTAAAATTTGTTGAAGACTGTTATCGCTAAGTAATGACATTTGAGTGTCAGACTTCATAGTCTTCAAAACTGCAAGCTAATGTAAAACCTTTTATTCTTGCAACTTTGAGACTGTAATAGCAGTATTTTAAAATCTGCCTCTGATTTTGAGCCTTTATCCCTCCTGTGTTAGATTTGTTTGTGATTTTTGTACTAGGAGTTTGATAGATTTTTTTTAATCAAAATCTTGTGAGGTGTACACAGAGTGGAGGCTATAACTGCAAGGTGGGCAGTCTGAGGATGAAAACAACTCTTACTTGTTTACTTTAAACAATCTGGCTTTGCAGGAATAGTCTGCATTTGTGTGAAACAAATTGGAATGCATTGAGCTGCTATGTGTTTGGGTGAAACAAAACTTCAAGTAAATTATTTCCATAATTTTGTTTTTACTACAATTGGACATCTTAAGCACAGCGAATAACTGGGCTATTATTGCTGGGTGCAAGGCCTGGCTATAAATGAGAATGGCTGACCTGCTGTAATGAAAACTAAGTAGCCATTAGTTTAACTTTGCATGAAAACTGAATGTGTTTGTGTAAAGCAAGTTGAATAATTTATTGTAGTCCATTTTTTTTCTCACAAAGCAGATGTTTATGGTGTAAACATTCAAGTAGCTGCAGCTGACTACAGATTTTGGTAGATTTAATGACAGCAGTTTGAATACTCTTAAATTGGGTGAATAAATCCAAAAGACTGTGCATTTATGCATGGCCAAATGTTTCTGGGGGGGCCCAGGGCTCAAGATATACTTAATCTGCCACTGCATGGCAGGAATGGTTGAAATTAACTAGGCCTATAACTGTGATTTATAGGAGGTTACTAGGCTAATGGCCTTGAGGCCCTTACAGGCCTAGCCAAGAGTTATCCCCCAAAAAAGAAACCTCAGTCAGCACCTGTTGCCTCTGTCCGTGAGGAACAAAGTTTGAACCTGTGGGGCAAATTTGTGGTTTCCCATCCACTCATCAAGGTTGCACTTGAAGAGGGTCAGCAAGGTACTCTGACATGTATGGGAAGGCTATTCCAGAGACAGGGCAGTCTCTGGGAGACAAACCTGTCTCTCCAGCAGGTTTTGTTGATGTCGCATATTAGATTTAGGCCCATCGAGCTGGTAATGTGCGAGGAGTTAGACTTGCAGATATGGAGCATCTCTAGTAGGGCAGTGTCCGATATTGCCTTGTAAGCAAGACACAGATCACCTCTGAGCAATCTGTATGATACTGAGTAAAGTGATAGTGATTTAAGCCTGCCTGAATAGGACAGGTGTTGGGAGGCCATGGATTCTCTTTGTGAGGTATATCTGTGGCCTTTCCAGTTGGTGCAGGTGTTTGTAGAGATGCATACCAAAAGGGGTGTTATACTCAATTATAGGTTTAATGAGGGGGGACTACAGAGAGGTAATAACCTCCTTTTTTCTGGATGCAGTCTCTTTACTTATGAGATGAACCAAGTAAAATGCTTTTCTGACCACTGCAGCCATATGATGGTCGAATGTGAGATTGTTGTCAATCTGAGTACCCAGATCTCTCAGCACCGTTTGTGTGCTTGGGGGAGGGTTGCCATTGATGTGGTAATCAGTAGGGGCTGTGTTTTTACTGATTGGTATGATAATACACTTTTTTTTTTGCATTTAAGTTAAGGCCATGACTTTGGCACCAGTCATTTGTAGCTGTGAGACCCTCTTGTAGTATGTTAACGTCATTTGGGGAGTCAGTGACAGCACCCAACTTAGTCATCCGCAAACATGGTCAGCCACAGGCCCTTTGTCTTTGCCTGTGCAGGTGATAAAGGAAAGGCCACATAGTCAGCTGTTGGGGAAAATCCTCTGGATGGGATGGGATTCCTGTAGAAGTGTGGAAGACATTAAAAGGAGCAATAGTCTCAGCTACGGCATATCATTAACCTTTTCTGGAAAAGTGAGTCCTGTCATGGCGAGTAATATCATTGATATTAAAAGAAGGGCAGAACCCATCCAACCCAAGCTCTTGCCACCCAGCATCAGTTCTAAACCACAATTATAAAATCTTCATGGCAATTCCATCTGAAAAAGTAGCTAAAATTCTACCAAGGATAGGTGGTTGGGATCAGTGTAGGCAGGCAAATATCTGATATTATGAAGACGCACACAATTCACAGTGAGATCTAGAGGTGTAAAAAGAAATTAAAATTGTACTAGGGGATGAGAAAGCTTCCTACAAGGTTCAGTGGAAGTACTTGTGGGCAATGCATAGAATGGTTTCTCTTAAAGTTTTAGTAAACTATTACAAGAAGTTTATACAGGATCAAATATAGTGGTAAAATCAATTTAAGGATAACCTCACCATTTGAAAACTGAAAGGGGAACAAGGCAGTGGTTACCCATTATTATTTGCCCTGTATTTAGACCTATTAACGCAAAGGATAAGGACAGCAGACTTGAGGGGATAGAGTTTTTTGGGAAGAACAGTGATGCTGTTATATTGTGTATTACCAGTCTAGATGAGGTTATTCTAAATTAATTTGACATGCTAAGGCAATTTGCATGAATCTCAAGAGAACAAACTGAATCGGAACAAAACAAAATTAGTTTATGTAAATTATGTGCTATTTTGCTGGATGGTTCAAGATAATCACCATCTCCGAGGACTTTATAGGTTTGAATTATACAAAACTCTTTAATTCTCCAAGATGATATAGGAGGAGGTAAGGATGAAAATGAAAACAAGATGAAAAAGTGGAAGTGTGTGATGTTCGACTTCAAGCAGGTCATTCAAGCTCCTTATAACCTCTCTCATATTATATGCTGCACAAACTTTTGTTATGATCTGGATAAAAGATTCTAGGGGTGGTTTGAGTGGTGGTGTATATGGGACCATAAGCACCCCAGGGTTTCCTTGCAGAAGTTGATATTGCCAGTATTGAGTGAGCGGTTGGCTATACCTTGTTTGCAAGAGTATCACAGAGCAGCACAATTGACAGTAGTAAGATCTAGATCTAGAGTATAATGTAAAATGGAAATGGATGGGGTATATTCCAGAGGTGGAAAGGATAAATATGCAAACTCTTACTTTGAATATAAAAAGTAATCAAGAACATTGTCATCATCACCCCATTTTTTTCCCATTTTCTACATGGGGTCTGGGAATCATGTTAATTGTCGCCATTTCTCTCAATGCAATGCCACACTCCTGCCTTCGTCGACACTCGTGCATGACTGTCGCAGATCATCTTTCACACAATCCATCCACCTCTTTGCTGGACATCCTTATTTCATCTTACCTTATTCCTGTCTGTCCTAAATCATCTTCACAAGATTGTCTTTTGCTTTTCTGCACATATGTCCAAACCACCATAATATGTTCTATTTGATCTTTTTCAGCAATTGAAGCTACTTTGGCTACTGCTCTTATGCCCTCATTTCTTCATCTGTCACACAGAGTGCATCCTACACCCTTCTCGGGCACTTCATTTCCATCACTTCTACCATCTTCATCTGCTCTGCCTTTACTACCCAGGTTTCTGTACCATACAGTAGTACTGGTCGCACCACTGTCTTGTACACCTTACTTTTCAGCTTCTGTGTCATTCTTCTGTCATAGACTACACCCAACACTCTATGCCAGTTGGCTACAGCCCCTCTGATTCTAGCTTTGACCTCTTCATTCAGACTTCCCTTCTCCTCAACCACCCCTCCCAGATACTTGAAACTATTTACCTGTTCCACTACCTTCCTTTCTACCTCAATTCTAAGCTTCTTTTGATTTCCCCAGTTTGCTGCCATTACCACTGTCATATCTGTGTTTAGTTTCATCCCATGTGCCTTCAGTTTTGCATTCCATTGCTCTATACTTTGCTGGAGTTCTTGCTCAGAGTCTGCCTGTCATGCCACATCATCTGCTTACAGAAACTTAGATCTGTCCCCTCCAACCTGTTTGCTAATGTAGTCCCATCACCACTATGAACAGCAGTGGGCTCAGAGCTGAACCCTGGTGTACACCCACTCCCACTGGAAGCTCCTCTGTGAGGCCGAACACTATTTGTGCTTGAGTCACTGGGTTCTTGTACATAGCCTGCACTAATTCTACCAATGGTTCTGGGACTTCAAACCTTCACAGTACTGCCCAGATCAGTTTTCTTTGGACCTTGTCATATGCTTTCTCCAAGTCTAGGAATGCCCAGTTGGACTCTTTCCTTATCTCTAGCTTCTTCTCAACTGTCTCTCTCACTGAAAACATTTGGGTTGGTTGTGCTGCACCCTGATCTGAAACCTAACTGCTCATTTCCCATCTTACATTCTACTATGAGTATCCGTTTATCAATCACCCTCTCCAGAACTTTCATGCAATGTGATAGGAGTTTGATGCCTTTGTACTGCCCACAGTTAATCAGTAATCAAGAGTACCTGGGGAAAATATAGCTTGGTAAAAGTAGTGAAGATGAAGGAATAGAATGATTAGTTTGAATTGTGGCCAGTAGGTCTAGGTAGATGGCAATTTGGGATTAATATGACTTGTGGTATGAAAGGGATAAAAAAGTTTATTGGGGCAAGTAAGAGTTTGGGAGAAAACACTGGAGTAGATAGAATTTTTGTTGAAATATCAACAGCCTCAAATATAGGTTATACAGTACAAGGAGATTTTGACATTTTGAAAAAAAATTATGTAGACATGCAAAGAAGAAACTTAAGCAAACCACAACTGGTAAAGGTGTTTTCTTTTCAAACACCTTTATTGAATTATCACTTGTGACATTGGCAAACTTACATTTATATTAAAATAATCAAGACATATTAACAAGTTCACATTTACAAACATTATAGGATATAGAATAATATAGGTCATGTATAATCTAAGCAACACTATATAAATTCAATTCCTGCCTTCTCTTAAACTTCATTCCTCCTCTAAAACATTTTTCGGCATCTACTGTTCCCACACTTTACATTTAAGTAATTCATTCCTACCATTTTTAAAGATCTCACTTTGTTCTTTTATCTGTTTTACAATATTCTCTACTTCAAGTATAGCTGTTTTGATTTCCATTTTCTAGTAACTGCTTTTTTGGCGGCCACCAGAATAAAGCTAACAAGGCCTTACTTTGTCTAGGAAATTTAGATGCATTTCATTGCATTCATTTTCTCACCCAGTATGCCTGACATAGTACTCTGTAGGGAATTTTTAAAGTCTGCCAGCTCATTACACTCCCAAAACATATGTTCCTAGTTTTGCTTATGTCACAAATGATAAATCAAATAATATAATTCAATAAAGGTGTTAAATACAATCCCTGATAGGGAAGGTATAGACAATCAGAATAATCACTAGCCTACAGTCCAAATGTCTTCTTCTCTAAAGTGAGATCTTGTTTCAGAATTGTTTATCCAGTCTCTCCTCTGTTTTCTTTTTCTACCTCTCCTGATTAATTTAATTATTATATAAAATATTTTAGTTACATGCCTTTTTAATAATTATTCCTTTTTTGGCAGCTCTTTTTTTTCTCTTCTAAAAAAACTCCTCAGTGTGTCTTTTTTAGTATTTTTCTCTGCCTATCACTTTCTTCCCCATCACGTATCCAGTGTTTGCCATCTACCTGAGGAAAACTTCTTTGGAATCTACATGGGGTATAAAATATCTATGAAAAGACTTCCAGGCAAAAATCCTAAATCTTCTAGACTTTGTTACATATTTTGGAGCCATGAATATGTCCTCCCATTGTTTCATTGTAAATTGCATATTTAGTTCTTTTCTGACCTCTTCTGATTAATTCCTGTAGTTGGCTTGCAATATTTTATACTCCCTACTAGCTGTCCCTATTTAACAGCAGCTTCTGTTTTAGGTTCAATTAAAAACTCAACCAATGAAGATCTTTCATATGGATTCCCCAATCCTTTTCTCTTTTATCAATCCCTGATAGGGAAGGTATAGACAATCAGAATAATCACTAGCCTACAGTCCAAATGTCTTCTTCTCTAATTATTTGTTACCAGTACCTTGGATCCTTTGCCACCTTTCTCCAGCAGAATTTTCTTTCTCCATTCCGGTGTTGGTTTAGTTCTCCCCCAACACCTTTATTGAATTATCATTTGTGACATAGGCAAATTTCCATTCATATAAAAGTAATCAAACTATATTAACATAGCAAACATTATAGTTCACACATATATCGCTATATATCGTATAACCTAAGCAATATTACATTTTAAATTATTCAGTTCCTGCTTTTTTTTTTAAACAGGAAACACCTTAATTAAACAATCACTTACTGCATATACATTTATATAAATGAAAACAAACCACACCAACACAATCCTGTTCACAAGTATTTTACATCACAAACCATAATGACACACTCCACTGCGAACATTATACATCACTTATAATCTACCCAATCTTTCTCACTCAAACATTGCATAGCTCATTTATGTCCTGCTGTCTTTTAGGCCTCATTCCTCCCTTGCATGCATCGTTCCCACAATTCCCATTTTTTCCTATGTAGCTTGCTCCTATCCTTTTCTGAAGATCTAAATTCCAGTTGGTTCATCTGTGTTACTATTTTCATTACTTCTAGTATAGTTGGGTTAGATTTTGATTTCCATTTTCTAGTAATTGCTTTTTTGGCAGTCACCGTTACTAGACACAGCAAGGCCTTACCATGTCTAGGCAATTCCGATTCTGTGTCATAACTCAGAAAAAGCATCTCCCTTGTCAGAGCAATCTGCCCACCCAGTATCTCTGACAATGCATCCTGCAGGGAATCCGTAAAGTTCGCTAACTCACTGCAGTCACAGAAAATATGTTCCTAATTACCTCTTTCTTTTCCTTCACACTTCCAACATTTACTGTTTTACCTGAGGAAACATTCTCTGGGGTGTTTAACACTTCCAGGCAAAAATCCTAAATCTTCTAGATTTTGTTGCATATTTGGGAGCTACACATATATCCTCACATTGTTTGTTTCAGAATTGTTTATCCAGTCTCTCTTCCCAATCCTTTCTAACCTCCTCTGATTAATTATTATAGTTATGCAATATTTTATACAGTATGCCTTACTAATTATTCCTTTTTTAATGGCAGCTTCTGTTTTAGATTCTGTTAAAAACTCTACCAGTGCTGGTCTTTAGTTATTTTTCTCTGCCTATACTCTATATCAATCCATGATAGAGAAGGCAATCTCTAACCTGCAGTCCAAATAAATTGTGTTGGTTTAGTTCTTGGTAGACTTTCTGCATCTTTATGAATATAGTACTCTGCATGACTGTTCACCCTAAAGATCTGCATCCCAAATCCCATTATTTCCTTTTGTTTTGAATTACCCTCCTCACTTAACCATCTTTCCTTTCCACTTTGAATTGTAGCTTTTTGTATTTTTTACTGCTTGTATCTTGCTATCCATATCCATAGCAAAAGCTTCCAGTTTCCCAGTTTGTGGTTTTTTTTTTTTGTTTTTTTTTTTTTTTTAAGTCTCTTCCCATATATCCTTGGCTGTGATAACCAAATCCTTTGTTCCATACTCTTAAATACTTAATTTTTATAATGTGCCCATAATATGGGTATTGCTGGACCAATTCACATGTGGGTACATACTTTACAGCTTTAGACTTAGTTTTATCTTCATTAATTTTATATCAATAACAAAAACCTGAAACTTTCTCAGAATATTTCATAACACTAAGATTGTCTTTTTCTGGTTCCATCAGGAAGGAAATATCATCTGCAAATAATGCCAAGTTATCTTGAACACCATACCAATTATATTATTGTAATTCTGAATCCCTTATTTTCTTTGCCAGTGATTTCTAAATATAACACAAATAGCAAAGTGAAAGGGACACCCCTGCCTGGTTCCTCTATTCCTACACAGCTTATCAGAGAGGAACCTTTCAATTTTGCTTTTTGACTTTGATCCCTCATATATCCTTCTATTTAACCTTATTATTGTATCAGGAAACGCAAATGCTTCCATTGCCCTACTAAAAAAAATCCCAGCTTACTCTGTTGAATGCTTTGTCTGCATCAAAACCTACTATTAACAGTAGTAGTGGTATTTCCTTACATTCTGCTTCCTTCTGGATCATCCGTTCTATTAATTTTGTCAAATGTTTCTCTCCTCTCCACAAAACCACATTGGTTTATATTTTGGATCATCATCAGTTCTATTAATGTTGTCAAATGCTTCTCTCCTCTCCACAAAACCACATTAGTTCATATTTATCAGTTTTGGCAATACCTTTACCATTTATAGATGTAAACACGTTTATAATCATGGTTTAGAATTGAGATGGGCCTATATGAAGCTAGATCAGATGGGTCTTTACCATCTTTAGGTATTGCAGCCAGCAGAGCTTTTTTCCAGGATGTTAGTGCCTTCCCTCATTTTGAAATGCTGTTAAACAAAACCTTCCAAATGTTTATCATTATGTTCCCTCTTTACTTCCAAACTTCATCAGAATAGCATCTGTTTCTGGAGACTTTGCTGTAGATTAGTTATACATTATCATTTTTGTCTCACTTCCTCCAGTCTTTACTGTTAGTTATTGAGCCTCATCTGCCTCTAACCTTGGCATATTTAAGCCTTCTACAAATATTTCTATTTGTGCTTTTTCTTGATTTCCACACTTCACTTTGTACAGATTTTCATAAATTTTCCAACATATCTCCAATACCTTTACAGGATCTCTGTTATTTTTCTTGTTATAGGATCTCTGGCAACAACACTTTCTACTTTCTGTTCCTTATGTAGCTGTGCCAAAAGTTTTTGTGTTGTGGAGTTATCAAAAAAACAGTTGCTTAACAGCAATCTTTCTGCATGCATGCATATTTTTCCAGGTACTCTTTGTCCCCCTTTGCAGTTGTATCTACTCCTGTTCTGTGATATTCCCCTTATTTTGTAATACTTTACCCTGTGTCAATTCCTCTAAACAATTCTTAGTACTTCCTAACCAGATCATGCTCTGTTTTATTTCTACCGTTTTCAGACTCCATTTTATCCCACCCACTTAGCTATAACTTCTGGAGTACTTTCCATTTTCCCTAATAGCGCCTAGAAATTTTCCACTACCCATTCCTTAAACTCCTCTATTTTTAACATGTAGGTGGGGAAGTGTCAGTGTGTCATCTTTGCTTCATTACCCAGCATTTTTATCTTGGTAATTATTGGCACATGATCTGAAATAGTTATTGGATATGCATATCAAAGTTCTCAATTAAATGGGACATGTTCCTCCGAAATATAGTTTCTATGAACTCTAGCTCATTTGTTGTACCTAGGGGAATAATATGTAAATTCTGTAAGTTCCTGCTAATGAATTCACATCTTTCATACCAAATATTTTCATAAATATCTTCAGAAATCTACCCTGTTTTGTTATAATTTTCCATCTAGGCTCCCCAGATGCATCCTCATTGTTGCAAATCAAATTCTTCTCCCTACCTATAAGTAATATTCCCTGCTGAAAGCTGCCTATTTCTCCCAAATTTTTTAAGTTCCAAAATAGCAGTTTTTGGTGGAATATAAATACATATCAGTGTAATCCTCATTCCTTTCCAGTAGCTCTCTACTAGTAAAATTTTGCCATTCCTTTCCAGTAGCTCTTTACTAGTAACATTTTGCCATTCCTTTCCAGTAGCTCTTTACTAGTAAAATTTTGCCATTATTATCTTTCTCTCTCTTTTCTATTACTACTAGAACTCATCTGGCAATTTAATATAAACACTCCTCTTTTCATTTGTACCAGATTGTCTGCAGAATATCTATCCTGAAATCCTTCCTTTATCAAATTCAGTTGCTCAGTTCCTTGCAAACATGTCTCCTGTAGCATTGCTATTTACACTCTGCATTTCTTAATATGAGTCTTCTTTCCTTTTTGTCAATACCTGTGAAACCATTTGCATTCCAAGATGAAATGGAAGGAGTAATTACCATTATGGTAAGCCATTATTCCCACCTGTTTTTATATATATATATATATATATATATATATATATATATATATATATATATAAATGATAACTTTTTAAATGTCTAATGACAGTTTTTGTGATACATGCACCCATTGATGTTTAGCAAGTTAATCCCTTATACAGTGTTTTTCTTATCAACAGTGGAAACTGTCACATTTTACAAGACTTTTATTAAAAAAAAGCCCTCAAACAGGAAACAACACATCCCCAGAACATATTAACTTGGTACAAACACACATAACTGTGTACATCTTTGAATAATTAAGTTTAACCGTCCTATTAGAATCATTTGTGCCAAATAGTGAGCTGCTATCACAGGTCCTAGTTAACCTGAAAATGAGGTTATCCATACTAAAATGCATGTTATTGCATGTGCTTGTACTTAAACTAATTGGTGTGTGTGTGTTCCTTGAAAACTACTTGCATACTTTCAGACACTTTTTTTAGGCATGAAGAAACTAGTTTTCTGTTTTTTTATTACTTTATTATCTGCTTGCTGCCATGGAAAAGTAAGAGGAAAAGAAGATAAATGAAGTCCTCCGTTGCAGCCTAAAAGACGACCTGAAACATTTATTGGTAAAGACAAACTTTTCAGTATATTCAGTGTTCTCATTTACTTGCTTCCACTTAATAGGTTCATAGAGCCTCTAGAGCCTTTACAAGCCTAGTCATGTTAATCCCAAGTATCCCCTTTTGTTCTTTTTGGGTAGTTTGTAGAACGAGTTTATGAACAGAATTGGTCTGTAATAAAGACTGGCTATCCCTGTCCATGAAGGACATGGGTGCCACTCCAGGGGTGAATTTTCAGTCTGCCATCCAATTATCTAGTTTGTATTTGAATAGGGCAGTGAGGAGCTCTGTTTTACATGAATAGGAAGTCTATTCTAGAGACGTGTCAGTCTCTGGGAGGCACAGCTGTCTCTCCAGCTTGTCCTGTTAATGTCACAGACTAGGTTGAGATCCCTAGAGCGAGTGACTCTTGTGTGATTTGATTTGTAGATGTGCATCATTTCCATTGGGGCAGAGTTGGAGATTGCTGTATAGGCTAGGCACAAGTCGCTCTCAGCAGCCTATAAGATACAGAGTAAGGTGACAGGGCTTTCAGGCTGTCCACATACTTCATGGTTTGGAGTCCCTGTATTTTCTTAGTCTGAAACCTCTGAAGTCTCTCCAGCTGCTGCAGGTGTATGGTGAGGTACATACAAAAGGGTGCATTATACTTTTTTAATTTCTCCAAGTCTTTTGGGGTTTCTAAACCATGACTGGAATGGACCCCATTCCTAAGTCAATTTATAATTAAAGTTCATGAAATTAGTATGGTTTCAATCTTTGATGTTAACCAAAAGTGCTTTTTGCAGCACCCGCAATGTGCCCAGTAATGACTCCTGCAATTCGTATGGAGTTACATGTATCATTAACATATCGACGTATGACTGTAAATTCTCTTTTATAAGTCCTGTTGCTGCTGCTTCTACTACTGGAACTGTCTGGGTATCCTTCTTCCACATTGACTTCATTTCTGCAAATCCTGGTATTTTATTATTTTCTGCCTCTGTCTATGTAAGATACTGTAGTCACTAGTGTAGCAATTTCAATGGTCAGTGCTACTTTTGTCTTCTTTTCATGGGCTACTATTTTCATGGACTACTATATCTGGTTTTCTTGCATCTGTGGTTTGAACTGTTGGTAATGGATGATCCCATGTGCTTTTCAGCTATTCAATATTATAATGTTTGCACAATCCCCAATGCAACAGTCTTGCCACATTGTTATGCCTTTCAGTATACAGTCCTCCTGCCATTAGTATATCACAACCAGCAACAAGATGTGCGACTGTTTCCAATTCTGTTTTACAAAGCCTACATTTTGTGTGTTTCTCCCACATGTTCAATGGACTTTGTAAACCAATTTGTACATAGTCCACTATCTTGGGCTGCCAATATTAATCTTTCATCTTTTGGTTTAAATTCACCTCTCCTTAACCATTCCTGTATCTGATCCTGATCAACATGAGGTTGTTCCAAGAGTTGTCTATACTTGCAACTATATTTATGCATTTTCCACATTTCTTGCCATCTCATCAGATTCTTCACCTTATGTTCTTCTTTTTTGGCACATTCGTTTGCTGCCTGCTTTTTAGTACTTCTGGTTTGATTTCCATTCCTGCTTGACACCGATTTGTATCTGCTGAACTAAGCATTGAAGTAATTTTAGACTTATTCTCCTTATGTTTCAAAACATTTTACTATGTTTGGGTCTTGTGAGGTCAGCAGATATGTATGCAGTCCCACGATTGCAGATCTGTACATGTAAGCAATCTCGAAGAGGCCCATACCTCTTTCAGAACAGGGAATATATAATCTTGGTATGCACTGATTTTTATAAATCATCTGACCATGAAGCATCCTTCTTGTTTTCCTGTCCAACCAATCCAACACATTTTGGGCCAGCCAATCACTACAAAACTGTAAGTTAGGACAGGAAGAGCAAATTGGTTTATAGGTTGGACTTTGTTCCTAGATGGTCAATGCTGTTTTCATTAAGTCTTCTAAAATATCCCCAAGTTTTATTTGCATTTGTTCATGTCTTATTGCTGTCCCTTTATCAATTACCAGATATTTGTAAACTCCAAGTTTTTTATATCGCATTCCTGCCCCAGACTGATGCTTTTTGGTGCTGCATCTTTCCTGCTTTAAAGATTGCTTTTTGCACATTTATCAAGACCAAATGACATTTTTATTTCTGAAAAAAAATAGTTTGACCACTTCCAGTTGTGTTTTCAGTTCCTCATCTGATGAACTGTGCAGTTTTATTTCATCTACAAAAAGATGATGAGATGCCTTTACACTTTTGTTTACTGGGAGCCAAATTGTAGCCATGACCTAATCTGTTAAGTAGACAACTTAATGAGTTAAGGGTAAGGAAAAATAGCAGCGATGACAGAGTCACCCTTGAGTATCCCTCTGAGTTTTTATCTCTGGAATAATAATTTGTCTTTTTATCATGGCTTTAACTGTAACATTATTTGCCAGTGTTTCATGGTCACTGTAATGTAATCGATTAGTTTAAGGTGTATCCAATACATTTTTAAGCACTCTTTTATTCATGAATGTGGGATACTGTCAAAAGTCTTTTTATAGTCTATCCATGCCATACTTAGATTCTTCCCCTTTTTACAGTTTTTCATTACGACTTTATTTAACAACAAATGATCCTTTGATCCATATGACTTTCTTGTATCACCCTTTTGTTCTATTGCCATTATTGAGTTTTCCTCTAAATGACTGTAAACTCTGTCAGCATCAATTCAAGTGTATAGTTTATACATTGTCGGAAGGCTAGTTACTTGTCTATAGTTTTTAGGATAGCATGCAGGTTCACTCTTAAGTAGGAGTATTGTTTTTCTTATTGTTAACCATCCTGGTATCTGTTCGGGGTGCGCATATAAATGGTTCTTACTCATGGCTAAATCTTCATATAAAGATGTTAATAGTTTTAGCCAAACGTTAGGTACTGCATCTGGGCTGGGGGGTTTCCAATTAGGAGCTTTTCTTAACTTTGTTTCAATATCTCTGGCCGTTACTTCATCCCATTTCATATCCTGTACAATAAAACTTAGTCTTTCTTTTACTTGTTCTATCCATTTAACATCTTTATGTTCCACAGGATCTCCACAGACATTTCTCCAAAATGTATCTATTTCTTCTTTTTTTGGTAGGGGTTCAATTCCTTTTGCCTTTTTTTCCAATTCTCTATAAAACTTTTTTGGGTCATCCATAAAGTGCTTATTTTGTACTTTTCTCTTGTATTTATCTACATATCTTCTAGGTTTTTCTGCCTGTACTGTTATTTTTAGTTGATTTGTGATAGTGCAACATAGATCCTGATCAGTTCTGATAATGAGCATTGCTTTTTGTCACGTCTGTCTTTGAGTATTTTGGTTGATATGTTCCCTCTTCTATACTTTTCTAACAGTGACACTTCTTGTCTTAATTGCTTTATAGTTTTCTCTGTTTGATACTTCCATGATGGCATTCAATTTCCCCCTTTTCTTTCCCTTACTACCCTGTGTTTTTGTGGTAAGAATTAAGCCGCATAGTAGTATATCCTATTTACTTCTGGTATATCACATGAATCTCTATGGAAAGTCCTAATTACTGTGTTCATTTGTTTTGTCGACGTTCTGTAATCTGTTTCTTTTATTGATCTTAATATGTCTGTCCTTTCTTTTAAATCAAGCAACTCTTCTTAAATATATTTCTTCTAAACTGAGGGCACATTCTTTGTTCTCTATTTCCTGCAGGCATTCTATAGAAAGTTTCAGAGCATATTTCTGTACCACATTCTCCTCAGTTTCATCCTGTATCGTCTGTTGCTCTTTCATATGGGAACTCAATGGCCTATCACTCCACAACATTGACTATGTCAGGGTTCCCACTGTTTCCTGTTCCTTCCCTTGATATGAAATTCCAACTGAATGTTTTTTCTGGTTTCCTGTGGAAGGTGGCTCCAAATATCCTCTTATGGCAACTGATCAGAAGTTTCCCACTTCAATGGTTTCTCCTTAATTTGGAGATTCATTGGTGTAGCCTTCTGTGATGTTATCCGAGTTAGATTTTCTACACGAAATCCTTCATTTCACAGGTAATCCATAACGTCTGTTTCGGTTTCTTTAACTTCTCCATTACCAATCCTCTCTCCTACTTTTTCCTCTTTGTTTTCTTATTTTTTGTATTGTAAAATTTTCCTAGCCAAATGCCTTTGCCTGTATTTCTCTTCAACTATCTTTGGTGCTGCTCTTTTGTTTTCGGGGGGGGGGGGGGGGTTGCTGTCAATATTATAATTTGTAAGGAATTCCATTTTGTCAAAGGGAATAAAAGTGCATTTTTTTTTGCATTTAGTTTTAGACCATGGTTTTGGCACCAATCATTGATTTGTGTTGGCCCTTGTAATATGTTGACATAATTGGGGGACCCAAATGATTTCTTCCAGTTTAAAATGATCAGTTAACTTTGTCAGTTAGAGGCCATCTACTTTGGCCTGTACTTCAGCACAGATCCCTTTGGTACTCTACTGGTGATGGGTTTACTGGTGGAGGTGCAGTCACTAATTTGTGTTCTGTCACTGAGCCAATTGGATACCCATCTAGTAACATAAGGATTAATCCCCAGCTGGGAGAGTTTCTCAATGATGCCACAGTGGAGGATTGTGTTGAAAGCCTTGGCAAGGTCGAAATAGACTATGTGCACTGTCTTACTTTCATCCATGGCTTTGGTGACCTTCTCAAAGAAGTCTACCAGGTTTAATAAGCATGATCTACCCTTAAAGCGAAACAGGGTTGGGTCCAGCATTTGGCAGTCGCCTTTGTCCTTGTTGACAAGGTCATTGATAATTCTTTGCATGGCTTTGCAGATGAGGCTAGTTAGACTCATGAGTCTGTAGTTACCAGGGTCTGTTGATGGCCCATCTTTGCGCTGGGGAATTACTGTTGCTGTTCTCTATGATTAAACAGAATGCCAAATGGCTCTGCTAGGTCTGGTTTTAGATTTGCTTAGTAAACAACCTGGGAAAGTCTGGTCCCACTGAGGCCATGTTTTTGGCTTTGGCGAGCACAGAGATGACCTGTTCTCTAGAGATGCTAGGCAGAGGACTGGTGTTGGGTATGCTTTGGGATATGGTGGGTGGAGATAAAGGAGTGAAGTTTGTACTGAATCTGTCAGCTAGCAGGCTGGCGATATCTTCCAGTGTAGTATGAGTGATCCCATCTACAACCAGTTCTTCACATGGCTGGGCATTCCCTTTTAGACTTCGGACTTAAAGAATGCCTTATGATTATTCATGGCTAGGGATGCAATTTTAGTTTCATAATCTGCTTTAGAAGACTTTACAAGATTTCTGATTTTCTTGTTTAGGCTTAGGAGGGAACTCTTACTGTGCAGTGGACAATGGTTTCTTCATGTTATATAATCTCTTTATACCTGAAGTCCACCACGGTGTCTTGTTTTTCCGGGAAAACCTGGTTTTGATCCTGCAGGTACAGCAGAGTTTATACAGTCACTTAAATGTTTGTACACGTCATTTGTGTGCACTTATGCATAGTGATCATTGATGTCTGCGACTGCGGGTGGTATGATGCTTTTTATACCATTGCTTAGTAGGCTGTAGTTAACTTTGGTAAAGTTTTTTTTTTTTATAATTGTTGTTCCTATGAGGGTGACAGTTCCAGTAGTTACTTCAAATGAGACTGATTTGTGGTCTGACCTAACCAGGGAGGGAATCGCGCATGGGGAAGTACAGTGACCCCCATGTTGGTGAGTACTAAGTCTGCACCCCCACACAGGGCTCTAATGTTCTGGACAATCTGTTCCAGAACATTTGTGTTAACGAAGTCCAGGAACCTTTGGGCAAGTGTGTTTTTTGCTCGTGTAAGTTTCCCAGTCTATGGAAGGATAGTTGAAATCTCGCATGACTTGGGTGTTGGGCTGTATGGCGAGAGATTTCAGTAAATCGAGGTACGCGGTGTGCTTATACTGGTTTATGGTGGGGGATCTTTTGCTAGCAATAATGGGGAATGGTACTTTTCCAATAGTTAATGGAGAAGTTTGAGAGAGTCATACTGTTTGACCATTCTCGAAGTGTATTTGGTTTTAATGAAGATGGATACACCTCCACCTTTGATTCTTTCACGCTCATTTTGAGGTCTGAACATGTGGAGGGTATTGTAGCCTTGCATGGCTGGGGTGCTCTCAGCGACCTTGAACCATGTCTTTGTAATTGCACAAATGACAGCATCCTCCAAGGCGAGGAGTGCTTCCAGAAATTCAGTTTCATATTTAAATTTCTAGCATTAAGCAAGACAACCCTGAGTTTGTCTTGATTAGATTTTGTTACGTTGGAAAATTTGTTTTGATGTTGCCAAAAAAAGGCACTATGGGGTGGCAAGGGTCTTTGCCAGTATTTGAAAGCTTAGGGGGGACAGGTACAGACCATCTCTAGCAAAGCAGTGATGTCTGTCTACCATATCATCCTAAGCTGACAGATACTGGATCCCCTGGACCGACACCAGAAGCTAAGCCACTTGTTGAAGACAGTAATTTTTTGTTTATATTATAGCATCATTCTGGCTGAGGGAAGGATACTGTCTAGGGCTAGGGACATACCTGTTTGGGACACTTAATCAGAGAGTACTGTTACGTCTCTCTTCACATTGTCCAGAGAGGTACATCTCGAGTCATTCACTACAACATGGACTATGATAGAGTCATAATGGTACTTGTTGAGTGACTTGAGTGCATGTATGATTTGTCTGATCCTGGCAGCTGACTGTGACCTTCTCTTTGTCCAGTCTTAAAGACTGCCTTATGAGGGGGGATTATCTGTGTGTCTCACTATGGAGTTGCCTGTGACCAAGACATTTGTAATTTGCCTTAGGGGCTTATTTTTTGAGACACAGGTGTGTATGTTGATATGTGTAGTAGTTTCTTTTTGCTTAGTGGTGAGTGTTGGTGTCGTGTGTTTGGATGGTCTCTGTTCTTTTTGTAGGTTTTTAGTGAGTACCTCCACATATGTGGATTTACATGTCATGACCTTATTTTGTGTGAGAGGTGAGGTTTGCGTGACAGGTGAAGCGTGTGTGCTGGCAACCTGTTTAATGTCTAGTTTGCTTTTATGTGAGAGAATTGATTGCAACTCCACAGTGTATTTGCATCTTTCACACAGGGTATTAGTTTGCTTTAGGAATAAATGGTTATCCGTATACGTGAAGCAATTGCTACTGTACCTCAAGATGCCTATATCAATAAAGCTGGCAGACGAAATGATGGCAGACGAAATGATGGGAAACTGTCCGTCCATTGTGGAAGGACTTTTCTGAACATGGTATTTGAGAAGGAAGTGGGCTAGCTAGACTTAAGACTTTGGCTTAACTAGTGGGCTGGTTTGATTTTGAGTAGCAAAGGTAGTGGGTGTATAGTAGGTTGTCAATAAGTGTGAAAATGCTGCTTTAGTGCACAACTGAGTTGCCCTTTGCTCTGCAGAGAAGCTTGGGGGGGGGGGTTCTACTGGAAGGTCTCTAGGGGAAAAACGATGTTCCCAGACATTTGCAGCTGTACAGGGTACTGCTAAACCCTGGTGCATGCTGTGCAGCAACGAGCAAATGCGATCCTTGTATACGGGTGAATTTAAGCAGATTTTAACATAACTATGAAAAGGAAAGCCCCAAACTGAGCCTTTCTTTAGCAATCCTCAACTCGGATGGGTCCTGAGCTACACACTTCTGCCCTAAGGGTGCAGGGTGGCCCTCTTAATGTAAGATGTCTGGTGCAGGGAGGCCCTCTTAATGTAAGATGTCTGGTTTAGGAACACAGTGATACCAAATGGTCTGAATCTAGCTTATGCTAAGTAAGGTAAGGAAAAACAATTTCTAGATGGTAAGGAGTAGGGGAGAGTCACTTAAGGGTCAAAGTGAGAGTGTTCATAGGTTCATAGGTTTATACTAGGCTATCTGCCCTAAGGCATTTATAAGCCTAGCCCAAAGTTTTGTGGCTTACGCCACCCCTTATGTTAAAAAATACTGTGCCCATTAGTTTGTTGTGCCTCTGTCCAGCAGTGACACAGAGATGATTCCCGGGGTAAACCTACGATCTCCCATCCACCGGTCAAGATTTCTCTTGAACAGAGCCAGCGAGGTGCTCTGCCTCACATGGACCGGGATTTTATTCCACAGCATAGGGAGTCTATGGGTGACAAATCTATCCCTCCAGCATGTCCTATTTATAGCCATGCTAAGGTTGAAGTCGCTTGCTCTAGTGGATCTCAAAAATTTGGATTTTTGAGGTGGAGCATGTCCATTAATTCCGGGTTGGACATGGCCTTGTATGTCAGGCACAGGTCACCTCTGAGCAGACGGTATGCGACTGAATAGAGCTGGAGTTTCTTCAGTCTGGCAGAATATGACAGATTTTGGAGTCCCTTTATCCTTTTGGTGAGGAACTTTTGGGGTCTCTCCAATTGCTGCAGGTGTCGGGTGAGATACATCCCGAATGGGGCATTGTACTTGATCATTGGTCTGATAAGTGAAGAGTACAGGGGAACAATGACCTCACTTGATCTGGATGTGAATCCCTTCATGATCAGGTGGGTAATGTAGAAGGTCTTTCTAACCACTTTAGCAATGTGAGTGTCAAAAGAAAGGCCACTGTCAACCTGGGTCCCCAGGTCCCTGATAACCTCTTCTGTGCTTAGTGGATTGCCACCTATATGGTAGCTTGGGGTTACCTTGTTTTTCCCGAAGGGTATGACTATACATCTTTTGGCATTTAACTTCAGGCCATGGCTCTGGCACCAGCTATCAGTTTCCGTGAGACCCCTCTGAAGGATATCTGTGCCCGATGTACTTTCCACTATGGCGCCCAGTTTGCAGTCATCTGCAAACTTTGTCAGCCATAGTCCTCCTATGTTTGCCTGTACTTCTGAGAAGTAGATGCCGAACAACAGGGGGCCAAGGACTGAGCCCTGTGGGACACCACTTGTGACCGGCTTGGAGTCTGACATGGCTCCAGCAACTCTAACCCTGTGGGTTCTGTCCTTTAGCCAGTTTGCAACCCATCTTGTGACATATGGGTTTACATTTAAGCTGGTAAGTTTCTCTATAATACCCGAGTGGGGTATTGTGTCGAAAGCTTTTGCAAGGTCAAGGTAGGCTGTATGGACTGCCTTTCCCTCATCAATGGCCTTGGTGACTGTTTCGAAGAAGTCGACCAAGTTCAAAAGGCATGATCTGCCCTTGACAAAGCCAAACTGGGTCAGGTCCAATGTCTGCAAGTCCCCTATGTCTTTGTTTATGAGTTCCATTATGATCCTCTCCATAGCTTTGCAGACCAGGCTTGTTAAGCTTATGGGGCTGTAATTACCAGGGTCCGTAGAGGCACCGCCTTTGTGGAGTGGGACCACAGTTGCCGTACGCCACTCCTTGGGCACGTATCCTGTGGCAAGGCTAAGATTAAACAGCTGCCTTATGTGCGGGTTTAGTTCCTCATTGAGAAATAAAGTCCAAACCACCACACTGGTAATAAAATCGATTCTTTATATAAATATAAGTATAAATGTATAGTCTTTTGGTTTATTATATACTTTCAACTTTTTTATGTATATAATAAACCAAAAGACTATAAATTTTTATATATTTTTTTAAAATTGTTGCACATTTTTATTATTTGTATTTTATCAGTTGAACAATTATATTATTAATGTTTGCATATAGAATATATATGTGTTTATTAAAGTCTTGAAAGTTGGGAAGTCTTTTTAAAATTGGATATTAGGACAATTAATGGATTCTTAACTGTTTGTGATTTTATATATAAGTGTATCATGATATCAGTGCTTTCATCTGATGAAGTCTATCTATTAGACAAAAGCGCTCATCTGTTGTGGTTGGAAGTAAAAAGAATCCATTTTATTACCAGTGTGGTGGTTTGGACTTTATTTATTTACTACTTAGTTCCTCGTTGAGCTCGTGTAGCACACAGCCGGGGACACCATCCGGTCCCATTGATGCTGTGTTTTTAGCTTTTTAGAGAGAGCAGCTTTCACCTGCGCATTTGAGATGTCTGGGAGGCTACACTCTGCTGGTATAGTTATCTCTCCTTTTGGGGGGGAGAGGGGGTGAAGTTTGCACTGAACCTGTCTGCCAGTATGTTGGCAATGTCTGTGGGTTCAGTGATTTTTGTATCATTTTGGACTAATTCTGAGCATATCTGGGAGTTTCCACCCAGGTTTCTAACATAGCTGAAGAAGGCCTTATGATTGTCTTTTGAATCTATGGCAATTTTTCTCTCAAAGTTGGCCTTGGATGATTTTATGAGTGATCGTATTTTTTTACTAATAATGATCAAGGGTGTCTTCTCTTTTATGGATTTTGCTCTATCATGTAACATCTTTCTCCTCTTATTGTAAAGTTTGTTTATGACTGGGGTCCACCAGACTGGACGTTTGCCCTTGGTGGAAAGAGTCTTGGTTTTATTAGGGATTGCCTGATCCATGCAGTCCTGGAGGTGTTCATAGAAGGCATTTGTAAGGGCTTCCGCAGCTTGGGTTGTGGTTTCCACTGGCTCGGGGGCCTTGAAGGATACCACACCAGTCTTGAGTAGTGTGAAGTTTGCTTTAGAGAAGTTCTTCACTGTGGTCTTTTTTGTTTGGGGTGGGGGCGGGATGTGGATTTCCAGTGAGATTAGTTTGTGATCTGATCTCACCAATGAGGGATATACTTCCGGTGTGGAGCATTTTGTCCCCATGTTTGTGATGATGAGATCTAGTATATTTTCTCCTCTTGTGGGAACTGTGACTAGATGTTCCATGGCATTTGAATTTATGAACTCCAGGAACCTTTGGGCTAGAAAGTTGGGGCTTGAGTAATGTTCCCAGTCTATATTCGGATAGTTGAAGTCACCCAATATAATGGTGTTTGGAGATACATTTATACCCTCCAGTGTCTTCAGGAAGGCTGTGTGGGGTTCCTGAGTTTGAGAGGGTGGCCTGTAGCATGCTACAAATTGTAGAGCAGTTTTGCCTATGGTTAATTGCACCTGGATGGTTTCCGATGCTTCATGCGTTGCCACCAACCTGGAGGTGTGGGTATCCTTGATGAATATGGATACACCCCCTCCTTTTGTGGTGTGGTCTGGGTTTTGGGGCCGTAACGCATGATATGAGGTAAAACCTGATAGTGCCGGGGTGCTCTCAGGAGCCTTGAACCAGGTTTCAGTCACAGCACAGACATCAATGTTCTCCATACTGAGAAGGGCCTCGAGTGCGTGCATTTTGAGATTTAGACTTCTGGCATTGAGCAGCATTACCCTTAGTTTCTTCCCATTTTTGTTTTCTAGGGTGGTAGGTTTAGAATTTGAGCCTTGCCTAAAAAAGGCACTATGGGGGTGGCAAGAGCCTTAGCCAATATCTGGAATCCCAGGGGTGACAGGTGCAAGCCGTCCCTTGCGAAGCAGCGTGGCTTGTCAAGCATGTCATCCCAGGCAGACAGACACTGGATCCCCTTTGAATGACACCAGAAATTAAGCCAATTGTTAAAGCTGATCATCTTGTCTCTGTTGTGGCATCATTCTTGGTGAAGGAAGGATACTGCTCAGGGTCAGGGTCATACCTGCCTGGGCTACATAATCAGAGAGCTCCTCTGTCTCTTTTCATGTAGTCCAGGGAGGTACGTCTCAGGTCGTTCACACCAGCATGGACAATGACTGTGTCATATTTGTACTTGCTGTGGAGTGACCCGAGTGCTTGTGTTATGTGGCGGATTCTAGCGCCCGATAGGCAGCTTACTGTGACCCTCTCCTTGTTCAGTCGGGTGAGTGGGACGTCAGTGTGTCTGACTATGGAGTCACCTATGACAAGTATGTTTGGTGTTGTATTTGGCCTTAAGGGCTGTGACTGCTTTGCACACTGATTTTGTGGTTTATGTGTTGCCTGTGGTGTGTCATGAGGTGGCAGTTGCTTGGGTGTCTGCTTTGGAGGCCTCTGCTGTTTAGGTAAATTTTTGCTCAGAGCCTCCGAGTATGACTTTGTGTGTTTGTGTTTGATTCATTGTTGTGATAGCTTTATGTGAGACTGGTTTTGTGGTGTGTGTAGTTGCCTTCTCCTCCTGTCTGGTCTTGCCAGTCCTGAGTTGGGAGAGCTCAGCCTCCAGTTTGGCTAAATAGCTGCATCTCTCGCAAGTATTTGTGTTATGTGGGAGGAGGAGAGGGTTGTCTGTGTACATGAGGCAATTGTAACATTGCCTCACTATTCCCAAATTCACCAACTGGACAGGAGAGGACGCCAGCATCTGGCCCTTCGACATGCTAGAGAAATTAAGAAGTTAGGGGTGTAACTGAATAAGAGAGGACTTAGTAAGGAAGTGGGTACTCCTGGGGGGGGTTGCTAGTGAGGGACTTTGTATAATACAGAAGTGCTAAACCTGAAAAAAAGATGCTTTTAAGACAAGTGCTGAGCTTTTTTTTTTTTTTTTTGTTTTTTTTTTTTGAGGAAAAAAAAGCTTTTAGGAACAAGTGCTGCACTTTTTAGTTAAGGGATATACTGTTTAGATTACTAGTAGAGCAGTTCTAAGGGAAAAAGTGAAGAACAGACTTTATGGAGCCAGAAAAAGTTTAACCTTGTTAAACCAGCACTGCCCAATGCTGCTCTAGTGGCAACTCCGCGCTAAAGCACTCTAAAGCGTGATTGATAGCAGGGGCTGGAAGGAGCCAGGAATTGACCCAAAACGGCCAATAAAACTACAGTTTCAAGTCAGTAACCACTCCTATGGGGGGCAGGGAAGCAGCTCAATGTTTTTCAATGCCACTGATCAACAGAGAGACTTTCCTTTAGCCCAAGCAAAAATGGCCTCACAGAAACTTACAAAACAGTTCAGGAACAGCAAACCTGTAACTGAACTTTTTTAAATCTCAGAAAAGTGGGAAAAAAGCAAGAGTTTTTTTTGTTTTTGTTTTTTTAGAGATAACAGAGGTTCACAAGTAATATCAAGTTATAACAGTGCAGTAAATGACCCCACACAAGATTGCTAGGCCAAAGACAGAAAATATGCAAGTTTTGAGAAAAAAACTATTTTAAAATTAAGTGCAAACAGGAAATTCAGTAAACAGCTTTTTGTTGTGCTCTAAATACAGCTACTAATGTAGAAATCAAGTTTAACAAGCCAGAAAATGCTCAAACTAGGCAACTATGCAGAAAAACTTATCAAATAAACAGAGGAAAAATACTTAAAATCTCAAAAGTGGCTCCTTTCTTCTCTCAGCGTTTACTCCTCTTGGTGGGTGCTTCACCAACAGCCAACAAGCCTGAAAATACGCCAAAACCACACTAGGTTTTAAGAGAGGAAGATAGTAGAATGCTATTAATGACTTGCAGTGGTATCACCCTCTGCACAAACTGGCAGCTCTTCGAGCAGCTGTGAACAATGGGAGAGTGTTTCCTATAGAGGATTTTAAACTAGAGTGTTTTGCTTTTATGCAAGCACAGGGAACCGTGTTTGCACAATGTACAAACACTAGGCTTTTATATCAGCAAGATGAAACTCTTACAGATTTAAACCCTCAGGCCAATGGATAATTTACAACAGAGGTCAGAATTCCTGCAATATCAGGAATCCTTGGAAATAAGTGTTCACAATGCACACAGACTTTGCAAAACTTAGAAATATTTTGGCAGACTCAGGAGAACTTTGGCAAACTCAGAACTACATCTGCAGTATCAGAGGAAGTATCTTCTAATTCTACCGTTTTTTAAACTCCTCTTCTTGAGGAGTCCCCTACTCAGCCAGCCTTTTCCTCATTTCAGTCTCTGATTTTTTCAGCTTTATCAGCTCATCTGACTATCTGTTTAAAGCTTCTTCCATCTTTTTCCAGTCTTTTTGTTATACAAGTTGATTTACTTATATAGTGTTTTTATTGTATTCAGTTCTGAGTACATTTGACTTATTCCTCCTCTAGATTACTCGAAGCCATGTCTTGTGCCAAAGCTGGAATTTGAACTGCTTTTTGCTGCACAGTTGCAATATTTTTTCCCAGTCATTATTTTTCTCTTCACCTTTTCTAGTTGATTTTCTTTCAGGCTCCTAGTTTCTTTTTTGCAGGCATCTAGGCTTACAAGCCAGTAACTGAATTTTACTCCAGCTGGTCATATCTCTGGCTGTAGTTTGTATATTTCTTTTTTTTTTTTTTTTTTACACTGGGAGAGCTGAAGTCAAGCTGTTGATCAGTATGCAGCCATTTTTGAAGGTGGAATTGGTAGAGGTGTTGAAAGAAGCGGGCATGAAGGATGACATTAGGAAAAGGTTAGTGAGTGGCTTGGGTAGGGCATTTAGTCTGGGACTTATGGAAAAGTAAGAGTAGGCAAGTGCAGAGGTGTAGGAAGATGACAGAGAAATAACATAAGAATTAGGAGATTTATAGGGCACTTGAGTGACTAAATCTAGGAAATTTTGCATGAAGCATCCCCACATGTATTTTTACATGCCTGACAGAATATGTAAAATGTTCCCAGGTGTGAATGAGATCTGTTAGAAGTGTGATCAGGAAAATGGAGAAGATTGGAAAATTATTTTTTGGGCTTGTGGGAATCGAATTTTAGAAATTATCCAAAAAACTTAATACAGGGACTACTAGGAAGGGAATGGTTATTGTAGGAAGTGAGCTTTTATTTGAACTGGATAGAGGAGAACTGACTGCTGCCTCCTGTTAAGGCATTGATAACCTTGATGATTATGATGATAGCTGAAAATAATACTAGATTCGGAACCTCTTTTGTGAGATGTAGTAAATTTTAATAGAAGAAATTAAAGATACAGAAAAGAAGTTACTGAAACATATGCAGTATAAACTGCAGAGTAAAACATGGTACTATTGGGAAATAAAGTGCAGAGATAAAAGGTAAAGACCCTTAGGGAGGAGAAGTTGAAGGGATGTCAAAAGGAAGACTGTAGGTTAAGAAAAGGATGGAAAAGTGGGGAAAATCTCAGGAAAACATGCTGGGCAATGATTTCTGTGCAAATGCATATAATATAGTACAAATGGTGAGTGTAACCTTTGGTCCAGGAATGGATCTTAACTTTGAAAGTTAAAATCTTTAAGTATGAAGGTAATACCCTTGCATGAGGATTGTGAAATGTCTGACATTTAAGTGTAAAATAATGCAGCATTTTTTATAAATGGAATGGGATAAGTCTGTTGATGAGGTATGAAACTAAGTCTTTTTTTTTTTTTTTTTTTTAATTGTACTAAACTCCAGGCATTCAAAGCACAGTTGCAAAGCTTTTGTGAAGTCTTTGAGGAACAAAGTAAACTTACTAGGGAATTTAACTTTATGAGCCGTGGTGGTGCAGCGGTTAGCATAGTCACCTCACAGCAAGAGGTTCTCCAGTTTGATTCTCGGCTGGAGCGCCTTCTATGTGGAGTCTGCATGTCCTCCCTGTGGTCGAGTGATGTTTAAAGACATGCAGGTAGGTGTGTGCGTGAATGGGTGTGCCTTCTTTGAAGGTTGGGCATCGGGCTAGCACCTCTGCACCGTAAAAATCCACTGCCAATCATTAACAACCAGAGTTCCACTGTGGCGACCCCTAACCGGGAAAAGCCAAAAAACATTAGTTTAGTTTAGGGTGTTTCAGACTTTCTCGATCCACAATCATCATTTTTAATACTGTTTTGTTACTGATAATTGAAGATCTGATAAGGGGAGATATGATAATGGAAGATGATGAGGAAGAGAACTGTCCTAGGGAGGAGAGAGTTTTTTAATAAGTGTTTTTCCTTGGTTGAAGTATCTGGATAGAAAGGATGGGAGAAAATAATAGACTGATAGTCTAAGACTGGTGAAAGGTGGAAAGAAAAGATCAGAAGAGTGTGGCCTGCCTTGATCACTTTGGGGGGGATACTGATGCAGTTTTTGAAATGGTTCTGTCAAGACTGAAGATGGAGCTAGGAGGTAAAATCTGCACTGATTAAATTTTATAGGGGTTAGTCTGTGGGTTTTGTTTGATATATATTAAAACACACTGAGGAGTGGATGTTAATCATGTTTGCTAAATGTCAGTGTGTCACTGAGGACTGAGTTATTGTGCTTAATTTTAGTTCAGTTGAATTTGAAAAAATAAAGTTGTGAGAAGGACAAAGAATGGGGATGCAGCTTGTAGTGTAGACAGATGAGTGACAGCTGATTTATTTATTTAAAGCACAAATGTATACAATAGAGGAATAAATCCAGTGGAAATGACCGTGCTTAGAGAGTTGGCTATGACAAAATTGGGGAAACAAAGGATCTGGAAGTTAAGTCTTCAACTTGATTCATACAGTGCACTGCAAAAAGCCTACTGCTGTAACATAATGCTTGATACATTGGTTTCAGTCTCCAATCCAGTTCCTTTTGTCCACTGTACAGGGCAGTGATAAGGTTGTACACAAATGGTTGCTCTTTTTTGGGAATGTTCAGGTAAAGGGAAGTTAGGTAGGTAAATAAAGTACAATGAAAACTTTTACAAAATGATGAGGGGGTGGAGGGATTGTCTGTGATTTGAGACCTGCATAGCTTCATATAGTGTATCACAGTAAATATAATGAAGGGGAAGGCTAGACTGTTGAAATGATGACTTAAGTAGAAGCTGGAATAGGTAGGATTCAAGGCTGGCTTAAGAAATCACTGAAGTGACATTTAAGTCCTAGAATATTGGCAGAGACGATGGTAGAATGTAGCTCAGGGTGAGTGGTAGAATCCACACCCTTGGGAAGGTGGAAGACTGTGTATGGGACAGCTATCTTCAATACTGCTAAGTCAAGCACGCAACATTCTGTTGGAATATGAATAGTCGTATGCATATAGAACGAGGCAGTACTGATGCGTTTAGTTACTGTTTATTTATTTATTTATTTATATATATATATATATATATATATATATATATATATAGTTTTTCTATGCAACTAATCAATACTATTGTTTACATTTCTGGATTTTGATTGTGAATTTTTTTATATTGTACCCAGGCTGAGCTTGAAATTGGTCAGTATTGACCAGTGCACTACCCTGATAAACAACTAAATCAATAACTCATATAATTCAAGGCATTGTATAAACCAGCACAAAATTACCCAGTGTAATACAGAAATATAAAAAAGTATCATTCAAAGTGTTATAAATAGGATATGACACTCTAATACATGTATTTCTGAAGGATGACAATAAGAGTAAAGTAATTTAGTCCAGGTGTAATCAAACTCTGCAGCAGAACAATCCACTTTTTTCAGATATAATAATGCCTTTCAGTCATACATATTTGTGAAATGTACAAGTCTGTTGATAGCTAAAAGCATAAAAGAAGCTCCAGAATGTTTTTAGTGGGTCTAAACAGAGCATTTGTCTCCTCTTTGCAATGTACATTTCTAAGATGATTCGCGTTTTTAGCACAGTGGTTTCTAATTTTGAGTGCTGATTGTATTACTTGATGTACAGGAGTTGCATCTTTGTGGTTTTGTTTTTGTTTCTATTTCTGTTTTAATTTGTTTATTTATTTGTGGGTTTTTTTCATTTTTTTCTTGCATGTGTTGTGTTTTTCATCTTTTAATAGTTTTTTTTGTTTTGTGTTCAATTTTATTTTTGTTTTTATTGTGTTGTATTTGTCTTTTTGGTTGTGTGTTTTTTTATTTTTATTTGTTTTTTATTCTTTTTCATTTTCATTTTTTGTCATGTAATTGTGTTTTTCTTTGCGTTTGGATTCTTATCTGCATTTTTATCCTTTTTCATTTTTGTGTTTTTTTCATGTTAGTCCTTTTTTGTTCAGTCTGTTTTGTTTAGTTTTTATTGCATTGTGCTGTTTTGTTCTTGTATGTCTTTTCTTACTTTATTTAGTTTTATTTTTCTATACACATTTTGCTTCGTTTTTCTTGTATTTTTGTTTTTAATTTGCATTTTTTATTTTTTGTTGCATTTTGTTTTTTGTGTTTTGCTGTCTGATGTGTCTTTGTAGTGATTAATTTTCATTTTTCTTTTGTTTTCTGTTTTTCCCCATTTTTCTTTGTGTTGTTTTGTTGTCTGTGTTGTTTTATCCCTTATGTTTAGTTATTAGGTTTTATACATGTTTTTGTTATATATTTTTTCGTTGCATTTTTTCATTGTCCTTTTTGTTTTGATTTTATTTAATTTTGTTCTTTTATTTTGTCTTTGTGTGTTGTTTTTATTATGGTTTATGTTTTGTGTTTTTATTTAGGTTTCTATTCATGTTTCTTTTAGTTGAGTTTTTGCTTTGCTTTTCTGTTTAGTTTTGATGTTTTTTTCATGCTCTGTTTATTCTTTTATTTTTGTTTTTTTATTATGATCCGGTTTTCTGTTTTTTCTTTATGCTTTAGCTTTTTGTGTTTTCTTTTGTTTTGTTTCTGTTTGTGTTTGTTTTTTCTTGTTTATTTTTGTGATATATGTTTATGATTTTTCTTTTTTCCATTTTTGTTCTTTTTTATTCATGTTTTTCATTTTTTTAATGGGTTCTTGCTTTTTTGTATTTGTTTGCGTTTCTGTATGCTACTTGTTTTCATTATTTCATTTGCATTATACTTTTGGTTTGTGTTTTTTTTAATTCCTGTTTTTCATTTTTGCCTTCTATTTTTGCTTTTTTGTGTGTTTGTGTTTTTCTGTTTTAGCTTTCATACTTTGTTTTTTCTTTTTGTTTATTGCATTTTGTTTGTGTTAATTTTTTTGTTTTATTTTTTAACACCACTTAAGGGATAGGCAAAATATACATTAACAGAAAAAAAATGTCAATATTTTTTCATTTGCATCACATATTTCTTTGCTACTATCATCAGTCCAACATTACAAAGAATTGCTGAATTCTTGCCTTCCCTTAAGCCTCATTTCTCCTCCTGAAAATTATTATGCATGTATTGTTCCCACAATTTCCATTTACTTCTATGTAATTTGCTCCTTCCCTCTTTTATAAAGATCCTTCTTGTCGCATGTCTCTTGTAGTTACATGAGACACTGTGACACTAATGGATTCATGTTGTTTACTGTACATAAACACATCAGGAGCAGTAACTGGAATATGCATTTAAGCTAACTGGCTCTACTTCAAAACACACTCTCACATGTGCATCTCCATTCATACCTGCATTCACTCTGGCTGACTAAAGTGGCGCTGATCTTGCACATGCTCAGTAAGTTATATGCAAGTGCTATCTAGCTACAGTGGCTGAATGGGTACAACACACACAATGCTCTACATCCTCCCTCTTTGATTTATTTGACATGCAATAGGAGAACAAGATATTTTTAACAAGCTAGATATCACATCAACATACAACAACAAATCAAAACTCAAGTCCAAGTCGCTCTGTATTTTGGATTGGGTCTGAAAATTCTACCCAGTCTGGTCACATAAAAACTTGGACTGGGTTTATCAACATAGACTGTCTCTGGGGGTTCTTTCTCAATTGGAATTTCAGGAGTTACACCAGGTTTTTTTGAAAAAAAGTACACTGTCTTCTGGAATTCGAACAATTGTAGAGTCACTCTGAGAAATAAGAGTTTTCTGGCACAGGCAATCTACGGCATCACCAGTTCAGAGACTGGCAATAAGTGTCTTTGATTCCTTCTGAAATCCTTTCCATCAGATTTTATGATGCAAGATCTCTCTCTGTTCTTCACAAAGATTTTTGACGATACCCAGTCAGTCATATCCTTTAGATGTTTGCATTCTCTCAACTTCTCCTTGTCTTAATGGTCTAAGGGGTTTGCTGGACTTATCATAGTACAACTTTTGTGACTGATGTTTTCTCAAAAGTTGAGTTTGACCATTCTTTTGTTCTTTACATTTGGTATTAACAATTGTTTACCGATCAATAAAGTTCTCATCTGTCTGGACATCTGAACAAGTGAACCAAGCAAATTATCTCGAGGAATGCTTATAAGATTTCTTAAACTTTCGTAAGTTAATAAAAACATTGGTACTATCTCTCTTTGATTTCTCCAACAAATGTTTCACACAATGAACGGCATGCTCAACATATCCATTGGTCTGTGGATACTCAGGACTACTAGTAACATGGACAAAGTCCCAAGACTCAGCAAAATTCTTGAACTGCTGACTTGTAAACTGTGCACCATTGTCAGAAATGACTTTGAGCAGATTACCATGGACAGAAAGCTGTCTGTTCAATTTTGTAATGTCAGTGCTGGACATTGTTAGGAAGAAGGTCAATTTCAAACCAGTTTGAGTAAGAGCCTACTAACACAAGGTAATGTTGACCATTCCATTTGAAAATGTCAATTGCAACCGTCGACCATGGTACTTCAGGAATCTGGTTTAGATGAAGTGGTTCTTTTTGTTGGTGCGATTTTGAACTATTGCAAATTGAACATGCTAGAGTTTCCTTCTCTATATCTTTTGACATAGAAGGCCAAACTATTATGTCTCTTGCCCATATGGTTGAATCAGTACCCGAGTGATCACAATGCAAAATGTTTATATATTCCTGTTGTAATGCCTTAGGAATTACTACTTTAGGACCTTTCATGATGATTCCATCTTCCGTCATGAGCTTGTCTCTCTAAGGAAAATACCGCTGAATGTCAAGTGGTAAACTAGTTTGTAGTGCTGGCTAACCTTGACTGATAAAATGCTGTAGCTCCTGAAGAATTGGGTTGGAGGCTGTGTGATTTCTGAGTTCATGAAGACGTGACAAGGAAAAATTTTTGACTTCCACGACTTCAAAGTCTTTCTCATGTTCATGCTGTTCTGTTATCTGGGTGCCCTCGACAAAGCATCAGCAAGGTATAGATATTTGCCTTTTGTATAGACTATATTGAAATTGTACTTTTGCAGTTTTAATATCATGCATTGCAAGTGTGCTAGGGCTGTATGTATTGGCATTTTCAAAATTGTTACTAGAGGTTGGTAATCGGTCTCTATTTCAACAGGTTTTGTCAAAAACTCTTTTTCAATTTATGCATACTGCATTTCAGTTTGGGTTAAAGGTCTGGATGTATAGCCTACTTGGTATGTCCTCTTGAAGACATGCTGCACCAAGACAATACATTGAAGCATCACAAGAAAGAGTTACAAATTTGTGAACATCATACTATCTCAATGTAGGTGGATTGACAATTTTCTAATTCAGAATATCAAATGCTGCTTTGTGGTGTTCAAGCAGGACCAGTTTACATTTTTGGGTGTCAGCTCACGTAGGGGTGCTGAAAGCTCACTCTGATCTGGGATGAACTTTCCTAAATAGTTGACCATTGTGACATTTTCTGGAACTGGCATCTCAAGAATTGCTGCTTGCTTAAACAGAGCTGGTTATAAGCCAGAACTGGTAAACAAATGATCCACATAAGTAACTTTCAGTTTGAATTTACATTTCTGAGGATTCAGTTTAAGGTTGATTTCATGAGCATGGTTTAGAGCTTTCCTGAAATTTCTGTCATGTTCAACTTCACCATTGTCCCCTACAATAATGTGTACTATGATGGATAACCAGAAAAAATGTATTCCATTGCATGTTGAAATAATTCACTGGCAGAATTTATCCCAAATGGCATTCTCAGGAATCTGCGTCTTCCAAATGGTGTACTGAAAGTGGTTAACAATGAAGAATCTGATCCAAAGAAATTTGCCAAAAAAGAATTTTTTGCATCTAAGACTGAAAAAATAGTGGCATTAGGCATGAGAGTGTCTACTACTTCTACTGTACACATCAGATGTTGAGGACACTTAAGTGCTTTAAGTCTCTCGGATCAATACATATTTGAATATCATCTTAGCTTTTCTTATGAGCTACGACCATGGAGGATACCCATTCAGTTGGTTTTTTACTGGTAATACACCTAAATTCATCATTTTGTCAAGTTCTGCTTTTACTTTGCTTTGCATCGCTACTGGAACTTTCCTTTTCATGGTTTAACTTCATGGAATATGTGACTGGAAGTTTGTCAAGCTCATCTGTGAAAATAGCATATTCACTAAAAATATTCTGTGTAAAACTATTGTGGTTGTTCAGACTTGTATGGTGGACCTCTGTATTAAATGAAATTAGTCCCATTTTCAAGCTGTCTTTGATTCCCAACAGTGACTGACCGCACTGGTCATTTGACTACATAAAACACAAGTCCTAGCTGTTCCCAGCAGAATGGCATGTGAAAATTACTGCGCCATCAGTATGAATCTCTTCACTTCCATAAACAACTAGTTTTGCACACCTTGCTGTATCAAGTTTCTCACCAGCTTATACTTTAGCAAACATTTGTGTTGATATAACATTGTACTTCGATCCTGTGTCTACTTTATGCTCTATAGGTTTTCCATTAATCTGCACAGTACAAAATATTCCACTCTACTGTGTTAATTGTTTTTCATCAATCTCAGAGACCTCTCTTCATAAAAGAATGTGCCACTTTAGACTTGCAAAGCCTTTTGAATTGATTCCATGTAAATGCACAACAACCTCTCTGAAAAGGCTTCACTTTGGCACTGTAAATACTGCAAACATTCCAGATACTTTGAAAAGTTTCATTTAATGTGAAAAAATAGTACATTGTGAAAAATGCAGTGGTTTTCCCTTTTCATACATTTTAACATCTTGGAAATTATTTCAAACACTTTTATCAGTATGTCACAATTTCAGACATTTCATTTATCTCTCTAATTATTTTGAACATTTTCAATGCTTTGCCACTTATTCAGCAACATCATTTAAATGAGTTTAAGTTCCTTTGAATAGCCACTGATCTGTGTGCAAGTTCACTCCTGTATATTTCTCCATTTCTTTGTGCCTCATGGTTGCGAGTGGCTTCACTTCAGATCCCATTCTGATACCATGTTGCATGTCTCTTGCATTCAAATAAGAGTCTAAAGCACTGTGATGGATTCAAGTTGTTTATTGTACTTAAACACATCAGGAGTTTTAACTGGAGCATACATTTAAGCTAACCGACTCTTACTTCAAACACACACGCATGTACATCTTCATTCATACCTGCATTCACTCTGGCTGACTGTATAAAATGGCACTGATCTTGCATGTGCTATCTAGCTACAGTGGCTGACTAGGTACAAGGCACATAATGATCTACACCTCTTCCAGTTCTTTTATACTCAGCACTTCATATACAACTGATGTAAACTTTGATTTCCATTTTCTAGTCATTTCTTTTTTGGCAGCCAACAGAATTAAACATGATAAGGCCTTACTATGTCTAGGCAATGCAGATCTTGTATCCCAACTCAAAAGAATCCTTTCCTTACTTAAAGCCATTTGCTGACCATACTGTGTAGGGATTTTTTTAAATTTTGCCAACTCATGCCACTCCTAAAACATATCTTCTCAGTTACCTCATTTTTTCATCACACCTGCATTTGCTGTCTGTCTTGGGAAAATTTTTTTGAAGTCTGCTTGGGGTATAAAAATGCATATGCAATCACTTCCAAGCAAAGATCCTAAACCTTCTGGACTTGCTTGCATACTTGGGAGCCATGCATGTCTTCCATTGTTTTCTTGTAAATTGCTTTTCCAGTCTCTTTTCCAGGTTTTTCTAACTTCATCCAATTCCTGTAGTTATCCTGTAATATTTTATATGCCATACTAATTGCCCCTTTTTAAACAGCTTTATCTGATCTAGAGTAAAATTCCCCTATCCCTTCTCTTTGCCTATACTCAATCCCTGATAGCAAAGGCCATCTCTAGCCTCCAATCCAAAAGTCTTCTTGGCCTCATCCCACTCCATTACCTTTCCTGCTTGAGTTATTTGCTCCCAATGTCTTGTCTCCTTTGCCAGATTTTTCCAGTAAATTCTAGCTGCCTCTTGCTTATTTTCTGTACCCCTACATGCAGTCATCCCTATTGACAAAATCCTTCTCCATTCTTGTGTTGGCTTAGTTCTTGAATACTTTCTGCTACTTTATGAATCCCTCCGTCTCTGTCATTCTTGAACTCTTCCCCCCCCTTGCTTTATCATCCCTTTCCACTTTTAATTATAACCTTCTGCTTGTGTTATGTATATGAGCCTTAACTGTGTAGCTCTAAAATATCCCTTCAAATTAAGTAAACCTAAACCACAGCAAAATGTAAAAACGAACTCCAGAACACCACGGCTAGGAACAGACAGACTTTAATAAATCCAAGGATAAGAATAACAGAATGTGAGCACTTTCGTGTTCAAGTAAACAAATGTTTCATCAGACATTTAAACAACTAAATAGAAGTCATATTTAAATGAAATTGTAACCAGTCGTATCTCATCAAAAAATAACTAATGAATAACCAATATACAAAACATTGGAAACAAGACAAAATAGATAAAAACAAGAGAAGCGGATAGAAACATTATGATGTACATTATGATGTATAAACAACTAAAAAGCCATATTTAAATGAAACTGCAACCAATCACATCTCATCAAAAATTAACTAATGAATAACCAGCATACTAAACACAGTAGAAAGAAACACAAGACAAAATGGATAAAAACAAGTGGATAGAAACATTATAATGTATAAAAATGAAACATATAAATATCAGCTAAATAAAATATAAAATTACATAAAACATAAATTTTGTATGTTTTAATGATTTATTAAGTAAAAATGGCTTTAGGAAAACTCTGACATTCAGCCGCAGCCCCTTGTCAGCTTGTAACATAATTATTCACCTAACCTCCAACTTCTCAGTGTGATTCTTAAAATTCCCCAAATGAAGACTTCTAGTGGCTAGTTCTCAAATTAAAAACTTTTAACTTGTGGGATAAATCATGATGCAAAATGTGCCTAGCTAACACATTTGTCTCTTCTTCCTTGTTGATAGCATTAAGATGTTCCTTCACCCTCTCACGTAATGTTCTGTTCGTTTTACCTACATAAAAGCAGGAACATTTACAACAGGAAGCTAAATAAACCAAATCTCGTGACTTACAATCGACATAATGATGAAACTTAAATCCTGTGTGTTGAGAGATGTACAAAAATATCACTATTCATCATGTAGGTGCAATGATTGCAAGCCCTGCATGGAAACATCCCCTTCCAATTTGAGAAAGGCCTAATCTGGCAATCTTTTTCGTAACGCAGCAATCTTTTTAGTGATTGTGGTGTTCTTATATGCATATTTTGCCTAGAGCCTACAATGTCACTAATTTTCTCCTCCGTGGTTAGAATACTCCAATTCTTTGCTATTACTTCATGTATCTTTTTACTATTATTGGAGTAAGGGATGGTTACTTGTACATCATCAGAGAGCAAAGTTCTCTGTCTAGTGGACATAAAATTATTAGCCCCCTTCCTTAAAAAAGGTCTACCTCTATTGGATCTGTTGACAAGCCCAGTGTTCCTTAACTTCATAATCTCATTCTCCCTATATCCCCTCAGTGAAAAATCTGTCTCTAATTCACTTAGGGCCAAAGTGCATTTATCATCTGAAGTAGTTAGCCTAGAGTCTCTAAGTCCCAGGCCTTGTATGATATTACTGAAAACATGAGCAGGGTGCATACTGTCATGGTGTAGTAAGTTATTTTTTCTACACTCTTTGTCTTCTTTCCAAATGCTTATATCTAAAAACTCAATCTTGTCATAAGACTACTTAGGAACAAATTCTAGAAAATCTGTAATGGTGTTGATGTGTGCTATAAAGGTCTCAAAAACATCAAGGAGGCCATCCCAAATCAAAAACACATCATCTATGAACCTCTTATAAAATGAAATATATCTAGCATAATCCATGTTATAAACATTTTCCATTTCCCAATGTGTCATTACCAAATTGGGATAAGAATTTTCGCAAGGGGTCCCCATTGCTACCCTTTTTATCTGCAAAAAATAATTGCTATCAAACCAGAACACATTATTGTTTAATACTAAATCTAAATATAACTTAAGTCCATGCCATTCCTATTGGGAATTGCTGTGAATAAAGTTTTAACGTCAAGAGTGACCAACAATACAGTCGACTTATAACCATCAGAGTATGCATATATTGACATATATTCTACAAAATGCTGTGCATCTTTCACTGTGGTAGTGGTATTATCAACAAAAACTCTGAGATGTTTTTCAGTATTTATAGAGAGAGGTTCTGTTAGCCAGCCATTGCAGGAGACTTAGTCTTAATGGGGGGGTCTACAATACTTTTATGCACCTTTGAAAGACCCCTTATAATTAGAACTTATGGGTTATCAACCACAAAATAGCTATATAATTCACCATCAACGGCATTGCTCATTAGCAAATCTTATAAATCACTGTGTAAATTGTGAATCAAATTGTTAAGCTGTTCACAAGTCATAAGTTGATATGTCATATAATCATTAAGTAGCAATGTCATCTTATCAGTGTACCAAAGTCTAAGATTACAAAAGCTCCTCATTTATCAGCCTGTCTGATGATAATTTCAGGGTTATTCTGAAATAGATTTAAAGCTTCAAACTCAGATCTATTTAAATTGTAAAAATTATGCCTTTTCTCATTATGACAGGTGTTATTCAGTGCCAAAAAATCTCTTTCACAGGCTTTCTCAAAAGCCTCTAAGAGAGGGTGATTAGGAGATATGAAAGTGCTAGGGCATCTAAATAAACAGGGTTGCACATTCTTTTTGCCATTAAACATCAACTTCAAAGCAACGTTTCTAACAAACATTTTAATGTCTAAAATAAAATCCACTGTGTCAGTATGTCTTGCTGGTATAAAAAAAGTCCCTTGTTCAAAAGGGACCTTTCAGTTTCTGTGAGTACACGACTAGAAATATTAAAGACGAAGTCACACTCATTATTTACCAATTCTTCTTTTGATATTTCATCTGTCTCTCCTTGTCTTTGAATGATTTGCATCGTTTTCTTCCGCGACCTAGGTGTCTTTGCTGTATGGATGGCCCTTTAAATGGCAGTGGAAAAGTGCAATATATGTCAATATATATGCATACTCTGGTTATAAGTCAACTCTGTTGTTTGTTACTCTTGATGTTAAAACTTTATTCACAGTAATTCCCAACGAGATTAGCATGGACTTTATTAGGTTATATTTAACCAGCAAAGGGGTCCCCAATGATAACATTTTGAGGTATACTCTTTTGTTAGATTTAGTATTAAACAGTAATGTCTTCTGGTTTGATAGCAAATATTTTTTGCAGATAAAAGGGGTAGCAATGGGGAACCCCTTGAGCAAATTCTTATGCCAATTTGGTAATGGCACATTGGGAAATGGAAAATGTTTATAACATGGATTATGCTAGATGTATTTCATTTTATAAGAGGTTTGTAGATGTGTTTTTGATTTGGGACTGTCCCTTTGATGTTTTTGAGACCTTTATAGCACACATCAACACCACTACAGATTTTCTAGAATTTGTTCCTAAGTGGTCTTATGACAAGATTGACTTTTTAGGCATAAACATTTGGAAAGAAGATGGTATGATAGAAACTGGGTTGCTTAGAAAATATTATAGAAAAAAATAACTTACTACACCATAATAGTATGCAACCCTGCTCGTGTTTTCAGTAATATCATACAAGGCCAGGGACTTAGTCTCTAGGCTAACTACTTCAGGTGATAAATGCTCTTCGGCCCTAAGTGAATTGGAGATAGATTTTTCACTGAGGGGATATAGGGAGAATGAGATTATGAAGTTGAGAAACACTGGGTTTGTTGACAGATCCAATAGAGGTCAACCTTTTTTTAGGAAGGGGGCTAATAATGTTATGTCCACTAAACAGAGAACTTTGCCCTCTGTTGAGGTATGAATAACCAGATCTTACTCCACTAATAGTAAAAAGATACATAAAGTAATAGCAAAGAATTGGAGTATTCTAACCATGGATGAGAAAATTAGTGACGTAGGCTCTAGGCCAAACACCAAACCACTAAAAAGATTGCTGTGTTATGAAAATGATTGCTAGATTGGGCCTTTAATTCGGAAGGGGACATTTCCATGCAGGGCTTGCAATCATTGCTCCTACATGATGAATAGTGATACTTTTATAAATCCTATGTGTTGAGGGATGTACAAGTTTCATCATTATGCCAACTGTAAGTCATGAGATTTGGTTTATTTAGCTGCCTGTTGTAAATGTTCCTACTATTATGTAGGTAAAATGAGGAAAAGATTATGTGAGGGGGGAGGGAACATCTTTATGCTATCAACACGGAAGATGAGACAAATGTGTTTAGCTAGGCATGTTTACATCATGAGTTATCCCACAAGTTTAAGTTTTTAGTTTTAGAACTAGCCACTAAAAGTCTTTGTTTGGGGAATTTTAAGAATCACACTGAGAAGTTGGAGGTTAGGTGGATAATTAGGTTACAAGCTGACAAGGGGCTGGGGCTGAATGACAGAGTTTCTCTAAAGCCATTTTTGCTTGATAAGCCATTAAGACATTAATTGTTTTGTATGTTTTATGTAATTTTATATTTTATTTAGCTAATGAGATTTATATGTTTCGTTTTTATAAATCATAATGTTTCTATCCACTTGTTTTGTTTTTATCCATTTTTGTCTTCTTTTAGTCTTTTGTATATATTGGTTATCCGTTAGTTAATTTTTGATGAGATGTGATTGGTTGCAGTTTCATTTAAATATGGCTTCTATTTAGTTGTTTAAATGTCTGATGAAGTGTTTGTTTACTTGAACGCAAAAGCGCTCACATTCTGTTACTTTTAGCCTTGGATTTATTAAAGTCTTGTCTGTTCCTAGCTGTGGTGTTGCCTCTGGAGTTTGTTTCTACATTTTACTCTGGTTGTTTCTCCAAGAGGCACTTTATCCTCGAGCTGCTGGTGTCTGTTTAAACCTAAACCACCTTGTTCTATTGGAAGAATCAGATTATTCCACTTAACTCTTGCCGTCTTTCCCTCCCAAATAAATTCCTTCAGTTCTTTATTGTTGCCCACAACTCTTCAGATTGTTAAAAGTATGCCTAATCTGTATTCATGACTAAAGAGACTAACAACATTTTCACTACTTGTATCTTATTTTCAGTTTTCTCAATTTTTATATTGCAAGTTGGGAGCTATTATTAACTCCCCAAATGATGCTGACATCCTACAGAAAGGGCTCATTGAGACTAACGACTGGTGTCAGAACCATGGCCTTAAGCTTAATGCCAAAAAATGTCATCATCCCCTTTGGGGAAAAACCCGGTTCCCATGAATTACCACATTGATAGTAGTCCACTGAACACAGAAGGTGTTTTAAGAGATCTGGGAACACAGGTTGACAGCAACCTCTCTTTCGACCACCACATTGTCACTGTGGTCAGAAAGTCCTTCTGTGGCACATCTCGTTACTAAGGGTTTTGCATCCAGGAAGAAAGAGGTCATTGTCTCCCTCTACTCTTTCCACATTAGGCCAATCGAGTACAATGCTCCATATGGCATGTACCTCACTGGACACCTGCAACAACTGGAGAGGCCACAAAAGTACCTCAGAAAGAGGATTCTAGGCCTTAAACACTTGTTCTATATGGACAGACTCAAAAAAACTCCCAACTATTCTCTGTCTCATGTCACCTACTTAGAGGCAATCTCTGCTTGACTTACAAAGCCATGTCTGACCCAGCTCTGTTAGAATGCTACATCTAAAGAAATCCCAATCCCTCCACACCACACACTCCAGAGACCACAACCTCATTACCACAATCAACAGAACATGTTAGAGGGACAGGTTCATTACCCAGAGACTGCCCATGCTATGGAATCGACTTCCCATACATGTCAAACAGAGCACCTCACTGGCGCCCTCTTCAAGAGAAATCTTGATGAGTAGATGGGAATTAGAAAATTTACCCTGGTGATCACTCCAGTGGCTCTGCTTGACAGAGGCAATGGGAACGAAAGTTGGGTGGCACGATGCCAGGTAATCCTATGGGCTAGGCTTGTAAAGGCTCCAGGGCCATTAGCCTAGTACCACACCTATGAATCTATATCATCATTTCTTTAGTCTATCTTACCACATGTCCTTAGCTGCCATAACAGAAAACCTTTTAATCCATATTCTTAAATACTTTATCTTATGTCTCCATAAATAATGCTATTGCAGAACCAATTTGCTCGAGTGGATAATTTATGGCTATAGTCTTTGTTTTATTTTCATTAATTGTATATCCCAAAAAGTCATGAAACTGACTCAAAATGTTCCACAGCACTGAAATGTCCTTTTCTGGGTTTATCAGGTTAAAAATATCATCTGCAAATAAAGCCAACTTTTCTTGATTACCATAGCAATTATATCATTGTATTTCTGAGTCTCTCTTTCTTTGCCAGTGGCTCTAAATATAAAGCAAATAACAAAGGTGAAAAAGGACACCCTTGTCCAGTTCCTCTCTTCAAACACAACTTGTCTGAGAGGAACCCTCCCAATTTAATTCTTGCCTCCTTCATATATCCTAATTTAATGTTGTATCAGGGATTCCTAATGCTTCCCTACCAATACCCTACTCATAAAATGTTTGAAATGACTACAGCTTATGTGCAAACATACTAGGTGAGATAATGCTCTGGAAAAAATGCTTTAATAACAAGTTAAAAATGCTTTACAAAAATGCTTCTTTGGGTCAAATAGCCATAAAACTCAAAAACACCACTAGCCAGTATTCAAATGTCAACATAAAAATCATTATTTCATATCATTCCAAGTGGTAGAAATAAGAGCAACAGCATTTCGCTACAAAGCCTCTTTCAGTGCAATAATCACACGTCTTCACCCCTTTCTTTAAAAATCTTTAAAAATCATTAGAACAAATTCCATTAGTTATTCAAAGGTGTTCATTAAGGCCTGGAGAAAAAAGTGCTGCCAATTGAATGATCCATTTTTTCTTTTTATCCAAGATGTTATGCCAGCCTGATTTGTCTTTATTATTAAACATTATTCTATCTGTGATCACAAACCTAAACCAGACTGTGGAATGTTTAATGGTATGCTTATCTAAGGCATTAGCTTGACTAGCACATCTGACATCACTAAGATGTTCAGAAATACAGAACTTGAATGGACAAGAAGGTTGCCCTACATAAAAAGCAGCGCAGGTGCATAAAACTAGATAAATGACCCAATCTGACTCACAATTTCCATACACCTGAATATTAAACACTTGCGAAATATTGTGAGAGGTAAATTGCTTTGTTTTACATACAAATTTAGAAAAACTGCAATGAATGCAGGGTTGATACCCCACCAGAAATCCCACGTGCACAGTAATCTGTTGTGCCTCAATATTACTGTCATGCAGTTTCTTATGATGGTTAAACTATCTACCGATTGTCCTACCCCTTCTGTAGGAAAAAAGACATTTAGAAGGTATTGAGTTCCTCAAAGAATCATCAGTTGATAGAATCCCCCAAAATGTTTTAATTAAATCAATCGGAATAGATGTATTACTACCATAACTGGTAACTAACCTAAGCGGAGTACCTGAAGCTACCCTTCTGTAGTTCTGTGTTCTGTATATTGTAATAGCTCATTTCTATCCAAACCCCTAACATAGTTACTTGATTTTTATAACATCCTGATATTTACCCTTTGTTACAAAATTTAGTGACCAACTCTTGATCATGTAAGGCAAACGGTTCATCCAAAGAACAAATCTTGCGGAGCCTCATAAATTGGGCTTTGAATGTTCTTGACAGTATGTTGAGGATGACCGCTATTGGCCTGAAGCAAAGTATTGACCTGGGGATGCTTTCTATGAACTTGAGTGCCCAAAGTCCCAGCCTGCTGTAACTAGATTTCAACATCCAGAAAAGTTATTTGTGTAGAATTAAAATTAAGCGTGAAATGTATGCCCCACTTGTTTTCATTTAAATGGGTGACAAATTTCCTTAAATAATCCTCATCCAAACGTCAAACCAACCAATAATCTTCAAGGTCATTGGTACCAGATGTCCATAGATTCCAAATAGAGATTATGCACAGGATCATAAATCTGTTTGAATAGGTCTGCATAAATGGGGCCAAATGATGCTCCCATAGCAGTACAATTAAGTTGCAAATACTACTTGTCTTTAAAATAAAAAACATTTTTGGTTAATACATGTTCAGTAAGAAAGAGTACGAAAGTATTACATCCAGGCCTATATAGAGGAATACAAGTCAACTAGTATCCCAGGGCCAGCAGACCCACCAAATGGGGGATATTGGTATATAAAGCTGACACATCCAAGGTGCACATTTACCACTCTTGTGCACATTTACCACTCTTGTTTCAACTGCATCCCTTTAAAAATAATCAAAAACTCTGTAATGTCCTGTATACGAGATCTCACATGCAACAACAAAGGTTTCAGGTATTGAGTGAGAAAAGCATACAAAGGTTCCATAAGGGAACCCTTAACAGATATCATTGGTGTCCCCAGACGGAGGTTGGTGCAAGATCTCAGTTGATGCTGAGCATAGCTTTAACTTGGAGAGTACAGAGAAGTTAGTGGGGTTAGTAGTAGAGGAGTTTGGGGTGGAGTTGGGATTGAGTAGCATAGATATGTTATTGATAAGTAGGTATTGAAGGTTGTGGCAGTTTCTTCAGGTGTCCTATCTGGGCATGGATTGGGGGAACTAGGATAACCAGGATGTAAACTTTGGTTAATAGAGTTCAAGAATTTTTTAGGATTAGATCTTAAGGCTGTGGGAGGTTTGTAATAGAAGTCCTTTGTTGATGTGTTTTTTAGTCAGATTTCAGAGTTTGTTATATTTCTGCAAGTCTGCAGGGAGCTTAGTTTGTGACCATTTTTTCCATAACCTTTCTCTACTTTTCATAAGGGTATGAGTAGCTTTCGATAGCCATGGAGATATTGTCAAGAACATTCCTAAAGCCCAATTTATGAGGCCGCACAGGATTTGTTCTTCGGATGAACTGTTTGCCTTAAATGATCAAGAGTTGGTTACTAGATTTTGTAACCGAGGGTACAAATATCAGGACATTATAAAATCAAGTAACTATGTTATGGGTTTGGATAGAACTGAGCTATTACAATATTAAAATAGAAGGGTAGCCTTAGGTACTCTGCTTAAGTTAGTTACCAGTTATGGTGATAATACATCTATTCTGATTGATTTAATACACAAACACTGGGGGATTCTATATTATGATGATTCTTTGACCGACTTGATACCTTCTAAATGTCTTTTTTTCCTATAGGAGGGGTAGGACATTGGGTGGATGGTTTAACCATCAAAAGAACCTGCATGACTAATATTGGGGCACAACATATCATTCTGCATGGGGGATTTTTGGTGGGGTGTCAGCCCTGCAGTCGATGCAATTTTTGTAAATTTGTATGTAAAGCAGAGCAAGATTTATGTACCTGTCCTACTTTTTATGTAGGGCAAACTTCTTGTTCATTCAAGTTACGTATTTCTGAACATCTTAGTGATGTCAGATGTGTCCGTCAATCTAATGCCTTATATAAACATACCATTAAACATTCCACAGCCAGGTTTAGGTTTATGATCATAGATAGAATAATGTTTAATAATAAAGACAAATCAGGCTGGCATAACATCTTTAATAGACTTACCTTCACTCATAAAATCCTCAGTCACCCAGATAAAACTCCTGTACTTCAAAACCTCTTACAGCCATACAGCTCCCCTAGACATCTCTGCTCTTCCAACAAATTCCTACTACAGGTCTCCAAAGCAAATAGCGCAGCCGGTGAAGCATTATTTTCACACTGCATTTCAAAAATATAGAATAAAATCCCAAGCTATCTTACTTCTAACTGCTCTGTCCCACACTTCAAAAAACTACTCAAAACACACCTATCAAACTCCTGTCTCTGTCCCTGTAACACTATATGATAGCCCAACCCCCCTCCCCAGTAGCTAATACATACTTTCATATGACTTCCCCAGGCCCTGATACAACAATTGGCTACTTTATTACACCCAAAACACCATTCTCATTCCAGTGTAACAAATTATGTATTATCTCTATCTTAACTGTATTAGACACAACCCAGTCCATGTCCTTTGTCCACTTGTATCACTGAACTATACAGTCTTCTTTCGGCTTCTCCCGGTTAGGGGTCGCCACAGCGGATCATCTGTCCGATCATGATTGGCAGTGGAGTTTTACACTGTTGCCAGCCCGGCGCCCAACCTTCCACAGAAGGCACACACACACACACACACACACACACACACACACACACACACACACACACCTAGGGACAATTTAGAGTGTCCAATCCACCTACTGCAAGTCTTTGGGATGTGCTCACTTACTTTTCTATTAATTGCTATTTCCCGGTAAACAAATGTAAAATAAATAATAAAAATAAATAAAAAAATGGATCATTCAGTTGAGAGCACTTTTTTCTTCAGGCCTTAATGAGCACCTTTGATTAACTAATGGGATATGTTCTGATGGCCTTTAAAGAAAGGGGTGAAGGCATGTGTGATTATCGCACTGAAGGAGGCTTTGTAGCCAAAACCGGTATGCTGTTGTTTTTATTTCTACCAGTTGGAATGATATGAAATAGAGCTTTTTATGCTGACATTTGAGTGCTGGCCAGTGGTATTTTGGAGTTTTATAGTTTTTCTTGTTGGCAGTGCACCTGGTCTTCACTTGCGTGGTATTGGTTTTACAAACAGCCATAAACTAAACAAACTTTCAAAAGTTAGAAGCAGTCAGGTGGTACATGTATATCCATTGCATGTTTTGTATCTTTAAATGTTTAATAGTTCTTCCATGCAATGGATGATGTAATTGCACCAGCTGACTGCTTCTAACTTTTAAAAGAAGTTTTGTGAAAACATTTTTAGTTTGTCATTAAAGCATTTTGTTTACCAGAGCATTGTCTCATCGCTACCTACTGTGTTTATATAAGCTGTAGTTATTTCAGATATTTGCCATTTTGATTACTACAGAGCACATTTATCCACTAGTGCAATTTTGTTTCGACTCCTGCTTATAAAATCCCATCTTACTCTTTCAGATGCTTTCTCTGCATCAAGACCTAACACCAGAGATAATTGCTTTCCTCTGGATCTCACCATTGTTGTATTAATTTTGACAAATGTTTGCCTTCTCTCTCTAAAACCACACTAATCCGTATGGATCACCTGCTGTTATTTTCCCTAGTATAGACATAAAACACTTTTTAATTGTGGTTTAAAATGGAAATCAGTCTATATAAAACTGGGTTTGAAAGGTCTTTGCCATCTTTAGGTGACACAGCCAGCACAGCTTTTTTCAAAGATGTTGGTGCTTCCCCTCCTTTTAAAATACTGTTAAACAAAATCTTCCAGATCTTTATAATTTTCTTCCTACAAATTTCCAAACTTCCACAGGAATACCATCTCTTACTGTAAATCAATGTATCTTGTCACATCCTAGCTTAACTGTCAGTTGTTGAGTCTTGGCTACTTCTAACCTTGGGATAATTGAGTCTTCCATAAATATTTCAATTTGTACTCTTGATTTCCACATTCCTTTGATTTATAGAAAATTTAACAAAATGTCCAGAATATCTTTAAAACCTCTCCATGATCTCTCTGGTTATTTTTCTTGTTCTAGGTTCCCTAAGTTTGGCGACAACCCTTTCAATGTTCTGTTGTCCGAGTCATTTGTGTTAAAAGTTTCTGTGCGCTGGAGTTAAAAATCAAAAAATACTTTATTTAACTGCAGTCTTTCAAAATTCATGCATATTATCTAGATACTCCTTTTTTTTTCTAACACTCTGCATTTGCTCCTCCTTTTGTTCTGTGAGATTTCTCTTATTCTGCAATACTTTCTTTGCTAGCCCCACTAAGTAAATTGTTTTACTTCTTAACAATATCACTTTCTGTTTTATTTCAACCCTATTTTTAAATTCCATTTTCATTTTATCTCAGTCACTAGCTATAACTTCTGAAGATTTTTCTCTCTTCTGTACTAACTCTTAAATAATTCCACTAATTCTCTAAATTTTTGTCTTTTTAACTGGTAGGTGAGAAAGTGCCCGTGTCTTCACTACCCTGCATTTTTATCTCGTTTTTTATTTGTGCATGATCAGAAATCGCTCTGGCTGTCTGCCAAAACTTTCAATTAAATGCACATGTTCTTGTGAAATATAATTTGTTTAGTCTAGCCCAGTTATTATACATTGGGGAATAATATGCAAACTCTGTCCAAGTTCCTACTACTGAAGTTGCATCTTCCATACCAAATATTTTGATACATTTCTTCAGAAACCTACTCTCTTTTTGTTTCCCTTCTGAGTCCCCTGATGTATCCTCATTATTGCAAATCAAATTTTAGTCACCACTTATAAATAATCTTCTGAAAGCTGATTATTTCTCCCAAAATGTTCGTAAACACCATAATAGCAGTTTTTAGTGGAATATAACTATATGCCTTTATAATCCTCTTTTCTTGCTAATAGCCCCTTACTGCCACAAATCTACCATTTTCTTTTTTTCCTTTTTATTGGAGCCCCTCTAACAATTGGTACAATTACTCCCATTTTCCTCTTTCCCTGATATTCTGTTGATTATCCATTCTGAAATCCTCTTTTTGTCAAATTCACATGCCCGGTTCTTCCCAGATGTGCCTCCTGCAACATTGCTATTTGTACTTTGCATTTCTTAATATGACTCTATCCTTTTATCTTTACCTATATGGCCATAAACATTTCAGGATAATATGGACAGCATAGTCATCATGATAAAAAAAAGCTATTGTTCCCACTGATTAAACATGACCATTTTTTAAAATATGTATTTCCAGCTTTTGTCTTACATGCATATAGTAATGATTGATAGGCTAATATTGTGTACAGTTGGCTCTTCTCATGTCCATTTGAACCCATGTGACATTTTTCAAGACTTTTTGTTTTAAATGAAAACCCTCAAACACAAATTTAAATATAAAACACATCATCCCTTATTAGCTTGGAACAAATGCACACAACTATGTTACATCTTCAAAACATGGTTTAACCCTCCAAAGGGGAACAATAGCCCCAATTCTTGACTGCATCTACATGCATTATCTAACCTAAAATGAAGGTTACTCTAGTGCTAAAACCCTTGATACAGCCTGTGCCCCTGCTTGCACTGATTGATGTTTGTTCTTTTCTTGTCTCTCTTCCCCACCCATGTGTGGAAAACAGCTTGTATGCTTTCAGAAAACATTAACTTTTAGCCCTAAGAAAAAGTGCAATGACTGTCTTTAAATAATACTAAATTGTACAGTGTTCTATTAACTGCATTAAAGTAGTAAGGCTGCTAGGGAAGTTACCTGTTCACTTCCCATAATTTCAGACTTAACTTTTTTTCACTGAACTGCTTGCCATTCTACCTTTAAATTTTGCATTTCCCTCAGCAAAGAATGTACAGAATTCTCAAGATTAACTGCTTGCACATGCAGACAGCTTGTCCCCTTAGACATGTATTTTGCAATTAGTCTTGTGAGTTTTGGTCCGAAAAGATTGCACAGCTACCCTCAGCTCCCGGCTTCTTGAATCCATTGAACATTTGCCAGTGGAAAACAAACCAGCAAATATCTTTGCACTAGTAAGAAGCTTAGCATTTTCATGGTTTTCATAATTTTGTCTTATTTTAAAAGCTTGCATGCTTACAAAAACTTCTTTTTACAACTTAAGCCAAAGATAGTAATATAGACATTCACTCTTGTAAAAATATAGAAAATACCTCAGTTCTACATAATATGTAATCCATGCACATTTACACCCCACCCCCACACCAGCAGCCCAAGATCACATCATATGAACATTAAACTTGCTGTTGTCCAGTCTTTGTTTTTTCTTTTGTTATGCTGTAAAACCTATATTTCTTATAATTAAAAATACTTGTATGTGTTGGATATTAAAGTAAATAGTCACTGATCAGACTTCCTCATTTAAACTTTGCCTGACAACATACTACACAAAACTATTCTACTTTGTATAACATGCAAGTTATATCATTACATATTTTATACAAATTCCAATAAGAACAAAAATCATTTTGCTTACTGTTAGTTTTTTCCCTTTAGTGTCCTTCTAAATGTTAATAAAATAAAGTGAGGTATATGCTTTATAGTCCACCCACAAAGTCAAAATAGTCCCTTCTGCCACAGTTTTGTCAGGATCAACTCATTTTGCTAGTATGATTGCCTGTTTACTAATATAGGTCTTGGCTTCTTTCTCATAGCCAGATTTTGAGCATATAGTTTTTCCCTTTCAGTAAAATTTGTTGTGGAACACTGGTCAAGTTACTTATTTGTGCTTTCATAAAATGGTTAGTCTCTTCCTTCCAGTTTCTCTGGGACAGCAGGAAATCATCTTTTCTTTCTGCCCACTATGTTTTCTAACTCTATTTTTTTAAACAGTTGTTCTTGAGAAACCTCATATTCGCCTAGCTTTTTCTTCATGTTGACCTCTGTTTGCAGTTTTATCAGTTCATCTGAATGGCTAGTTAAAGCTTCTTCTATTTTCTAGCCCTTTGTTGTTTGAGTTGATATTCCTTCAGTCACCTCTGAGTAACATTTGTTGTCCTTCCATATCACTGTTGCAGTATTTCTAACTGTAGAGATGTCCTGCCAAGGATAGCCCAACATCTGACTAGTATACCAAAGCCTTAGTATTTACAGGCAGTGCATGTCACACAAATGCTGCTGGTACAATTCAGAGCTTGAAGGTGATGTACAGGCACACACATTCAGAACTTTGCCACCAGTCCAAACGCCATCATTGAACATCATAGTTACTGAGCTATTTTTTCATGTAAGTGCCTTGTTGAGGTTTCTTTTATCTTCATTTTATTTAACGTTGATTTTATGTCATCCAGAAAGGAAAAATATCAGTGTGGGAGGCAGATTCCACATAAAGATCATCACAACCAGTGCCTCTTTAGTTGGGGAGCTTCCCATGACCATATGGAGTGTTCTATCTGCCAAGTTTTTCTCCCTAAGATCCTGTGTAATAATTTCTCCTCTTTATCTCTTTACATTGAAAACCAATGTTTCAAGCTTTTGGCTGAAGGTGCTATGGCAGACTTGCCATTCTGAGGATCAGCCATTGGCCATGCAAAAGGCCAGGAAATTTTGGTGTGATACAGCTGCTGTCTAGCCTCCCCAGACTGTCTCTCAGTGCTGGTGAAAGTGTGGAAGGTCATCTGGTGCTTGCTTTGGATTCCTCTCCTGTGACCCTGTTGGAGGCTGCATGGATCCAACTTCTCTCATGTCCTCAGAGGCTTTACAAACGTCTGCTCTAGACATTGAGGGGAGAACCTCACTGGATTATATCCAAGGGACTGAAAGTGATTCTGAAAATTTTAGAGGGGGAGGAGATCTCTACTATGAGTGTCACCAAGGGTCTGATCCCCAAGGATGTTTCATGCAGATGCCCTACTGAAAAATAAACAGAAAAGCGAGCATATTTCCCCTGTAGCTGAAGATCCCCAATGTGAATGGCAAGATTTTACTTGGAGATCTCCTCAAGGGGTGTATGTGCCTATTCCTCCCTGGTCTTCTACACTCCTGTTAAGTCCTAGAGAACTTGATTCTTTTGATGGTCATGATTCTGGGGAAGAGTCCTTAGCCTACTCTTCCTAAATTCCTTCCTCCTTGGATTAAGGTTCAGAGGAAGAAGATTCTATTAGTTCAGATCCACCTTCAGAGGAACTCTGATTTGGAGACATTGTTACCCTTATGGTGAAATTCTTTAAGTAGGATTGCTCTCAGGTTTCTGATATCCAGAAAAAGTATTATGAGTGCCTTCAAATAGAGGCTTCCAAACCTTCTACTGGTCCCTGTGTTTTGGCTGCCTTCCTGGATACCTTTACAGTATCTTCTGTAACTCCTTATTGTCAGGAACCCTGCTCCCAAGAAACCTGACAGATTTTACAAGTGCCTGATGAATGTAACTTTTTGTGTAAATGCCTTTCTGATGATCCTTCTTCTGTAATATCTGTCTCCATATTCAAGCTCCTCAGGCTTTTGCCTTCTACCTAGTTAGTTCATTCTGATAAGGATAATAGGGATATGAAGAGGCTGGACAAGAAGGTTTATATTTCTGCCACCTTATCCTTTTGGGCCATTAGCTATCAGACTTGTATGACTAGGTATGTCTTGGCCCTCCTTTCTTGGGTTATTTATGACCTTCCTGGCTCTGATGGGACTGCCTCTGTCCTCTCCGTGTTGCATTCCACCTTTCAAGTTGCCCTCCATTCTATTAAGCAAAGCTCTGTGATGCAGCTGATGCTTCCTCCAGGGATACTGCATTTGGTTCTGTTATGAGGTACTACTCATGGCTTCATCTTCAGGCTCTTCCTGAAGACATTAAGGCCAAATTGATTGATACTGCTTTGGACAATAAAAATCTTTTTGGTTCTGCTGCTACTGAGCATTTCAAGTCTCTTCAACATAAGGGCAAGGCCTTACTGAAGTTGAACCATATTTTATTTCTCCTGTTCCTAAGTTTCAAAGGAATTATCCTTCTAAATCTGCTTTTGTTTACAGGCAGTCTCACCCCCACCTGAAGGTAAAAATGATTCTAGATATGTACCTCCTGCTAAGTCTACTCAAACTCCTACTTCCTGGAAACTTTCTTTTCAGGACAAGCTGGGTTCTATTTGATAATTTGCATATGCTTTCCCTCAGCCAGGTCCCTTTATCTCTTTGTCTTTCCCTGTCCATTCCAGACTGGATGAAAATCACAATAGGCTCTTGGGTTTTGCATGGTTTGGAAATCCCTTTTTGGGCATCCCTCAACTTTTTCAGGAACAGCTTCTTTTTTTCCCCCCAGAGGTGCTTTTATTTTTTTTGTCCGACGGAACTATTCCAGCTGTACCTCCAAGCCCAGGTAGGGAAGGGGTTTTATTCCATAATGTTTCTAGTTCCTAGAAGGGAGGGCACCTGGAGACCAGTTTCTGGATCTTTTCCAGCTCAACAACTTTCTCAATAATTCCTTTTTGGGTATTGTCTCTTCAAACCTCGTTTTGTCCTCTTCTTCCCCAGGCCTTTTTGGTGTCTGATCAGGAGGATGCCTACCTTCATAACCTCATTCATCTCCTTTTCCAGAAATTCTGTTTCTCCTTGCATTTTCAGTTCTCTGCTTCATCCTTTGGCCTGTCTGCTGCCCCAAGGGTGTTCAAATGCCTCACCCCTGTCATTGCAGGCTGAGAGGGGTTCAGATCTTTCCTTATCTGGATAATTTCCTACTCCAATTTTCTTCCGTTAAGGCTCTGCTTCAGGATCTCCAGGTTATTTTCCTGTTGCAGAGTCTGGGGTTCATCATTAACTTTCAAAAGTAATCTCTGACTCCTTCTGAAGATCATGTTTTTCTTGGTTGCAGAATCCAGACCATCCCCATGCTGGCATCTCTGCCTGCCACCAAGTCCTGTTCTCTTATTGCCTTTTTCCAGTTTCTTCTTCCTGTGGAGTCAAGCCACCACCCAGGATTTTCTCAGGGTCCTTGGGTTGTTGGCTTCCACCATTACCATGCTTCCTCTGGCCAGACTCCATAGGATAAAGCTTCAGTGGTACCTCCGTTTAATATGGCTTCAACATTGCCACTCCCTGGACTTCCCAGTTCCCCTCCCTCCCTTGTCTTGGGCTCAAGCTTCAGTGGTTGATTCATAAGCTTTCTCTCAACCTGGGCCTTCATTTTACAGGTTCAAGCCTTGACTCATGAGCTCTTTTTAGACACCTCAGACAGGCAATGAGGCCTCCTCCTTCATCTCTGTCAAGGTTCAGGGTCCCTGGCTTCTTCATCATAGGTCAGACCATATCAGTATAAAGGAGAGGAGGGCACTGCTTCCAACTCTCAAGCTTTTCATTCCCTCTTTCATCCTGGGCCCCTCAAAGTTTTCATAGACAATACCACAGTGATGTATATCAACAAGCAAGGATATTCAAGGTCCTACCTTCTCTGCAGGCTAGCTGTTCAGATCTGGAATTTAGCTGTCCAGTATTAAGTGACTCTTCAGGCTGTTTACAATCCTTCAAAGCACAATCTAGTGGCAGACTCGTTGAGCAGGTCCAGCACACAAACACACAAATGGATGCTTCATAGAGATGTGTTCTTGAACATTGTCCATCAGTGGGGTATTCTTCAGGTAGATCTTTTTACCTCCCCTCTAAATAGCTTCCTCTATTCTGTTCAAGAGGCCCAAGTCCTCCGGATTGGAAAGTGGATAGCCTCACATTTTCATTGGAAGAGGATGTTCCTGTACAACGTATTTCCCATTCCTGTTCTGAGAGTCTTACACAAGATCAGGCTGGACTCCCAAAATTTTTAGTGACTCCCTTTTGGCTCACAGTATTGGTTTCCTCTTCTTTCTCACTTGGCCAGTGGAAATTACTGCAAGTTACTTAAGCAGATGGACCTACTCACACAAGACAAGGGGCTCTCTTACAACTTCACTTGTCCATTCTTCAACTGATGTTGTGGGTGATATGGTTTTGATCCCTTTGTAAGCACCTCTTTTCTGAGGACGTGCTTGGAGTCCTGCAGGAGGCCAGGAAACCTACTACCATGAAATTATATTTGTCGAAATGGAAAAGATATTTCTGTCTGGTGTCTCTCTAAACCAGGATCGCTTATCTGTGCAGGTTCCCATGGTTCTGCCTTATTGTTGTGATCTGCTCCATGCTTGGTTGGTGTATCCATCAGTTAAAGCTCACCTGTCAGCAATCTCTGCTTTTCGGACCTTGGCGCCTCCTCTGGCTTTTAGATTTGAAGTCAAGCAACTTCTTAAAAGGATCCCTTCATATCAGGTCACCCAGGAACAGGAAGTCTATTTCACCTTCTTGGGGCCCCAATTTAGTTCTTGAAAAATTGGCTTGGGGCCCGTTTTGAGCCTGCTGCTTCAGCTTCATTACAACATTGTAATTGGAAGACTATTCTTTTAGCCCTCTTTTCAGGTAAGAGAGTGTCTGAGCTTCAAATTCTCATGGCTGTTTTTCTCAGAGACAGGGTGTGTCTCTGTACTAATCCTCTTTTTATGCCCAAGGTGGTCAATGAGTCGTCTCTTAATCAGTCTAGACCTCTTTCTTTCTTTCTTTCTTTCCTTCTCCACACTCTCAGTGAAAGGTTCTTCACACCTTAGATTGGCACAGACAACTCTAATATTATTTGGATAAAATTAAGGAAATTTGAGTAGCTTTTTCTTTCCTTTCATCCGGGTCTATATTAAGAACATTGAAGTTTCAAAACTTAGAATGTTTTATTATCGAACCCAATTTAGCGAAAGTGGAAAACATAGAACATACAGAACAGCAAATTTTTTTCCTAGGGAAAAAATTAGCTGTTCCAAAACACATACACACAACACAAGCACACCAAACAAACAGCAATCCACACACACACCTAAAATCTTACACCTAACCCTACAATAAACTATACACATACCACTAACTATCCACTTACCTTAACCCAAACCCTAAGGTCCGTCACTATCGCACACTCGCCTCACCCGTGCCATAACCTTAACTCACCTACCCTGCCTTAACCCTCATGTCCACACAATCTCACACTTACCTGACCCGCGCCCTCACCCTAACTCACCTAACCTGCCCTAACCCTCACGTCCACACAATCGCACACATACCTAACCCGCCCTAATCCTCACATCCACACAATCGCACCCACACCCTAACCCGCACTCAGTCGCACACTTCCCTAAGCTGCACTCAATTGCACACTTCCCTGAACCCGACCCGTAACTTTCCACCACAGCGCTAAAAATACCGAAGCAACAGAAATGGACAACCACATTCTTTCCCTAGGAAACAATTTGGTTTTCTGTTGTTTTAATATTTTCAGCTTTTGCTGAATAGGGTTTGATATTAGAACATTTGAAGTTTTGAAACTTCAATGTTCTAATATAGACCCTTTCATCCCAGGTCTTTGGGTTTAGCTGTTTCTAAGCAAACCATCTCACCCTGGATTCTTTTTGTATCCTTTTCATGGTAAATGCCCCTCCTCTTCAATTGATTTATTAAGGTTTATTCTACCAGAGCTGTTGCTTCTTCTGTTTTTTTTTTTTTTTTCAAGTGGCTGGACACCAGTTCCATCACTAAGGCTGCTACATGGTCCTCTGTCCATACCTTCACCCTTCTCTAGACATTATAAGTTGGATGTTATCTTCAGGGATAGAGCTGCCTTTGCCAGAGCTATCCTGCATGGGTTTGTAGAGGGCTCTTCAGTGCCTTCCTTCCTCCCATGATTCCTCTTGGGCTTTTGTACTCCCCCTTCTGTTAGGAATACCACAGTAGTGATATGGAAAGGCATAGAACAGTTGTGTAAAATCTTAGCATAAAAGATGTTCTTCTCTTCACTTTTGAAGTATTCACTGCTTCCCTCCCTCCTGCCCCCTCAACTGTAGTCTATTGTTATTACTGTGCTGGCTGATGGGATTCTTTTCTCCTCTTTGATGCACATGTTATTCCTTGTCCCTACTGACATTCTGTTCTTCCTAGGGCTTTTTCAGTTCTGAATGTGTGCGCTTCCTTATGTCACCTTTATGCCCTGTGCCGTGTATACTTGTGACATGAAGTGCCTGTAAATAGTAAAGCTTTGGTATACCGGCTGGACATTGGGCTATCCTAGGCAGGAGATCCCTTCTGTTAGGAATACTACTATTATGGTGAGATTATACAAAACTATTTATTTTTTCCTGTAAATTACTGGAAGCCATTTCTTGAACCAAAGCTAAAGCTCTCTGCTGAACAGCTGCAGAATCCTTCCCAGACAGTATTTTTTCTAACTTTTCTGGTTGATTTTCTTTCATGTTTTTCAGATTTCTTCTTTGCTGGCATCCAGGCAGTGTATTTGGTAGCCACTAACTGATTTTTTATGAAAAATATTTGCATTGGAGCTCCATCTTGGAAATCCTTGTTTTATGTTTTGATACAGAACAAATCTTGAACTCATCACCATGGAAAATTCGGTTAAAAACACATTTATCATAAAAACTAAAGTGAAATACTACAATAAAATTCAATACGTCAAGCATACAAGGCCTTAAAAATGATTGTTCTGTATCATTTGCATTTTTTTGCCATGAGCTACCTTCAGCAGTTGAGTTTTGCTTTGCTTGACTTATTTTATGTTTTGGTCATTTTTTGTTTTATTTTATGCTTTTTGTTGTCATTTTTGTGGTGTTTTGTTTTTTTTATTCATTTTCTTTTCTTTTATTCTTTATATTTGTTTGCATTTTTGTTTTTTTTTTTAATTTAATGGTTTGTTTTTTATTCTTTATTTTTGTTTGTTTGCTTTTCCTTGTTTCTTTTACTGTTTTATATTTTTGTGTTTTCTTTTTTATTGCATTTTCTATTGTGTTACTGTAATTTTTTTTGTAGTGTAGATATTTCAATGGAAGTTCTAATAAAGTAAGCGCTAAAGAGACTATCCTTGTACTGTGGTCTGTTTTGAACCCTCTGACTGCACCGCCATCGTATCCTACAGATTTTGGTTTATTACTTTTTTGTAGTGTTTTGTTCAGTAATTTACTTCTTTGTGTTTTTTTTTCATTCTTTGTTTTTTTTTTTGGTATTGGTTTGTGTTTGTTTTTCATGTTTCTTTTGTTTTTCTTGCATCTTTTTGTTTCTTTTGTAATTTTTGTTTTGCTTTTGTGTGTTTGTTTTTTGCTTTAATGGTGTGTTTTTGTTGTGTTTCCTTTGTTTTTTGAGGTTTTTATTTTTGTTTTTGTCAATTAGTTTTATTTTCTTTTTTGTTCTGTTTATTTTGTGCTTTTCTTTTATTCATTTGTTTTGTTTTTGTGTTTTTATTTTGTTTTTCTTGTGTTTTCATTTAGAATTTATTTGTGTTTTTTGTTTTTGGCTTTTGTTTTGTTTTTTATTTTTATTCTTTATTTTTGTGTGAGTTGTGTCTTGTATTTTGTGCTTGTATTGTGTTTTCTTGTGTTTGTGCTTGTATTGTGTTGTGTTTTCTTGTGTTTGTGTTCTTGTTTCTTTTAAATTCTTTGTTTTAATATGGGTTCTGTTATGTTTGTTTTTATTTTTGTGTTTGTGTTTTGATTGTTGTCTTTTATTTGATTTTTGTGTGTGTTTTGTCTGGTGTGTGGTGAATGTGTTGTGGTATGCTTTATCTTTGTATTGGCTTTTGTTGTATATTTCTTTTTATATTTTTTGTCCTTTTTTGTATTTCTTACAGGTTTGTATATTTTTTTGTCTTTAAATTGTTTTTGTGTGTATGTTGTCTTTTTCCTTTTGTTGTGTTTTTTTTTTTTTTTATTCTTGTGTGTGTTTTTTTTTTAGTTTTTGCAAGAAATCATTTTCTTCAGTGTGACATATACAATAGTCATTTGTTGTTTAACACAGCTAGTCTCTCCTGCCTTTATAACAAACAATGTAACTAGTACCTTTTTCTTTGGGGATTTGCATTAGGCTCCATTTTTTTAGCTAGTGTTTCTTTCATTTTCCAAATCATACAAAATTCTGTTCACTTCTCTTCTATGTGGTAATGCTCAAGAGACACTTGGAGAACCAGGTTCCTTCAGCCCCAAGTTCACTGACTCTTCTATGCCACCATGCCATTCTTTCTCAAGTTGTAGCGTCTCTAGTTACCAGATCCTTATCTTCTTGCTTATGTTATTTGTCCTTTTTGGTGCAGGGGGCATAATTTCCTCTACTCAGGACATGTCATCATTGTGGAAGGTGCTTCTACACACAGTTCCACACACCCTGCATCTGCTACAAGTTTCTTGATACTGCTAACATATATTTATGTGTTCAACAACAAACGCACATTTGCACACTTAATGGCAGTTTGTAGCTTTCCTAATCATCTTGGATACGGAAGAAAACTGTACCACCTAGTAAATATCCATGTGAGGACAGAGAGGGCATCCGTACTCTTCACAGAAGGCACCCCAGGTGAGAAACAAACTGGATAGCCAAGCTTTCTGAGTAAAGTTCAGAGCTGGTTTGAACATGTGGGTGCCATAAGGTTGTGATTGATAGGAGAAGAGTGAATCCATATGGCAAAATGGCAAATGAGGGTTTGTGGAATGTTATTTGTACTTAGACTAGATCAGATATTTTCTCCTGCTGTCAAGCAAAGTTAATGTAATAACCCAGTTCTTTAACAGATGCCACATACATTTTTCAGTGCCTCACAGTTTATTTCAAGATGCACCCTTTAAGGAGAGGTACAACCACATAAGCATTTTTTAGGGATTGCCTGTTTTTGTCTCAAGAGGTTTAGGTACAAGAGTGGATAACCTTTAAATCAAAGACATCTTACTTAAATGTTAGACTCTGTTTTTCTTGCACTAAATGCCTTTTACAAGATCAAAAAATTCTAAGCAATTCTGTTTTGTGCTGTGTATGAGAAACTTTAGTCCCTTCACACCATAATATTGAATGATTGCTCCTTCATTCCCCTCTGTGCCACATTGGTACCCGAGTACACAAGCCTAGTGTGGAAGTGTTCCTGAATTGGGTGATTAGTCCTGCAGTCTTCATGTGATCCTGGTTATAAAAAGAATGGCATTAACTCTTTCATCCTCAAGATGTGACTCTCATATCTTACTAGTCACAGCCAGATATCCTCATCAGAGGATCTAAGAATTGGATTTGTCCTCTTCTCTTAGCAAAAAGATGTATTCTGAACTGAAGTTCTCATCTTTCCTTTTTGCTGACCCAAGCTTGAGGCCTCCTTTAACTTTGTTGGTTATTTTACTTCTAGATTATCCCATGCCCTCTTTACAGGGAGAACCAATGTAAGCATTATAGAGAAAATAAGTTTACACTAGAAGTCCTTCAAGTTTCTGCTTAAGAAAAAAAAAGGCTGCATCATGGATATTAAAGGGTTGTGTCCAAACATTAGTGATTACTTGACAAAATAAATGTAAACATTTCATGATTGGCAGCAGCACAGATATAACTGTAGAAATTTGTGAAGATTTGAAGTCAGAAAACATGGACGCAAGAACTTATTTCCTTAATCAAGCACATTAAGTGGTTCTTGAACAGCAAAGGACTTTCACCAAGGAAGGAAGCCGCCTTGTAAAATTTGAAAGAGACAATTTATATGTTTGTGCAACTGTATTAGATTTTAATCTGACAAATGCCATCTGTAGTTAAAATTCTTTGTAAATCAAATCTAGATTGTAGAGAGTTTTTGTAATCTTGCCTTTCTGTTTTACACAGTTTTATTTTACTTTCATAGTTTCAGGAGAAATTGCATTTGAATTTGTGCAGGTGTAAACTGGAACAGTGGAGTAATAAGTTTTTATTTGATAGGTTTAAGGGTACTTGCACTCATAGTGCAATATTTAAAATATTAAAGCTTTTCTAGGAGTCACCATCCAAATATGAAAGATTAACCAATTACCACCTTATAATATGGTTCAACTCCATTACAGGGAATGTTTTCCCCTTAAATGAGAGTTGGGTGTGAGCCAAGGTGTAGATAGCTCTGCTGGTACATGTGAATTAAAGCAGACATTGCCATGTGCTGGTGGTAAGGAGGCACTCAAATGCTGGTATAGCTGCAGTCTGTGTAAGTTTTAGTAGTATGCAAACTATATCAGACCATGAATTTGGCCAGCCCTGTAGCACTGTAATTTCCAGTGATATTGTTTACAGTGTGATGAACATTTCTTAGCATAGAACTACCCACCTGTGAGAGTTGAAGGGAAACACAAACATGAAAACATTACAGAATAAAGAAAAGAATTACAGAAGATGAAATCTGATAATCTTCAGCATAGCTGTTCTCATCTGGAAAAGACAGATAACTACTTTGATACTTGGGGTCTTTTCACTTCTGATTCTGCTGTCCTGCTCATTGCCAGGGGTGGAGAGACAGAGACAGAGACAGAGAGAGGACTCTGGTCACATGATACATGACCCTTGTGCTTAATGCATGATTTAAACGGGAGTATGTTTTTCCTTTCACGATTGAAGAGGTTTAATGCATTTATTTTTTTTTTGTTTAACTTTGTTAGTTGGCTTGTCTAAGGATCCTTTACACCTAGAATCCAGGCCATAAAAGCAAGACATACACACTTGTGCTCTTCATTTGTTTCTTTTAAGCAGCACACATTTGGGGTATTTAATGTTTTCACTACAAGGTGTGCTGTCAATTTGCATTTAGCAGAAGAATTCAAAATATGTTTATAGTTCACCATTATGTTTCTTTCAGTTTAATTGACCTGAAGTGATTAGTTTTTATTGGGCTATCATGCCACACTTTCTGCATATTTTGCTGCATGGGTTGTAGAGTTCTTTTAATAGTAAACTGAAGGTGGGAGGTTTGATAACCAAAATAAGAGATTAAGCTTTAAAGGCTGAAACTTTGCTGATTTGTAATCTCTTTGGGGTAGACAGATAGCAGCACGTTCTGGAGAATGGAGCAGGGAGTTTTGATCTGCACACTCCACCTGTCCGTTATCAATAGGACACTCACGGGTTGAGCTGCCTCATCTTGTTGCCTGCTGTGCAAAGTAGTGGGACTTGAAAAGTTCTGCTTTTCAGTCGCACTGAATCTCAGTGGAAAATTACTTCCAGCTTTTTCACGGTAATTCAGTTGCATCACCAACCCGGACCTGCAGGCAGAGCTATTCCCTGTTAGGTCCGAGTGCTTTAAATCATGCAGCAGTTGGCTACAATTCATGAAGGGGGTGGGGACTGGGGCAAGATGAGTCCTGCAAAGATTGCAGCTGTAGAGCAGCTTGTTCTTAGCACTTCTACAGCCGCTAAAGAAAAAGACTGAGATTTTTTTTTCCTAACAGCTGAGCCAGCCAGCCATTCATCCATCCAGCAGCAACTCCCACAAACCAGCTAGCCACTCCAGCAGCCAGTCAGCCTAGCTAGCCACTCCAGCAGCCAGTCAGCCTAGCTAGCCACTCCAGCAGCCAGTCAGCCTAGCTAGCCACTCCAGCAGCCAGCCAGCCTAGCTAGCCACTCCAGCAGCCAGCCAGCCTAGCTAGCCACTCCAGCAGCCAGCCAGCCACTCCAGCAGCCAGCCAGCCAGCCTAGCTAGCCACTCCAGCAGCCAGCCAGCCACTCCAGCAGCCAGTCCAGCCAGCTGATGTACCCATAACGGTATCTCCTTCACCACTCCTGTGGTGATGTCATGATAGAGGATGTGGCCAGTGTCATTTTGGTCACACCCCCATCTCTCACTTTGGCCTGTTTAAAAGATGGCAACCCTATGCAAGATGCTCCTGCTAAGGTTAACATTTGCCAAAGAATGTTATTTCAAGAGGATGTTTTCAGTCAACATAAATGCAGTTCTTGTTAAAGGTACATTAAAATTGAGTGAGGGGATATACAGCTGAGCAGAAATGAGTAATCATTACAAAATAGTGACACTACTCATATAAATTCCAAAGACAAAACAGGATGGATGAAAGTGATAGTGTAGCAGTACAAAAGGAAAGGAATGACTTTTGTTCGAGTAATATCCACATAGATAATGTTTTGACTGAGTTAATCCTACAAAATGAAACTGAAATCATGCTGAACAGGCTATGGTAAATACATCAAAAGAAATGCTGAGTGCTTCAGAAAAGTTAAATTCACAACATTTTACCAGCAATGTGATATTTATTTCATTTCTTTTGGGGGTTTTTTTTTCTGGTTTTCTGCAGATGAGAAGTTAAATGACCATTGTTTGATGCGTTGGCAGTATGCTCGATTTTCACGCCAAACTTCAGCCTCAAGAGATGATCGTGCAGTTCATCCATTTCTGGAAAATGACGGTACGGATTTTCAGTAAAGTGTGGTATGTCACAAGCTTCTTGTTCTAGTATGCTGAATAGTTAAAAAGAAATTGTATAAAATTAATATAAATGCATTGAACCTTCACTGGTATCTGACACATGATCTTGTCAGTGTAATTTACCACTTTGTTTTAATGGCAGATATTCAGAAGGTCATAGAAGCTATCACTGTAAGAGGTACTTGGGTTAATAGTTAAGATGGATGCTGCAATCAGAGGGATGCTTTACTTTAAATGATGTGAGGTCACCAAACTACCCATTTTGATGGCGATTAGGTGAAAATGTTATAATATAATAGTTAAATGTATTGCTCTAGCCAGCTGTGTGGCATAATGGGATAAAGCCGTGACTCTGGTGCAGGTGACCTGGGTTCAAATGGTGTTTCAGGCATCTGTAGGAGTTTGCTAGGGATGATAGCAATGACCAACTTCCGTTGGCTTGTCCACTATGTCAGGAGGAAGATGGGTCTAGATTGCCTCTTAAGTGACACAAACGAGGAGTACTACTTGTTTCACTTTTACTGCATGGGCCAAAGGAGCACATGCTACCATTATGGAAGGCACATGGACCAGAGGATTCAGCATGAATATGCATGCTCCTCATGGCAGTAGGATACATCGGCGTTCAAGCAGTCACCAAATGGGGCTGCTCTGATAGGGGAGGTGGGTGGGCTGCTTACAGGAACAGCAAGCTGTTACACTCCTACCACCCACCTCTTTTTGCTGGGGAAATTGATGGGCTCACGGTCTTGCCAAGGAGGAGGAATGAATGGGTCTGGGGACTCTTGCCCAACCTTGAAATGGTTGGCCAATTCCCCTTTCTTGAATTTAATTTATTCTTTTCACCTCTTGACTTTTGTAACTCATCAGGGACATAATTATGCTTGTACAGCTATTATGGTTGCACTTCTAGTCGTTTACTTAAGAGTTTGAACTGTTACAATAGTGAATGTGATTGTTTTATATATATAATCAGCCTCAATACTCTCCTAAAAGCTTAAACGGATTATTACTTTGCATATGGACATTTATTCACAAATGATAGTAACTAGTCCATGAATGTTGTGTTTGCCCATACCTTACTTGGATAGAAGGAAGTTTCTCTGCTCACCTGTGAGAGAGGTGAGCTTTGAGAAGCCTATCTGTCCCTGGAGGAGTGGTTTCAGCCCAGAAATTCGTAGTTTATTGGCCATTTTGGGCTAATTTCTATCTCTTTCATTTCCCTGCTATAAAAACCATATTTGCCCGGTTTTGCGTGCCGGGCAGCGCCAGTTACTTAGGGTAAAACTATTCCCGGCTCCACAAAGTCTCCTCTTCATTTTTTCCCTTGGAACTAGACAAACTTTCAACTTAAGCACTTAAGCCATTCATTTCTCAGCCCAGCACTTGCTCAAAACTTATAGCAAGCACTTATAAACCCTAGCACTAGACCCTCTTGTACTGTACAGAAGGACAAGGCTCTCTATTCGACCTTACCAGCCATCCAGTAAAACAGTTCACCGTACCTATCCAGGCATGTCCAAAGGGCAGTTTCAGGTGTACTCTGCAGTCCAACTAGTGAATCAGGGCATTTTGAGGCAATGTTACAACTACCTCATGTACACAGACAACCCCCTCCTCCTACCACCAAACACTAATACATGCGAGAGATGCAGTTATACAGCCGAACTAGAGGCTAAGCTCTCTCAACCCAAGACTGGATCAGACTGTCAAGAGGAGAAGGGAAATACTTACATCACACCATCAGTCTTATATAGACCTATTAAACCAGCACCGGCAAAAAAAACATAAATACATGAAAACATACTCCGGCTCTAAATAAAAATCTGCAAAACCAACAAACATCCAAGCAACCTTCACCCCCCCAGCACAAACCATGAAACACATACTTCACAAAACCAGTGTGCCATGCAATCACAGCCCTTAAGGCAAAATAACATACCCAACATACTAGTAATAGGTGACTCTATAGTCAGGCACACTGACGTCCCACTCACTAGGCTGAATATAGAGAAGATTACTATTAGCTGCCTGTCGGGTGCCAGGATCCGCCACATAACACAAGCACTCGGGTCACACCAGAACAAGTACAAATATGACTCTGTCATTGTCCATGTTGGTGTGAATGACCTGAGCTGTACCTCCCTGGACTACATGAAGAGAGACATGGAAGAGCTCTCTTATCACGTAGCCCAGGCCGGTATGACCCTGAGTAGCATCCTGCCCTCACCAAGAATGATACCATGGTATAAAGAAAAAATTCTCGATTTCAATAATTGGCTAAGTTTTTGGTGTCATTCAAAGGGGATCCAGTGTCTGTCTGCCTGGGATGACATGCTTGACAAGTCACGCTGCTTCACTAGAGACGGCTTGCACCTTGTCACCCTTAGGCTTTTGAATACTGGCCAAGGCTCTTGCCACCCCCATAGTGCCTTTTTTAGGCAAGGCTCAAAAGACTAAACCCATTACCGTAAATAGCACAAGTAACAAAAAAACTGAGGGTAATGCTACTCAATGCAAGAAGTCTAAACCTCAAAATGCAAGCACTTGAGGCACTCCTCAGTATGGAGAAAAATGTATACATGTGCAGTAACAGAAACCTGGTTTAAGGATCCAGAGAACACCCCAGCACTACCAGGCTACAACTCATACCATACATTTTGGCCACAGAACCCATACCGAAATACAAAAGGCATGGGCGTATCCATATTCATCAAGGATACCCACACCTCCAGGTTAGTGGCACAGCGTGAAGCTTCAGAGATCGTCCACGTGCAACTAACAATGGGCAAAACTGCAATTCAAATTGTAGCTTGCTACAGATCACCCACCATGTCCCAGGACCCCCATTCTGTGTTTCTGGAAACACTGGGAAACATAAAGGTCCTACCAAGCACCCTAATATTGGGTGATTTCAATTACCCAAACATTAACTGAGAGAACTACTCCAGTACTAGCTCCCTTGCCCAACATTTCCTAGAATTTATAAACTCAAACGCCCTGGTTCAACTGGTCAACACAACATATTGGACCTGGTCATCACCAACATGGGTGACCGGTGTTCCACACCAGAGGTCAGCCACTCGTTGGTTAGATTTGACCATAAATGAATCACTTTGGATATCCATATTCCACCCCCACCCCTGGACAAGATAACCACCGTGAAAAACTTTTCAAAAGCAAACTTCACATTACTTAAGACCGAGGTGGAAAGTTTCAAAGCCCCCATGCTGAAAGGATAACACTGTCCAAGCTGCAAAATCCTTTACTAATGCATTCTACGGGCAGCTACAAGAATGCATGGATCGTGTCATCCAAAGCAAAACCAAGACTTACTCCTCCAAGAAAAGGAAACCAGTCTGGTGGACTTCTGCCATAAACAAGCTATACAACAGAAGGAGGAAACTAGTACAGAAAAGAGTAAAATCCCAAGAAGGGAAGACATCCCTGATCAGTATCGGCAAGAAACTACGATCCCTCATAAAATCATCCAAGGCGAGCTTTGAAAGAAAAATTGCCAAGGACTCCAAAGATAACCAAAAGGCATTCTTTAGCTATGTCAAGAATCTAAGTGGCAATGCTCAGATCTGCTCGGAGTTAGTGCAGAATGGCACAAAATACACTGAAATGACAGATATCGCCAACATCTTGGCAGACAGGTCAGCACAAACTTCACCCCCCTCTCACCCCCAAAAGGGCCCATAACCATACCAGAGGAATACAGAGTCCTTGAAATCACAGACACTCAGGTTAAAACAGTCCTCTCCAAAGCCAAAAACACAGCATCAATGGGACCGGACGGTGTTCCCAGGCTGTGCCCTACACTAGCTCAAAGACAAACTAACCCCTCACCTAAACACACTGTTCAAACTCAGCCTCTCCACAGGCTACATACCCATAGAGTGACACACAGCAACGGTTATTTCGCTTCACAAAGGTGGAGCCACAACAGACCCCAGGAACTGTCAACCCTATAAGCCTCACTAGCTTGGTCTGCAAGGGTATGGAGGGCATCGTCATGGAACTCATTAACAGAGACATTGAGAACCTCCAAACACTGGACCCTACCCAGTTTGGCTTTAAGGGCATATCATGCCTCCTGAACCTGGTGGACTTCTTTGAGACAGTTACCAAGGCTATAGACAAGGGAAAGGTGGTACACACAGCCTACCTAGACCTCGCTAAGGCCTTTGACACCATTCCCCATTCTGGTATAGACAAGCTCACCAGCCTGAACATAAACCCCTATGTCACAAGATGGGTTACCAACTGGCTCACGGACAGAACCCACATGAGTTGTGGACGCTAGGTCCAACTCTAAACCGGTTACAAGTGGCATTCCCCAGGGCTCAGTCCTAGGACCTCTCCTGTTCAGCATGTACTTCTCAGAGGTACAAGCAAGCACAGGAGGACTATGGCTGACCAAGTTCGCAGACGACTGCAAATTAGGGGATATAATTGACTCTCTGGCTGACACAGGCATCCTCCAAAACGGTTTCACTGAGATGGATACCTGGTGTCAAAATCATGGCCTCAAGCTAAATGTGAAAAAGTGCATAGTCATCCCCTTTGGAAAAAACAAAGTACCCACAAACTTCCACATAGGTGTTAGTCCCCTAAATATGGAAGACGTAATAAGGTATCTGGGGATTCAAGTAGATGGTAATCTCACCTTTGATAATCACATTGCCAAAGTGGTTAGAAAATCCTTCTGCATGGCCCACCTAATCACAAAAGGGTTCGCATCCAGATCAGAAGAGGTCATTGTGTCCCTCTACTCATCAGACCCGTCAGAGTACAATGCCCCATTTGTAATGTACCTTACAAGACACCTGCAACAGCTGGAAAGACCACAGAAGTACCTCACCAAGAGGATCACTGGCCTCAAACAGATGCCCTATGCAGCTCAACTGAAGAAACTCCAGTTGTACTCAGTTGCATACCGCCTACTTGGAGGTGATCTCTGTCTGCCATACATGGCCATGTCCAACCCAGAAATGATGGACATGCTCCACCTAAAGAAAACCTTATTCCCTTGAGCCACATGCTCTAGGGATCTAAACCTCACCACAACAATAAATAGGACATGCTGGAGGGATAGATGCCTGGCCCAGAGACTTCCCATGCTTTGGAACAAGATCCCAATCTACATTAGGCAGAGCTCCTCACTAACACTCTTCAAAAGAAACTTTGACAAGTGGATGGGAAACAGAAAGTTTACCTCTGGGATCACTTCAGTGGCTCTGCTGGACAGAGGAACAGGGAACTAATCTAAGGGGGCAGCAAAAGCCAACACATTCTCGCTGGGCTTATAAATGCCTTCGGGCAGATAGCCTAGTACCAACCTATGAACTTGCAGAAGTCACTTAAAACTCTAAATGACTCCTCACAACAGAGGTGATTTCTTTTGCTTTGACTTTTCCACAGTAGTGCGTTAGTTTGTATGTATTATGTGAAAGTAGAATGGACCTGTTCCATGCATTAAAAATGTGCTGATTGCTTTTACTCAGATTGTTTTCCCCAGTAGCATGTTTGTTCATATGTATTATGTCACGAGACCTCAACTGTTCATGCATTTAAGACTGTGCTGTTCTAAATAAACTCTACTATGTGCATTAAGTTGACGTTGTTTAAAATATTGCTTAGTAAATAGTCCCAAGAATATCCTTAACCTAAATTTATTGTTCAAGTAGTTATCGTGTATTTCTAAAGTAACATAGTACACTACTGCCTATTCTACTTTTAACTGTCTCTTCCCTCTCTTTTGTTACCTCTACTCCCTCCATTGACTTAAACTCTCCTTTCTAACCCTCAATACAACTCTATTTCCTTTCTGCTACTTTCAAAAATGCTATAGCTCTAAATCCCTTACTGCTATTTTCAACGTCTCCTTGTTTTTAACATACATCTTACTCTAATAATATCCTACCTATTAAACTTATCTAACCTTCCCTCTTTCTCTCCCCCTCCTCGTAGGTTTCAAGCCAGAAAATACAATGAATATATCTACAAACCCCCTAATACACTGACTAAAGCTGCAACACTGAATTGAACTACATCATGGCACTTCGGCAAAATCCTGCTGCTGCCTTTTAAAATAATTGTATGTCTTTTTGACTTCTCAACTGTGTATTTCCTAATCAAATAAAAAAAATCACAGCAAATCACTGGGACGTCTCTGGTATCCACCCCCCCAATCGTCTTATCCCTCTCCAGCCTGCATATTAAAATAGCCACCAGTAATAACGCTTACCACTTAGTGCTCAGTTAGCTCACTGAACTATTATATTTCATTACCACAACAAATATATATTGCTTTTAACTATCACGTACCTATAGAAACTTACTTTACAGAAACCTCTAAAATCACAACTCTAAATTTTAGATTGTTTTATTTTCTTATCAGAATCCAGGCTAAACCTGTTCTTCTACCATACCTCCATTCCCACCCACCCCTGTTTCAATTACATTTATGCTCAACAGAACTCTTCCCCTTTCCATATATTAACCAGTCAAACACACTAGCTCACGTACACCTGCTTACATCTCCTCTAGTTTTCTTTATAACTTCACACATACACACACACACACACACACACACACACACACACACACACACACACACACACACACACACACCTTTCATCCTTTTCCTCTATACAACTAAATTGCTTAAACTATAATCTCATGAACACAACCTACACAAACACTCCCAATCCCATAAAATGCAACATGCTCCACCATACTCCAGCTACATTACTCCTAACATTCTTTAATTTACTTTAACTATTACATTACTCATAATCACTAAATCACGTACAAACCACCTTACTCCTATAACATGTACAACTACTACACTCACAGCATTAGATACACTGCAACAAAACAGCTACTCAGATATATCACCAAGCCTATTCGATGTACACATGCTACTCTTTCATAAATGCAAAATATTTCAAATCTCTCTCCAAATCAATTTAAATCTGCATCCAGTACCACAACCTACAAAAAAACTTGCCAAAACCATCTCTTCTTCTCAATTTTATTCCAGTGTTGGGACATCCACCCCTAACCCAGAACCAATCATCACTACCACATCCCCAACAATAATGCCCTACTTCTAACCACACTAAACATACAATGCATCTTCAACAAAATTACTGAATTACACACATGGCTGTTACAGTACCCCCAGATATTCTTGCACTCACAGAAACTTAGTTAAAACCTCATATCCAAGATAATGAACTACTCCCCAGGTTATAACATAATAACAGCAGAAAAAAGCTGAAAGAAAAGCAGGAGAGGGTAGCCTTAATCTACCCCAACCCACACATCTTGTTTCCTTATATTAAACCCATTCCTAAATTCAGTAATGCAGAAATTCTTATAGCCCACCTAAGCATCATCGCAACAAAAAAAAACTATGCATTGCTGTACTTTATATCCCCCTAGGCAGTACTATTCCAGCATTAGAAGACATCTTATTCTGGATGTCACAAAATATATCAAATGCAACAATAATCATGGGTGACTTAAATATTAATTGGCAAATTATCATGTCTGATTTCCCAGCTAATAGTATAAATACACATGGATATACTCAACACATCACAACACCAAACATTTCCAAAGAACAACTCCCAAGGATTCATCTCAGATTGCATCTTAGTCACCAATCCCAACAAGCACTCCAACTCTGAAACTCTATCCAATATCCTTAGTGACCACATACTCCTACAGGTCATCTAGCCTGTTACCAAAAACACAACTACAAAACCTCAGACACAACTACAAAACCTCACTCAATCTATCTAACTTTAATCCCCAACTTTTTAGTAACATCTTAACTTCCTTAAATTGGACATCACTAAAAACTCCACCCTTAGACAATACATTAAGCTACTTTAACAAACTTTTCCTGGATGCACTCAATAGTTTTGCCCCAGTGAGGGCCAAAAGGGCAAAAATTAAACATGCACAAAAAACCACAAAGCATATGCTAATAATAAGAGATAAAGCCTGGAGAGACTGGCATAATAATAAAAACAATGTAAACTTTCAAAAGTATAGACACCTACGTAATCAAGCAAAAAAAAAAACTTCTAAATAATGACAAAAAACATTTCTTCTCCAGACAATTATCAGAACACAAAAACAATCCAGAAAACTTCTGGAGTACCTTCTCCTCACTACTTGCAGCTAGTAACAAGCAAAACCGTGCTCCATCTATGCAGAAAACATCATCACAGATAGCTGAAGCTTTTAACACTCATTTTATAGACCGTATAACCTGCCTACTATCAGACCCCACCAACTCCAGCACCCCTAATATCCCCAGCATTAATCACTCGCCACTTTTCCAACCCCTGACAGCACAAACTTCCATCTGCTGTCATCCACCTACAACACCACCTCATCAGCTCCCACCCTCCCCACCTCTCCAACCACTGCTAACAAACTACATTTGCAAACTTCTAAACACCTTCTGCTGATCACCTCCCCTCAGAATACTTAAAACCTGCCACCAATGCCATCACATAGCCCATTAGCATACTGATCAATAGATTCATCACAGAATCCTATGTCCCAACCCTCTGAAAAAAATCCATTATAACCCCTCTACACAAAGAAGGTAATTCAGTCGAACTGGCAAACTACAGACCCATCACCATTATTTCCCCCCTTTTAAAAATCCTAGAGAAATACATACACAAACAACTATTCAATCACCTCATAACAAATAATCTGCTTACTCCAACTCAGCATGGATTTAGACCCCCGCATAGTACATCAACTGCACTAGTCTCCTTCACAGAAAAAAAATAAGTCAAGGTACACTGGCCAATATATTTCTGCTCTACTCTTCGGTCTCTCAAAAGCCTTTGATCGTCTCACATCCAAACCTCTTACAGCAACTGGCCACTCTACAGCTCTCCCCATCATCTCAACAATTGTTCAATAGCTATCTAACAAATAGGCAACAGTCTGTAAAATGGCAAGATGGTCTCACAATACCTCCCAAACAAAACAGGAGCACCCCAAGGATCTATCCCGGGACCCCTTCTCTTCAGTATCTTTACAACCTCCACTCTGCTCTTTCTCACGTTTACTGATAAAATATGCTGACAACTCTACCACCATCTCCTCCTCTCATAATTTTAAACAACTCGAGCAAATATCCCAAGACGCTTTAACATGCATAGAAACCCTGGCTCAACAGTATCCAACTACTGCTCAACCCTAAGAAAACAAAACTTTGCTTATTTACATCAAACCCCCCTCCTAAAGAATTTAAAATATATTTAATAAACAAACGAATAGAAATTTGTTTCACAGGCAAAATTACTAGACATTACTGCCACAAGAAATGTATGAATACAACCACCAAATTGACAATGGCTAACAACCTACCTTCTGCCCTCATTATTATATGGTTGGTGCATCTATATTTACAAAGCTCCAAATCACACTAAAAAAAAAACTAGAATCTTGCTACAATAAGATTGCTAAATTTGCACCCTCTGCACCTTTCTATAACCATCACTATATAGCACTCAAAACTCAAATGGCTCAAATTCCTGCATCATCTCAACTAAATTCAACTAGCCTTTGCCCACAAAATATTTATACTGGAAAAGTGCCCCAATTTAAACTCCACCCTCCAAAACTACATACCAACCAAGACCTTGTGCTGTGAAGATAAACAACTTCGAAGTCTACATAGATCAAACAAAAAAGCAGGCCAAAGCATATACTCCTGCTATATAGTCAAATTGTGGAATGGGCTACCCTTGGAAATTAGAGCCACATCAAAACTTAACAAATTTAACCACACACTAAAAAAACTTCCTTCTCAGCAAACATATTTGCCAATGTACTAAGCCACCCTAACATATTTACCCACCTTCCCACCTGACTCCCCACCCACACCTTCAGCATTAAATTTGCCCATGGTCCTTTGTTTTTTTTTTTATAGTAAAAAAACAAGTAGACTCACGCGGAGTTAATGCTCCCACTAGTAAAAGCAATAACCAAAGCCAGGAACAAAACACAACTAGCTAGAGCAAAACAATGAAGGAGTACGAAGATAGCATATAACATACGCTATCAGGATGCATAAAGTCAGTAGTCCAACGGAATCACTGTAGCAGTCAGCCAAAATGATAATAATCCAAGGAGAAAAAATATAAAACAAGAAGATATATTGAGTGCACATCAGGTGAGCGCTTTCGCCATTAGCTTCATCAGACCTGAATAACAGCATGACATAATTGCTTAAATACCCAAATAGGCGGGAAATTCAAGCTATTAAAACATAATTATATAAACAATAAATTAAAAAACAAACAAACATCTTTTTCATGCAATAGAATAGCTTCACAAAGGCAACACAACATCAATCTCAAAAGACTGCAACATATATAAACAACACTTATGTATAAGTGCAATATTTAAAAATCAATACATACATAAAATCACATTTTCTACCCATGCTAAAATGGGGAATATATTATAATATAATACCCTCTATATAAAATACATGTATAAATCAATATAAATAAATAAATGAAATGAGAAATATGTTAGAAATCATATATATATATATATATATATATATATATATATATATGTGGGAGCATATATATAAAAGTTATTTAAACTATACTATAAAAATATACATATATAGATATATAGATATATAGATAAAAATAAGATATCTAAATCTTTAACTTTCTCATTTTCAAAAAGGGTTGTATCGGGACTTTCCCATTCAAGCCAGGGGGCATGTCTGATCTCAGTCTCATAATCCAAGTTGTTTCTCTCGATTCAGTGAAGGTACCAACGTCTCCTCCTCTAATGGTAGTATGTATCTTCTCTAAAATTCTAAACTTGAACAAATGTTCCTGTCCACAGTCTCTAACATGTTTGGCCAATGCATTAGAGACTGAACCCTTTCTGATGTGGTAGACGTGCTCCCGCATCCTATCTCTGAGACATCTGTTGGTCTTACCAACATAGAATGCAGGACACGTCACACACGAAGCCAAATAAACCACATCATGAGACATGCAGTTCCCACTGGCATATGCTGAAAAATATCCCATACCAGATGGATGAATAAAAACCTGTTCTGAATCTATAAATGAGCAAAAATTACATGAATTACAGGGGGGAGGTGACATGAGTACCTTCAGATGTCCCAATAATATTATTTCTAGGATAACACAATAACCTCTTGAGATTCATCTTGTTCTTGTATATAAATCTCGGACTATCCCCTACAACTTGCCTAATTTTGGGATCTACTGATAGAATGTGCCAATGTGTCTTAATAATATCCTTGATGACTCCCACATCACGAGTATAAAAAATAGGATAGACAATATTATTAAAACCAACACCTATCCCATCAGCGCTCTGCTGTCTCACCTGATTGGGGACTCTATCAGAAAAGTAAGGAGCGGCTGCTCCAGATCTCATCTGATCTAGATCCACCATACCTCTCTCCAAATCTAAATCACTATAACCACGCTCTCTCAGTCTCTGTTTAAGATCAATCACCCCTTCCTTGAAATCAGGTTCTGCTGGGGTATATCTTGACAAGCGCATAGCTTGTCCACGTACAATATTTTTATAGATAATACTCCGGATGCATACTGTCACGATGGAGCAACATGTTCTTATGGCAAGATTTCCTATATAACCCAGTATTAACCATGCCATTTGCCAATCTTTCAACATAAATATCTAAAAATGGGATTTTATCCTCGGACCACTCAACAGTGAACCTAAGAAAACTGGTAGTAGAATTCATATCTCTAACAAAATCAGCTAGGTCACTAGGGGTACCAGACCATAAAAAGAACAGGTCATCCACAAAATGCCTGTAAAAGGGAACTGACCTAATATAATGATTCATTTTAAACATATATCTATACTCCCATTCGGCCATAACCAGGTTGGCGTAGCTATGGGCACAAGGAGTGCCCATAGCTACGCCATCCTGCTGCAAAAATAATTGGTTATCAAAACAAAAAACATTAGATTCCAAAACTACCTCTAGGAAACATGTAATGAGTTCTATATCAGCTGCTGTGAAGCTTGTTGCCCTCTCCAAATAACTAGCTACCATTTCAATACCGACTGAATTGGGGATGACCGTAAATAGGGACTGGACATCCATTGTTACAAAAATATATTTTTTATCAACTATCACAGTGTTGAGAAAACTATAAAGATCTAACAAAAACTGTTTAGTGTCTCTTAACACATATATATATTATCATTAACAACCGGCCTCAATTTATGTTCAATATACACTGAAAACGGTTCAGTGGTCCAGCCTCTGCCAGCAACAATCGGTCTCAGTGGCGGATTCAACCTATCTTTGTGTATTTTGGGCAGACCTTGTATCACAGGCACTAATGGGTGTGGTACTTCTAAAAACTGGAACAATTTGGAGTTTATTACGTCACTTCTCAAAAGGTCTACCAACATATTATGTACCCTCACAGTGAAAAATCTTACATCATCAAGGGACAATGGGGTATAAAAATTCACATCTCTAAGCATGGCAATCATATCACCATTCTACCTCATAGCATCCATAATTACCAACCCACTACCCTTGTCGGCAGGTTTGAGCTTTTCGACTACTGTTTGTGCCTATATTACTGTTTTATTACCTTATTTTCCTGTCTACCAACATATTATGTACCCTCACAGTGAAAAATCTTACATCATCAAGGGACAATGGGGTATAAAAATTCACATCTCTAAGCATGGCAATCATATCACCATTCTACCTCATAGCATCCATAATTACCAACCCACTACCCTTGTCGGCAGGTTTGAGCTTTTCGACTACTGTTTGTGCCTATATTACTGTTTTATTACCTTATTTTCCTGTTTTTGTGAGCTTATATTGTTGATTGCACTTGTGGGCTAAAGTATTGCTTAAAAGTAACAAACAGGCTAATACACTCAAGTGTACCAGCCTTTGATAGCAATTTAGTCGAAAACAAAGCATTTACTGCATTTTTTCTGTCTGTTTGCAAAACAAAAAAACAAAAAATATTTCTCCTTTCCTAAACTTTCTAGTTCCAGTGATCAGATTTTGCTGATCCCTGGGCTTTGTATTTGGTTTCTGTGTTCCTCCATTTTCTTGTGTGGCCAGAGGTAGTTTCTTTACTCACCAGTGGGAGTGGGGAGTACTGAGCTGCTTGTTTGTCCTCAGAGGAGTGGTTAGAAGCAGCAACTAGTAATTAAGTCGGCCATTTTGGGTCATTTCCTGTTTTTCCAGCCCCTGCTATAAAGCACGTTAGCTGAGCTGCTACCGTTGCACACTAGGGCAGCCGGTTAATCAGATTTAAACTATTAGTGCTACCTAAAGTCCACTCTTCAAATTTTCCCTTAAAACTACCTTCCTCAAAGTATACTACTGTTCTATTTAGTGTATCCTACAACTATAAATTATCTCTACTTGACTCCCAAGTAGACTATTCTCTATCTGTATAGCAAAGCACTTGCTCCTACAGTACTTATCACCTCGATACAGCACTCTTGTTATAGAAAGTACCCCAAAAAAGCAAACCCCATTTCTCGGTCACCCACATCCCCAGAACCTTTTCTTAAGTTTTTCTGTCTATTCCTTCTAGCATGTCGAGGGATCAGTTGCTAATGTCCTCTCCTGCTCAGCTGGTGAACAATATTGAGGCAATGTTACAATTGCCTCATGTACACAGACAACTCTCTCCTCCTCCCACAAAACACAAATACATGTGAGAGATGCAACTATACGGCCAAACTGGAGGCTGAGCTCTCTCAACATAGGACTGGCATGACCAGACAGGAGGAGAAGGTAACCACACACACTATAGACCCAGTCTCACATAATACCATCACAACCTCAAATCATACACATAAACACACAAAGACATACTCGAAGGCTCTGATCAAAAATCTACCAAAACAGCAGAGGCCACCAAAGCAGACACCCAAACAACTACCACCTCAGAACACAACACCTGCAACACATAGACCACACAGTCAGAGTGTCAAGCAGTCACAGCCCTTAATGCCAAACACAATGCCAGACACACTAATCATTGGTGACTCCATAGTCAGACACACTGACGTCCCGCTCACCAGACTGAGTAAGGAGAAGGTCACAGTAAGCTGCCTGTCGGGTGCTAGAATCCGCCACATAACGCATGCACTCAGGTTTCTCAACAGCAGGTACAAGTACGACTCAATCATTGTCCACGCTGGTGTTAACGACCTGAGACGTACCTCCTTGGACTATATGAAAAGAGACATAGAGGAGCTCTCTGATTATGTAACCCAAGCAGGTATGACCCTGACCTTGAGCAGTATCCTACCTTCACCAAGAATGATGCCACAATACAGAGATAAGATGATCAGCTTTAACAATTGGCTTAAACTCTGGTGTCATTCAAAGGGGATCCAATGTCTGTCTGCCTGGGATGACATGCTGGACAAGCCACGCTGCTTCGCAATACTTGTCACCCCTGGGATTCCGGATTTTGGCAAAGGCTCTTGCCACCCCCATAGTGCCTTTTTTAGGCAAGGCTCAAATTCTAAACCTACCACCCTAGAACAAAACAAAGAAAAAAAACTAAGGGTAATGCTGCTCAATGCCAGAAGTCTCAACCTCAAGATGCACGCACTCGAGGCCCTTCTCAGTATGGAGAACATCGATGTCTGTGCTGTGACAGAAACCTGGTTCAAGGCTCCTGAGAGCACCCCAGCACTATCAGGTTTTACCTCATATCATGCGTTCCGGCCCCAAAACCCGGACAATACCAAGAAAGGAGGAGGGTATCCATATTCATCAAGGACACCCACACCTCAAGATTGGTGGCATCGCACGATGCATCGGAAACCATCCAGGTGCAATTAACCATAAGCAAGACTGCTCTGCAATTTGTAGCATGTTACAGGCCACCCTCGCAAACTCAGGAACCTCATATGGCCTTCCTGAAAACACTGGAGGGATAAATGTATCTCCGAACACCATCATACTAGGTGACTTCAACTACCCTAATATAGACTGGGAACACTACTCAAGCCCAAACACTCTAGCCCAAAAGTTCCTGGAATTCATAAACTCAAATGCCATGGAACAACTAGTCACCATCCCCACAAGAGGAGAAAACATACTTGATCTCATCATCATGAACATGGGAGCACAATGTTCAACGCCGGAAGTATACCCTCACTGGTGAGATCTGATCACAAACTAATCTCGCTGGAGATCCTCATCCCGCCCCACCGAAATGAAAAAGACCACAGTAAAGAACTTCTCGAAAGCCGACTTCACACTTCTAAAGACTAGTGTGGTCTCCTTTAAGGCCCCTGAGCCGGCGGTTAACATTACTCAAACCGCTGAATCACTTACAAATGCCTTCTACCAGCACCTGCAGGGCTGCATGGATCAGGCAATCCCAAGCAAAACAAAGACTCTTTGTACCAAAGGCAAGCGTCCAGTCTGGTGGACCCCATCCATAAACAAACTCTACAACAAAGGAGAAAGCTACTACAAGATAGAGCAAAATCCTTAAAAGGTAAGACACCGCTGATCACTATAAGTAAAAAGCTAAGAGCTCTCATAAAATCATCCAAAGCTAATTTTGAGAAAAAATAAGCTAAGGACACAAAAGACAACCATAAGGCATTCTTTAGCTATGTCAGAAACCTAGGAGGAAACTCCCAGATATGCTCAGAATTAGTTCAAAATGATGTGAAGATTACTGATCCTACAGACATTGCCAACATACTGGCTGACAGGTTCAGTGCAAACTTCTCCCAAAGGAGAGATATCTATACCAAATGATTGTAGCCCCCAAACATCTCTAACGCCCAGGTGAGAACTGCTCTCTCCAAGGCAAAGAACACAGCATCCATGGGACCTGATGGTGTCCCCGGCTGTGTGCTCCATGAACTCAATGAGGAATTAAGCCCACAGTTAGGACAGCTGTTTAATCTTAGTCTCACCTCCGGATACGCACTCCAGTGAGTGGCGGACAGCGACTGTGGTCCCACTCCACAAAGGCGGTGCCTCCACCGACCCTGGAAATTACCGTCCCATTAGCTTGACAAGCCTTATCTGCAAAGCCATGGAGAGGATCATAATGGATCTCATAAATAAAGACATAGGGAACTTGCAGACTTTGGATCCAACCCAGTTTGGCTTTGTCAAAGGCAGATCATGCCTTTTAAACTTGGTTGACTTTTTCGAAACAGTCACCAAGGCCATTGACGAGGGAAAGGCAGTCCATACAGCCTACCTAGACCTGGCAAAGGCTTTTGATACAATACCTCACTCGGGTATCATTGAAAACTCATCAACTTAAATGTAAACCCATACATTACAAGATGGGTTGCAAACTGGCTGAGTGACAGAACCCACAGGGTCAGAGTTGCTGGTGCCATGTCAGACTCAAAGCCTGTCACAAGTGGTGTCCCACAGGGCTCAGTCCTGGGCCCACTCTTGCTTGGCATCTACTTTTCTGAAGTACAAGCAAACACAGGAGGGTTATGGCTGACAAAGTTTGCAGATGACTGCAAACTGGGCGCCGTAGTTGAAAACACATCCGACACAGATATCCTTCAGAAGGGTCTCACAGAAACGGATAACTGGTGTCAGAGCCATGGCCTAAAGTTAAATGCCAAGAAATGCATAGTCATACCCTTCGGGAAAAATAAGGTTACCCCTAGCTACCATATAGGTGGCAATCCCTGAACACAGAAGAAGTTATTAGGGACCTGGGAACCCAGGTTGACAGTAGCCTTTCATTCGACACTCATATTGCTAAAGTAGTTAGGAAGACCTTCTACATTGCCCACCTTATCATGAAGGGATTCACATCTAGATCAAGGGAAGTCATAGTCTCCTATACTCATCACTCATCAGACCAATGATCGAGTACAATGCCCCATTCGGAATGTATCTGACCCGACACTTGCAGCAGCTGGAGAGGCCACAAAAGTTCCTCACCAAAAGGATAAAGGGTCTCAAAAATCTGTCTTATGCTGCCCGACTGAAAGAACTCCAGTTATATTCAGTTGCTTACCGCTTGCTCAGAGGTGACCTATGCCTGACATACAAGGCCATGTCAAACCCAGATTTGATGAACATGCTTCATCTCAAAAAATCTAGATCCCTCAGAGCCACAAGGGCGGGAGACTTAAACCTCGATACTGTTATTAATAGGACGTGCTGGAGGGATAGATTCATCACCCAAAGACTCCCTATGCTGTGGAACAAAATCCCGGTTTATGTGAGGCAGAGCACCTCGCTGGCCTTGTTCAAGAGGAATCTTGACCAATGGATGGGAGATCGCAGATACACCCCAGGGGTTACCTCAGTGTCACTGCTCGACAGAGGCACAGCAAAATAATGGGCATAGTTTCTCCAAACTAAAGGGGTGGCGTAAGCCACACAACTATGGGCAAGGCTTATAAATGCCCTCGGGCAGATAGCCTAGTATGAACCTATGACAATGTTGGAATTATTACGTAACTTGAATAATGCCTGTCTCTCCCTATATGTGAGATTTGTAAACTTCTTTCCATATTCTACATCCTTTTGACTCAAATGATATAGGTCATCCTCGACCAATTTACTATAAGCTGCTATTAAGGGTTGAATTGGTGGTACATAGGTACTAGGTTTCCTTACCTCATGACCCATAACTATATCATTACTTTGAAACTCTATTTTCAAGGACAGATGGCAAATAAATAATTTAAAATCACGTAGTGTCTCATTAAGTTTACTGAATGTGGTAGGGATAAATGTTAAACCCTTTGAAAGAACTCTCAATTCATCCGGAGTCAAATTATAACTGGAAAGATTACTCACTAAGTTATTTTCCTCCCCTCCCACATTTTCTTGATGCTTTGAGTCTGTACATGATCGGGGGAGAATTTCCTCTTCTGCCGCCCTCGACTCATAGAGCGTGTTCTCCCTTCTCTCGATAAAGACCTGATTGGGAAAGGGTGTTCTTTATCAAAAATACTACTAGTAGATAGAATATTGTTGGCAGAAGAAGCAGGTATATCATTCCGTCTATATGTGTAGAGGGTGGGAACATGGGAGTGTTGGACCTTCCTTCGCACTACCTGTTCTGATTTATCTGGTTCAGCGGATGGTGAAACTAAAATTATTAGTCACAACTTGTGGATTAGAAGGCCCCGACCTAGACATAACACATTCACTTGTTAAAGGATTATTACTACTATTATTACCAGTATTCACACTACTAACTTCAGTAGCTGCTACATCAATAGCAGCCTCTTTATTAATAGGAGCATTACCCCTCAAAATGTTAGTATCAGCACTCTGTACATCAGAAGCAGTAACATTATTTATCACACTATCATTCACTGCAACTGCAACTTGGCCATCGTTATTATCAGTCCTTCTAGGCCAAGTAAAGATATGTCCCAAAGTGAAGTCCGTAATGTCCCTTTGTAACTTAATTTTTTTCTGATTTGTAAAGTCTCCTTTCATATTGTGACACATTATCTAACAAAATATTACAATAATTTTCAACTGCAGAGGCTGGAAACCCAGAAAAAATCGCTGTACGTTGTTCCAATATCTCCAGTCTTAACGCTTCCTCTAAAGGAGCAAAAAACCTGTTCATTAACCTCATATAATTGAGGCTTACCTCAGTATTTAACTGCTGCCATTCAAACAACAGTTCTGGATATAATGTTGCTGTCGTGGGCATCTTGAGAACCCGTAAACCCCTAGGGATAAGGCGCCGTTGAATGAAGACATAGAAATGCTGACGTTGAGTCTGCATTCTTTTTAGTTTGAATAAATCAGTTTCCAGTTTTTCAAAAGCAGTTCGCAATCCTTCCCTATCAAAAACATTATCCTTTTCCGTGTCTATAGAAACTTCCGAACCCTCAACCTAAACCTCAACCTAGATATTTATGTTGAAAGATTGGCAAATGGCATGGTTAATACTGGGTTATATAGGAAATCTTGCCATAAGAACATGTTGCTCCATCATGACAGTATGCATCTGGGGTATATCTATAAAAATATTGTACGTGGACAAGCTATGCGCTTGTCAAGCTATACCCCAGCAGAACCTGATTTCAAGGAAGGGGTGATTGACCTTAAACAGAGACTGAGAGAGCGTGGTTATAGTGATTTAGATTTGGAGAGAGGTATGGTGGATCTAGATCAGATGAGATCTGGAGCAGCCACTCCTTACTTTTCTGATAGAGTCCCCAATCAGGTGAGACAGCAGAGCGCTGATGGGGTAGGTGTTGGTTTTAATAATATTGTCTATCCTATTTTTTATACTCGTGATGTGGGAGTCATCAAGGATATTAAGACACATTGGCACATTCTGTCAGTAGATCCCAAGATTAGGCAAGTTGTAGGGGATAGTCCGAGATTTATATACAAGAACAAGATGAATCTCAAGAGGTTATTGTGTTATCCTAGAAATAATATTATTGGGACATCTGAAGGTACTCATGTCACCTCCCCCTGTAATTCCTGTAATTTTTGCTCATTTATAGATTCAGAACAGGTTTTTATTCATCCATCTGGTATGGGATATTTTTCAGCATATGCCAGTGGGAACTGCATGTCTCATGATGTGGTTTATTTGGCTTCGTGTGTGACGTGTCCTGCATTCTATGTTGGTAAGACCAACAGATGTCTCAGAGATAGGATGCGGGAGCACGTCTACCACATCAGAAAGGGTTCAGTCTCTAATGCATTGGCCAAACATGTTAGAGACTGTGGACAGGAACATTTGTTCAAGTTTAGAATTTTAGAGAAGATACATACTACCATTAGAGGAGGAGACGTTGGTACCTTCACTGAATCGAGAGAAACAATATATATATATATATATATATATATATGTTTTCTAATGTATATTTCTCATTTCATTTATTTATTTATTGATTTATACATGTATTTTATATAGAGGGTATTATATTATAATATATTCCCCATTTTAGCATGGGTAGAAAATGTGATTTTATGTATGTATTGATTTTTAAATATTGCACTTATACATAAGTGTTGTTTATATATGTTGCAGTCTTTTGAGATTGATGTTGGGTTGCCTTCGTGAAGCTATTCTATTGCATGATAAAGATGTTTGTTTTTTAATTTATTGTTTATATAATTATGTTTTAATAGCTTGAATTTCCTGCCTATTTGGGTATTTAAGCAATTATGTCATGCTGTTATTCAGGTCTGATGAAGCTAATGGCGAAAGCGCTCACCTGATGTGCACTCAATAAATATCTTCTTGTTTTATATTTTTTCTCCTTGGTTTATTATCATTTTGGCTGACTGCTACAGTGATTCCGTTGGACTACTGACTTTATACATCCTGATAGTGTATGTTATATGCTATCTTCGTACTCCTTCATTGTTTTGCTCTCGCTAGTTGTGTTTTGTCCCTTTTTTTTTTATAACTTTACACACACCCACTTCAGAGCTCTTTTGCTCCCCTGCTTTTGTTTTCTGTCCTCTACTTCCTCCCCCTTTCTCTCACCACACAGACACACACACACAGACACACACACACAGACACACACACACTAGTTTTCAACTCACTTCCTCTTAAACTCCACACCCACTTCAGAGCTCTTCCACTCCCCTTTCTGTTTTCTCCCACTAATTCCTTTCTCTCTCTCACCTCACACACTAGTTTTCAACTCGCTTTCACCTAAACTCCAGATGGTTGGGATCCCCCCCTTTACTCGTTTTCCACTCTCTTCCTAATCTTTAAAAACTATACTTTACTTTCTCTCCCTCTTTGCTCCCTGTTTCACCCCCTTAAACTATACCAATCCCTCTTCTCTGGGTCTGTCTTCATAAAAATCCCCCCTTCTCTCTTCCTTTTTTGTCGCCACTTCTTAAATCATTTCTCTACCAACCAAAGAAATAACTGCCTATGTTCTCCACTTTACTCTTCCCTCCTTCACTTCTTTTTCCTGGCTCACCTAACCTCCTAACTCTGTTTTTATGTTGGTAAAACTGAAAGAAAGATTAGAAGAAGAATATATGAACACATTAATGACATAAAAAACAAGAAAATAACTAATGCGTTATATAAACACACACACACATTTGTCCCCTAGCTAAATACAATGTTTTTATTATTGAAGAGATACAAAAAGATGAGAGGGGGTGGGCTGTGGGAAACAAAGACTGAATATGGAGAACTATACTGGCAAATTATTCTTGAAGCCAATAGGTTTCCGGGATTAAACGACAATGTTTCCCTTGCCCCTGTTTTAAAATTGAGGGCTGCTAGACTGTGAATGTGCCACATTTCACTTTTACACACATTCTGGAATTTAAAAAATTTAAATAATTTTTAACAAATTTTCAACAATATTTTTAATATTATTTTTAAATTATTTTTTAATACCATCATAGTTATAACAAATATGTTTTTTATGTATATAGTATTTTCAGTTATAATTCTTTAATACATTTTTGTCACTCTTGTGATTTGCTGTTTGACCACCAGATGGGAGTATTAGTAGATTTTTACTGCGTTAGATAGATAGCTCTCACATTTCATATATATATATATATATATATATATATATATATATATATATATATCTTTTCTCGTTTTTATTCTTTTATGAGTTAATTTTTTATGAGCTTTACTATTTCATTCTTTTGTTTTATACATATTACCCCAGTGAGTTAACCAAATATACATATGTTTTTATATTTTTATGCATCTATATTGAGTTTCATATTTTTGATCAACAGGCATTATTTATTCATGAGATGTTGAGCTATTGGTTTATTTGAATTTGTCCATTCATTATAAATACATGCACTTTTCTATGCTTTTGTTTCTGTCTAAAGAAGTCTGTTGTATCAACGAAAAACGCTGTGTGACTTTTTTAGCGTTTCACGTTGGAGTTTTGTTATTTACAATAAATTTGGTCATTTTACCTCAGCTGCCACCCGGTGCTTGGCTCTTCCTCTACTCAGTGCTTTTGGATTGTTTACTCTTGCATACTCTATTACCACTGTCTACTTCAAAACACATCATTACACCACTGCCTATCATGGTGCACTGTCTCTAGGCCACAGTTACCGTCTACTGCAAGACACATCAATACCCCACTGCCTATCCTGGGCACTGCCTCGAGGCCACTGTTAGCATGATCATACTTTAACCCATACATACTTTCATCCTGAAATTGAAAATATCACTCTCTGCTAACTTTGTCTATAAAACTTTACTTGAATGTACTAAATGATGCAGTTAAATTTTATAAAATGTACATGATATTACATTTTTCTCATTTGTAATTATCTAATGTTTTTCATTGCCTTTGTAATGGAGCTTTTCTCCCCAGGCCTCCACTGAAAATGGCCCTTTTTTGACCTAGTCGGACTTTCCTGGTGACCAAATGTCAATAAATAAATATTATTCTACAAGCCTTTGAGAGAAGGGCATAACATCCTTACTATATAAAATACCAGATTATAGAGATTTAATGCAAAAATATTTTTCCATTTAATTTCGTTAACATGTTCCCTTGAAATTTTTTGAAACTGACAAATCCTACTATTTTTTTGTGAAAGACTGAACCCACAATGTCTCACTTAATGAATGTATAATTTTATTTAGTTGTTTTATGTATATTTTGTTGACTGGTTAAATCCCACTAGTCCAGTGGCCTCCTTTCAGGGGAGACCCAAGATGATATTCGTACTCACTAGGGTGATATTTGGCAGGGCATCAGGGAACTTTCCCAACTTTTTTTCAGTAAGAGCAGTGAGATTGTTTTACATCCATCTGAGCTACCACCAAAGATTCCAGCATAAGTCACTGCATTTCCATACTAACTGGAGCACCAGCAGTAAAGTCTCTTATCCTAGATAGGCATGTAGTCAACTATGTCTCAGAACTAGACTACCTTGTATAACATCTGTGGTGATTTTATTAGAGAAATCATAATGTAAGTAGCTGCCCTCCTAAAGTAGAATCACCCAGAACTAAAACATCAGAAAACACTCCATAATCTTCAGGTCCCCAACCAAAAAAAAAAAACACTTGCAGCTTTAACATCATTAGTATAACAAAATACAAGGTTAACTGTGAAAGAAAATGCATGAAAAGTGCAACGATAAACTTAATTCTGAAGATTTTTTTTTTTAAATTTGGGCTATTTACAGAAATGTATCTTATTATGCCTATATACAAATCAGCATTACCAAATAAACTGTTACATACTAGTACATACATTAAATTTCTTTTACAATTTTATAATTCTCTTAGCATTCCAATTTGTCCTTTATATAAGACACTTTTTAATTGAGCTGATACTCAACATGGATTCCTCCCCAACCATAGTACTACCACAGCACTCATCCATTTTAGTAACCTAGCAAATATGCAGTGCAACAACGGCCAACTAGTGTCTGCAGTTTTCCTTGACTTGTCAAAGGCATTTAATACAGCCTCCCATACAAAACCTCCAAAATCACTCTCACAATTAAAACGAACTACCTCAAGACCACCTCTCCCAATGCCAACAAGCTGTTCAGTGGAAAAGCTCCCTTCCCCCCTTCTTCCTGTGAAACTACCCCAAGGATCGATCCTAGGACCCCTACTTTTTACTATATTTACAATTAATCTTCACGAAGCCACTCCTTTAGCAAACTTGGTTCAATACTCTGACGACTCCACCTTTAATCTGCTCTGCCTCCACCCTCCAACATCTTCACATTAAGACCCAAGAAGCATTTACATCCATTGAAACCTAGCTATCAAATTCCCAGCTAATACTAAATCCTAAACCACCTTATGCTCTTCCATCCCACCAAAGCTGCAGTACCTACTACCCCATTCTCTATTTCTGCGACATAGAGTACTCCTATCTCCCCTGTCTCACAAACCAAATTAGTAGGGGTCATTATTGGCAATAATATGAAATTTGACAAGCATATAGCTCAAACAACAAGGAAAGTCCTACAAAAAATTAGGCACTCTTTAAAGATGTAAAAACTTTCTAAGCAACAACAGTAAAGTCACCCATCTCGTACCCAACTTCTACCTTGCTATATGCTTCTCCTGCCCTAATTAATCTAAACAAGCTATCAGTATGCTTCAACAAAAATAGTAGAATTCACCACAGAATCCTCCTACCGCACCCACTAATGTCAAGCCCTAAAACAACTCTCCTGGCTGGAACTCCCAAACACCTTAGCCGTAAGCCAACTTACACTAGCTCAACAAATACTGTACCAGCCTGACAAAACTCCAGCCTTACAAAACCTGATTACCCTGTACTCAAACAACCGAGAACCAAGATCCACTAACAAGGCATTAATCGCAATCTCCAAAACCCATTACAGCTCTGGTGACTCCCTGTATTCTAGTAACATTGCCAAGACTTGGAACTCCTTACCACTAGAAATCGGGTTACAATCTAACAAAAACATCTTCAAAAAACAGCTTATTTCCCACCTAAACAACTCCTGGACATGCAGCTGCCTAGCACCTGGCTGACATATTCTAATTTCTTCCCCTACCCATTATCCTAACTCTTCTTGAAAACTCCCACAGATGCACTATATATTATCACACTTTAGATACCAACTCTCAGCTGCCTACTCCCCTCTATCCCTTCCCAAACCCATTAACACTAACTCTCCCCTAGCTTAAGCTGAAAAACCTTCCCCCTCGTAGACAAACTGGTTTGTATTTCTTTTTCTTTCTTCTTTTATCTTCATCACATCTTCAACATTATCCCTGCTAAACCAACTGAGTGTACATACTATCATGTTACTACCTGCTATACTTTTTAATTTTATATCAAACCCACTATGCTTATGTAATTATCTAATGTATGATCACGTAATCATTTGTTGCTATCTGTTATATCTTGTAATTGTATATCTAAACCACAATGCATATGTAAATATTTTATGTATAGTATTTTTAACAATTGATCTGAAATAGTTAACTTTATTTGATCATCAACCTGTAGGTTCCAGATCCGATACGGATCCAGGCCAGCTGCTTACCAAGCTAAAGATCCGAACTCCAAGCTCCTCCCCTTACCCATACTACCCTGCAACCTCCTTCCAATCTTCAGATCTCGTTTGCCACGGCTTCGCCAGCAAGAGATTTCTGAGCTCCAGGAGGTTAGTTTAGGTCTAAAACTAGTTTTTTCAGTGTGTGTGTGCCCTTTCTGTGTGAATCACTGCATATTTCTTCCCTTATTCTCTTTTGGGTGTTTTTGGTGCATAGTTTTAACATATTTGTAGTTTAGAGAGTTGCTTAGCTTCGGTTGTGTAGGCCCCCCCTTCCCGCCCTTTGCGAGTGTGTGTGTGTGTGTGTGTGTGTGTGTATCTGCCCCTGTCTTCGCTGTCTAAGCAGGAATGTCTGAATGTCAAAAAACGACTTTCTCTAAGTGCACAGAGTGTGGCCATAAACTGTCCCCAGCTGATAGCCACACTCTGTGCGTAGTCTGATTGGGGGTCCCCCATTTATTGACTGGCTGCAAAATTTTTGCAGCCTTTAACCCCCGGGCCCTGCAGGATCGCAGGACGAAGCTGATTCTTGCGGGTCTCTTACCCCCAGAGTTGGATACTACTTCTGCTCCTTCATTTTTTCTTCAGCCACGGCTGTGGCTGTTCAGCCTTCCGGCCCTCCTCCCCTGTCTGGGACTCACACTTCCACCTCTATACATGGAGAGAGAGAGGCAAGAAAGACAGACATAAAGAAAAAGTGAGAGATAAAGAGAACGAGACTGAGAGAAGGGGCGCAAGAGGCAGGCCGACTCGGATCCGTTGGGCCCTCCTGTCAAGGTGTTAGTTTCTCCACAAAAAATTGCAAGGCTGTCTTCCCCTTGGCTCCATTCTCCACGATTCTCCCCGGAGCCAGAGGAGGAGGCTTGGCCCGCTTCGAGGTAGTCCTTGTATCGGCCCTCCCGGCTGGTGTCAGTAGTATTCTCGAGGTCTAATAGGAGCCTCTCTAAAGCCGATATGGACCGGATGATGAGGAGGTTTCTGCAAACTCAATTGCAGATGGGAGTGTTGCTGGGCCCCCCCCCCCCCAGCTGGAGGGGGAGTTCGGCCCTGACATTCATCCCGATAGCTCCTTCACTGATCCACCCTCGGGTTTCGGAGTCTATGGATCCGAGGAGTCCCGGAGTCAGGGAGTCAGCGCCGATGGTACCTCCTACCTCAACGCAGGCTATATCCTCGAGCCTGTCCTGATCCCTTGTCAGATCCGAGCTCTCAGAGCCAAGATCTGGGTGTCTGATCTGAAGAGATGAGTGTGTCATCAGCCCCATTGTGGTCGGGGTATACTGTCTCCTTCGGCCCAGCTGTGCCAGCCTCTGCTCCGATCCCTTCGGATCTGAGGGGTACGGCTACCCACACCACCACCTTTGGAGAAACTGGTTCCCCTTCAGCTTTCGATGTTGTGGAGAGGGTTCTCTCTGGAGGATCGAGACCCCTCACTTTTTCCTCTGAGTCCACCCCCTGCTCCCTTGCAACTGAGTTTGTCTTCCATCATCCAGTCCTCCCAGGGACAGACTGTATCTGGTATGACCCAGACCGTTTCCCTTGAATATGAGACTGTTTGCGAGCCCTCCCCGGAGACTCCCCCCAAGGAGGTCCCTCGCAAATTCCCGTGCAAGAGGAGGCACATGGACCCCCCCCCCCGAGTCCCTCACGGAAGATACGGACTTGGGGGAAGGGGTAGGTTCCCCCTGATCACCCCCCCCTCTCGAAGACGTCTCCTTCAGAGACATTATGGAAATTCTTCACCGGGAGGGGTTGGTCTACCCAAAAACCTACCTCGGAAGAGTCAGTATTTCTGGAGGCTTTCGATACAGGCCCATCTACATCTTTGGTGTCCCCCTGGCCAACTCTCTGGTGGACCTTATCACTACTAGAGCCTGGAAGAAACCGGACACTGTGGAGTCAATACCCAAATGGCCTGATAAGGTATTGAGTCCTCCTGCAGACAAAGCTACTTGGAGTAAGGGTTCCCCAGTCGATGCCATGGTGGTGGCCATCAAAAAGGAACTCGCCCAGGAAAGTTCCACGGTCCCTCCCCTGGACAAGGAGTCCAGGACGATTGATAGTCTTGGAAAGTGGACTTTTGCTTCAGCTACCTTTGCTATAAAGGTGCTGAAATACATGGCCCACGTACTCCGACTGCAGCATGATCTTGTCAAAGAGTATGCGGAGTCCCCCCCCAGAGTCCAATTCAGCCGAGGATAAACGGACTTTCTCTGCTCGTATGGCCACTCTCAAATCTGTGTCAAATACGTCCATGCATTTACTCTCTCATGCCACCAAGGGAGCCGCTAGGGCAGCCGGGTCCGGTATTGCCATGAGGCGTCATTCCTGGCTCTGGCTTTGCGATTTTTCAGAACATTTCAAAGCATCCCTCACTAACGCCCCTTTTGACAGTTCGACCCTGTTCAGGAAGACCATCCAAGATACGTGTGTCCAGAGTGAGAAGGACAGGAAAATGCAGTCAGCCATTGGGATCTGCTTCACTAACCCTCAAAGGTTCTTCTCCAGGAACCAGCTGGGGCAAAAGAAGCTGTGGTTCCGGAAATCTCAGCAGTCCCAGAACACTCAGGACTCCTTCTCCCCCAGAGGCAGAGGGGGACAAGGTGGACGCTGGCCCAGAGGCAGAGGAGGACCGAAAAACTTCGGGTCACGGGAACCTTTTTCTGATCGACCGCGCCACAGCTCTGAGGGGTTGCCAGACTGCTCATTTCTGGAGGCAGTCAGGGACATTTCTCGAGGCCCCTAGCCCAATGTGAGTCCATCACATCAGATCGCTGGGTGCTTCAAATAATATCCAGAGGTTACCCGCTCAAAGGGAGGTGGCAGCTTTGGTGATAAAAAAGCTGCTAGAAAAAAGAGCAATCCAGCCAGTACCCCCAGATCAGTCCGGATCAGGCATCTTTTCCAGGTTCTTTTTGGTGCCAAAAAAGACTGAAGACTTAAGGCCGATTCTCGATCCTATCCGTGATGAACCTGTCCATTGCCAAGGAAAAGTTCCAGATGGTCACTCTACAATCCATCCTGCCCTTTTTGCAGGAGGAAGACTGGATGTACTCAATAGACCTCAAGGATGCATACTACCATATTCGGATGGACAGGCGATCCAGGAGGTTCCTCCGCTTTCGGCTAGGAGCCAGTCATTACCAGTTCAGGGTCCTACCCTTCAGTCTCACCACAGCCCCCAGGTTGTCTACCAAGGTCATGGCAGTTGTAGCGGCCCACCTGAGGCTTCAAGGCATTCGGGTCTTTCCGTACCTGGACAACTGGCTTCTCACTGCCTCCACCAGGCATCAACTTGTACTAGCCAGGGATTTCTTCCTTCAGTTATCTACCTGGCTGTGGATCATGATAAATTTCAAGTAGTCTTCCCTCCAACCTGTTCAAATTCTAGATTTCATAGGAGCAAGAATAGACACTCTTCAGGCCAGGATATTTTTGACTCCAGACAGACTTCACAGCCTGGTTCCTTCAATTCCATGCACCACCAGCGGAGTTAGTCCTGAGAGCCCTAGGGTCCATGGCAACAGCTATAAGCCTCATTTTTTGTGCTCATCTGCATATGAGAGTTTTACAGTAGACGTTACAGGTTCAGTGGTCTCTACTACATCAGTCTGTAGACTTTCTGATCCCTGTGAGCAGTGTGTGCAAGAAGTCTCTCACGTGGTGGCTTCAATCCCAGGAATTGCAAGAAGGATGCCCTTTTGTTGCACCTCCGCCCCAAGCCACAGTGACCACGGACACCTCCCGCTTAGGGTGGGGGGGGGCACTTCTCTGACAGGACTGTCCAAGGCACGTGGACTCAGAGCGAGACCATTCTGCATATAAATGTTCTAGAGATGAGAGCAGTCCTTTTAGCATTGCAGGCACTTCATGCCTCTCTTCCTCTGGGAACTATTGCTATCCAGTCAGGCAACATGTCAGTGGTCTGGTACATCCAAACAGGGGGGAAACCAGGTCTTATCCACTTTGTCGAGAGGCCATGAGAGTAAGGGATTGGGCGATCTCCACCAGCCGCTTTCTGATAGCAATGCACATTCCGGGTCGGTCCAACATCTTGGCAGACAAATTGAGCAGGACTATCCTTTTGCCTTACGAGTGGTCTCTGAACCCTTATGTAGCGGACCAGATCTTCCTCAAATGGGGTCAGCCTTGCTGCGATCTCTTTGCATCTCCATCCAATGCGAAGTGCAGCATTTTCTCTCTAATTCTCCCAATGGGGGAAGCCCCCAGAGATGCTCTTGACCATGCTTGGCCACCTGGTCTTCTTTATGCGTATCCCCACTTCCACTCGTGACAAAGTTTTTACAGAAAGCTCATCTGTTGGGGAGCAGAGTTATCCTCGTAGCACCATTCTGGCCTCATCAAGTCTGGTTCCCTTGCCTGTGGTCTCGTCTCCTAGCTCCGCCCTAGATCTTGGATCCCACTCCGGATCTTATTCATCATCCCTCGGGAATTGCTTCCCCGAATCTGGACAGCCTCAAGCTCACAGCTTAATTACTCCAGTTCCATTAGTTGCTATGACTCCTGGTATCTCTTCCCCAGTTAAATCCATCCTGATAGCGGCACACAAGTCCTCTACCAGGAAAGTCTACAGTAGTAAGAGGAAACGTTTTTCTATTTGGGCTTCAGAGAGAAATATGGATCCTTTTACCGCTCCGGTTCCAGCGGTGTTAGACTTTTTGTCTCATATTTTCCAACAAGGGGCTAGCTCTTCCACAGTGAAAGTACAGCTGGCGGCTATTTCCCATTTTTCATGTTGGGGAAAATTCAGGCTCCCTAGCTGCTGCCAGAATTTGCAAGACCTTTTTGACAGGTACTTTTCTTCTGAGGCCTCCTATTAAGAATCCTTCTTCGCTGTGGGATCTGACTTTGTTTGCACCCCCATTCGAACCTGCAGCATCAGTTGACTTAAAATTCTTATCCTGGTGGCTATTATTTCAGCCAGGAGAGTGTCAGAACTTCAAGCCCTGTGTATGAAACCGCCTTACCTAGTGTTTCACAAGGATAGAGCATCTCTCAGGACTAACCTGTCCTTTCTGCCTAAAATTGCTTCGGAGTCGAATATTAATCAGTCGATTAATTTGCCTGCATTCTTCCCTAATTTTCAAAATAAAGGGGAATATAAACTTAATTTGCTTGATGTGCACAGGCAGTTACGTTTTTATTTGCATAGGTCCAAACCTTTCCATAAATCTGATCAGCTTTTTGTTTCCTTTGCTAAACCCTTTTTGGGAAAACCAGTTTCAAAAGTGACTATCACTAAATGGATTTCGCTTTGTATTTTGCAAGCTTATAGAGAATTTGGATTACCAGCCTCAGAAGGGGTGCATGCTCACTCTACCCTTTCTATGGCTACTTCAGCTGCATTCTGGTCTAGAGTTTCCCTGGACGATATCCGTTTGGCTGCTACCTGGGCTTTCTCTCACACCTTCATTACTCATTATAAACTAGATTTGGTGTCTAGAGGAAGGGCTTCCTTTGGCTTTGCAGTGCTCTGGAATATCCTTCCTTAAGGGCCTCCCAAGATTCGGGTAGCTGGGGACTCTGCCCCACAGGTTGATGATCAAATTAAGTTAACTGCTTCAGATAAAGAAGTTATGTATTCACCATAATGTTCCATCTGAGTAGTTAGACTTCATTTGTCAGCAACCTTCCCTCCCTCCTTCCCCCTGACCTTGCTGGTTATTTGTCTATTTGGGCTCAATGTCATGAATGTGTCGAGCCTGTTGTAGGAGTTCGAGTCAGATTCTTTTTGGCTTAGGTTGTTGGGTGTCACATTATTAGGTGGCAAACTCTATCTGAGGATTGGAAGGAGGTTGCAGGGTAGTATGGGTAAGGGAGAGGAGCTTGGAGCTCAGATCTTTAGCTTGGTAAGCTGCCGGCTCAGATCCGGAACCCACAGGTTGCTGACAAATGAAATCTAACTACTCAGATGGAACGTTATGGTGAGTATATAACTTCTTTTTCTGGGGCTTTTCTCCCCGGGCCTCCGCTGAAAATGGACAGCTATGTCTGGTCAGACCTCCCCGGTAAACAAATATAGAATAAATAAAATAAACAAATTTATAGCATCTTGTTCCATTTACAATGTTTTTAGTGGGCACCTGGTTTAATTTCTCCAAATGCATAGGTATTTTACATATCCTGACGGGAATGGACCCAGTTCCTAAGTCAGGATCTAATTAAAGTTTAGGAAATCAGTATTGCTTCAGTCTTTGATATTGCTAAGATTTTTGTGTGTGTGTGTGCGCGTGTGTATGTAATATTCATTGTGAGACTTACGAAACTTTTTATGTTTTGTGATTTAACTTTAATATTTAAAACCAAAATACTCTTAGTTTAATTTATATAGTCAGTGTGTTTTAGAGAAGTGCTCCAAATGATGTGTGGTGAAAGTTTGTCTGCTAAGGTATTTATATGCATTTTAAGGAAGGTTAGTATATTTAAGTTTGTTTGTCTCCCTGTAAAACATCGCACGTATGAGCTAACCCTAATTCTAGTCCTGTATCTTACCCTCTGAAAAACCCTTTCCCTAAGAATACCACTAGACAAGCCAGGCACGGATGCTAAAAAATAATAACAATCACACACCTAAATCTATCCTCTTGCCTAGCTCTTACTCTAACACTAACCTGCACACATTCCCACACCCGGTACTTGTACATTTACCTCTTTAAGCAAACTGTGAATTTAGTAACCCCATCATTCAGTAAAATGAATGTTAATTAAAAGCAGTATGCAGTTCACATGGTCAAGCAAATGAGCATTTCGCCAAGTAAAATCCTACCATATAGAGGAAGTGAGAAAGAAGTATATACACGTATGTGGATACATATAATGTGCCCATGTATGGGTATGTATATATAATGTGGTGTGTGTGAGACAAAGATATGGAATTGGATACAGTAGTTCCCACTTGGAACATACCACTTCTGTGATGGTACCCTTTCATGCTGCCTTTATGTCAGACACCACCACCAACTATTCATTTCCTGTATTCCCTGTATAGTCTGTCATGAGCTAGACTGATCTAGTATTAATCTTTGTTTACTAAATGCGTTCCAAAAAAAAAACATCCAGTGTATTACATTATAGTAGTTTGTAACCAGGCAGTCTTTTTTCAGTCTGTGGATACCAACAGCTTCACCAATGCTGTGAGGATGCCCTTCTCAAACTAGATAAAATCCCAATTTTTATATAAATCACTACAATGAATATGTTTTTAATTAAAAAGAAGTAAAATAAAAAACAAAAAAAAATTCAGTAAAGTAAGTAATATTGTAAATCAATTATACAAGGCAGGAAAAAAGAAATTTGATGACGGCTAACAACCAAATAATCCCTAATACAACTAAATAGATTGCTGCCAAGATTTCCTAGAGAGGAATGTTGTGTTTCATTCTCACTTAAATATCCAGTGGTTACATACTTTCATGCTTTTGGAAAGCAGGCTCTATTTTCCCGTTATATATATATATATATATATATATATATATATATATATATATATATATATATGTTGCCGCTTCAGGTATAAAGAGAGTTCATGAAGTCCATTATCCACAATGAAAACGAAAACATGGAAATCCTTATTCTTTTTTTCTGTCTGAAAGTTGGAGGTTTCTCAGATCCAAACAGTCCCAAACAGAAGGAAAAGGGCAGCAGCCGCAGCCCTGATTTAATATTCCTCACTGGTTAGGTCAAGCAGCTAGAACACACTTCCAACCCAAGATGAGGTGACTTAGCTCTGGGAAGGAAGCGTAAAAGCTCTACATAGTTATATTCTGCTAAAATACGATTTCTACAAATGCTCACCTCCTGCCACCCCTCCTTGTGCTGCACCACAGATGAATACGGACAGAATTTGAATATATTGCTTCGTAGTTCTCTGTTCATCTTTTCTGTAGAAAGTAAATGGTTTGAACTAACCATGCAAAAAACTTGTTTCAAAATTGTCACATTTATATCATAAAAGCGTCTTATCCAAATCACAAGATTGGTCAAAATCCTCAAGCTGGCACTCAAACCATTAGGAAAAAAACCTGTCAACTGTGTATAAAAATATAAAAAATGGAAGCTGTGTGGGAAGCCCTCATATCATCAGTGTTGTACAAGACAGAACTAAGGTGTCACATAAAAAAATGGAAGCTGTGTGGGAAGCCCTCATATTATCAGTGTTGTACAAGACAGAACTAAGGTGCCACATAAAAAATATACAATCCAGCAGAGAAGGCCATATCAAACTACATGCCAGATGTTGGGTTGGTCAATGTAGAGAAGATAAAATTCTGCCCAACCATGCCAGTGAACCAAACTGAATGTCATTGGAATAATGAACACATGCTACATGATCTGCAGCTGGCGGAGCCCACATCCCAGTAATTCTATGCTTCCACAGATCACCTGCCATATCTTAGCAAGCAGTTTTGTAACCACACTGCCCTAGCCCCTCAGTACAAGACTCTGGATCTGCTATGTCTGCCGTAAATATAATTACTTGTTTGCAGTTGCAGGAAACTAACACTGTAAGTATGCAAATTGCTTAAACATGCGCACTTGCCAAATAGTGTATGAATTCACAGAAATGAAACAGAAGTCACTTTTAGTTTTATATTTGTACTCTTAAGATAGTCCAGAATGGAGAAGGGCAATCGTAAAGATATAACAGTCTTACTGTTCTTCCAAGGCACTACAGTCTTGGAATTCATAGAAGTTTAATGAAGTTTGAGCCTAAAAACACACAGACACACACACAGACACACACGCACAGCTATAACAGATAACAAACACACTTTAACAAAACCACCTTTGCATAAATCTTAGATAGGTATAATGAAAATAAATGTTCACATTTACTTTCATTTTACATATTATATAAGTAACTGTCACTAAAACATTGGATTATCATTATCCATAACCCTGTGAATAACTTTGCGTGTTAATATGTTGCATTTTGCACAGATAATGGACAAATTATAATTTTCAATTAAAGACAAGCCTGAAAACTCAGCATTAAGATTACGTATCCATCAGCTTACTATCCTTATGCCTACACTGGTGGTATAAGAGAGAGAGCCCTGCCTAAGGCCCAGGCGATCAAATTTCAGAAAGCAGCTCTGGCAGTTGATGAGGTAAGCAGAGTGGGATTGGCTTGCCGTGCAGGAAGGGGAGAGAGGTGCACATGCTTTGGGAACTGGGAAGCAACTGTGACATGCTGCTCGAGGTTAGGTGAGATGTTCTGCTAATGTCCGTCCTTGTGGAAGTGAGGGGGTGGTTCTGTGCTGATTCCGATTGCACATCCCACCCTCAATGTGATAGTGGGTGTGTGTATAAGGGCAGTTAATAAAAAAAAAAAAAAAAAAAAAAAAAAAAACGAAAACACTTTCTGGTAACTGTGTGGTGCTGCCCCAGGTTCCTTAATCTCCTCACCAGCCCTAGATGAGAGTTGTGTATAGTCCTGGATAGGCTAAGGCAAGTCCACTAGACCGGAGGGATGAGGGGAGGAGTTGGAGGCAGCTGATCAGTTGCAGAGTGCCAAAAAGGAACAAAATGCTTTCCTTAACAGTATGATATAACTGGAAACTACCATTCTAAATTTAACCACCAAAATTCTGCAAAACTTTAACTTTAAAAGCTCGTTGTAAATTTCCAATATACAATTTTCTGACAATCGATGCTTAACCATAGTCATTCAATTATCAATGTTAAAATATATACCACAAGTCAACCCACTAGTGCAGTGGTACAGTGTCTGTCTGTACCACTATAATCTGAGTGCACAAATGCACTAATGCTGCCAGTAGGTTTGGGTGGGTAGTAGAAGAATTGGCAGATGACCAGCTCCCATATCGTGGGGGTAGTGGAAAGCCAATCGTCTGTGAGATGTCTGGAGAAGACCAGGAGCCTGACAAGACAATACAAGGCAACAATGATATCCTGACATTATTGCACTAGACATCTCCACAACTAAGTCCTTTGACTGGCCACTGCAAGAATGACTGCTTTCAGGCTCTGTGCTTGTTGCTTTTTATAGGATGCCTCCCTCCATTAGTCTAAGCAATGAGTACCATTAAGGTTGACGTCTGAAGAAGTAGGGACCCACCTGTCGAAGGGTCGTGTCCAGAGTACCCAGCAAGGACTCTCTGGGGGATTCCATGGACTCGTGAATATGGAAGACAAGGAGAACAGTCTGAGGCTATGTGGGGTTGGAAGGGGGTTGGGGTGGAGCAACAAATAAATAAAATATTTAGAATTTATGTACTATACTCAGTTTTCAGCTTCGGACAGTGTTGGTAAGGTTATCTCAGGGAATACTGTGCTAACCTCTTCTCCCATCCTCCCAGTACCGCCTTACCTTAAAAAGCTATCTTCTTGCTACTATTGACAAATATTCACCCAAACTTTGTAAATTACTGTTAAAACTAAATCTCATTTCAGCTCCAGTTACTCTGTTGGGAGAAATGGAAAAAAGCCTAGAAATTGTCATGAAATAAGTATAAACAGTAAAGGTAACTAATTTATTTTGGAAATGCTTTCAGATAGTGTATGAATTGTTGATCCTTTAAATTGTTTATATCCATGCTTGCTACAATGTGTTGGTGCCCTTAACAGGTTGAGCCTCAGTGCCTTGTGTCTACTGAGTGCAAGGATAGGTTGAGGTTCATCTTGACCCCAAATTTGAATAAGCAAGTAATCAGAAAATTAATGATTGAAAAAAAAATCATGCTGCAGGGGGTTAATCCCAAGAGTACAGACTGGAGCAAATCTGAAGGCTATTTGTTACATGGGTAAATGTGTCATACATGTGCTAGTTAGGCTTTTTGAATAAGTAAAATGTAATGCATACATTTTAAATGAAGCTCTAGAGAGAATGTATATTAACACGTAACTCTGGCCAAAAAGTAGACATGCTAATAGAAATCTGTGCTAGTATTCTTGCTTCATTGATATGAAATCCAGGTTTTTTTAGACATAAAGAAAGTAAATTAAATAAGCAGTCTGTTTAAAAAGAGAAAATAATTACTGCTATAAACATTCTGAATGGGCTTCTCCTGTTATCTGTATCAAAATCTGATGGAATTATTATTGTAGGGATTATAACTGTTAATGATGCATCGTCTTTAACAGTACAGTATAGCTCACATGGAAGAACTGTATGCATTGCAGGCAAGAGATCAGATGTTTTCTAAATTAAATACGAGTTGTGCTTAGCAACAAATTGTTTGCATTAAAACTCATTCAAAGTTAGCGAACTGGACATATGTAGGCTTTGAAAAATTGAGCCAAAATGTTGGCGCACTTGTTACAGAAGGGCTAGTGTCTTCTGTATCGAACCCTTGTTTAACCAATGTGAAATCTGTAAACTTCATAACAGTGCTACTACATTTCAGGCTATATCTAATTACCCTGGCAGGAGATGTACAAACTAAAGGAAGGAAATGACGAAACTAAAAGAAGAGGTCATGGACACAATACTGTATTTAGAGCACAACCTAGAGCTGTTTACTGAATTTCCTGTTTGCACTTATTTTTAAAATCGTTTTTTTCTCAAAACTTGCATTTTATCTGTCTTTGGCCTAGCACTCTTGAGATGGGGTCATTTACTGCACTGTTATAACTTGTTGATACTTGTGAACCTCTGCTATCTCTGAAAAAACAAAAAAAAAATCTTGCTTTTTTCCCACTTTTCTGAGATTTAAAAAAGTTCAATTACAGGCTTGCTGTTCTTGAACTGTTTGTAAGTTTCTGTGAGGCCATTTTTTGCTTCGGCTAAAGGGAAGTCTCTCTGTTGATCAGTGGCAGTGAAAAACATTGAGCAGCCTGCCTGCCCCTGTGGGAGTGGTTACTGACTTGAAACTGTAGTTTTATTGGCCATTTTGGGTCATTTCCAAAACTCCCTCATCTTCCTCTCTTAAAACCCTCTTTTGAGCGGTTTTGTGCATTTTTGTGCATAGCGCAACAGCGGGCAGCGCCGCCTAATTGAGTTTAAACTATTCCTGGCTCCACAAAGTCTGCTCTTCACTTTTTCCCTTAGAACTGCTCTATCTCTCAATTTAAACACCATATTCTCATTCTAAGGCCCTTCACTGGTCCAATTAAGTAATCCTACAAGTTAGCACTATTAAACCATAAGCACTACTTACTCTTATACTCTCTACGATTACCCTGTCCTCTATTGGTCCGTCTTAAATTCAGTTTCCCTATATTACTCTAGCATGTCCAAAGGTCAGTCAGTGGTTTCCTCTCCAGTCCAGCTGGTGAATCTGGGAATTTTGAGGCAATGTTACAACTGTCTCATGTACACGGACAACCCTCTCCTCCTCCAAACAGGTTCAAATATATGTGAGAGATGCAACTATGTAGCCAAACTTATCTCAAAACTGGTGTAACCAGTCGGGAGGAGAAGGTAACCTCACACAACACAATTCCAGTATCACATAGTCCCACCACATCAGCGAACCAAGCACATAAATACACAAAAACATACTCTGAGGCTCTAAATAAAAATCTACCTAAGCAACAGAGACCTCCAAAGCAGACACCCAAGCAAACGCTACCTCAAAACAAAACACACACAACACATAACCCACAAAGTCAGTGTGCCAAGCAGCCACAGCCCTTAAGGCTGAATAACACACCTGATACTCTTGTAATAGGTGACTATTGTCAGACACACTGACATCCCGCTCACCAGGCTGAATAAAGAGAAGGTCACGGTGAGCTGCCTGTCGGGTGCTAGGATCCGCCACATAACGCAAGCACTCAGGTCACTCCAAAGCAAATACAAATATGACTCAGTCATTGTACATGCTGGTGTGAATGACCAGAGACGTACCTCCCTGGACTACATGAAAAGAGACATAGAGGAGCTCTCTGATCATGTAGCCCAGGCTGGTATGACCCTGACCTTGAGCAGCATCTTACCCTCACCTAGAATGATGCCACAGTACAAAGACAAAATGATCGATTTTAACAATTGGCTAAAATTTTGGTGTCATTCAAAGGGGATCCAGTGTCTGTCAGCCTGGGATGACATGCTCGACAAGCCACGTTGCTTCACTAGGGACGGCTTGCACCTGTCACCACTGGGCTTTCGGATATTGGCAAAGGCTCTTGCCACCCCCATAGTGCCTTTTTTAGGCAAGGCTCAAAAGTCAAACCCACCCTCATAGACAGCACAAGGAACAAGAAACTAAGGGTAATGCTGCTAAACGCCAGAAGTCTTAACCTCAAGATGCACGCACTCAAAGCTCTCCTCAGTATGGAGAACATCGATATCTGTGCAGTGACAGAAATCTGGTTCAAGGCTCCAGAGAGCACCCCAGCACTACCAGGCTATACCTCATATCATGCTTTTCGGCCCCAAAACCCAGACCGAAACACAAAAGGAGGGGGAGTTTCCATATTTATTAAGGATATCCACACCTCCAGGTTAATGGCATTGCACGAAGTATCTGAGACCATCCATGTGCAACTAACAGTGGGCAAGACTGCTTTTCAGTTTATAGCATCCTACAGACCACCCTCTCAAAGTCAGGAATCCCACTCGGCTTTCCTGAAAACATTGGAGAACATGAAGATCTCTCCGAACACCATTATATTGGGCGACTTCAACTACCCAAACATTGACTTGGGAGCACTACTCAAGCCCCAGCACCTTAGCCCAAAGGTTCCTGGAAATTATAAACTCAAATGCTATGGAACAACTAGTCACCACTCGGACAAGAGGGGACAACATACTAGATCTGATCATTACCAACATGGGGACTCTATGCTCCACACCATAATTATATCCCTCATTGGTAAGATCAGACCATAAATTAATTTCACTGGATGTCCACATCCCGACCAAACCCCCAGCCCAGAAAACCACAGTGAAAAACTTCTCAAAAGCAAACTTCTCACTTCTCAAAACCGAAGTGGAATCCTTCAAGGCCCCAGGGCCAGTGGAAACTACGGCCCAAACTGCAGAATCCTATATAAATGCATTCTACGGACATCTCCAGGAATGCATGGAACATGCTATCCCAAACAAAACCAAGACACAATCATCCAAAGGCAGGCGTCCAGTCTGGTGGACCCCTGCCATAAATAAACTGTACAACAGAAGGAGGAAGCTACTACATGATAGAGCAAAATCCCTAATAGGGAAGGCATCTCTGATCAGTACTAGCAAAAAATTACGATCCCTCATAAAATCCTCCAAGGCCAGCTTCGAGAGAAAAATTGCACAGGACACCAAAGACAATCATAAGGCTTTTTTCACTTATGTTAGAAACCTGGGATGCAACTCCCATACTTGTTCTGAGTTGATTCTAAACGACAAAAAATACACTGAACCCACAGACATCGCCAATATCCTGGCAGACAGGTTCAGTGCACACTTCTCTCCCCCACCCCCCAAAAGAGCAAGTATCTATCCCGGCAGAGGGCTGCCTCCCAAACATCTCTGATGCTCAGGTGAAGGCTGCCCTCTCCAAAGCAAAAAAACACTGCTTTGATGGGACCAGATGGCGTCCCAGGTTGCGTCCTACATGAACTCCAAGAGGAACTAACCCCTCAAATAAAACAGCTATACAATCTCAGCCTCACTACAGGATATGTGCCCACAGAATGGCGTACAGCAACAGTGGTCCCACTCCACAAAGGTGGAGCCTCTACGGACCCTGGAAACTATCACCCCATAAGCCTGACTAGCTTAGTCTGCAAGGCTATGGAGAGGATCATCATGGAGTTCATAAACAAAGACATTGGGGACCTACAGACACTAGATCCTACCCAGTTCGGCTTTGTCAAGGGCAGATCCTGCCTTTTGAACCTGGTTGACTTCTTTGAAACAGTCACCCAAAGCCATAGATGAAGGGAAGGTAGTCCACACAGCCTCTCTGGACCTTGCAAAGGCATTTGACACAATACCCCACTCGGGCATCATAGATAAGCTATCCAGCTTAAATATAAACCCCTATGTCACAAGATGGGTCGCAAACTGGCTCAAAGACAGAACCCACAGAGTGAGAGTTGCTGGAGCCATGTCAGACTCGAAACCGGTCACAAGTGGCGTCCCAGGGTTCTGTCCTGGGACCACTCTTGTTCGGTATATACTTTTCCGAGGTACAGGCAAACGTGGGAGGACTATGGCTCACCAAGTTCGCAGATGACTGCAAACTGGGCATCATAATCAACTCTCCAGCTGACACAAACATCCTTCAAAAAGGTCTCACAGAGACAGATAACTGGTGCCAGCGCCATGGTTTAAAGCTAAATGCCAAAAAATGTATAGTTATACTCTTTGGCATAAACAATGTGCCCACAAATTATCACATAGGCAGAAACCCATTAAGTACAGAGAAAGTTATTAGGGACCTGGGGACCCAAGTTGATAGCAATCTCTCCTTTGAAAACCACATTGCCAAAGTGGTTAGAAAGACCTTCTACATAGCCCACCTCATCACGAAGGGTTTCGCATCTAGATCGAGAGGTAATCGTGCCCCTTTATTCATCCCTCATCAGGCCCATCATAGAATACAATGCCCCTTTTGGGATGTACCTTACCCGACACCTGCAGCAATTAGAAAGACCCCAAAAGTATCTCGCCAAGAGGATCAAGGGTCTCAAACAGATGCCATATGCTGCTCGGTTAAAAAAACTCTAGCTCTACTCAGTTGAATACCGCCTACTTCGAGGCAATCTATGCCTGACATACAAAGCTATGTCAAATCCAGAATTAATGGACATGCTCCACCTCAGTACATCTAAATCCCTTAGAGCCACACGCTCGAGGGACTTGAACCTCAGCACAGAAATAAATAGAACTTGCTGGAGGGACAGGTTCATAACCCAGAGGCTCCCTTCGCTCTGGAATAGAATTCCAGTTCATGTGAGGCAGAGCACCTCACTGAATCTCTTCAAGAAGAATCTCGATAAGTGGATGGGGGATCGTAGGTTTGTCCCAGGGATTACTCCCATGTCACTATTAGACAGAGGCACAGTAAACTAAACCTTAAAAAGGGCACAGTATACTCAAATCAAGGGGTGGCGTAAGCCATACAGAATCGGACTAGGCTTATAATTGCCCCAGGGCAGATAGCCTAGTATAAACCTATGAACCTATGACTGACTCTGCAGAGAATGTCCAGTAATTCTTTTGATAAGAAAGCCAAGATCCAAGTTTGATTTGTTTTACCAGATTTAATAGCAGAAATACAGAGAAAACAGGTGGGCTTAAACATTTAAATTGAAAGGGTTGAGAAGTTTTGCATCTGGAGATGCTGTTTAGGTCAGGAACTACAGTTTTGATCCTGAATGGATCACTGTCCTGAATGACAAGTATACCGGATTTGTGTTAAAACATGACCAATGAACATAGTATGGCTGCAAAGAAAACAAATTGAGAAAACTGACTGAAGGTCCACAGAGTACAAAAAATCTTTAGCGAACAAACCAATGTAGACCACCACAATCCTTTGATAAAACACTAATTTAATATGACAAGGCAAAATTCAACAAGCAGTTTTTAACACAGATAATCACTTTCGGGCTCTGCCCTTCTTCATATGAAATAAAAACAATCTTAGTCACATTTAAATCCCTAATTTAAAACAGTTTCCAACCAATCAAAATTTATACTGCATCCTCCTATCTTTGAGGGCGGGTTTCATAGGAACAAATTCATTTAGTCCTGGTGTCCTATGGGCTAAAAGCTCAATTATCCACTTTGCTTCTTCTCTCTCAGTGGCATCTACTAAGCTACCCTTTATTATACTAGGAAATACATTTGCAATAGCTCTAAATCTAAACTGATGGTCATTATTTACTTCTATACGTTTATAATGTGCATTTTTCATATTTCTGGTTCTTATGCATGAAAGATGTTGCAAAATTGTAACTTTAAACATATTATTTGTTTTTCCCACATAAAATGCTTTGCATTGCTGACACTCAGCTAAATAAATTATATTCTTTGTTCTACAATTGGCTTTTGCTTTAAAATAAAATAATTTCCCTGTTACTGGATGCTTAACAACAATATCTTTATTAATACAGTGACATGCCTTGCATAGCCCACATGGTTTTGTACCTACTTGACAAATGGAACTTTTCTTGTGGTTACTCTTTTCTTGTGTTAAAATGTCTTTCAGATTTTTATTTCTTCTAAATCCAAATTTGGGTTCTATCCCTACTATTTCTTTTATTTTATCATCAGATAAAAGTATATGCCAGTTTTTCTTGATAATGTCACATACACCGTGTATATTACTACTATACGTGAATGTCATTCTATTAAATGCAAATTTATGGCCATGTTGCTCTTCTGATGAAATTGTCTTAAATGAAGATACAGATTTTCTGTGTATATTACCCTGACTTAATTCACTTACTATTAACCTCTCATTGTAACCTCTATTTTTAAAAATATGTTCCATATTCATCAATTCTTCCTCAAAATCACTATCTTTAGTACAAAGCCTTGAGGCTGTACTTACCTGACCCCTTATTATATTCTTATATGTATGTCTGGTGTGCATACTATCATAAGTAAGTAAATTATTTTTCCAGCATCCTTTTCGAAACAAGGAAGTAACAAAGCCAGATCTTTCTTTTTAATTCTGACATCCAGAAAATCTATAGCTTCATCTGAGCATGTGAGAGAAAATTTGAAAAAAGTTGTGGTATGTTCCAAATATTCTATGAAAAGTACTAGTTCTCTCTTTTCTCCTTCCCATAAAATAAAAACCTCGTCCACAAAACGTCTATAAAGAAATAGATGCTTTTTCCATCTGTTTTGGCCCCCTAGCTTAAAACATCTCTCCCAAAATGACAAAACCAAATTTGCATATGTATTAGCACAGGGGGTGCCCATGGCTACCCCTGTGTTTGTCTATATACACTGTCATTGCATATGAATACATTGTTAGATAAAACCAAATTCAAGCATTTTCTTATTGTAAATAATTTCCTATCATCTGATTCACCCATTTCTTTGCATAGTTCACAAACAGCATTCATGCCATATTCATTTTCTATCACTGTAAACAAATTTACAACGTCTAAGGTGACCATTAATACTACTTTTCCACATATATCAACGTTTTTTATGGCTTCCAAAAATTGTTGTGTATCTTTCAAAATTTCTATTATTCTTGTTGTATATGGTTTTAAAGTATATTCTAACCAAATAGATAAATTTTAAGTTACCCATTTTCTACCTGAGACTATCGGTCTCAGTGGGGATCTTTATAATTTTTATGTAACTTGGGTAGTGCTTTGAAAATAGGTGTTACCGGATATTCTATTAATAGAAATTCACTATGATCTGGGTCTATAGTATTGTTATCCAACATACATTTAATACTGTTATGAACTCCTATTATGATGTTGTTGAGTTCTAATGGACTAATTTTCAAGTAGGTATTACCGTCTATTAATAAATTATTTAATTTAAAATAATAATCATCCTTATTTAATATAACAACCGCTCCACCTTTATCTGCCTGTTTTATTATGATATTATCATTGTTCTGTAAATTTATTAATACTTATTTTTGTGTATTTGTTAAATTAAAATATTTCTGATTTTTACCTTCTTCCAAATATTTATATAAATCAGCTTCATATACTTTAAGAAACATTTGCATGGTAGAATTGAGTGGTGGCATGAATGTACTAGGTTGTCTCAACATATGCTGTCTATTTTGTTGGTTAAATAAACTTTGCAACATTACTTTTCTACCATAAAACATCATATCCATGACTATTTCATTAAAACAGCCTTCTCTACTTGGTACGAAGGACATACCTTTGTTTAAAACAAATAATTCATCATCATTAAGAACATAGTTAGATAATTTATCACCAGTCAATTTGATGTCCTTCTCTTTTTTGCCTCTCTGTCTTCGCTGCTGGCTCTCTTCCATTCTCCTTTTTTCTTCATTGGAGCTGGCAGTTGGGCTAAAAAACGCACACCCTGCTACACTGCTTCATTTGTCTAGGGCCTTGCACCAAAGTCCTTAGATTGGGTAACTACTGCATTTGGAACAGCAGTTACTAAAGAAACATTCGTTGTTTCTTCTGATTCAGAATGTTGTATAATCCTCTCTCCCAAAGGTTCCGTAGTTAAATTTGAACTCACTATTTCCACCGAGTTACTTTGTTTAGACCTAACTAATTGTTCATTACTGTTGTTCAAACGAAAAGTCTCTTGCGCTCTTCAAGCGCTATTCAGCGTGGTTCTACCTCGCATCACTTCCGCATATGACGTGTTGGTCTCAGAGAGACATTGGAACGGATTTCTCCTCTTTCCTCTCTCGGCCATATGAAGATGTTACCGGTTGTGAAATCTTTATAGTCGCACTGTAGCTTTTTTACTTTTGTTTGTTGTAACCTCTGGTCAGTCATTGAAAAAACACAGTATAGCTCGTCTAGTTTTTTAGTGAATCTTTCTCCTTTAAATTCAGTCTCTAATTGCATTTGTAAAACACCCACTTCTGCTGTGAGTTTCTCTTCCTCTGGTGCAAAAAATTCCAGGAGTAATTTCATATATGAAAAGCCTGTATACGCTGCCATTTGGCTAGTAACTCTGGATAGTGCTCACCTTGTGAGGGCATACAAAACACCCTCATTCCACTTGGTACTATGCCAAATTTTAAACAGGCTTCGAAATGATTTCTCTGCCATTGTAACTTTTTTAACTTATTAACTTTAAATGTAAAGTCTCTTATGATTTCTTCAAATTTTAAATCATTACTTGTACTCACTTGATGCAATGTACATCCCTCAGGTGCTACATGTAGTTCTAAATTCAGCAACGGATTTCCTTGATTAGTTAGGTCTCTCTTTATAGAAAAGGTTCTCATTCCCATGGAAATAGCAGGTGAAGCACCAGAATCTTCCCTTATAGCAGTTTCTGAATGTTCCATTGTGTGTCAGTTCCCCAAATACAAAAGCAGCAGCAAAGAAAACAAATTGAGAAAACTGACTGAAGGTCCACAGAGTACAAAAAAATCTTTAGCGAACAAACCAATGTAGACCACCACAATCCTTCGATAAAACACTAATTTAATATGACAAGGCAAAATTCCACAAGCAGTTTTTAACACAGATGAGCGCTTTCGACTAAATTAATTTGTTCCTATGAAACTCGCCCTCAAAGATAGGAGGGTGCAGTATAAATATTGATTGGTTGGACACTGTTTTGAATTAGGTATTTAAATGTGACTAAGATTGTTTTTATTTCATCTGAAGAAGGGCAGAGCCCGAAAGTGCTTATCTGTGTTAAAAACTGCTTGTTGAATTTTGCCTTGTCATATTAAATTAGTGTTTTATCGAAGGATTGTGGTGGTCTACATTGGTTTGTTCGCTAAACATAGTATGGCTGAGAGGAAGAATGTTAATCAAAATAAGAGCAAGATGCAAAGTGACTGGACCAGTCCATGAAAATGAAGGAGATGGGAAGGTTCATTTCTTGAAGCAGCACATGTTTTGTCTCATTTAACACTAAAAACATTCATATTTTTTGACCAAAGAAAGGGAAGGACCGTTGCCTTGCCTGCCGTGTGCTTGAAGACAGATGTTCTATAAAAATCCTCACCCCGTCGAGATGTTCTGCGTATGAAAGTGCCCACTCACTTAAAATAGTTAGGAATGAAACTTTTTTTTCCTGGTTAAGAAAAAACTTGCTATAGTTCTCAAAGGCTTGAAATTTAAACCAGTACATTGAGGTTAATTATGGAGCATATGGAAGCAAAGCCGTCACTATTTGTAAGATTAACTGGATTGATGCATTCATTGTTAAAACTGCAGAATGAATGTGGCACGTTTTGAAAAGGAAATTGAATGCAAAAAAAAGTTTTAACATCTGTATATATATATATATATATATATATATATATATATATATATATATATATATATAAAACAGAACCAAGGTTAAGATATTTGAAAACTGAAAACTGAAATAAACTGGACAAACTAAACATAGTGTGAGACAAGTTCAGGAAATTTTTGAAGAAAAATGTATGAATATATTGAACCTAATAGAAAACTATCAGATTTACAAGACACAGTAAGAGTAAAGATGTACAAATGTATAAACTCTGAATAGATTCTACAATTTATTCTCAAACATAAATTTTAGCTCTGTTTACAAAATCTTATGTAAAACAGTTTGTCTGCACAAAGGGGTGATCTATTGTGATAGTAACATGCAGGTAACTTCAGATACTGAAATTAAATTAGATTGTATTAGTAAAGAACTATGCAAACTGGACCCAAACAAAAACAGAGGGAGAAGACAGTGTTGTTGTTAATGTCCTGAGAACACTTCAGTATGAACCTAACAGTACTATTGGGCCATTTAAGTATGGGGAGTTTCCTCAAGATTGGAGACATGCACTTAGGTTATCTTCAAAGAAAGAAGAAAATGACAACCCCAGTGTCATGCACACCATTAAATCCACTTTCTTGTTGCAGAAAAATGGAGAAGTTATCTTGGATACACTGTCAGAAATGGAAAGGTTAGAGCTTGAAACCTTATATTAGCATGCATATGTTGAAAATAGATCTAGAACTACCTATAACGTGATGTTTTCTGACAATATAACAGTTATAAATGAAAAATTGTTCTGTGATGTGGTTTATATAAACCTCAACCTTTGATAGGATCATGCACAAAACACTGCTCACCAGGCTGAACAAGGAGAAGGTCACGGTGAGCTGCCTGTCGGGCGCTAGGATCCGCCACATAACACAAGCACTTGGGTCACTCCAAGGCAAGTACAAATATGACTCAGTCATTGTCCATGCTGGTGTGAATGACCTGAGACGTACCTCCCTGGACTACATGAAAAGAGACCTAGAGGAGCTCTCTGAGCATGTAGCCCAGGCCGGTATGACCCTGACCTTGAGTAGCATCTTACCCTCACCAAGAATGATGCCACAATATGAAGACAAGATGATCAATTTCAACAATTGGCTTAAGTGTTGGTGTCATTCAAAGGGGATCCAATGCCTGTCAGCCTGGGATGACATGCTCGACAGGCCACGATGCTTCGCTAGGGACGGCTTGCACCTGTCACCCCTGGGCTTTCGGATATTGGCAAAGGCTCTTGCTACCCCCATAGTGCCTTTTTTAGGCAAGGCTCAAAAGACAAACCCACCTCCATAGATATCACAAGGAATAAGAAATAAGAGTAATGCTACTCAATGCCAGAAGTCTAAATCTCAAGATGCACGCACTCGAAACTCTCCTTAGCATGGAGAACATTGATATCTGTGCAGTAACATAAACCTGGTTCAAGGCTCCCGAGAGCACCCCAGCACTACCAGGTTATACCTCATACCATGCTTTTCAGCCCCAAAACTTGGACCAAACCACAAAAGGAGGGGGAGTATCAATATTCGTCAAAGATACCCACACCTCCAGGTTGGTGGCACAGCACGAAGCATCAGAGACTATCCATGTGCAACTAACTGTGGGTAAAACTGCCTTCCAGTTTATAGCCTGCTACAGACCACCCTCCCAAACACAGGAACCCCCCTCTGCCTTCCTGAGAATACTGGAAAATATGAAGGTCTCTCCAAACACCATTATATTGGGCGACTTCAACTACCCAAACATAGACTGGGAGCATTACTCTAGCTCCAACACCCTAGCCCAAAGGTTCCTAGAATTTATAAACTCAAATGCTATGGAACAACTTGTTACCACTCCCACAAGAGGGGAAAACATACTGGACCTGATCATCACCAACATGGGGACACTATGCTCCAGACCAGAAGTGTATCCCACACTGGTAAGATCAGACCATAAACTAATCTCACTGGATATTCACATCCCGACCCCACCCCCTGCCCAGAAAACCACAGTGAAAAACTTCTCTAAAGCAAATTTCACACGCCTCAAAACAGAGGCAAAATCCTTCAAAGCCCTGGGCCTGTGGAAAATACGGCCTGGACCGCAGAATCCTTTATAAATGCATTCTATGAACACCTTCAGGAATGCATGGATCATGCAATCCCAAATAAAACCAAGACCCAATCCTCCAAAGGCAGACGTCCTGTCTGGTGGACCCCAGCCATAAACAAACTATACAATAGAAGGAGGAAGCTACTACATGATAGAACAAAATCCCAAAAAGGGAAGGCATCTCTGATCAATATTGGCAAAAAACTACGGGCACTCATAAAATCGTCTAAGGCCAGCTTTGAGAGAAAAATTGCACAGGACACTAAGGATAATCACAAGGCTTTCTTTAGTTATGTTAGGAACCTGGGTGGGAATTCCCAGATATGCTCAGAATTAGGCCAAAATGACAAAAAATACACCGAGCCCACAGACATTGCCAACATCCTAGCTGACAGGTTCAGTGCAAACCCCCCCCCCCCCCCCACAAAAAGGCAAATATCTATCCCAACAGAGTGCTGCCCCCCTGACATCTCAGATGCTCAGGTAAGAGCCGCCCTCTCCAAAGCAAAAAACACAGCATCAATGGGACCAGATGGTGTCCCGGGCTGCGTCCTACATGAACTCCAAGAAGAGCTAAACCCAAACATAAAACTACTGTTCAGTCTTAGCCTTACTACAGGATATGTACCCAGAGAGTGGCATACAGCAACAGTGGTCCCTCTCCACAAAGGTGGTGCCTCAATGGATCCTTATCGTCCTATAAGCCTGACTAGCTTGGTCTGCAAAGCTATGGAAAGGATCATCATGGACCTCATAAATAAAGATACTGGGGACCTACAGACACTGGATCCTACCCAGTTTGGCTTTAAGGGCAGATCCTGCCTCTTAAACCTGGTCGATTTCTTTGAAACAGTCACCAAGGCCATTGACGAGGGGAAGGTGGTCCACACAGTCTACCTGGACCTCGCAAAAGCCTTAGATACAATACCCCACTCGGGCATTATAGATAAGCTCACCAGCTTAAATATAAACCCCTATGTCACTAGATGGGTTGCAAACTGGCTCAAGGACAGAACCCACATGGTTAGAATTGCTGGAGCCATGTCAGACTCAAAACCAGTTACAAGTGGCATCCCACAAGGCTCAGTCCTGGGACCTCTCTTGTTTGGTATATATTTCTCGGTGGTACAGGCCAACACGGAAGGACTGTGGCTGACCAAGTTCGCAGATGACTGCAAACTGGGTGCCATAATCAACTCTCCAGCTGACACAAGCATCCTCCAAAAGGGCCTCATAGAAACAGACAACTGGTGCCAGAGCCATGGCTTCAAGCTAAACGCCAAAAAGTGTATAGTCATCCCCTTTGGCAAAAACAAAGTGCCCACAAATTACCACATAGGTGGTAATCCATTAAGTACAGAAGAAGTCATTAGGGACCTGGGGACCCAAGTTGATAGCAATCTCTCATTTGACAACCACGTGGCCAAAGTGGTTAGAAAAACATTTTATATAGCCCACCTAATCATGAAGGGATTCACATCTAGATCAGGGGAGGTCATCGTGCCTCTTTACTCATCCCTCATCAGGCCCATAATTGAGTATAATGCCCCTTTTGGGATGTACCTTACCAGACACCTGCAGCAACTGGAAAGACCCCAAAAGTACCTCACCAAGAGGATCAAAGGGCTCAAACAGATGTCATATACTGCCCGGTTAAAGAAACTCCAGCTCTACTCAGTGGCATACCGCCTGTTCAGAGGCGATCTGTGCCTGACGTATAAAGCCATGTCCAACCCGGAATTAATGGACATGCTGCACCTCAGAAAATCCAAATCCCATCGAGCTACGCACTCGAGAGACTTGAACCTCAGCACTGAAATAAATAGGACATGCTGGAGGGACAGATTCATAACCCAGAGGCTCCCTTCACTCTGGAATAAAATCCCAGTCCAGGTTAGGCAGAGTCCCACATTGACTCTCTTCAAGAGGAATCTTGATGAGTGTATGGGAGATCGTAGGTTTACCCCAGCTATCACTTCTGTGTCACTGTTAGACAGAGGCACAGTATACTAACCTCAAAAAAAGGCATAGCAAAATTAATTTAAAATGGGTGGCGAAAGCCAAACACACTCTGGCTAGGCTTATAAATGCCCTAGGGCAGATAGCCTAGTATGAACCTATGAATTGATCAATAAATTAAAACAACTAGGTATTGATATATAATGCTGATGGGATGGGTAGCTGCATGGCATACAAATAGGTAATGGAAAGTGTCCTATAGCAATTAGACATGTAAACTTCTAGGTTACAGTGTGTCTCGTAGGGCTCTTTCCTAGGCTCATACTTGTTTAGGTGGCCTTTTGGGGTCTATCTTTTTTGTCTGAGGTGTTCTGTAGTCTGTATGGAGATGACTTAAGAATGGGTATACTGATTACATCTGTTACAGATAAAACATATTTAAAAAAGAACTTGACAAAATTGACCATTTGGGTACAAGAGAGTAATATACTGATAAATTCATCAAAAACAAAGAATGAGATTTTGGGAGATGTATATTGCAGGGTAAATATTTTAGTATTTATTTAAGGACCTGGATATAGGAGTAGATCCAATTCATCATTATCAGCCCATTATTTAATGATAGTTATAGAACTTTAGGCTGTATAAAAAGATTTATGAAGTCTATGAAATCAAAAATGATAAAATCATTGTAGGTTGCATTGAACCCAAACATGGAGTATGGAATAATATGGAAGCCTTCTTAAAAAAAAAAATAAATAAGTAAATTAGAAAGAGTGCAGTGCAAATTCACCAAGGACATCCATGTTTGTGAAAGTTTACTATAAAAAATTAAAATATCTGAACTTGTACAGTGTCTCCTATATTTAAGAGGAGATTTTATTCCGGTATAGAGGGTGTGGGACGTATAGGAATGAGAGATGTACTAAGTGGTTTTCAGAGAGTAACTGACGCATGGAATAAGCTATCAAATTATATTAAAGTATACATTAGTTTATACTTTTTAAGAACAACTTGGGCACTCCCAAACTTTTTCTGGTCCTATATAAACAGCCTTCTACACCCAGGCCAAGCCACCCAACATATACCTCACAATATCTCTAACTCAAAAAACCTAGATAACCAGTTTAACTCCTTCATTCAGGCTATCTCCTCCCTACTTAATACCAACTCCAACACTCCCATGAGCAGCAATATCCATATCCCCATGCAACTTTAAACCAGTCTTTCTCCTTTAATCCAGTGCCCACAGCTACAATTAGAATACTACTCCTTAAGCTAAAATGCACATCCTTACCCCTAGGCAATCTACCAGCAGAATATGTCCATCTTAATCAACTGCTCCATCAAAGAATACTACATCCCAGTACTTTAGAAGAAATCTCATATCATCCCACTGCACAATGGTGGCACCTCTACTGACCTCACTACTGATAGACCCAAGTCATACCGTCCCCCCTAGCTAAGATACTAGAAAAATATTTACAATCCCAACTGCTAAAATATGTCGGCAACAGCAACCTATCTCCCACATATCAAGGCTTCTGCCCTTATATCAATACCACCACATCCCTTAAAAAAAAAAAAAAAAAAAAAAAAAAGCTTTTCATATGGTCTCTTGCATTACTCTTAAAAACATTTACCTCACTAATACTCAACTTGCTTATCAGTCTCCTATTTTACCAGCTATCTCACAAGTTTTGAGCTGTAACATTGCAGATTGCTTTCTTTTCCTTTCTTCCTATCTCATTTGGAGTTCCGCAATGATCCATCCTTGGGCCTCTGCTCTTTAATATATTCATTAATGATTTATACAGCCAGCAATAATATGCAGATGAGTCCATTCTCATCTTCACTGCCAAAAACCTGGACAAACTACAAAGCTTAATCTAAGGATCCCTCCCATCAATTGAAACATGACTATCCAATCCTCAAATATTCCCAACCCCACCCAAAAAATAAAGCTAATGCTGTTCACTGCAATCAATTATCCAGTCAGAAAAGGAACTTTATTATAATACCATCTAATAATACAAAAACAGAAGATTTATCTCATACAAAACTGCTAGGTGTCATAATGGACAACAATCTGAAATTTAAACACCACAGAAAAGAAATAGTAAGAAAAAAAAATAAAAAGATTAGGCGGTGTCTACAGAATCTGTCATTACCTAACTAATTCCTCACATAAACAAACATATAGCTTTAACCTTTTACATCCAACACTCCTCTACATTGCTCCAATATTGATCAACCTATAAGCCTCTCGAATGAACATCCTTATAAGAATCGCCACTGTCTTGGTCTGCAAAAACTATCCTGGCTAGAACTTCCCCACTCCCTAACCTTCTGGCAACTAACCATTTCACACAAACTCATTTACTAACCAAACTAATGCCCAGTATTAGACAATGTATTCCAGATGTATTCCCCAAATTGACCTCTCCACTCTGAAAACAGTGTTCCTCATTTTTAACTCCTGCAAACAACAATGCAGGTGACTGCATATTCTCCTCACATGTCAGCTATGAAAGAACCTTCCCTTGCAGATTAAACAAAATGAACTAACTATAAATTCAAACTATATCTTGTAAACTCTTGGTTCTGTTCTTGTTTAGCACCTGGATAATATCTGTTCCACCAAATACAACCCTCCATTCTACACCCATCCCCCTGAAACCACCTTATTTGGATACTGATGCATCCACCCCCCATGACTCCCCTGCCTCTCATACACACCCTGAAAACTAGCCTCCCCACTAGAACTAAAACTGCTTAAGCCTCAACGTTTCTATCTACCATACACTTTCACAGATTACGCCTCTATAGTAACTAGTCAGCAGCCTAAAAATACTAATAATCATGTCTCACATTTCTCTTGGCTCCCATTTTCCTACTATATCTGGCTATATCTTTTTTTTTCTTATTCATCTGTTAGGAAACTTGCTATTAGTTGGTGCCATTCAAACTCTATATGTCGGGACTCCCACAGAGCTTCCTCTAGATAACTCATAACACAACACACTGCTGATGTTTTTCCCACTTAACAAATTTTGTAAATATCATAAACTTTAATATCTGTAACTTTAACCAATGCTCATTTTCTCTTGTATATTATTTGTTTTCAATGTCTGTTTTACCATATTGTCTACTTCTTGACTACACTATGTAATATATTGTCAATCAATATTATTCTGTGCAATAGTCTGCATAACATTGGAGCTTTTCCCTTATCCCCTGCTTCGAAAGGGCCATTGCATTGACCCAGTCTGATTATCCAGATCATCAAATGCAAATAAAGTATAGGAATTATTGGCAGGCTAAAAGGGCATTATTGATCTGGCCTGAAATTTCTGTATATATGTGAAGGCCTGGCACTTAAGCCAGACCTTATAAAACAATAAAAGTTAACAGTAAGTAGTCTGATTGCCCTGATTTTTGGCTCAACATTTTGCTTTGTCATTATTTAAATTCTTATCTCCCAAGCCTATTTGCTTATAAAAAATGTGTGTTCTTAGCTTAGGCCATACACTTTTACACCCCACCCCCAGCAGCCCTGATCACAGCATTATAGTAACTTTTGATTCTCTTCTGTTGTTTATACAGTAAAATCTATATTACTTACAACTTAAAGTATTTGTTTATTTTAATATTTTTAATACATACAACAGTCACAGAAATACCCTGACTACATACTATACAAAACTGCTTAACAATATGACCTGCAACTTGCATTATGAAATGTTCTTACACAAATAACAAAATCAGTTTTACTTGCACTTTTTTCACCTTCAGTGTCCTTCCAAACATTAAAGACATAATGTGGATTATATGCTTTGAGTCCACCCACAAGTTTAAAAAAGTCAACAATAAAAGAACTGGAAGATGGACCTTTAGAAAACGGTAGGAGGAAATTACATAGAAAAAATGGGAATTGTGGGAACAATACATGCAGAATAATGTTTAGGAGGAGGAATGATGTTTAAAGGAAAGCAGGAATTGAATGAGCTGTGTAATGTCTGACTGACAATGACTATATAGAAGATTATAGGTGATGTTCAATGTCTGCAACTGAAAAATATTTCAATATGGTTTGTTTTCATTTATACAAATGTGTGATTGCCAGTGTCATAAGTGATACATCAGTAAAGAAGTTACTTGCTTAAAAAATCCAGTCTGTTCTCAGCTATTTTTACTTGCAAATCCATATTTCACCAATGTGATCAGTGCTTTATAATCTCATATTTATTCACTAATTTCAGGGTTGCTGGTGGTCTTCCAGATCGTCTCTATCTCCCAGCATTAGACTGTGGTTCAGGTCCAAGGTACTCCTGATTCTTCAAGACAATTCCTGTGCTGCTTTGGGGTTGCTCAGGCATTTTTCTTTGTAACATTGGAAACAAGTTTCACTGGCAAAGTCTCTGTCAACTTTACAGTCAGAAGAATGAGAAGCACAGTCCCATTCTGCTTGCTGGCTCACATTTTGCTGGATAAACCTTTTTGTTTCCTCTTTAAACTGTTCTGAATCAAACATGTCTTTTGATCCTGCAGGAAAAAATACTTTAAAGACATTTGGCTACAGCAGCTTGAATCTCACACCTGCCTCTCGACATCCCCTGATTGCTGAGATGAATTTGCTTCTCTTCTGCCTGGTGTATAGTAAATAATCATTTTCCACAAGCACTCTGTTTTCTCTAGTTTTAAGGCTTTGCCCTTCTGCCACAGTTTTGTCAGGATCATCTCTTTCTGCTGGTATGATTGCATCTCTACTAATATAGGTTATGGCTGCTTTTTGGTGGCCAGGTTTGGGAGAATACACTCTGTATGCCCTTTCAGTTAATAAATCTTGTTGTGAAACACCTGTCCAGTTGCTTATTTATGCTTTTATAAAATTAATACAGTCTGTTCCTTCAGTTTCTCTGATACAGCAGAAAATCTTAGGTTTTCTGTGCATGCACTGTCTTCAAACTCTACTATTTTTGAAACAACTTCTTGAGAAGCCTCATACTCAGCCAGCCTTTTTTTCATTTCAACCTCTGATTATTATTTTTTTTTATTTTGCAGTTTTATCAATTCATCTGAAAAGCCAGTTTTAAACCTTCTTATATTTTTCTAGCCTTTTCTTGTTTTAGTTGATATATTCTTTCATTATTTCATTTATTTTAATTACCTCGGAGTACACCTGATATATTTTTTCTTTGAAATTGTTGGAATTTATCTCTTGAACCAAAAGTGAAGTTTGAACTGCTGTTTGCTGAACAGCTGCAGAAATCTTCCCAGACAGTGTTTTATCCACCTTTTTCTCAATAATTTTCTTTCATGTTTTCCAAATCTCTTCATTGCTGGCACCCAACTCAATACCATGGTGGTCAAACATTGCAGTAAATTCATCATTGTAATCTAATCCATTAAAAAATGTCTACACTCAGTCCTTGAGGTACAATACAACAGCTAATGCATTCTTTTAAATAATCATTGTCCATCTGCAAAGTTCTAACTTTTAAAAAGTTTCTTCTCAAAAGCATAACTATTGTCCTTGAGTGAACTAGCTGAAGGCCCATCTTTGCTAAGTGGATAATTATCAATGCAAGAAAAAATTGAAAGGACGGTCAAAGTATTTAAATTTTTAGGCCCCGATGAACTAACTCTTCGATCCTAACTCAGAGGTGAATTAGGAGGTGGGCATGGTACAGAACCGCTATTGGAAATAAAAACAGTACTTTGGTCCTTATTCGAAGAGTCCTTAACGGACCCCACAAAAGATGGAACAAACAAATGCACATTCATATTCAAAATATTCAAATGTTGCTCATTATCACCAGAAGTTGCTTCAGACGTAACTGCTCCTTTATGGTTTAACAGAATCGGAAATCCCTTGGCAACATCCATCACATGCTGAGTAGAAGCAACCAAAGAATCGGTACAAGACTGTGAAAATAACTCGATTAACCAGGTTACATCTCCTTCAAGACTACTCACGTCTGTACCTAACTTTGCCAGATCCGTTGGTTCTTGAAAGGAAATCAAGTTGCCATTAAAGCTTGGTGCATCTGTAATAGGGATTTAATTTTCCACAATTGCCAAACAGCAACCAGTAATCAGAAACAAGTAGCAAGAGCATTAGAAAACAAGACAGGTAACCAACCAAACCAAGAAGCTATGATATGGGAGATATGAAATAGCACAGTTGAAGCAGCAAACCATTTTAATAAAAGAAATTAAACACTTAGTATGTTTTATGGCATAATTTTTTTAGTTATGTTTTTTGCTAGTATGTCATATATTAATGGGCGAGAGAGCTAATGACTTGAGGTGCTAGTATAAAAGGAACTGAGACATTAGTATAAAAAGAAATTGTGTATTCTTTGTCTTACATTCTGATGAAATCCCTTTGTTGTTTTGGGATGAAAGTGCTCAATTGGATTTATTAAAAATGTTGGCTGTTTCAACTGTGCCATTTGTTGTGTAGGTCTTAACTGGAGGTCTGAAGACTGAAATACTGGAAAGCTTCATGTATACAGAGAACAGAGTGAGGGAAATTATTCATATGGGGGGGGGGGTCCTGGTAGCAGTCAAGTTAGAAGTCAGTCAAGTCAGAATGCAGGGAATTTATGGATGCATGTTGAAAGATTTGCTCATACTTGAATGCAGCAAGAAATGAGGAATGTGTATATCAGACTCCTGTGTTAACCACACCTCCATCCTTATGCAACAATATGGCCATCCTTTTTGGATTTATATCTATATCTATCCAGTATACAAATAGGTTATTAAAGATGTAGCGAGCACTAAAATTCCTATGCCACAGGTTTTTAATTGGTTAGCTAATAATATAAGAGCATGTATCACAATCCATGCTGCTACAGTTTTTGTTGACTTTATGAAGGTGTGACACTTGAGTGCCCTGGCATTAGGCAAAATTCCGCACTCTTAAACTGAAGTGTGGCAAAACTTACATTGCATATGCATGGGTTTTCCTGTAGCTGTACTGAAATACATTAGACTATTTAGGGTGGATTCAGAAAGGTTACTACAAAACTTAGTGTAACCTTTCTAAGTGTAACATTTCTAAGTGAATAGACAACATAAGTATTGTGGTAGGGCTGTTCTTGAATTCAGAAAGTGTGCACTTTGTGGTAACCATTATGAATCTGGCATTATCATGTTTCAGTGTTCTCACAGCTTTATATTATGGTGTTATAATGTAAACTAGTTCTTATGCTTGGTACCACCTTTTTCAGTCCTTATGCTTTAACAATAAAGTCCCCCCAGAGTTTGCTGCTCTATCAGCATGCTCATCATGGATCCCTAGGCCCGCAATCCCCTCTATATCCTGTATAAAAAGCTGCTAATCAAATCTGAATCACCTAGGTCAGACTCGAGGCTTTATCCATCTGTGCCAGCATAGCTGCTTCAGGATTATAGAAGGCCTAAATAATTACCTAGGTCAGACTCAAGGCTTTATCCATCTGTGCCAGCATAGCTGCTTCAGGATTATAGAAGGCCTAAATAATTAGGTGTAGGGAATCTATCTACAGTACTACACTGTGTGAATACAAGTATTGTTTGTGATACAGCACTGAATTTTGTGGTACATTAAATGTGTGCACACCACCTTTTTTCTTATTTCTAAGAATCCAAGATTCATCCAAGCCTCTGGTTGATGGTGGATCCAAAGCAAGCCTGCTCAATCCGTTATCCAAAGTTAGAAGAGCCGCAGCCAAAAGCATATGTAAAGAGTGTATGTGTAACCAACATAATGGAAACCTCGCCCAACCAGTATATCTCCAACATGGATGATTCTTACACAGATCTTTCACCATCCTCTTCCTCTTCTAGTGAGCTGATGGTAAGTAATAAATGGTAGCAATTTTCCTACAAAGCAGAAATAACTATGTTCTAATGAGAAGCCTTTTATTCCCCCAATACATGCTGACCATCTATAAACTCCAAAGCAAATTGGACCAATCTTTGGACCAACTCCAAAGCACACAGACTTTTAGCACAATGACTTGGGCAGCAAAAGTAATAAATATTGTTGACAAACTTGGGGAGCCTATAACAAGAAAAGTAAGCGATCCTGTAGTGGTATTGGATATATTTTAGAAATTTTATGAAAATTTGTAGAAAGAGCTAGCATCTGAAATAAAGGATAACTATAAGTCCTCCTCCAGCTGCGTTAGAAAAGTAAGAAACGATTTGCAACATTGTTCCAAACTTTTCCACAGTGGAGTCTCTCTCTCAAACCCAAATAACATTGCAAACACTACCCCAACCATTATTAAGGGACATGTCCTTAAGGCACTTGCTAAGACCAAAACGCTTCCTCCATTGGCCCTTATTGTATACTGGGTTGTTTAATAGTGTCAAACATGCACTCACAGCATCCCTTCTTAAAATGTTTAACTTAATCCTTCCTGGTACACTGCTGTAGTAATGCCCCTGTACAAGAGTGGACCCAACACAGAACCTGAAAACTACAGAATTAGCCTTATAAGTCTGATCTATAAATCCACGGAGTGCATCACCAACCTCATAAATCAAGATATCAAAAATCTTGACTCACAACAATTCAGCTTCAGAAAGGATACTTCATGCCTACTAAATCATGTCACCTTCTTTAAAAATGTCACTGAAGCAAAGGACAGTGGGTAAACTGTCTATGCCACCTGTCTTTATCCTGCCAAGACATTTGACACCATACCACATGAAGGAATTGTTAATGAGCTTAACTATATTGATACCAATGTTGTAAGATGGATAGCCAGCTGTTTTGAAGACAGAACACACATTGTTCGTGAAAGTGATGCTTCTTCCGACAGAGAGAACGTGATCAGTGGTGACTCTCCAGGGATGTGTGCATGGCTTGCTCCTGTTCTGCATTTATTTCTCTGACCTCAAAATTGTTAACAATCATTTCTGGCTGACTAAATTTGCTTATGGCTACAAATTGGGCATAACTGTCAAATCCTCCAAAAATACAGTCACCTCTCAAAATGAACTAACTCTGTGTTTAGAAAAAAGCTCATAACTAAATTCTAATAAATGTATTAGTATCCCATTCAGGGAAGCAGATGGTCAGTGCAGCCTACAGCACTGACAACACCCCATCATCAAGCAAGACGGTGATTAGAGATCTGGGTACTTTGGTAGATAGATCCCTTTCTGTTGATCACCATGTAGAAACTAGTCAAGAAATCCTATTTTTCACAACTAATTGCCAAAGTCATCATTCTTTTATATTCTGCCCTGGTCAGGCCCTTTAGTGAATATAATGTATCCTTTGAAATATATTTCACTAGACATACATAAAGGCTTGAAAAGCTGCAGAGGTTCCTAATCAGAAATGTATCTGGTCTCAAAAGTCTTTGTTACCATGGAAACTGGAAGCTTTGTCCCTATACTCTGTGTCTTAGACACATCAGGGAAATACCTGCCTCACTTGCTATGCTCTTAAGGATTCTGCTATCCTTGATCTTAAATACTAAGATCTAAACCTCCATCAGAAAATAAATAAAACAAAATGGAGAGAAAGTATCATCACTCAACTCTCCCTGCTCTAGAATAAACTTTCTCTAGACGTCAAGTAGTGCGATTCCTTGTCATCCAATCCCCTAATATATCCTATGTAAACATCCTAAGAATTGTATCAATTTTAAGAATTTTTTTTGTATTCAAATAAATTCTGCAACTTTACAAGCAAATATAAATAATCTGCTGGAAATCTAAGTCTGTAATCAGTTTGGATTAGGGGATATCCTGGTTCCTTGTCTTATTGACATTATAAACATAAATGTTAGGTGTATTTTTAAAAGGAAGGCAGCAAAGCTGTAAGAGTTTGAATGTAACTGGTTAGGTTTAGAATTTGCGACTTGGATATTCATCTTTAAACCATTTTGGAAAGAGAGTTGTTATTCTGAAGGCATCTTTTAAATAGAGACAGAAGCATTAGGTGACTTTGATATTATGGCAATTCCTTATTTGAAGTATTTTGCTTGTGAATATAGTCACATAGCTTTGACCAAAGTTTTACATATTTCTGCAGTAACTCTACTTTATGTATAATAGAAAGTTCTCTGTCATGAAGAGAGATTTCCAGTGCCTGAGCCTTAAATCCATTTTTCTTAAGCTTAGAAAATGCACCAAGCTGTCAAAAGGTTCCAAAGTCCTTTATCACTTCTGCAGGAGAATTGGGAAGAGAAAGAGTAAAGTAAATAGGGTAGCAAGATATTTTATGCCTAAAGGCTATGATAATATATGTAACATAATTTCTCATTTTGCACCCAGGAAGATCCATACCCAGCAGATACAATGATGGAAAAATGGACATCCTTGATGGGGGCTACAAATCAAGGGAAACTCAGAAGAGGCCCAACACCCAAGCCTAAGTCATTTGATACATAATGTACTGCCCTGAGACAAGAATTCAAGAAGAAATTATGTAATAAGCATTTGTATGTAATTAGAGTGCATACTTCTTGTAATGCCAAAACAGAGTTACAGAAAGGGGTTTCAAAGCTGTAGTTTCTTAGAGAGCCATTATTAAGCAAAATGAAAATTGTGCTGAAGAACAGGTTGCTACAATTCCATTTCAGGCATCCTTCGTGTTTCATAATTTAATAAAAACAGCAGTTGGAAGACAGTTTAACTCTGCTAGGGTGACTGCTGCAGTAGCAGAGAGATAGGACTACTGGAATAGTTTGAATTACTTAGTCACTCCTTTAGAAAACGTGTTAGTGTGTACACTGTGTGCACTGGAATATGCTGTACCAGCAAGCAAGTGCAGGGAGAGTCTCTGCCTGCCTGAGAAGAGTATCCAGTCACGTTTGTATAACTGCTGGTTAGAGTAAGAGTTGCTCCAACACAGATCCTTAAGGAGAATAACCGTAACCATACAGAATATTATATTCATAAAGTAGCAGAAAGTATTCTAAGAACTAAGCCAACATGGGAATGGTGAGAGAGGAGATTCTGCCAATAGGGATGACTGCAATTAGGGATACAGACAATAGGCAAGAAGGGTCTGGAATTGGAGAAAACTGGAAAAAGAATTAAGGTATTGCTAGCAAATAATTAGAGAGGGAAAGGTAATGGAATAGGAAGAGATCAAAAATGTATTTGCACTGCAGGTTAGAGATTGCCTTTCCTATCAAGGATTGATATCAGAGTATAGGCAAAGAGAAAGAAATAGGGTGATCCTAAGCAAAAGACCAGCACTGGTAGACTTTTTAGTGGAATCTAGAACAAAAAAGGAATAATTAGTGGAGCGTATAAAATATTGCATGATAGCTATAAGAAGCAATCAGACAAGGTTAGAAAGGATTGGGAAGAGAGACTGGATAAGCAATTCGGAAAGAAACAATGGGAGATATGTGTATGTCTCCCAAATATGCAACAAAGTCTAGACGTGTTTACTTGGGTATTTTTATACCCCAAGTAGACTCCAAATAAATTTTCCTCGGGTAGATAGCAAATGTTGGAGGTTTGATGGGGAGGAAAGGTAATTGGAAACCAACTTTAAAAATTCCCTGCACACTACTCTATCAGAAGTGCTGAGTATGCAATTTAGTATGACTAAGGAAATTATTTTTTTTTTTAGCTATGATACAGAATCAGAATTGCCTAGATATAATAAGGCCTTGCTGTGTCTAATTCTGGTGGCTGCCAAAAAAACAATTACTAGGAAATGGAAATCAAAGCCTAAACCAACTGTACTAGAAGTAGTGAATGTAGTAACAGAGATAAAACAACTGGAAATGGGATCCTTGGAAAAGGGCAGGAGCAAATTATATAGAAAAATGGAAATTTAAGAAACAATACATGTAGATGAGCAATGAGGTTTAAAAGAAGGCAGGATTTGAATGACCTATGTAATGTTTGACTGACAGTGACTGGGTAGATTATAAGAGCTGTGTAATGTGTGCAATTAAAATTATGTCAATATGGATTTTAGTTTGTATAAATATATGATTGTCTATGTCATAAGTGATAATTTAATAAATATGTTTCCTGTTTAATTAAAAAAAAAAAAAAAAAAAAAGCAAAAAGCTGCACCAACATTTATTTAGATGTGGTTATTGTCATTATAGCCTGCTCCATCCCTTCCCGTATCTGACAAGATATAAAGATGATGGCTGTAGCATAGAGATTTGGGCCTTGAGTATACCTCAGATAACTGGCTTTGACTAGTGGCCAAGGTACTGGAGGAGCTGGCCAGGAAGGAATGTAAGTAAGCCGCTCATGGATGGGTGAAATGCAGTGGTGTTGGCAGAGTCTTGTTGCTGGAATTTCAGTTGAGGGAATGCCTAGAAGTGTAGCTGTTGCACTAAGGCCATGGGGTGCAAGCCTACCAAAAGAAATTGCAACAGTTTATAGGATTATGCATGTACATAACTATGCACCTATGGTAGCCTAGCATATTCAGCATTGCACTGCAGTTAGTGACCAATGGAATGGTATTGAGTGTTCCAGAGAACTTCTAAACTCTGGTGGATATCTGCAACCCCCCTGCTCTTCCCTGTCTCACTGAGTACCTTATGACGGGGAATGAATGAGGCCAGTTGGGGATGGGGCTTGATGGTCACTGGAGGAGGGTGGACATGGACCAAAAATTCATAAAAAGTATATTAAAGATAATTTGTTTTTTGTAAAGCAGTACAAAACTGCATCATGTGTACAGATGGTCCTTATCTGTTGTTAGCATTGTCTAGCATTTGCTGATGAAGCTAAGCTGCTTTCTGGAACACCCAAGGTGCCTCATTTCTTGAAAGGAAAAAAATTATCCTAATGCATACCATAGCCATTTTAGTGTAGGAATTGAACTGTTTTGGGGGTTGTATTTTTGTTAAGACTATCATCTGCATCTACTGATCAGATAAGTTAGTATCTCTTAATGTGGTGTGCTTCACTGGAGAAGTACAGAAATGCAAACTGCCCAATTTCACATCAGTAAAAAAACAAAAAAACTGTATGTTGATGCACTCGTGTATACATTACACTGAAGCATCTCACAACTGGACAATGCCTGTGAACTGCATTTTGTAAGCATACTACAAACTAAAAGATATGAACAAAGAGAAGTCAATTTTGAAGACAGTAAAACAAAACGGACTAATAAAGGTTTCTTGAATAGGGGAAATTTTAGAAGCAGTGTTTGCATCATTAACTTTTAGTGGATTATAGCAGGTATAGTAAATCGTTTTTGAAGGCAGTCTGTTTATCACAAATTTCAGAAGAGTTACAATTATGAAGGTGTTATGCTGTGAAAAAGGATAAAGCATAAAAACAAAGAAGTGTCACTATTAAATTTTACAACATTGCATAGTGAAGACTCCCTTCCCAAAATTATGCCACATTACTAGTGATTATATTTCTGAATGCTTTTCAGCTTGCCATATCTCTACCTTCCATTTTTCCAGGTCACAGAGGATGACGACACTTCTTCCATTGATATTCCAGTTCGAAAGGTCAGAACCACTTCAAAAAGACGTGCTCCCAGGCAAACTGCAGTCAAGCGGACTAAAACCCATACAAGAAGGTTCAATCGTAGGCTACAACACAAAGATGTCCAGTCACATGGCTGGCCTAGGCCTCCAATCAACTACTGCGTTCTTATTGCCCTGGCGCTACGCAACAGCAACAGTGGGAGCCTTAACGTACAGCAGATCTACAACTTTATTCGGTAACCATTTTCATTTATAGAATTTAGGTGCCTCTCGCTGTTTCTTTGTGTATTGCTTACTGAATTCCACATCTATAGTTGACTAGGACAGGCAGGTGTATGACAGCATAGCTTCTTGGCTGGTTATAAGTCTGAAAAGGTGAGTGAGTAGGTATATGTAATTCACAAAACCTAGGTGAAAAAGCCTGTCTTTCCTGTATAGATGTCTGCAACTGCATGTATATTTTGATTTGTAGAATCAATTATAATTTCTACTAATAAAGTGTGCCGTGAGCTGTCCTAATGTTTGTTCATTATGTTTTCTGTTTTGCTAGTTCATATGATTGTGATCTCAGATATTTGTACATTATTCTTGTTTTGTGTTATTTTTGTAACATGCAGATAGCAACACTGAAACAATGTTTTAATTTTTTTAAATAACTATTTTTGTGTTTCTCTTTACTTATGGTCCAAGCAATGCCCAAAATGGATTTACAGACCATTTCACCACCCCAGTTATCAAATGGTAAAATAAAAGAAAAGAAATCTCCACAATACATTTACCTAAGTTATGAGCCACAGTGGAATTCTGAGTTTATCCAAGAACCAGGAATACTGTGCTATCCTCACAGAACTGTTTTCTTATTGGGCTACAGTTTTATTTAAAATGATCTCACTGCTGGATTTAACTCCTCTCTGAAAACATCTTTTGTTTTACAGGTTACTGACTACATTAGCAGAATTCTAATTAAACTTGCACTGCTACTTAGAACCAATTGTTGGCTGATCAGGAAGCCTGTGAGTAATGTTGCATGAGCATTCAGCAAGACTCCCCTCAAGTCGTTCCTGTTTTGCATTAATACTGTCTGAAGTGGTAGCATATGCAGTCTGTGAGCCAGCTGATGTGCGATTTCAGTCAGTATGATCTTCAGACATAGCTCAGCAGAGGGACATCTGTGATGGTGCATTCTGTGGTTTTCAGAGGTAGCTCAGCAGAGGGACATCCGTGATGGTGCAGTCTGTGGTGACGTTGTGAACATATGATGAAGGCTACTATCTCTTTACTGCAACTTTTCAGTACTGGTCTGGAATATTGAGGAGATGTTGACAAATGAGTCTAAAATGTGTACAAAATGATTTTTTTAACAGTTATAAGCTACAGCTTTGACTATCTGCTGCCCATTATTGACGCTATTACTTCAACCTCCAACCCCCCAGGTTCTTTCCACCAGTTCTGAGGCTACTGGCAGAGAGGGAAGGGAATGTGGAGAGCAGTTTGGATTCTAGTACTGTCTCTAGATTCTAGAGCCTTCAAATGGTTTGAAAGGGGAATGGGCAAGAGATGTCCTGGAAGTTCAGTAGAATGGAGCCTGCAACATTGTCAGTGCTGCATGCCTGGCATTTTCCCACACTCCCGGTGTGATGATACACTTTGTAGGTTGTATGGGCAGTGAGCTGTACTGTTCAAGGACATGCCTGCTGTGGGTTGTTATCCTTCCCAGTCCAGTGACTGCTCCCAGCCCTGGTCTCTACCAGGCTTTGACAAGTCATCTGTCACAATACCATACTTCCTCCCTTCCCCATGATGGGCATGCCTGCCTGCATCATCAGGTGCCTATGGCATTAATCAAATTTTGATCATCCTGGCCATAGTACATGGCTTTATCTCTCTACTCTTCTTTACTGATACAGACTAAAAATATATTCTAACCATGTTTGTTGCACTTAGCTTCAGTCCTTGTGCTTTCTTTTCACTAGTTTTCACGTAAAGTGTTTTTACCCAACCTGGATGTTGCAATATAAACACTTTGTTTTTGCTGTTATCGAGGCCTTTAACTATACAGAGGGCTGCTGCATATACATAAAAGGGATGGATTGTGCAACATGAAAAGAAACATTAGTATAGTCACTCAAAATAAAACCTGAGTGTATTTACCTTTCTGCAGAAAAGTTAATGTTTCAAGGTTTCTGTATACTGTGTTTTGACCAAAAACAGTCCTATCAGAACATAGTCTCTGGATTACGTGAGTAAGTCAAAGGGCCAGCCCAAGTTTGTAAAGCATTCTTGTTTATTTCTAGAGTGGCACTGCCTACACTACTACAATGGTAATTCATTCCATTTTGTAACAGATTGGGATACAAATTTTCTTACAGTACTCTTTGTCAGTCCTTTAAATAAAATTATTCCCTCTCAAAGAACTTCTCAGATTGGAATTTCTCTCTCAATTTTTTAATCAAATAATTTCTTATGTCAAACAGAGCTTGTCTGTCATTAGCCTGTGATAGAAAAGAACCTTAGACATTCCAATTTGTTTACAAAAATAATCTCAAGTTGTAAAAACTACAAACTTTCTTTGAACATTTTCTAAAGTAAGCAAATCACCTTTAGAATAACTAGAAAACATACAATTATACTTTGTAATAGATCTAACATGAAATAGATACATTTATTAACATCACACCAGCCACTCTCGATACTGTTTTTTTTTCTCTAGATGCATTCATTTTGAATGTGATATCACTACTTTATATGTATTTATTTTATTCAAACTATGGTTTTCAGTTGTGATGGTACAGTTCAGTCTTACGGGACCAAAACACATGACTACATATTTATTATAGTTGATGTTTAGGCCATTTCCCAGAAACTATGGCCAAAAATATATTAAAAGAAATATATCTTCCATAGATGATATTAAAACAGAGGGTTGTATATTGTCAGCATATTTAGATATCCAATATTTCTTTCATGTTGGTAATTGGGAAGACACAAATTAAATAAGACTGGATCCAATACAGAAACCTGTGTTACCCTGGATGCTACAAGGGTCTAATCTGAAAAATTGTCTTTGTACCTTGATCCTTTGGGATCTTGCATTTAACCAGTTATGTAGCCACATATTCACATATCCTTTGTGTCTTACATCTACCCAGTTATGTACCTGCACATTAACATATGAATTTATATTTAATGTTAACATGGATTTAGCAATTATGTAATGTGGAATGCCATCAGAATGTTTGCCAATTCTACATAAAAACACCACCTTCAGTTCCTATATCCACAAATTAACAGATTCATAAAAGTCAACCAAGATGGTAAATATTGACCATCTTAAGGTAAATCCATGTTGAAGAGTGTCAATATTCAAACCAGTGCTGGTATCATCTAATACTGATAGGTTTAGGTGGAGATATTAAAGATGGCATTCAGCCAGCTGGGTACAATCTGGCTCCATTTATCATGAAACAAATACAGACTGTTAAAGGTTAAAAAAAATGTAGGCCATCAGTAGTATAAAAAAATCTGTAATGCATTTCCCCTTTCTCTTGAGTATCCTCATTGTCTTGGGTATTTTTCAGTCTGCTGTTGTCCACTTTATCACTTATTCCCAGGTGTCCATATTTATGGCTGCTGACTTTTGAATATCTGACTCTTTGTATTTGTACCTTTTGTATACATGTTCTGTCTTGAACAACTTTATCCAAAATATATTTAATTAGTGTACTTATGCTTTCAATTTCCAGAGAGCACTTCCCATTTTTTCGAACAGCACCAGATGGCTGGAAGAACACCATCCGGCACAACCTGTGCTTTAGCCAGAGCTTTAAGAAGGCAACAAATGATTCAGCTGGTAAGGGAAGAAGGAAGTCCTGCTTATGGAGACTGACACTTGAGGGAGAAATGAAGCTTCAGGATGAAACTGGCACATTATCTGAGGAAGTATTACGGGTCCTGCGACGAAGCATTAACAAGCCAGGTATGGTGCCATTTTTTTAAATGAAGTTGTTTTCATCAGTACATTGTCTGAGGTAAATAAATTGTTCAAAATTATGAACGTTTAAAAAGTTACAAGTTTTGAGGCAACCTTGCTAAGTAACTGCAAGGTGCAAGTTTTGCTGCCTTTCATCATACAACATGTAAACCATATAAAGACCATTTTTTCAGAAAATGAAAAGTGGAACCCCACCAGCCAATATAATTTGTCTGTCTTCATGTTTTGAACTGTGTGTTTTGATTGAGAAGTTTAAGTGCTACCAACCTCCAGACTAATTGCATCCTGCCTTTTTTGTTTAGTCTTTCACGGGGCACTGCTGGAGAAACTCTAGGCACAGCCATTGTGTAAATGCTGTGTTTATTGTACAAAAGCTAACTCAATGAAGATCACTTTGTGGTGCAACATCTCCCGGGGTGGGGTGGGGGTCCAATCTGCTTTTGTTTGTGTTTTCTGCATTGTACTCCGCTGAAGAGGTAGCAAGACTCTCTTCCTATTAATGAGAAGTTGATTTACAGGAGAGGTTTTGGGATAATAGTTGCCCAACAGTGTAAAATTATTAGAACAGGAAATCCAACATATATCATTAAAGCTTAAAATCCAATACAAAAGTATAACAAGTAGTATAAATATTAAAAAGCAAAGTTGTTAGTATAACTGCCCTTTACATATAACATGTAATATACACAGATAGGTAAGCTTATCTGTTGGTGTATTTATCTGTTGATGAAGGTTTTATTTCTTTAACCATGTATTTAATGAGCCATTTGCACTGCATGGAAATAGGAGGTTAAGGAGGAGGTCAGATATTTAATTGCTCAAAAGGCTAAAGACAAGCTCCCCAAGGAGGAGACTAATAAGAGAGAGAGTACAGAGAGAGGGCTGCCAGTATGTCCAGATAACTGTCTTCAGACCCTTTAGTCTTTTTACTTAGGAATTTCTGAGGTCTTCTAAAGCGAGTGACATGTTTAGACAAAAGCCAGAAGGAGTATTGGTATGATGAGGTAAGAGTGAGGGAGAATTGACGCTTATTTGAATCTAGAGGAGATGCCTTTTGGAAATTAGATGATCCAGACAGAAGGCTTTCTGAACTACTTTGGAAACCTTGGTCAAAAGATAGGGAATTATCAACAAGAGTGACTAGATCCCTTAAAATGGTGTTTAATTGGAGGGGTGTGTCACCTATGTGGTATAATGTCGAAATGTTTTGTTTATCAAAAAGAATTGTACTACATTTTTCATATTTTGTTAGAGGTCATTGTACTTGCACAAGTCATAACACAGTCTGATCTATACTGGACTCTTTAACCACTATCCACTGTTTCAGTGACTTTTTCCAGATTAAATTAATATTAGAGGCAGGACCTGCCTTTAACAAAGCCAGTTGATGCGGGTTCAAGGTTAACAGACTTTCAATATCCAGATTAGTGAAGTCTGAGATGATACATTCCATAGCTTTATATTTGAAACTAGTGAGACTAATGGCTGTATGGTCTCTAGGCATTACAATAGCTGTTTTCCAGGCTTCAGAAATGTAACTAATGGGGAGGCTTAGATTAAAGAGTTTTTAAGTGGGTGGGTTGGATAGGCCATAATTGGTGCTGATAATAAAGCAACATATGTTAACAGAGCTCATGGAGGAGGTGCTCTTAACCTTCTGAGAGGACTGAGAGAACTTGTACCATAATAATTATATCTACTAGCTGGAACTGTGAAATCTGTGAAGTATCTAAAGTTCACACTGACTACTACTTGTAGAATTTTAATGTTTTCTGCAAAATGGCTTGAAATGGGTCTTGACCTATCAACGTAATCTTGTTTGTTTCAAGCCTTTCTATTTCCCATAATCCATTTCAAGTCAGCTTTATATGAGTCATGCTAGACATAAAGAAGTAGTGGTGTATTCCCATATCATTGACAAGCTAGAACTTCCAATGAGTGACCTCCCAAACCTCCTGTAACAGCGGCACATGGGATATATGCAAATGACCCTTATGAACATCAGGTGTTTCAGCTATATGGCGATTCTGATTGCGCATGACTTTTACTTTTAAAGTCGTTTTAATAGACAATTTCAGGCCAAAAAAGCCAAACCCCACTAGCTATGGATATGTATATTTCGGCCTTGTTATGACCTCGTCAGCATAGCACAAGCAGAGTGTTTGACTAAGCATAAGAAACACAGGGTTGTTATACCCAGCATAGATGACCATTATCATTAGGGTAACTGCAAAATATCCCAACTAACAAATTAAAACAAAGAGTGAAAAACAATCAGTAAAACTAAATGAAAACTCCAGCCAAGCTAGAACTTCCAATGAGTGACCTCCAAAACCTCATTTGCATATATGCCATGTGCCTCTGTTACAGGAGGTTTGGGAGGTCACTCATTGTAAGTTCTAGCTTGGCTTGTGTGTGTGTGTGTGTGTGTGTGTGTGTGTGTGTGTGTGTGTGTGTGTATGTATGTGTATATATATATATATATATATATATATATATATATATATATATATATATATATATATAAAATACATGGATTCATATCATGGTAGCTTTGTGGGCTGGTTGATGTAAAATGGAGTAATCTTAGTTCTGAACCTTGAGAGACTTGGATTCTGTTGAATTTTTTTGTTTTGTTTTTGTTCAGTAAGATCAAAGTATGGTTTTTGTTTTCAATATAACATATAGTCTAAATTTGTATTGTTCATCATACTGGCTGAACTGTTGAAGTACAGTGAGGTCTGTTTGTTAGAAATACTTTTTTTTTTTTTTTTTTAACCAAAGAAGGGTACAGTATAAATGGAAGTTATCTTTGGCCCATTTGTTTTTCCTTTGTGTTTAGTAAGCACCAAATGCTTTTCCGATACAATGTACACCTCTAAATCTGTACCGTCTATCAGAAAGGACTGAATTGTTAACTGTGATAATTTATGGACCATTCTTTCTGGGATTTTCTGCCAAAGAGCTTAGAAAAAGTTTACAGGTCTGCAGATGCTAACATATCTGCAAGTCTTCCATTTTACCTTAGAAGGATGTTTTCAGATTTCCACAGGAATAGATATTAAACATGCCGATTGATATGATTATTGTAAACTACATACCGTTGCACCTGTGGTCCTGTTCATGGCTGCAAAAGGCCCAGGGTAGGTTAGTTTTATATTACGTTAACAAATTAAGCACAATAAAAGGAAATTATTTAAAAAAGGGAGGGGTATACAAGGGATAGTGGCACAGCAGGTAGGGCTGTCACCTCACAGTAAGAGGTTCCCTGGTTCGATTCTGTGCTGGGGTGCCTTCTGTGTGGTGTCTGCATGTCCTTGTTGTGTTCATTTGTGTTTTCTCTGGGTGCTCTGTTTTCCTCCCGCATTCCAAAGACATGAATTTGGTGGATTGGACACTCTAAATTGGGTGTAGGTGGCCTTAGGGGTGTGTGTGTGTTATGAAAGAACAGCCATGGCAGGGTAACTACTCATGTGGTATAAACATTGGCTCTAGATGATTGTCATTGTTGAAGTGATACCACAACCCCATGGGCAAAAATGGTGAAAAATCTGTCGTTTGTGTGTTGGATGGATGGTGATGGTCTGTGAGAAATAAATGATGAGAATTCATAGGCAAGGGTTAATCTATTCAGGAGATGCATTAGTTGCTATGTGCTGAAGCAATTTCTTGTCATTTGATTGTAGTACTATTCAATGGTTGTGATTAATGCTTTTGTTTCAGTTACTGAGTGTGAAACTCACTGTGCTCTTAGGATGTCATCAAAGCATATAGTTCCCTTCCCGAAGGTGCAGCAAGGTGGTTGTTGTGTCTTTCAGCTTTTCCCAGTTAGGGGTCGCCACAGCGGAACTCCAGTCCGCTAATGATTGGCAGTAGATTTTTACGTGCTGAGTTGCCAGCCCTGACGCACAACCTTCAACAAAGGTACGCCCATTCACGCATGTCTCCACACACAAGACGCTCTAGCTGAGAATTGAACAGGACAACGTCTAACTGTGAGGCAACAATGCTACCGCAGCACCACCACCGCAGTCTGTAGAGTTGGTTATTATCAAAGCAGAGGTACAAGGACTAAAGACAGCTATATGGGAGCTGTTAGGAGTTTTTTTTTTTTTTTTTTTGCCTCCCCTGTTCCCAGAAGAAGAAGATAAAGGACTCAAAGTCCATTGTGAAATTTGTTTTCAAACACATGCAGAATCCAGCATGCTGATCTTATACTTGGGTACGAAACCAGACAGGTATCCCACTGAATCCAGGAAGAAATGTAATGGAAATTGACCTGAGGCAGTAGCTGTCCTGTAGATACATTATCTGTTAGTTGCCTTAGGATTATGTTTCATAAAATAAGTAATTTTTCCTTATTTTTTTTTTTTTTCTTGTTTGCAATTTCCATATATCTTATTTTGCATCTGTCTTCAGTCAATGATTGCTTGCACTGCTGAGTACTTGTTTTAATGGTATTTCAAAACTTTTAAGAGAAGGATGTGCCCGGGAGACGTGAAAATGTAATATTTGTGTAGGTATTTCTGCATTTGTGGTTTAGATTATGCAGGTATGTGTACTTGATGAAATCTGTTGTAGATTTTTGGTCCTATATTTGCCCTCTGGGTTATATTCCTCTTGTGCATTTTAAAATGTAATACCTATAGTATTCCATGAATGAAAATGGGCTCCACAGTTGGCATCATGTTAAGGTGTGTGTCTGTGTGTGTGTCGTGTATACAGATGGGGGCTCTGACAGTAGTAATTTAAGGCTCCTATAAGGAATCATCTGCATGTACAAGAGTTAGGATTGGTGTCCAGCCATCATTCATGAGAACTTATTGATCATCATTTAAATGTTTAAGTTCCCATATATGCTTAGGACTGAGTGCTAGGAAAATGCAAGGTGTCCCTTGTACTGTGAAGACTGGAGAGTGGTCACTATTACAGTCTGAAAGTCTACCAACTGCATAAGTACATTATGTTTTGCTATTTGAAATAATAGACAATTTGCACTCTGTAATGACTCCAGACAGTCCTTATGAATAGATATATGTGCCAAACTAGTAAGTTCTGAATATTGAGGTTTATATTCATTGCTTGTTCATTAGCTGCTCAAGCTTTCCTGCTTGACTGAGTAGCTGCTCGCACATTATTGCTTACTCCTTTTAAGAACAACATGTTTGTAGTTGCTCTCACATTATTGTTTGCTGCATTTACCAGTAATGTGTTAGCAGCTGCTCGTTCCATTTAAGAGTAATTTGTTGGTGCCCAAAATTTATTCTTTTGTATGTTCCATGAGTTTACAGCCTCTTAGAAAATTAATACTAGGCTTTATGTCCGTTAGTGATTGACTTTTTTCACAGTTACAGTGACAATAGAGTGAGAAAAATAAAACAAAATTGGATGTGAGGTCAAGGGGCTTTGTCCCCTGGCAAAGAAATGCTTTTTTCATTTTATGTTTTCATGCATTTGCTTATAACCCAGAATGAATGGGCCAACTGGGTGCAGGTAAAAAATCTAATAGACAAGGTCCTTGAAAGAGAAAAAAAAAACAACTCCATGCAAAAGAAATTCCTTTCAACAATGCAAAAATTCAGCAAAGACTAATTCCTATATCAGCTGTATCCTGCAATATAGTTCTCTCCCTCGACAGATAAGCAACCTTTTCATCAACTCAACATGACCATATTGTGAGTCTCTCATCAGGGGTTCCCATAATTTTAGTATCAAAATTTTTAAAGAATTCCCTTTTGAAAAATGTTTATACCCACCTTTAGTATAAAAAATTCCTTTGACATAGATCTTTAAATAGAGTTTTACTGCAATTGTCTGCTTTACTGTGCCTGTTAAATAAAATTTTATTGCTGCTTTTACTGTTTCCAAACCTTTTTTTTTTTTTTGTTAGTTTCACTGTTTAAGTATTTACTGGCATTTTTCACTGTTTTAAGCTATCTGTTCTGTTCTGGTTTTCCCGCCAAGCAGTGTTTAAATAACTGATCTGTTAACTGTTTAAAACATTCATTAAAGCCTCCTTGCTGATTTTCTGTTTTTTCAAACATTTTTTGTGTCTCTCTGCTATTTTTCTGCTGTTTTAAACATTCTCTAGTCTATCCCACTGAAATTAAGGTAGCTGCTTCTGGAACTGTTTGTAGTGGTTTGTTTGTTCTGAGCACTTTTTCCAGGCCATCTTGGATTAGAAGGGGTGTATCTGCACTTTTTGAGACAATTATGCTGATTGGGACCAGTCTGGTAAAGAAAGGCCAGTCTAAAGCTTGGAATACGCATCCTCATTGGTCCTTTTGAATCTTTTTCACGTTTTTAGCTTCTGGTATTTAGTCCCGGCATTTGAGCAAGTTTCCGCTTGTTTGAGCATCATACAGCACCACGCACTGCCACACAGCTGTGCACCAAAGAGGGACGGCTAAATTCAACAAATTTTCCCTAAAACCCAGGCAGAAATATCCATCCCTTGAGCTCCTCCATAATCTATTCTGAATAGCCAACCCTAGTGACAACAGCCTACAACCCAGCATTAAGGACAGTTGGACTACCCTTGTTTCTCCTGCACCCTTGTTGATTTGGGTCTCTTGAGGCAATGTATGAATTGCCTCATGTACACCGACAACTCTCTACTAATAACACAGTCTAGTACAGAGTGCGAGAGATTTATTTACACCAAGAATCTGATCAAGTGCATGATTTTAATTTGAAATGGGATGCAGAAGCTGAATTAGATTGGAAAGAGCATATTTGGCAGATGAGATTAAATGCTTGTTTTGATCCAGGAATGAATGACAGGGAAAATAATAAAGTTGTGTTGAAGAGGAAAGGGTTAATGCATTGATTGAAAGGGTCATGTGATTTTAATTAAGTGTATTTAAGTAACTATGGAATGTTTTACAATCCGGTCTGAAGAAGTTCTTTTAAAGAATGAAAGTGCTTACTGGTTGTTATGTTATATAGAGTGTCTATTATATTTTTACTATCTGGTCCATTTTTATTTAATTTCTATGGTATTTCATTGGAATGAAATGGCTAGGCTTAAAATGACTTCTGGGTCGATAGCTTAGTAATCTCCTGTGATCCTAATAGTGATTACAAGGTGTCTAGGAAACTAAAAATGTGATAGAAATACAGGAAGCATGGTCTTCAATCAGATTGTTTTAAAAACAGTTACTACTTAAGTGCTTCATATCATGAATATAGCCAAAGCCTAACCATGTAAATGTTAGTGGCCAGAGCATAGGTATTTATATCTGAAAACTGTACACCTCCCAGTATACAATTTTCCATTAATGGCAATCTAACCCTTGGTTTTATAGGAGCCCAATGATACCTAAAATATTGCCTCATTTCAACCTACCTTAGAGGATGGCAATGTCACATTAGCATTATTTGGACAAAGAAATTTAATAATGTAATATAATTTTAACTAAGATGATTTTGATCCGTTACAATACCCTCTTATTCCAACTGTTAGCTGCCTAATCTTGAATAGTACTTCATTTACTTATAAAATATATTTTTTTTATTTACTGATTGGATGAAGATTTTTCAAATTATTTGATGTACGAAGCAATGCATGTATGTTTTATGTTGGTGGTGGTTTTTAATTTTTAAGCACTGTCTAACTCAACAGGTAGCACACATGCCTTTGGTGTACTATTCCCACACCAGATAGATGGATTGCTGACACTGCATTGCAGCTTAAGGGAAGTGCTGCACTCCTGAGTGTGTGTCCCTTGCATGAGATGTTAAACATAGGCCCCATCTGTCCGAGTCGGTGGTAGCTCAGATGTATGTAAAAGATTCCATGGCACCTACTAAAAAGGGAAAGGGAAGATCTGAAGTAGGCACTTCATTTGTCAGCAACCTTTCGGATATGGATCCGATCTCGGATCCGAGCTGGCAACTTCTACCACAGCATAGATCCGAGCTCCTAGCTCCTCCCTTTACCCATAATCCCCTGCCAACCCTGACTGACCCCAGATCTAGTTTGCCAAGCTACAAGCTGGATTTCGAGCTCCTGCTACTGAGTGAAGTTTTGTGAGAGAATTTTTTTCCTATTTCTATCTTTTTCGTCATGTGAGTGAGAGCGAGTGTTTAGGTACCCCATAGCCCTATATCTCTCTCAATTTAATTTATTTTGTGGTTATTTTTCCTCCCTACCCTCGCTGGTCGTAGTGTGTGTTTGTGGTGTGTGTAGGGGCCTAGTGAGTGTGTTTCTGTGCTACCATGTCGGAGGCCCCTAAAGCCATCTTTTCAAAGTGCACCGAGTGTGGCCATAAGCTTTCACCGGCGGATGGCCACACCCGGTGCATTAGGTGCCTTGGGGTTGAACACCTCTCCTCGGGATGCGCGATTTGCGCGGCGTTCAACCCCAGGGCACTTAAGGACCGGAGGTCGAAGCTGATTCTGGCGGGCCTTTTGCCCTCGGATTCGGCTCAGGCCTCCGGTGCTTCTGTGGCAGCTACCCAGCCCTTAGTGGTAGCCACCCCTGCCTCCCTCCCTCCAGTCGGGACTCAACCTCCCACTTGGGCTCCGGAGGAGAGGGAGGCCTGGAAGACTAAACGGAAAGAGAAGCACCATAAGCGGCGGGCCGAGGACTCCTCCTCGGCCTGCCAGCCAAATGAGCTTCTCCATCCAAATGAGCTTCTCCATCCAGAGCTTCTGGATCGCCTCCTCCTCGGCTCCGGTCCCCTTGCTTCTCACCGGGACCCAAGGAGGAGGGGACCCGGTCCCCGTCGAGGTCATCGATGCGGCACTCTAGGTCTGCCTCGGTGGCCTCTTCGAGGTCCACCTTTAGCATGTCAGATGCAGACATGGACCGGATGATGAGGAAGTTCATCCAGGCCCAGCTGCAGATGGGAGTGCTCTTGCCTCCCCCCCCCCCCTCCAGGGGGGAGCTCGACCCCATTTTTTGCTCCAATCGGTCCTTCTCCGACCCGCTTTCCGGGTTCGGAGCCGAGCCACATTGGATCCGGGGGTGGGTCGGAGCAGTACTGGTTACTTCGGCACCAACTGGTCCCTCGAGTTTGTCAGATCCGACCTCTCGGAGCAGTGGGCTGAGCTTCAGATCCGAGGGATTCTGTGTGACTTCGGCTCCGTCCCGGTTGGAGCACATGGGTCCTTCGGATCCGATGGTCTCGGCGCCGGGTCCGGTCCCCGCTTCGGATCCGAGTGGGAGCAGACTCTCGGATCCTATCGAGGGTGGCTCCCCCTCGGCTTTTGCTGTGGTGGAGAGGGCACTGTTGAGTGCCTCCGGTCCTGGCTTCGCCTCCCCCCTGCACTCCCTCTCAGCTGGTTCAGGCTCCCATCCACCCAGCCTTTGTGGCAGCCTGCTTCAGCGCCTCTGGGGATTCCTTTGGAACATGATATTGCTGGTGAGACTTCCTCAGACAGCCCCCCCGAAGAGGTTCCTCACAAGGCCAAGTGTAAGAGGAGGCACGTGGACTCCCCCGAGCCCCTTACGGAAGATACGGACTTAGATGAAGGGGAAGGCTCTCCAAGGTCACCCCCCGAGGATGTCTCCTTTGGAGACATCATGGAAATGCTCAGGATTAGGGGAGGGTGGTCTGCCCCCAAGGCTTCCTCCGATGAGTCCGTATTCCTAGAGGTGTTTGAAGCAGGGCCATCCCCCCGACCCCCTGGTGGACCTCATCTCCACCAGGGCTTTGAAGGAGCCGGACACTGTAGAGCCAGTCCCCAAGCACCCAGATAGGATCCTGAGTCCCCCTGCAGAAAGAACCCACTGGAGCAGAGGTTCCCCCGTGGATGCCATGTTGGTGGCGGCGGCCACCAAGATGGAGTTGGCTCAGGAGAGCTCCGCGGTCCACCCACCGAGCAAGGAGTCTCAGGTGATGGACCACCTTGGGAAGCGGGCCTTCAGTTTAGCAACCTTCTCCATGAGGGCACTGAACTATATGGCACACATCATCCGGATGCAGCGAGATCTAATAAAAGAATACGCTGCCTCCCCCCCAGAGTCCATGTCAGAAGGGGACAAGCAGCTGTACTCCTCCCGAATGTCCACTCTACATTCCGTTTCTAACACCTCTATGCGGCACTTATCTCACACCATGGAAGGAGCCACTAGAGCTGGCGGAGCCGGCCAGGTAATGAGGCGCCAAGCCTGGCTCCGACATTGTGACTTCTCGGAACCCTTTAAGGCGTCATTCGCGAATGCCCCCTTTGATGGTTCTGCACTGTTTGGCAAAACCGTTCACGACACTTTACTCCAGAGCGAGAAAGACTGGAAGATGTTGTCTGCCTTCGGAGTCCGCTTCTCTGCTCCCCAGAGGTCCTTTTCTAAGAACCAAAAGGATCAGAAGAAGATGTGGTTCCGGAAATCGCATCAGTCCCAGTCTGCTCCAGACAACTAGTCCTCTCGTGGCAGAGGAGGACAGGGAGGACACCGCCCTAGAGGCAGAGGGGGTCCCAGAAATTTTGGGTCCAGAGAACCCTTCTCTGAGAGGCCCACGCAGAACCCCTGAGGGGTTGCCTGGCTGCTCCACTCTGGAGGCAGTCGGGGGGGCATCTTTCGAGGCACCTAGCAATGTGGGAGTCCATAACAACAGATTGCTGGGTGCTTCGCATTATATCCAGAGGCTACCAAATTCCTTTTATTGTAACCCCCAAAATCAGAAGCCTCCCCGACGTACCACCCCATCAGAGGGAGGCGGCTGCTACAGAAATTCAGCAGCTTTTACAAAAAAAGAGCCATCCAACCCGTCCCCCCAGATCAGCTCGGATCAGGGTTTTACTCCAGGTTCTTTCTGGTGCCAAAAAAGACTGGGGACTTGAGGTCCATCCTCGACCTCTCTCTCTTGAACCTGGCAATACCCAAAGAAAAGTTCCAGATGGTCACACTACAATCTATTCTCCCCCTGTTACGGGAGAATGACTGGATGTGCTCGATAGACCTCAAGGATGCATACTATCACATTCTTGTGGACAGACGCTCCAGGAGGTTCCTCCGCTTCCGGCTGGGAGCCAGTCACTTTCAGTTCAGGGCCCTTCCCTTCAGTCTCACCTCAGCCCCCAGGGTGTTCACCAAGGTCTTGGCGGTTATAGCGGCCCACCTGAAGCTTCAGGGAATTCAGGTCTTTCCGTACCCGGACGACTGGCTCCTCATCGCCCCAACACAGCATCTGCTCTGTTCAAGCAGGGATTACTTCCACAATCTTGCTCCAAGCCTAGGGTTGACTGTCAACATGGCCAAATCCTCTCTGGCTCCTACACAGGTAATAGATTTCATAGGGGCGAAATTGGATTCCAGACTAATGCTTGCTTTCCTGACTCCCGATCGGCTTCGGAACCTGAGGTTGCATGTTCAAGCCATTCTCCAACTTCCTGCTCCACCGGCGGATTTGATCCTGAGGGCTCTAGGGTCCATGGCGGCAACAATTTCTCTGCTGCCCCTAGCCCGTCTAAATATGAGGGTCCTGCAGTGGACCCTCTGGGTGCAATGGTCCCTGTCTCGCAACCCCCTGTCCCATCCTATTCCCCTAAGCAAGGCTTGCAGAGGGTCGCTCATGTGGTGGCTCCAGTCCCCGAGCCTTCACACGGGACGACCATTCTCGATGCCTCCCCCCGTCGCCACAGTGACCACGGACACCTCTCGCCTGGGGTGGGGGGGGCACTATTCAGGCAGAACGGTCAAACGACATAGAGACCTCCTTGCATATCAATGTCCTAGAGATGAGGGCGGTGCTTTTGACATTGCAGGCACTCCACAGCCATCTTCCCATTGGGACGATTGCGGTACAAATGGACAACATGTCAGTTGTATGATACATCAACAAACGGGGGGGAACCAGGTCTTATCCTCTTTGTCGCGAGGCCAGGAGAGTGTGGGAATGGGTGATATCCACCAACCGCTTTCTCATTGCATCGCACATTCTGGGATGGTCCAACATCCTAGCGGACAGGCTCAGTCGTTCGATTCTGACCCCATACGAATGGTCTCTCAATCCTCTAGTAGTGAAACAAATATTTGCCCAATGGGGGCAACCTTGTTGCGATCTTTTTGCCTCTCCTTCAAATACCAAATGCAACAGTTACTTTGCTCTAATCCCCCCTCAGGGGGAGTCCCCGAGAGACACTCTGGTACATGCTTGGCCTCCCGGTCACCTTTATGCTTACCCTCCATTGCCCATGATGCTGAAGCTCTTACAGAAAGCCAGTCGGTTGGGGAGCAAAATGATCCTCATTGCCCCATTCTGGCCTCGTCAAATATGGTTCCCGTACCTGTGGTCTCATCTGATTCATCCACCCTGGATTCTGGATCCCCTCCCGGATCTCATTACTCACCCTCTGGGTCTTCCGACCCCCAACCTGGCCAACCTCAAGCTGACGGCTTGGTTGCTCCAGTTTCACTCCTGATAAGGACTCCCGGAATTTCCTCACCAGTCAAAGCCATCCTAGTAGCAGCACACAAACCGTCCACCAGAAGGGTCTATCGGAGTAAGTGGAAACATTTCTCCATCTGGGCGGAGCACCATCACTTAGACCCTTTCACGGCGCCTCTTACGTCGGTTTTGGATTTTCTAACTACCCTCTTTCATCAGGAGGCTAGCCGTTCTACAGTCAAGGTACAATTAGCAGCGATTTCGCATTATCATGTAGGGCATGAATCGGGCCCTTTAATTACCTCCAAGCTCTGTAAAGCTTTCCTCAAGGGTACCTTCCTTCTCAGACCTCCGGTCAGGGAGGTAGTACCCCCATGGGATTTATCTTTGGTTCTACAGGCCTTGACAAGCCCCCCTTTCAAGCAGGCAGCTACGGTTGATCTTAAATACCTCTCTTGCAAGACTGTCTTTCTGGTGGCCATTACTTCAGCTAAAAGGGTCTCTGAGCTTCAGGCTCTCTGTGTTAAACCGCCATATTTGGCCTTCCATCAGGATAGAGTTTACCCTCAGGATCAATCCGTCCTTTCTGCCTAAGGTATCTTCAGAAGCTAATATTAATCAGTCTATTAATCTTCCCATGTTCTTTCCCAATTATCAGAACAAAGGAGAGTACAAACTGCATTCTTTGGATGTGCACAGACAATTACGCTTTTATATTCATCGAACTGCTGGTCATAGGCAATCTGACCAGTTGTTTGTCTCCTTTGCCAAAACCAACTTAGGCAAGTCAGTTTCTAAAGTTACCTTGTCACGGTGGATAGCTAGTTGTATCCTCTTGGCTTATCAGAGTTCGGGAAGGCCTGCACCTCAGGGAGTCCGCGCTCATTCTACTAGGGCCGTCGCTACTTCGGCGGCTTTTAGATCTAGGGTCCCCTTGGATGATATTTTTTCAGCAGCCACTTGGGCTTCATCTCATACCTTTATCAGCCATTACAAATTGGATGTTGTTTCCAGAGGTAGGGCGTCCTTTGGCTCTGCAGTGCTCCGGAATATTCTTCCATAACGGCCACCCAGGATTCAGGTAGCTGGGGACTCTGTCCCAAAGGTTGCTGACAGATTTAGAAGTTATGTACTCACCATAACGTTCCATCTGAGTAGGTATCTTCATTTGTCTGCAACCATCCCCCCCTCCTTCCCCCTGACCTATGTGATTCTGTTTAGGATCGGTCTTAAATAAGCCCCTTCTGGGGCACAGTAACAGTTGTTATATCGGGCAAACTTGATCTGAGGTCAGTCAGGGTTGGCAGGGGATTATGGGTAAAGGGAGGAGCTAGGAGCTCTGATCTATGCTGTGGTAGAAGTTGCCAGCTCGGATCCAAGATCGGATCCGTATCCCAAAGTTTGCAGACAAATGAAGATACCTACTCAGATGGAACGTTATGGTGAGTACATAACTTCTAATTCTCTGCTACCCTGGCCAAATTTCCCCTAAACTGCATAAATATCACCTCGGGTCTCCCCCAAAAAAGGCCATTGGCCTAGTGGGAGTAACCAGGTCAACAAAGTGAAAATAAATAAATAACCAGGGCAGAGCACTGATCTCAGTGGACCATTTCCAGACTCAGCCCAGGAAAGCAAAAATACAGATGTTGACAGCAAAATCCTGATTAAGAAGTTTCATTAAGTGATTATCTATTACTGCTTGTGATAAGCTGCATTCTGTTCACACACATTTTAATGTAAAACTGAAAAAGCCAATATATTACAATTATAAATATTTACAACTCACAATATTAACTTTTATAGTACAGCTAGTTGTGGTGCAGTTTAGGAGCTGGATGGGGGGTGAGTATCCTGAGGAGAGAAAGCATGTTAGTACAGAACTGATGTGTAGAAGTAAGGAAAAAAGGGGTGATTGATTGGGAAAGGGATGTTGAAAAGGACTGTGGGGGGACAGAGGTATACAAAGGCTGATTTCATTGAAAAGAGAATGGTGAGAAGGAGATGTGATCTGAGATGGTGTTACTTTCCTTCTGCTTGTACATGCAGTCATAGCAGTGTGTGCCTGGTGGTTATTTCAGTGTAATCTGAGTTATTCTGTTCTGCTTGAAACCTGTGCAATAGGCATCTCCTAATAAACTAAGATCTGAAGTCTGCAAATGGTTTGATTTTTTTTTTTTTTTAGGTGTGTAAAGAGGGCTTCCCATATTTTGGGGGCAAGTGTGAAAGAAAAAAACTATGGTTAGTGCAGTGAGGCTTTGTAGTGGGAGCATGCAAAGAAGTAATTGGGGGGTTAAGAGATTTTAGGTTATTGTGCTGGGTCAGCTGGCTGGGTTTGGGGAATGCAATGTGAATAAGCCTTTGCATACAAATTCTTCATATAACGGATTAAAATAATCCTCCCGTACTAAGTGTCAGTGTCTTAATTCCGTTTATCATAACCTGTAAACTTTATCAAAACTATTAAAATTTATTTATTTATTTATTATTTATTTTACATTTGTTTACCGGGATAATCCGACTGGATACATGTCCATTTTCAGCGGAGGCCCGGGGAGAAAAGCTCCAACATCAGAAAAAAAACAAATATGAGTTACATACATACATACCAGTTTGTGGTTGGTTACAAATACATGTCATAGTGTTCTACAAACAAGGGAGGAAAGTTACTAGTATAAGAAATTAAGCAGCATACTTTAACACAGATCCCTCTAATCTCATTAGTGGTAGGACTGGAGAGATTCAGTAAAATGCCTTCTGCATAAGGATTCAAGGTAGCAATAAATTTTATGCCTAAAGGTTGTGAATAGGTATGTAAATTTCTTATTTGGCATGCAAAGTATTCTATACCCAGCACAAACAATAATGGCAATAAAGGATAGCCTTGATAGTTACCTCATATTGAGGAAAAACAAGAGGAGGCATCCCTCACCCAAACTTAATACAGCAATTTGATCATTTGTATACTATCATCAGGCCATTTATAAAAGAGTTTAGGAAGAACCCAGGTATTTGAGCATCTGTGAATATCTGACCCACGTTCTCCAAGAAGAGATATTCTATACATTCACTGGATGTAGTACATACCATTAACATTTTCTGTCTGTAACTCTTAGCTGAAGTAAAGCAATTTTTGTGTCATTCAGTAAAACTTCAACTACACTTGCGAGCGTCTCTACAGCTGACCAACACCTTTCACAAGGGCCAACTAAAAGTGTTATTTTAAAGCTTGTGCTATATGGAGAGAGGAAATCTTGTTCTAGGGCCCCTGTTGTGTGGCAAAGTAAGGGCTTTTTCCATCTTTCAAACAAGTTCCTTTCCTGGAAATGATGTCTTTAGAACCAGATTCTTTTGCCAGAGTCTAAGTTGTCATACTCCACATGCCTGTGACCCATATGCACTGCATCTAGCCTCATTTCTCCTTGTAAGTGGTGAGCCCACAGAATGGCTTCATATGACTGTTTAAGGCTGAGGATGGTTGGGCTACATGGCAGTTCTGGCCATAAGATGCTTGCCCAGCAGACAAACTCCTTTAAGACTGTCTCTGGGGGAAAGTCTAAGTAGCCCTAATTTTGGCAGCATCATCTCTGTTTTACTGCTGACAATCATTTTTTTGTGGACTGCTTTTAATTTGTCCCTCTCCCTCCAAACTTGTTTGCCAAAGGAGACTTGTGTAGGAACACCAGAATCTGGACATCATAACTCAGAGGCTGAGTGGCACATACAGGCCCATCCCCCATGATGAGGTGATTATCATCTGAGGGTGACAGCAGTTGCTGAAGCAGACGTCAGTGCATTAAGAAGTTCAGGGGGTGTGGAAAGACTTTGAGTGGCCTCAGAGATGATCTGGCAATCCATTTGGTGCCTCATTGGGAAAAAGGATCTCAGACAGTGCTAATCAAAGGTGTTGTCTTGATCTACCTTTCTGTGTTGCACCATTTTACAGTAGAGAAAAGTTTCCTTTATGAGACACAGTAGTGGTTTTGGTACTGAGTTTTTATTTGGTTGCAGTTGTTTTTTGTGCAACAAGTTTATTTTATTTTATGCTAATTAATGGCAGAGCTTGAAATCTTTGAGTTGGACTCTACCTCTGTAGTAGAAGTCATTGTAGTAGTCAAAGACTTTTATGGCGCTAAGGCAGCAGGTAAAGATGACATCCAAAAAGAGGTAGCATGGCTAATATACCACTGAAGTTTTACAATGAAATTGTAGACAATACCTTTGGACTGTCAAGATTGATGTGATGGCCACCATCTTTTGAGAAAGGTGGGAAGATGAAAAAAACACACTGAACAACTGGAGAAATAGTCACCATCCACTTTTACTGTGTTCCTAGTACTTAGGCATCAAGCCTTCCAGGGAAGAATCATGCACAAGAATGATGTACTTTATATACATTTCACTACATTCATTATTCAATTCAATTACACAATAATTGATCAATTAATCAGTGAGTCAAAGAAATTAAAATCTAAAGTGCATCCTGAGCAGTAAAGTGCTTCAGAAACATTCAAAGTGCATCAAAACATATAAAGTGCACCCCTTACATTCCTATTGCATTTAACATTATAATTTAAGAAGTTAATACAAAAGCACTTCTGCATCTCTAGATTAACAAATACCAAAACAGTTTGCCCTACAATGGTTGATCAATTAATCAATGAGTGAAGAAAATTTAAATCTAAAGTGCATCCTGAGCAATTAAAGTGCTTCAGAAACAAGTGCATCAAAAAACTTAAACAAATGCAACCTCTTACATTCCTATTGCATTTAACTTAATAGTTTAATAAGTTCATGCCAATGCACCTATACATCTTTAGATTAACAAATGCTTAAATATTTAAATATTTTACCCTATACATATAAATCATTCATCCTATATATCTATGCATTTATAAAATAATGCATACTAAAACATTTCATCCTATACATGTAAATCTAACTCCATATTAAGCCCATGGGGCCACAAATTTCCAAAATTAATAATATATCCACTTTCCATTCTTAACAAAATGCACCCATATTCCATGTCTTGTACTGCATAAGGTTTGTTTAAAACAGAAAAAAATAAACTGCTAGTGTTACCATTGTGAACAGCGTGGAAATGCTGGGCCACAGGATTATTAAGCCTAACATGCCTTGCATCCCCCAAATGCTCCATAATTCTTATTTTTACCATTCTTCTGGTTTGGCTTATATACCACTTTACAGGTAAACAATCACATTCAATGGCATAAACAACCCCACTGGTATTGCAATTGTAAGATGCCAGGGCAATGAACTTCTTTCCATTAATCAAAGTACCTGAAATGTTCTTGACTTTGCCACACACCTTGCACCTTCCACATCTGAAGGTGCCTACTGTTTTAGAACCAGTTCCATCCTACTTACCCTACTGTTCAATAATTCCTTCAGGTTGTGAAATCTACTATGAGAAAAAACAACCCTGCCCTTGATAATGTTGGCCACTTCCTCATCCTGCTGTATAATAGGCCAAAACCTGTGCACTAAAGCCTTTAGTGTAGCTGAAAAAGGGGAAAATTTGTTAACAAAAAATATAGCATCCTTGCCCACTTTTATAATCTCCACGCCCATGATATATTGCATGACTCCATACTCTCCGACCAGCAATTTGCTTTCTCACTTTTTCCTCAGCCCGATTTAACACCTGGCTAGAATACCCGCTCTTCGCCAACTTGCATCTAACAATGTTAAATTCCCCACCCAATGTGGTTCTGTCATGAACATTGTCACTAATGCGCTTGAATTCTCTATAAGGGAGATAATCAAGTAAATATTCTGGATGCATGCTGTCTGCACTCAAAAAATCATTAGCCGCTGTTTCCTTATAAAATGGTTTAAAAGACACTAACTTGTCTTTATCCACAAAGAACTCCAAATCTAGAAACTGTATCTTATGTCTATGAGTTTGATAGGATACTGTGATGCCATACTGATTCTGATTTAGTTCCAACATGAATTGTTCAAAAAGACTAATCTCCCCCTCTACATATAACAAACAAATCATCAATATAGCATTTGAAAACTATAACATTTTCCAAAAAATATGTATTCCTATAAACACAGCTCTCCTCAAAAAACCCCATAAAAATTATGGCATAAGATAGGGCAAAAAATGCCCCCATAGCAGTTCCTGTTCTCTGTAGAAAAAATTGTTCTCAAAACTAAATACATTGTGTGCAGACTCCAACAGCTGTAAAATATAACTTGTTCTGGGACCTTCCCCCAATAGTCTGGCTACTGCTTCCAGACCCCACTGATGAGAAATATTGGTATACAAGGACTTTGCATCAACAGTTGCCCAGAAAAATTCCTCTTGCCACTCAGTACCTCCCAAAGTGTCTGTGAGCTCTTTACCATTTCTAATGTGTGAAGGAACTCTCTTCAAATGCTCTTTCAGCTGTGCATCCAGAAAAATGCGGGTCTATATTATATATATTCAAAGTTTCAAAACTTCGAATCCCATATGTTCGACAACATGTGATCGAAGTTTGAAACTTCGAATATATAATAAAACATCAAAAAAAAAAAAATAAAACTTACCTTAATGTTGCGCCCCCCCCCACACCCCCCTACTTAAGTATACCAACTCCGAGATCGCACTTCAGTGCAGAAAAGGGAAATTCTTCCATTCTGCACTGTACAGCGCCATTACATTTAACCCTTCGAACTTTTCAAAGTTCGATCATATGGTGTTGACCATATGACATTCCAACTTTGAAAAGTTCGTTCATGTAATAGGAACCCGAAAAATGCCAATATTCTGGAGATATCCCCCTACCCCTGACACTGTGCGTCTCCCAGGGGAATTTAAGTCCTTGTGTACCTTGGGAATGTCATAAAACTTAGCCATTCTACGATATTTTACATGTAACTTTTTGACATCAGTGGTGGAAAAAAAGGTGGGAAGATGCCCAAACTATTGGGGAAATTGCTCTTCAGAAAAAACTGAGCCAAAAACACTGGAAAAAGAACTGGCACTAGTTGAACCTCCTTAAGGATGAATAAAAATTTAACACTGGCTGAGGAAGAATGGACCAACTCAGTTAAGCAGTATTGTGTGTGTGAGGGAGCATTGATAATCTAGCTTACTTTTATGATTGTGTACCTTAGCATATCCTGCAGGAGGATGAATATTACCACTGATGCAGATGTAGGAACTCTGTAAAGATTATCTGCATTCTTAGAATTAAGTCAAATTCATTTAAGTTGTGTGGAGCTTTTCCAAGGGTATATTGTCACCGCCACCATTCACAGTTTTCATGGATGGGATATTAACATGCCTCCAGGGGGTAGACTGTACCAGACTGGAGACCTAGAGGTGGCACCTTTGCAGTTGACTGTCATTTTGGCATCATCTAATCATTGCATTTCATTTGCATTCTTTCACTGCTTGGTATGATGACCCTGGGATGAAAATCATTCCTCCTAATCTGAGGGTATAATCATCTGAAAGAGTTGATTGCAATCTTCAGGTATTTCTGTATGTTACTCTGACATTGTGCTTTGGTATAAGGTGAAGCATAGCAAGTGAATCCATGATAATGAAACAGGAGCATATTTATCAGATACAAGTCTAGATTTATGCATCAGTCTACATCCCCTGACCTCATTTGATGGTCACATGCTGCTTATAATGGATATACAGCATCCCAGTAAAAACCTTTTGGCATGGAACTTAAAACCACTAAGAAACCCCCTACAGGAACTACTTTTCCTGTGAGAAGCAAAGTACCAGCAACCATCTGCATTCAGCCTGTTATGATCGACTCCAGGGCACTGCACCTTGGAGAAAAGGTAGAGATTAAAAAATGTTGATATTGTGTTGGTTTCAGTCCAAACACTCTTACCCCTTTTGATTTTCAAAACAGCTGCCTTCCATCCATAGCAAATGAAAGAACAGGCAATAATCTGGTTTCTGTGCATGTCAGAGGACCTGCTGCCCATGGCAGGGCAGAGATGTGTGCAGTCTAGTAGTGGGTTTGTGGAGCTGCTGCTCTTTAGAGTGAGAAAAGCAAAGTGAGGTGATCCAGACATCGTATAAGGACATCCACTGGGAAGATGTTGCTCAGAAGGTCTAATGGCATACCTCACTGAGAGAAGGTCCAAGGCAGATACTGGACAAGCTGGAGAGAATTTTGTCTGGACTGCCTGAGAAAACTTAAGGATTCCCCTAGTATGAGCTATAATATGTGGCTGAGAAAAGGGGAGCTTGTCTTCTTTGTTGCATCTGCAGCCCTCCCCAGAAGAAACAGAAAGGGAATGTGTGAGTATTTATTATGCAGGAATACCACTGTGTGATGTATTTGACTGTCACAAATGCCAGTTTCCAATGTTTTATTAGATGGTCTTTTGGAGTTGTATACCATAAGATAGCTCTTAACATCACCTCACCTTTTCTTGGAGAACTTAATGAACTTATTTAACAGGGTATGTGAATCCATTTTTCAAGAACAATTTTTTTGTGAAGACATTAGTTTGAAAAGCAAGGGGGAATGGAATATATATATGAACTGATTAACATGCTGTAGGGAGCCAAAAGGAAATGGTGAGAGCAAGTGCAGATATAAGGAAACTGCAGAGACAATGACCAGGCATCAAGGTTGAACTTTAGACCATGCTGCTCTGAGGAAATAACCTAAACCATACTGCCCATCCAGTTTAGATGACTGAAATGTATTTTGATCTTGCAGACAATAGGTTGTCATACCTAATGGTAATCGCATGAAGCCAGTGAAAGTAATATGCAGATGTAGTGTTCCCATGATAGATAAGATAAATCAATCATGCCCACGGAGTGGTGAGATGCTGTGTGTGTTACTCAATGCCAAAAGCAATGACTGTCTAGAAAATGCTCTTGTAACACATCTCCAGCACTGTAGGTTGCACCTCTTTACTCAGTTATTGAAAGTATGTGAATCATAAATGCACTATATACAATGCATTCAAAAGTATGAGTTAATTCTGTATATGTCTTATAAGTAAAGTATAGTAAAAAAAAAAAACAAAAGTGATTTCTTGATTTTGCTTCATTTAAGTGTTTTAGCATATGCTGATTGCAACAATTCATACCTGCTCATCAAAAATGAGCAAGCTGTCTGTGTCCTGGCACGTAGCACCTCAAAAGTGCTATTCATCCACTTCTTAACAGTATATTAAACTAAAATACATCATTTGATGTGAGCTTTTGCCAGCTGCACCAGGAGAAGTAGGGCAGTGAATGTGTAACATATGCCAGCACAGCTAGTTGGAAGTTTGCAAAGAATTATGTCATTTGTATATCTAACTGATTTGTACAGATGCTTGTGTTTAAAAATGTATTTGTAAATTTGCTTATGTCAAAAATATATCAACAGTGTGCCCTGCTGGACAGAAAAAGAAATATACATGCATTATTGTAATTGTTTAAATGTATACATTTTAACATAGGATACTGGAAGAGAAGAGGTTGATCTCAAACTTTAAAATGGTCAGAAATTAAATTACTGGGCCTAGGCCATAAAGATGTTATCTCACAGTTTTGAATAAAGCCAGAAATGCAGTGTCTGTAAGAAGTGTGATTTATTAGCTCCTGTAGGAAGAGTGGGACTGTTTTATGGTTTTATGACTTCAGAAGCTGCAGCAGATCTTAGCAAGGCTTTCTGTGTGTGTATTTTTAACACACAGTGCTAAATCTTGGCAGGTTCTAGGAATAGGGGGGGGGGTGTTGCATGGGAACCAGAAGTCAGATGACCAGATGTATGTGATGTCATTCTGTAATCTAGGACAAAAATAATGTTTAATACTAGTTGAGACTGAAGTCTCGGGGCAGTCTGTTTTTGGAACCTGACATCGAAGGATGACACACCTATTTCATCTAGTCTTGCTGTAGTAAGTGGCCAGGGAAATAGTGACTCTTGATCAGTCAGGAAAATATAGTGAGATTAGTTAAGTATTGTTTTTCTGTAACTGTGTGAACCGGTCTACCTGTGTTATTATTAATATTTCCTGTGACTGGTGGTAATTGTAAATAGATATTTAGTTCTGTTATTTATTATTAAATATATTTAAACTTTTCATTGTGACTGTTCCTTTAGAGAATATTTTAACCTTTGAAAGTACTCATATCTGTCTGGTGACTCTCTGGCCACTCCTGAAAGCTTTGGTCAAACTGTCATTCATATTAATATTCATTTTACTCAGTATAATTGGGTACCCTTGTCAGAGCCTTAGAGTAGCTGGTTTGGGAGTGTCTGGTAGCAGTAACTACCTTATAGCCTGGGAAGAAGGGGGCATACCTAGTAAACTTGTGCCAGCCTTTCCCAGGTGTGTGTGTGTGTGTGTGTGTGTGTGTGTGTGTGTGTGTGTGTGTGTGTGTGTGTGCATTTCAAATCTCAGAGAGCATGTGTGAGCTACTTGGGAAATGAAGCTCTGGTTTCACAGAGAGAGTGTTAGAGGACTTGGCTTGGACACTCTGCTGAGGAATTAAATCTGTAGCTGTGCCAGTGGGGAGCTTTACTGGGGACCTGGGGAGAGACGGAGAGAGAAACCCAGACCCCAGGCTGAGTGTGTTCTCTCTGTGCTCTTAAGGGAAATTGTGCCTGATGCAGACAGCTGCATCTGGAAATACTGGGTGTATCAATTTTTTTCCAGGTGAATGTCCCTCTCTGGTGTCAGTGGTGAGGATTCAGGCTCCTTGATTACTGACCCCAGAGGGGGTAGTCACACATCAATTAAAACAAGGAAGAACTGTTGCAGTGGTACATAATACAATATAAATGGACAAGATGTGTGAAAAAGAATGCATCCTTTACTGACTTTATCAGGTTGGAAAGCAGTGGCCATCAACTGTCATTAAAGCTCCTCTCCTATCAAACAAGCATAATCACATCAGCAGTATGGGTTATGGTAGTAAACACAAGCAAAATACCAAACCTCCCAACACACTTTCACATTATAAGAAGTCTGTTACCATACATGACTTGAGAGTTACAACCACAAAACAGATTGTAATGCTTTTCTGGACCTTATCTTTACATATTGGTAATTATGTCTTGTAACCTTGGAGTGGGGTCAGAGATCTCGCATTTGATAACATCATAAATAACAGTAGCAGTTCAGTCAAGGCATTTTTGCAGAAAAGGAGATTTGTGTAACAGTCTTTTTCTTTAAAACATTATATTTGGTCTGTTCCAGTGCTTTAATTATTCTTGGTGACTTGCAGTGGGAGATGCATTTTTGAGGCAGTCTTGACATATCACTCAAGATGTAGGGCAATTAAGATATTTCCTCTTGGGTTAAAACACCTTATAGTCCAGCAAGATGTCTAGGTTTTGTCAAGTCCTATATGCAAAAGAATGTTGTGTTTGACAACCTTTTTACATTTTAACAATTTCTTTGTATTTTGTATTTACAGAGTTAATGGAGGTAATGTTTGATTTATAACCTCCGGAACTGCTCTTGCCACCTTCAAAGCACATCCAATTTAGTGTGAGTAAACTTGACTGCCAGAATGAAATGTTTGTTGCAAATGGAGTCTGGTATCTTGGATCTCTCGTAGTCCTGTTTCAACTAAAGACCAGTGAAGAAGTAAAACCATTTTCGAACTGAAACATTATTCTTCAATACAGAGATTATTACTTCCCATTCACAAAGAAACCCATCTATATTTCAAGAGAAGCAACTGTTCCAACATTTGGATGCATATAAATTCCACAAAGAAAGCAGTGGGATGTTTGTTATACTTTTAAGGATATGTGCTGTCCTGAATAAGTGGATTATGCCTCTTCACCTAGAAAATAATGCCCACTTTAAATGAAGTTGTTGCTGCAGATAGCATTTTCTGTTCTGCAGAAACTCCCACTGACTTGTAGAGTTGTGCAGTTCATAATTTATTTTTGGTGAAAGAACATCAGTATGTTTTTCAGAAGCAAAAGTGGATCTTAACCTGATTGGTCAGACTGACAACTAAATACATTTAACATTGTAAGCAGCATTGTGCTGAATGAAACAAAGGTAACTACTAAAAAGGTAGCTGGAATTTGTGTTTAACCATGTTTTAGGCATCCAGTGAGATGCACAGGAGCATATTCCTAGTAATTAATCTGGTTCAAATTTGTTTTCTGGTCATAATTGGTAACCATATAGTAAGTGAGGATAACTAGCACTAACAAAAGAGTAGTTGAAGACAAAACAGTTTCTAAAAATAACTGGTTAAGTGTGTGTTGGGTGGGGGAGATCTCTGACTTTGATGTTAAAAGGCAAATTTGGAATACAGAGAGAGGGGCATTTTTTGAGATGTCATTGAGCGTCTTCTGTGTGTAGGCATGCATGAATGGGCGTGCCTTCGTTGAAGGTTGTGCGTCAGGGCTGGTAACTCGGCATGTAAAAATCCACTGCCAAACATTAGCGGACCGGAGTTCCGCTGTGGCGACCCCTAACCGGGATAAGCCGAAAGACACAACAACATTGTGCACACATGGCATCATTGTTCACGGGATTTCAGGTTTTGCTATAGCACTGTGTAGCATTGCTACAATACCTTTTTTTTTTTTTTTTTTTTTTTTATAACTTTTATCCTTGTTGAACTTGGAAGCTGCAATTCTCATTGGTGAAGTCAGAACAACCTGTGTCATGTATCAACGGATGGAGGCATATACAGTTTTATAGATGCAGCATTCAAACACATTATAAGACAAATTTATTTTGGAAAGAAGTACGAACCTTGGTATATGATCAGTCTTTTTTTTCCCAAGCAGATCCTTTGTAAGAAATGTGAATATTTTTCCTTTATATTAAAGTTGTATCATTTGCCTTTACTAGGTAATAAAGTAGCCAAGGACACATGATAATGAACTAAGAGCATTTTATGTTTCATTCCTCTTTGTGTTGGAAGATTTAACGAGTACATTTGTATTTATAACCTTGACATGATGTGTAAGATTCAAGCATGTTGCCAAGTTGTATTTATTTTGAGGAAAAAGATCCAGTTATGCTACAGTGTAATTAGGTGCTGAAGCAATAATATTTTGATTGCATTTTATTTTACGATGTTGATCAGGTTGTCCACCTGGCAGAGCACGCCAACATTTTTTTGCACAAAAATATATAGAAACTTAATGTCCTTTATACCAGTACATTTTTTTCTGACTGATGAATTGTTAGCAAAGAAATGTTATAGCGTGTTCAGAGTTGCTTAACAATTTTTTTCCTAACCACTTTAAAATCAAGTTGGTTATTTGCATCATTGCTCATATCAATGATATACATGAGCAACCGAGCAGCAACTTTAGATAGGCTCAGACAGCATGGACTAGAATTGAATCCATTCTTAGCAATAAGCAGTGCAAACTACCCTAAGCTGCATCTTATAATGGTAAGAAAAAGATCACCTAGGTGATGTAGTTATGTGGGATAGCTGCTGTAAATGTAGATGGCTCACTTACTTTGTGTTATGAGCAATTATTACCTATGCTTTCACCTTTGGCTCAGATCTCTCACAATGACTTCTGTTTGCCTTAATACTGTCCCCCCTAGATGACAGTTGACACCCTGTTATAAAGGCAGATAAAATGTTTTATTCTTTTCATTTGTTGACTGGGCAAGCCCACTAGATGTATGTCCCTTTTTAGGGAGACCCATGAGCATCATCTGGTTAAATGATTTGCTCAGTCACGCAGTTGGTTAATGAAAGTAGAAAGAATCAAACCGTGGACTACAAGAAACTGCTCATTATCAGAACAAAGCTGTAATGCTTGGCTCTAACTGCCAGACTGTTTGGTTAAGACAACATGTAGGGAATTGGCTCTTATGTAATCTTAATTATGAATCACTTTGGACTTTGATATGCATTTTTAATGTGTAGTCTTAATGCTTTGTAAGCCTAAAGTAAACAAATGTTGGTACACAGATCATGCAAAGTAATACTTGGTAAGTTTGAACTGAAACAAATGTTACAGTTGTCTTGAGTACAAGCCAGGTACACCAAGTCCCAAGATAACAGTAATTCAGTATGTTTAACCATGGCACTTTATTAATGTATAAACATTGTCAAAGTAGTGTGAATCTACCTTTATTAAGAATCTTGCAAAAGAGAACTTTATCACAGGACACTAAACCAGCAAAAAGCTTGCCATGGGCAGATTCATAAGCATTGTATCTGTGATGTAGGGTTGGTATAGGCCAAGTAACTATATGCTGTCTTAACCATATGGGCATTCCTAAAACTTGTGACAACTTCAGCACTCCCTCCAGTGGGAGAATTCATGTAGCTGTATTCCCCATTACAATATATGGTAGTGAGGTGTCCTCCCTGGGTATGGACAGTGAGCTGTAAAAGTTGTAAATATGCTGAACCCTGTCTGTCTGAAAGTAAATTCACTGAGATATTAAATCATGTTGTAGCAACAAGCTTTACTGATCCCAGAATAGATCAACAGCTTCTTATATATACAAGAAGAAAATGTAATTAGGCATACTATGAAGACTAACATAAATACACAAAACAAAGTATTGTCAAGCTTAGGTGGTACCTTCTGGAATATTATTTTTAGTCACAATTCATAATCTTTAACAGCAAAATCATGTAATTGTCATCGAGTGACAGCTCATCCTGTTACATTTCAGAATCTTCTCAAATTTGAGCAAGTTTCCCATAATCACTTATATTTTATTTTATTTATTTTACATTTGTTGACCAGGCTAGTCTAGCTGGATATATGTCCATTTTTAGTAGAGGCCCGGGGAGAAAAGCTCCAGTATTAATTACAAAATTACAAAACAAGTATTATTGTGACATAAACATATTATTAATTACAATGAAATTTAACATAAAAATTGATTAAAAAAATGCGTTGAGGTGAAAAGGGAAAGGTATTAGAGATATGAGGAAGAAAAAGAATAGAGAAGAAGTGAGAAAGAAATAAGAAAAAGAAAAGAGGAGAGGGTTAGACTGGGTTAGTACAGGAGCAAATCCAGTGTTTATTATTACTTTACTTTATTACTTATAGTAATTTTCCTTTACACAGACAATATTACACTCATTACATTTACCTGATTTTACTTGTGAAGGAATGGTAAAGCCATAGGTCAAAACCATAAAAAATGGGTCCCCTGTCTGATAAACAGGGGATTACACATTGACATAACAGCCTTCTTCATCACTGAAAACCTTGGATGTATGTACATTCAAGATTTTCTAGTCATAATAGTTAACACCTAAAAATGTTACCGTTGCTGAAAGCTAAGGTATGACCCATCTTCCATTACACTTTTGCATTTGGTCATCCTTCTTGAGAGTATCTTGAATACTGACAGTAGAAAGCTTTGCAGTAAATAGAGGATGCTAGAAGAGCTTATGTTTGTTACTTGACTGGAAGTCATTTAGGTTCCTTGAGAGAAACTTTGTCTAACATATGGAAATCTTTAACTGGAAGGAGGAGACCATAATCTAAAGTTAACAGTAACTCTATAACTAATAATGGTGGCATTGGAATGATCCACTTGTGGGTTTCACATAAGAATAATTCATACTGAGTAAGGAAGCACTAGTGTCAAATAAGAAGATAAATAGCAAAGTATGTCCTTGCTGATACACAATCTATACTTGTAAATTTCAAAACTGTACAAATTGTGCACACAGCTGAATACACACATCATTAACAACAAAGAAATTAATAAAACAGAACTTTAAGAATCTTCAGTGATCCCTAGGCCTAATTCTAAGACTGTTACCTTCCTGCAAGATAACACTAGTGACACAAAAAATAAATATAAAATGAATATACTAAGAACACATCTCGCTAAAAGGACCTGTACACACAATGCTCTTCTAGCATCCCCAAAAAGTGTCTGTGTATTCTTTGCAGTGAATATTCAGTTGCCTAAACTCGCCCCTCTTAACGGATGTTAAATTTAACAGCATTGCTGCAGCTAATGAAAACCAGAGCAAGGGATTGTGAAAGGTAACAATAATGGACTGAGACCCCTAATGAAAATGTTCCCATAACAAAGCTGATAAAGTCAAACAGAAGCACAAACCAGTCCAAAAAACAAAAATAACCAAGTGAAGAAACTGGATTAGACCCACTCACCAAAAAGGATGACTCAGTAGTGTAAATCATAAAACCACTTTATTTGAACCAGTACATAAATCTAAGAACAAAATAGATGAGCGCTTTCGTCTAGGTAATCTAGACTTCATCAGACAACAGTTAAAACATAGATACTTTCTTTTATACAAACCATACAGGAAGTGACACAATTTAAAGTTAATTAGGGCAGATAACTGACTTTACATTAAATATTCATGAAGTGAATAAAATAAAATGAAATCCTAAGTATAACAACAAACTACAAGACACAAAACCCCCACAGCAGTATGAATACAAGTTAAATACATTAAATCTAAAAAATGAAATTGCAAATATGTAAAAAGACTGATGGTATGCAATAGAATAAATAACATTTAAAACCATGTAAAATACAATATGGTATCTGTGTGTGTGTGTGTGTGTGTGTGTGTGTGTGTGTGTGTGTGTGTGTGTGTGTGTGTGTGTGTGTGTAACAATAATTATTTGGAAGGTCAAATTATCTCTCCAGTGCTTTTAATTTCAGTAAGGAGCTGATGGAAATATTTTCGTTTAAGCCTTGCCATTTCCCTGCATTCAGGTGTAGCTGCCAATGTAATTCTCTTTTTACCAACAATAGTGACCATGCTCCTCCTCTAACATCCGTGTTGATACTGTCTATAAAAAAGAATAAAAATGTATGGTGGTTGTTCTCCATTATGTGCTTACTTAATGCATTGGTGTCTTTAGTATTTTTAATATCATATCATATCATTCGTAGATGCGATTCTTCAGCTTCCGGTCAGTCTTTGAAAAAAACACTGGTGCCTTGAAAAAGACAAGCCAAGATATACTGCTTTATAAAACTGCATAAAACTATTAAAAGTCATACAACTACAAATATTGGTTTCATATTTATATATAATTATGCTTTCAGTTTTCTGTTGACCAAAAAACATTTAATATTCATCATTTCATTCAACCTTGGCAACACATCTGCTCCAAGCTTTAATTGCCACAAAGTTTCTTTCCTTTCTACTTTATTTTTCATACTGCTTCCCCTCAAGTCTCCTTTAACATTTTCCAACACCGAAAAAATTACTTTTTTATTATTATTGTTATTAAATGTACATCTCACAGTGTGTCTGTAAAGGGCATTATTAACACATTTTGTTTTTATAGCATAACAATGTTCTTTTATACATTTACTAAGGCTTCTTGTAGTCATTCCTATATAATATGCAGGACAGCCTGAACAAAGAGCAACGTAAACCACATTATTAGTTTTACAATTATATCTTCCTTCTATACTTATAGTCTTATCATAATGTTCAAAGTTAATAAAAGGCCCCTCCAAAATGTACCTACAGGCACTACAATTATAGCATCTATCAAAAATATGCTTCAGTATAACACTCTCATTTCATCCCCAGTAACTAGTAAGACTAAAGGTATGTTTAAATGCTATAATTGTAGTATAATTGTAGTAGGTTATTAGCCTATCACAGATCTAAAATTATTTTCATGTTTAAGAATGGACCAGTTTTTCATTAAAATATCCTTTAAAATGAAACTCTCATCAGTAAAAACAGTAATAAATGAGGTTTTAAAATCTCTACTTTCTTCCACTATGCTGATGTCATGAGTGTTGGATGAAGGTGAGATAATGGATGTACTATCACCAGAAAGTAAGGGGAGGTAAAAACCTCTCTCCCTTCTGTTAACAACCTCAGTCATAATGTTAATAATAAATTTGTAAGGGTAACCTCTTCTTAGAAACATTTCTTTCAGCGTATCACATTCATTCAGAAATTTTTCCATTAAAGACACCATGCGTGCTGCATGCACAAATTGGCCTTTAACAATAGCCTTCTTTTGTTTCGTAGGGTGGGTGCTAGAATAATGCAGTAGAGAGAATAGGGATTTTTTTCTAAAAATCTTTGAAACTAACTTCTTATCCTGATGGTTCTTGAGTAAATGGATGTCAAGGAAAGAAATCATATTAGAATCACTAGTGTGGGTAAACTTTAAGAAATCAGTGGTGGTTCCAATATATGCAATACAATCATTAACAAGTTCATTAAGTCCATCCCATAAAATAAACATATCATCTAGAAACCTGGTATAAAACTTAATATATCCAAAATACTTTGAGGGGAAAAAATAGCTCACCACATGCTGACCCCATGGCCACTCCCTCTTGCTATAAATATATTTCCTTATTAAAAAGTATAAAATTGTTTTTGAGAAACATTTCCATCAAGTGTACATAAACCAGAACATCAAAGTGTGCTATACCTTTCTCATAAAGGTATTCTGTGAACCAGTCTAACCCTGTCTCATGGGGTATTACTGAATATAAATCCTTGATATCAATGGTAATAAACATATAGGTATCTTTAAAAGGTATTTTATCAATTGCTTCTAAAAAAAACTCCATGAGTCCTTACAAATGTGTGTTTCATTGAGTACATGTTCTTTTAACTTGTTGTCCAAATATTTTGCCAAGGGGTGAGTGATAGCACCATCAACTATGGGGCGCATAGGTGGTTTTGTGAGATCCTTGTATAATTTTGGTAATCCAAACATTACAGATAGTCTGGGGTAGGAAACTGATAGGTAATTAAGCATATCAATAGTAATTGATCCTTCAATGAAAAGATCTTGTAGTTCATTTTTTATTTTGTTATATGACGCATTAAGCATATCAGTAGTAATTGATCCTTCAATGAAAAGATCTTGTAGTTCATTTTTTATTTTGTTATATGACGCATTAAGCATATCAGTAGTAATTGATCCTTCAATGAAAAGATCTTGTAGTTCATTTTTTATTTTGTTATATGACGCATTTAACTCATTTAGAGAAGCTTTTGTGTACGCTTTTCTTTCTAAAATAAATAACATCTTCTCATTATAATCCTCATAGTTCATTAAAACTACCCCACCCCCTTATCTGGTTTCATAATTCTAGTTGTATGCGCAAAAACCTTTATTTCATCAATTAAATTTTTTCATTTACATTAATATTCCTATATGAGAACTTGGAATTACGTATGTCAGGTTCACAAATGTTCTTGAATAGTTCAACCACAGGGGGAAGTGGAGGGTTGCAAGTGCTAGATATAGCCAAAGGATTGACGAAAGAAGCAGAAAAGGAATTATTAAAAAGAGTTTTCAAATTTAATTTACGTGTGTAAATTCTTAGATCCATTAAAGTACTGGCAATATCCAGGGATTGTGAGAGAACAAAGGTGAACCCTTTGGCAAACAGATCGCAATGTTCTGGCCTAATTTCATTGCTGGAAAAATTATATACGTTAGTCACCCAAGGTGTTAGTGACGATATAACAGGGTGGCAGTGGGTGATCAACAATTTGTTCTGGTATATCCAACAACATATTGTAAGTGTCAGATGTAGGTACAATTAACTTCTGTTCCAGTTCTGGAACCCCCCCCCCATTCATCATCCCTCCCCTGTTCCATTGGTTGTGGATATTCACAGCAGCCATCTCCCAGTTGTTGTTCATAGGTGGGCCCTTGTTCCTCAGACGCTCTGAGCATCTTAGAGGTGGAAATTCCTGTGAGTCTAAAAAAAACCTGCCCATCATTGCTGGGTGTTGTATCATTACTATTGTTTTCATTAGTATTGTTGACAGAATAAGAGTTGTTAAATTTGTTACCCCATTCTTGTGATGGTGGAGGTCTGGGGTATGCCATACCGTTGCCATAATCATTTCCGTCTCTAGTCAGTTTTTTCACCTTTCTAGCTTTTATGGAATCCACAAGTTGGTCAATACTCTTGTATATTCTCAAATGCTCAAATTTAAACTTGTCATAATGTAAATGCCCACAAATACTTTTATCCAAATCAGAAACGGAAGAAATCAATTCATTAATTAACAAATCATTATGTTTAAAAAACAACAGCAACAAGCAGCGTGAGCAAAACAATGAAGGGGCACACATATAGCATCAATTAGCTATTCAGCATGTATACGATAATATAATCCAAATGTCAAAGCAGTCCAGTATGCAGGAATCCTTATAACTAAGACAAAATAAGTGAATGAAATCCACGTAGATGTAAACTACAAGCAGAAGTTTATTGGTGCACCTCAGGTTAGCGCTTTCAGCATAAGCTTCATCAGACCTGAGTAACAGAATTATTTGAACTGTTTAAAAACCCGACAAGGCGGGAAAATACATTAATTTACATTAATTTAAAACTCAATTGGCTAATCAGACCCATAGCCAATAATAAAAACTTACAAACTATAACAACATATACATGATTAAAACTGTTAACTTATGTGCTTGTGCGTAAAATTATAAATAAATAAATTCATTTTCCATAGAAACAAAGTGAAAAAACATATAAAACTAAAAACAAATATATATATATATATATATATATATATATATATATATATATATATATATATATATATATATATGCACACCCTCATATCCACATTGTACAAATACACAATATGTGAAAATTAATTATGTGTATTTATAACATAAGATAGAAGAAATGTATGCATATACTTATACAATGCATCAACACAATATATAAATGCATATACATACATAAAAATGCATATTATACATATGTATGCATATAAACACACAATGCATTAGTTTTTTATTTTTAATTTTCTCATTTTCAAAAAGGGTTTAATTGGCACTTTACCATTTAGACCAGGGGCTCTATCTGCTCTTAACCTTATAATCCATGTTGTTTCTCTCAATTCAGTGAATGTACCCACATCTCCTCCCCTAATATTAACATATATTCTTTCTAAAATTCTAAATCTAAATGAATGTTCATGTCCACAATCTCGAACATGCTTTGCCAAAGCATTAGAAATTGTACCCTTTCTAATGTGGTATACGTGCTCCCGCATCCTATCCCTAAGACATCTGTTAGTTTTTCCAATATAGAATGCGGGGCACGTTGTACATTGGGCTAAATAAACCACATTTTGGGACATGCAGTTTCCTCCGGTGGATGCTGTAAAATTCCCAAGACCTGAGGGATGAATAAATACTTCTTCTGAATCTATAAACGAGCAAAAATTACATGAATTACAGGGAGTGGTGATATTTGCCCCTTCAGATTTCTCAAGGACATTATCTGACCGACTACATAGTAATCTCTTAAGGTTCTTCTTATTTTTGTACATGAACCTAGGACTATCTCCTACAAGTTGTTTAATTCTAGGGTCTACTGACAAAATATGCCAGTGTGTTCTAATAATGTCTTTAATGTTCCCTACATCACAAGTATAATAAATGGGATAGCCAATACTACCAATTTGAGCTGTGGCATTCTGTAGTTCAAAGGGTTCAGGTACATAATTAGAAAAATAGGGGGCGGCTGCTCCATTTCTTAATTGTTGTAAATCTACCGTTCCATTCTCTAAATCTGAGTCTTTATAACCACGTTCTATCAGTCTCTGCTTAAGGTCAGACAGCCTTTCATTAAACTCAAGGTCATTAGGGGTGTACCTTGACAGTCGCATTGCTAGTCCCCGAATTATATTTCGATAGATATACCCAGGATGCATACTTTTACGGTGAAGTAACATATTCTTATGACAAGGTTTCCTATACAAGCCAGTATTGACCATACCATTTTCTAGCCTTTCGACATATATATCCAAAAACGGAATTTTTACTTTAGACCACTCAACTGTAAATTTAAGAAAATGGGTAGAGGAATTCATGTCCCTAACAAATTCAACTAAGTCTTGAGATGTACCAGACCATAAGAAAAACAGGTCGTCTACAAAATGCCTGTAGAAAGGGACTGACTTAATATAGTGATTCATTTTAAACATGTACCTATGTTCCCATTCGGCCATAACCAGTTTGGCGTAGCTATTGGCACAGGATGTGCCCATAGCCACGCCATCCTTTTGTAAAAATATCTTCTTACCAAAACAGAATACATTAGATTCCAAAACTGTTTCTAGGAAACAAGTTATAAGTTCCACAACAGCCTCTGGAAAATCTGAAGCCCTCTTCAAGTAATTACTAACCATTTCTATGCCAGTGGAGTTAGGTATAACCGTAAATAAGGACTGGACGTCCATTGTAACAAAAATATACTCTTCATGAACTGAGTTCGTGTTAAGGAACCTGTAAAGATCTAACAAAAATTGTTTAGTGTCCCTTAACATAAATGTTACTGTTTACTACTGGTCTAAGTTTATATTCAATATACACTGAAAATGGTTCAGTACTCCAACCCCTACCTGCAACAATGGGTCTCAACAGAGGATTCAACCTATCTTTGTGTATTTTAGGGAGTCCTTGTATTACAGGTATTAATGGAGACGGCACATCCAAAAACTGAAACATATTATAATTAATAATGTCACTTTTTAGAAGGTCTAACAACATATTATGTATTCTAACTATAATAGGCTTAACATCTTCTATGGTCAGTGGGGTATAAGAGCTAGTATCACTAAGCATAGTAATCATATCTCTTTCATACCTCCCAGTGTCCATAATAACCAGTCCACTCCCTTTATCTGCTGGTTTAATGACTATATTAAAATTGTCACGTAGTCTCCTCAACGCTTGTCTTTCGTTAAATGTAAGATTAAATGATTTCTTTTTATATGTAATACTTTCCTGACCCAAACGGTAAAGGTCATCTTCAACCAATTTACTAAAAGCTGCTATCAAAGGCTGGACAAGTGGGACATAGGTACTAGGTTTCCTTATCTCTTGTGTCATAACTGTATCATTACCTTGAAACTCAATTTTTAATGACAAATTACGGATGAATAATTTGAAATCACGCAAAGTTTCATCAAGTTTGCTAAATGTAGTAGGAATAAACGTGAGTCCTTTCAAAAGGACTCTCAATTCATCTATTGTTAAATTGTATCCAGATAAGTTATAAACTGTTATTTTCTTCACCTCCCACATTTTCTTGATGCTTTGGGTTTGTGCATGGTCGGGGGAGAATTTCCTTTTCTGTCGCCCCCGACTCATGGAACGTGTTCTCCCTTCACTGGTAATAGACCTGATTGGGAAAGGGTGTTCTTTATTAAACATCCCACTAGTAGAGGGGCTCTGCTGAACTAAAGAAACAGGATTATTAATTGAGTTATCTACAAGTGTGGGGGATAAAATGGTCTGTTGTAATGGAACTTTTCTACGTACTACCTGTTCTGAATCGATGGGTTCAGTAAGTAGTGGATTGGCTGTCCTATTAACTGTCTGTATATCAAGACAACCAGCATTCGATGGGCCGTGTTCATTTACAGAAGGATAAAGGTTGCCTGTACTCAAATCACCAGCTACACTGGTAGCTACAACATTAGCAATGTCACTATTAGTAATAGAATCATTTCTCCTTAAGTTTTTAACACTTAAATTATTAACATCAGCATTCTGAACTTCAGGGACATTGACATTACTTGTTAAACTATTAATCCCTGTTACTGTACTTCGACCATTTATATTTTCAGACCATCTAGGCCAAGTGAAAATATTCCCTAATTTAAAATCAGTAATATCTCTTTGTAATTTAGTTTTCTTTTGGTTATATAACCTCCTCTCACACTGTAATACATTGTCCAATAAGATATTACAATAATTATCAACAGCAGTAATCGGAAAACTAGAAAATATGCTTGTGCGTTGTTCTAAAATGTCCAAACGTAACTTCTCCTCTAAAGGAGTAAAAAACTTATTCATTAGTCTCATATAATTGAGGCTTACCTCAATATTTAATTTCTGCCATTCAAACAAAAGTTCAGGGTACTGTGTAGCCATTGTAGGCATTTTAAGAATCCGTAAGCCCCTGGGTATAAGGCGCCTTTGAATAAAAAAACGTCAAAATGCTGACGCTGCATTTGCATTCTTTTAAGTCTGAAAAGGTCAGCTTCCAACTTTTCAAATGCATTCCGTAGTCCTTCTCGATCAAATACAGTTTCAGTATCCACGGTGTGTTCTGCTCCTTCAAACAATTCTAAAGGATTTTTATCTGACCTCACACAGTCAGCAAAACGATCCAGCGCCGGACGTGGCGTGTCAGGCACATCTCTCCTTCCTGGTACAACGTACGGTAGCTCAACTGGTATTGGTCCTCCTTCCATCAAGCCTCCATCATGCTCCCGTATGAGATGCAAGCTTTAGATAATAATGAAATACAAAACGACTCACACGGAGTTAATGCCCTTGCTGCTATAATCAGAATAAAACTCCAAAGATAAAAAACAACAGCAACAAGCAAACTGTATTTGATCGAGAAGGACTACGGAATGCATTTGAAAAGTTGGAAGCTGACCTTTTCAGACTTAAAAGAATACAAACGCAGCGTCAGAATTTTGACATTTGTATTCAAAGGCGCCTTATACCCAGGGGCTTACGGATTCTTAAAATGCCTACAACGGCTACACAATACCCTGAACTTTTGTTTGAATGGCAGAAATTAAATATTGAGGTAAGCCTCAATTATATGAGACTAATGAATAAGTTTTTTACTCCTTTAGAGGAGAAGTTACGTTTGGACATTTTAGAACAACGCACAAGCATATTTTCTAGTTTTCCGATTACTGCTGTTGATAATTATTGTAATATCTTATTGGACAATGTATTACAGTATGAGAGGAGGTTATATAACCAAAAGAAAACTAAATTACAAAGAGATATTACTGATTTTAAATTAGGGAATATTTTCACTTGGCCTAAATGGTCTGAAAATATAAATGGTCGAAGTACAGCAACAGGGATTAATAGTTTAACAAGTAATGTCAATGTCCCTGAAGTTCAGAATGCTGATGTTAATAATTTAAGTGTTAATAACTTAAGGAGAAATGATTCTATTACTAATAGTGACATTGCTAATGTTGTAGCTACCAGTGTAGCTGGTGATTTGAGTACAGGTAACCTTTATCCTTCTGTAAATGAACATGGCCCATCGAATGCTGGTTGTCTTGATATACAGACAGTTAATAGGACAGCCAATCCACTACTTACTGAACCCATCGATTCAGAACAGGTAGTACGTAGAAAGGTTCCATTACAACAGACCATTTTATCCCCCACACTTGTAGATAACTCAATTAATAATCCTGTTTCTTTAGTTCAGCAGAACCCCTCTACTAGTGGGATGTTTAATAAAGAACACCCTTTCCCAATCAGGTCTATTACCAGAGAAGGAAGAACACATTCCATGAGTCGGGGGCGACAGAAAAGGAAATTCTCCCCCGACCATGCACAAACCCAAAGCATCAAGAAAATGTGGGAGGTGAAGAAAATAACATAGTTTATAACTTATCTGGATACAATTTAACAATAGATGAATTGAGAGTCCTTTCGAAAGGACCCACATTTATTCCTACTACATTTAGCAAACTTGATGAAACTTTGTGTGATTTCAAATTATTCATCCGTAATTTGTCATTAAAAATTGAGTTTCAAGGTAATGATACAGTTATGACACAAGAGATAAGGAAACCTAGTACCTATGTCCCACTTGTCCAGCCTTTGATAGCAGCTTTTAGTAAATTGGTTGAAGATGACCTTTACCGTTTGGGTCAGGAAAGTATTACATATAAAAATAAATCATTTAATCTTACATTTAACGAAAGACAAGCGTTGAGGAGACTACGTGACAATTTTAATATAGTCATTAAACCAGCAGATAAAGGGAGTGGACTGGTTATTATGGACACTGGGAGGTATGAAAGAGATATGATTACTATGCTTAGTGATACTAGCTCTTATACCCCACTGACCATAGAAGATGTTAAGCCTATTATAGTTAGAATACATAATATGTTGTTAGACCTTCTAAAAAGTGACATTATTAATTATAATATGTTTCAGTTTTTGGATGTGCCATCTCCATTAATACCTGTAATACAAGGACTCCCTAAAATACACAAAGATAGGTTGAATCCTCCGTTGAGACCCATTGTTGCAGGTAGGGGTTGGAGTACTGAACCATTTTCAGTGTATATTGAATATAAACTTAGGCCAGTAGTAAATAGTAACATTTATGTGTTAAGGGACACTAAACAATTTTTGTTAGATCTTTACAGGTTCCTTAACACGAACTCAGTTCATGAAGAGTATATTTTTGTTACAATGGACGTCCAGTCCTTATTTACGGTTATACCTAACTCCACTGGCATAGAAATGGTTAGTAATTATATGAAGAGGGCTTCAGATTTTCCAGAGGCTGTTGTGGAACTTATAACTTGTTTCCTAGAAACAGTTTTGGAATCTAATGTATTCTGTTTTGGTAAGAAGATATTTTTACAAAAGGATGGCGTGGCTATGGGCATATCTTGTGCCAATAGCTACACCAACCTGGTTATGGCCGAATGGGAACATAGGTACATGTTTAAAATGAATCACTATATTAAGTCAGTCCCTTTCTACAGGCGTTTTGTAGACGACCTGTTTTTCTTATGGTCTGGTACATCTCAAGACTTAGTTGAATTTGTTAGGGACATGAATTCCTCTACCCATTTTCTTAAATTTACAGTTGAGTGGTCTAAAGTAAAAATTCCGTTTTTGGATATATATGTCGAAAGGCTAGAAAATGGTATGGTCAATACTGGCTTGTATACGAAACCTTGTCATAAGAATATGTTCACCGTAAAAGTATGCATCCTGGGTATATCTATCGAAATATAATTCGGGGGCAAGCAATGCGACTGTCAAGGTACACCCCTAATGACCTTGAGTTTAATGAAAGGCTGTCTGACCTTAAGCAGAGACTGATAGAACGTGGTTATAAAGACTCAGATTTAGAGAATGGAACGGTAGATTTACAACAATTAAGAAATGGAGCAGCCGCCCCCTATTTTTCTAATTATGTACCTGAACCCTTTGAACTACAGAATGCCACAGCTCAAATTGGTAGTATTGGCTATCCCATTTATTATACTTGTGATGTAGGGAACATTAAAGACATTATTAGAACACACTGGCATATTTTGTCAGTAGACCCCAGAATTAAACAACTTGTAGGAGATAGTCCTAGGTTCATATACAAAAATAAGAAGAACTTAAGAGATTACTATGTAGTCGGTCAGATAATGTCCTTGAGAAATCTGAAGGGGCAAATATCACCACTCCCTGTAATTCATGTAATTTTTAATCGTTTATAGATTCAGAAGAAGTATTTATTCATCCCTCAGGTCTTGGGAATTTTACAGCATCCACCGGAGGAAACTGCATGTCCCAAAATGTGGTTTATTTAGCCCAATGTACAACGTGCCCCGCATTCTATATTGGAAAAACTAACAGATGTCTTAGGGATAGGATGCGGGAGCACGTATACCACATTAGAATGGGTACAATTTCTAATGCTTTGGCAAAGCATGTTAGAGATTGTGGACATGAACATTCATTTAGATTTAGAATTTTAGAAAGAATATATGTTAATATTAGGGGAGGAGATGTGGGTACATTCACTGAATCGAGAGAAACAACATGGATTATAAGGTTAAGAGCAGATAGAGCCCCTGGTCTAAATGGTAAAGTGCCAATTAAACCCTTTTTGAAAATGAGAAAATTAAAAATAAAAAAACTAATGCATTGTGTGTTTATATGCATACATATGTATAATATGTATAATATGCATTTTTATGTATGTATATGCATTTATATATTGTGTTGATGCATTGTATAAGTATATGCATAAATTTCTTCTATCTTATGTTATAAATACACAATATAAATACACATAATTGATTTTCACATATTGTGTATTTGTACAATGTGGATATGAGGGTGTGCATATATATATATATATATATATATATATATATATATATATATATTTGTTTTTAGTTTGATATGTTTTTCACTTTGTTTCTATGGAAAATGAATTTATTTATTTATAATTTTATGCACAAGCACATAAGTTAACAGTTTTAATCATGTATATGTTATAGTTTGTGAGTTTTTATTATTGGCTATGGGTCTGATTAGCCAATTGAGTTTTAAATTAATGTAAATTAATGTATTTTCCCGCCTTGTCGGGTTTTTAAACAGTTCAAATAATTCTGTTACTCAGGTCTGATGAAGCTTATGCCGAAAGCGCTAACCTGAGGTGCACCAATAAACTTCTGCTTGTAGTTTACATCTACGTGGATTTCATTCACTTATTTTGTCTCAGTTATAAGGATTCCTGCATACTGGACTGCTTTGATATTTGGATTATATTATCGTATACATGCTGAATAGCTAATTGATGCTATATGTGTGCCCCTTCATTGTTTTGCTCACGCTGCTTGTTGCTGTTGCTTTTTATCTTTGGAGTTTTATTCTGATTATAGCAGCGAGGGCATTAACTCCGTGTGAGTCGTTTTGTATTTCAAAAATCATTATGTTTGACTATTCGCATGTATTCTGTCCCATGTTTGTCAAACATAACCACTAGCTCTTTAAACAATTCAGAATTCTGTTGCAAGCCACTAGGATAGTGCCCCATTCTCATACCTTTTGGAACTATATTTTCCTTCATACATTCAATGAAGTATGCATTATCAAGTTGCAAACGCTTAATTTTAGATAATTTATAATCAAAAGCTTCAAACAAAGTTGGTAAATCACTGTTACCATTAGTTGTTGAAAGTCCTTCAGTCTCACACAGGCAAATACTCTCTGTAAGCCAGTCCTATAAAGCAGGCACGGTTCCTGCCCTCAGTCGTCTCTCCTGTGTGTCCCACTTGTTGTGTACTTTGTCCACAAGGTATGGATGAAGAAAGACTGTCAAATCCATTGAAACTGGAAGGAAAACCATTAGATGCATGCCGCTGTTCATTATTTTCCAAGTTACAGTCACTCAAAGCAGACTGCAAGCTGGTAGAAGCCATTTCAGTTCCACTAGAAGCAGGAAAATGCGGTCTGACATCAGAAGGGGGTGTGTCAAGTAGAGCGTTCACTTTATGTGAGAGAGTCTGCACTACAGCACTTAAAGTAAGCACAGTTTGCTTCAAAGCCTCAGTATCCGAGTTCTGTGAACTAAGTGGGGCCGATGAATCCCCGCTGTCTTCACTGGCCATGATAAACTAATAAAGTCAAACAGAAGTGCAAACCAGTCCGAAAAACAAATATAGCCCAAGTGAAGCAGCTGGATTAGACCCACTCAACAAAAATGGATGACTCTGTAGTGTAAATCACAAAACCACTTTATTCAAACCAGTACATAAATCCAATAACAAAATAGATAAGCACTTGTGTCTAGGTAATCTAGACTTCATCAGACAACAGTTAAAACATAGACATTTCCTTTTATACAAACTATGCGGGAAGTGACATAATTTAAAGTTAATTAGGGCAGATAAATGACTTTACATTAAAAATTCATGAAGTGAATAAAATAAATTCATGAAGTGAATAAAATAGTGAAATCCTAAGTATAACAACAAACTACAAGACACAAACCCCCCACAGCAGTATGAATACAAGTTAAATACATTAAATCTAAAAAATGAAATTGCAAATTTCTAAAAAGACTGATGGTATGTAATAAATAGAATAAATAAGATTTAAAAACCATGTAAAATACAATATGGTATCTGTGTGTGTGTACAATTATTTGGGAGGTCATATTATCTCTCCAATGCCTTTAATTTATTTTGTTCTTGAATTTATGTATTACTTCGAATAAAGTGGGTTTGTGATTTACACTACTGAGTCATCCATTTTTGGTGAGTGGGTCCAGTCCAGCTGCTTCACTTGGGCTATTTTTGTTTTTTAAACTGATAATGAGCAGTAATGCTATACTACCCATTTCATTATATTGTAACACCCCAAGGGTCTGCCTGAAATAAAAAAATGTAACTGTTAATTCACATGTACTCCATAAAAATTGTAACACTAGTAAACAGTGAGCCACGAACAGATTTTAGCAAGTTCTCTGACCCTTAAAAGTAATGATAATCAAAAGACAAAAAGGAATGGCATGCTTACTAGATAAGCAAGCTAAAAGAGACCAGTAAGACAGATCTGCAACTAGGGATATACAAGAATAGGAAGCAAAACCAGTTAAAGGAATGAGCATCAGGGAGGATGGGGGCAGAAAACAGAGCTATGAAAATGGATGGGTCTGGTGTATTAAGGGTGGGGTCCACTATGGCTTATTTAGTCATGAGGAAGAGAGGAATTGCAACATGTTGGGAAGCTGGAGCATCACTGAATAAGGCGAGAGAAATTGGACAACTGGACGTGGTATATGAAACTATAGAAATGGAATGGGGGAATTGAAGAGAAGGGCATACAATACACCAACAAGGAAATTGAAAAGAATAGTATAAGGAAATGGGAAGTGAAGGAGAAATGTGGAAGGATATCAGGTGCATCTTAGAATGAGGAAGGATGGATGGTGTTGAAGTAGATCTAGAGGGTGAGGAACAATGATGGTGTGTGAGATAGTTGTAAAGTTAAATGGGGATGGAAATTATGAAGGTAAGGAATGTGTGAATGAAGATAACTTTATCCATTGCGATATGTTCTCGCTAGTGAAGAGTGTATTATAAGAGGGCAAAGATTCTGAAAAAGAGAAGAAGAAATCTGAGAGCTGATGGGGAGCTCAAATGGAGGACGTAGGCTATGAGAAAGGACAAGTGTATAGCAGGAAAAAGATAATAAAGGGGTAATAGAAAATAGGACGTAGAACAAATAAGACAGACAGAACTTAAGAAATCCTGGCCAGAGCATGAGGAAAGCAAAGAGGAGTAGGTTCTGAGAAGGTGAAGAAAATCAAATCAAAGTGCAGTAAACGCAGGTCTCGGTCAGAGGAGAGACAAAGAAGAGGATTAAGTTGGGGAACAGATACAGACAGCATGAGGCATTTTAAGAAGCAGTTAGACCCTGTAGCTTCAAGACTGTGGTAGAGGAATCAGAAAAAATGGTGGAGAAAATGGAGGAGTCGATCTAATTGTGGAAATGAAAAGACTCTGGTGGAGCTTGAGACAGGAGGAAAGGTTACATAAGTATAGTAAAAAGTTCAAGTTCATCCTTACAACAAGGATATTACAAAACAAATAGATAAAACACAATAAAACCAAAAATAATCTGGTAGTAAAATAAGAGATGAATATATAAAATGTATTCATCATCATATGGTACTGAGCATAAATAGGTTTTTAGAGAGAGTTTTAATCTGGATTAAGTAGGAAGGACACTCCCCTTTCCATTGTGGGAGGAAGTTCCAGAGTTTGGGAGTCTGATAACTAAAAGATGAAACACCTGAAGTCTCTAAATGCACTCCAGGTACCTCCAACATCTCCATGGAAAATAGGGGGACAGATCTAAGCATACAGTAGGGGAAACAGGTGGTTGCTGATGTATAGGAAATTCAAGTCATTTATAAGACTATAAACTGGCAGCAGAATGTTGAAGATGGTACAGGCTTAACATGGTAGCCACTGTAGACTCTGAAAAAGCAGTGTCATAAAAGTAACCTGGAGAATCTGGAAGCAGCTGTGCCATGGTGTTTCACATCAGCTGTAGACAATCAGGCTCAGTGCTGGGAAAGCCAAATAAAGGGAGTTAACAGGAAAGGAGTCAGGAGGATACCAAGACATGAACAACTAGCACCAATCCTTCTGCAGGAATAAGTGCTTAATATGGATGGCCATGATGATTATACCGGCAGTACTGAACGTAATGTGATTGGCCATCATTCTATATTGTATACATTCCAAGTCTGTAATAAATCAGCAGAAGACATTTTGTCTTGAGGAAAGGAGAGAGAGAATGAAATATCATTAGTGTAGCAATTACACTGAAGACCTTTTCTTCCAAGATCCCAATACATGAAGGACAAGCATTGAACCCAGAATGGTACCTTACAGAACTCTGGATTGACAGGGCAAATAAACACAATCTGCTGTATGTGTCTTGAGCTGTAGGAAGCACACCATTTTAGAAGTGATCTGTACCTTCAAAACCAAACTAGAAGAATTTTGTAATAGACTGTCAGCAGTTTCATTTGCAGAAGAGAGATCGGAGAGGACTAGAACAGAATAAAATCTTTATTCATCATTAGGAGGTCATTAAAGACCTAAGTGAATGCCATCTCCGTACTGTGTATGGTGTTCACACCTGACTGAACTGGATCACAAATTAATTGTTCTTTAAAATCTAATCAAGTTGTGAAAAATTTAACTTTTCAATAACTTTACCTATAAATGGAAGATTAGAAATGTGGTGGAAATTTTCAAAATCATCAAGAACTCAGTTATGATTCTTTAGGATTGGGATGACTAAAATCCTTTAAAACAGGACCCCAGTTGTCAAAGAAGGTAAGACAATTTCATAAAAAACTAAACCAAGCAAATCATTACAGTCCCATCAGTCTTATTGGGCAAGGATGCAGAACACTGTGGTAACAGTTTGCATACCTGAAATTAGAGAGGCCAGTTCAATACAGTCCACCTACTGAAATTTGTACCAGAAACAACCTGGCAACCCCACATGAGATTATATAAAGTCTCAGTGAGCTTATGGAAGAAGAAACTGGCTGCAGCGATGTCAGGTTAGATGAAAAAAGATTTTTCCAATTCACTGTAATCAGAATATAGTGCTGTATGAGTAGAAAGACGAGACTGATTCCATAGACTGTCCACCTCTCAAAATAGCAGAGCTGGTCAGTTAGAAGCAGAGGAAATGTCTGTCTGAACAAGAATGCTGCCTTCCTATGGTAAAATGTTCACCAGTCCCTAAGCTTGAAATCAAAGCAGTCAGTATGTTTTCTCTTAGGTCTGAGCCTTTGCTCAAGCTTTTTCATGGCATGGCACTCCATATTGAAACATATTTTCTGTGTCTTGAGCAATACAGGAAGAATGTAAGATGGAGCAAGCAAGTACAGTGAGGAATATACAACATTATTATATAGCCTGAGAAGCTGCCCAGGGCCACCTGCACTGAGAACCAGAAAGAGCTATTGGAAGGTGGGAACACGTTGGTCTTGAGTTAAAGCTCTCCAGTTTCTAGAATCCATAATCTCTAAGCCATGGAAATGTAACTGAGGTAAACCCATTTTAAACTGAACTGTCTGTCTGCCTTATTTGTTCTACTTCCTATTCTCTATTACCCTTTTATGATCTTTTTCCTACAAGATAGCAGTCTGGCAATGAAACAGGTTCAAACTCAATGTTAGAGCTGGGTATACCTAGGTGGAACATCATGCCCAAGGTATAGCCAAAATGATGGATTGCATAGGTGATTACTGAGTGAAGCCAAATCCCTTCATATGAGAGATAAATGCTTGTGCAAAGATCACAGATTTGTCACTGACCCAGAAATTGAAATTACCAAAAAACAGTCAGCTAGGGGACAACACAGTCAGTGACGAAATCCATGAACTCCTGTAGGAATATTCAGGAGAAACTTGTAGCTGACAGAACAGGAACCAGAAGGAATGGAGGAGAACTGGGAAGAGTGTGGAATAGGGCTATCTTAGGAACTTGACAAGCAGTATTAAAGGAACAGTAGGAATAGCTGGTATAGGATGCCTCGTAAAGGACAGTATTAGAGGGAACAGTCAGAGGTAGATTGGCAGGAGGGCTAATTAAGATCAAGCAGTCAGAAGTGCTTGTAATTAGGTCTGTATCACTAGAAAGAGATTAGTATTGTCAGTGGAATGAAGAGTCAAGTGGCAGTTAACATGGCTCTACGAATGGTGTCAGCACAGATCTGGTAGTAAAGAAGGTGATCTTGAGATAGAAGAATCACCCACACATTGTGGTCTGTGTTGACACACATTATCTAGCAGGGAGAGCCATGAATGAAACTATCAGGACAACTAAGAAGTTAACTGAGAAACAAAGGAAATGCAAACCTCAAGAACATTCTCTTAAGTACTGCCAGTGTCCAAGACCAACAGGATACGTCAATACAACTACTGTTTCTGGGAAGCATGAGGGGCAGTGTATACTAGCTAGCTAGAAGGAGTTCTGGAATAGGGAAGTGTGTCCTAGGGACAAGCTCTGCCTCAGTCGGAAGGAGGCATTTATGGTAAAAGCTAAGTTGGGAGGTTACTGCTAGATGGTAGTACCTTTAAGGCACTAAGAGGTTGTGCAGGATGACAAAGCAAACAACAGACTGAAATGTAAACAGGACAGCTGAAAAAACAACAAATGCAAAGGAAGAAGAAAACTCAACTGGAAAGCCACAAGAATGGAAAGTTATGCTCAGACGGTGTTGAAAGTCTAAGGGAAAAGGCAAAAACTTAAAAGCAGAAGGAACAAACAATAGGATTACTTAAAACCTTAACAAACCCAACCAAGGATTTTGGGACAATTATTTCAAGCCCCCAAGGTACTAAGGAAAGGCAGAATAAATAGGTTAAATGTGATAGACATCTCACAATGACAAATTGTGAGTAGCCAGAAAACAGGGAAGAAGAGATGGAGAAGAAACAGTCTGCAAAAGCACATGGGATACCAGTCATGGTGAAAGAAGGAGGGGGGGGGGGCTGGTGAATACACAACTTCCTGATTCTAGGATGCATCAGCAAATGACTATAAACAGCATGGAACACACACAAAAAGGTTATAATAATGGAAGGTGTTTTCTCCTTGAAGTACAATGCAGGATACCCCCATCAAAGATAAGAAAAGAGAATGATTTATGGAGCAAGAGGAACACTGCTGGTGCAAGATGCCACTAGAAGACATAAAATACTACATGTTACTGTAAAAAAGTACTGTTAACTGGTAGCGTCTTGTTCATAGGTTAGTACTAGGCTAACTCATGGGCCATTTTAAGCCTAGCCAATTATCCCATGTGAGAATCAAACCCTGCACCTTGCATCTGCAAGGTAAAGAACTTAACCATTATGCCAACCTCCCACCTACACATGAATATGGTTCACTGTTACTGGACCTGATGCTAAATGTATTGGAAAAAAGAGTAGTAAATATCACAGAAGGATGGAGGTTTACTGCAGGGTCCATGAATACCTAGTGTTCAGTAAGAAAATAAATAATGTCGGGGGGAAAACAAATTGGGTTATACTGGAGACTATGAAAAAGGAACTGGGCATTGAAAGCAAGGCTGTGTAGGAGAGGAAATCAATATGACTAAGGCAGTCAGGAAAACAATAAAAGGGAATGAAATGCCTTGTACAAAAGACAATGATGTAGAGATGCAGGAACATGTAGAAGCCAGGAAGAGTTTTACAGAATAGGTAAAAACAGCCAGGACTAAGATAGGGGAAGAGAGTTAGCAGAAGGTAAAATGGATATCCCTTATTTCCATGTATGTGTATGTATATATATATATATATATATATATATATATATATATATATATGTGTGTGTGTGTGTGTGTGTGTATATATATATATATATATATATATATATATATATATATATATATGGATTCACTTCATAATCTTACTGAAATATCGAATTTCAGTATCTCGAGACCATGAAACCGAATCCACAAAACATCGACACAAAAAAACGCGAAATTCAAAACACCGAACAAACCGCAAACACTACACCATACATACACCACAACACCCACATCACAACAACAAAACTACACACATACACAACTCATACACACACAAGTAGGGGGGCAAGCCCCCCTGCACCCCCCCTACTTGTATATACTAACTCCGAGATCGCGCAAACACAAAACAAAAGCAAACTCACACACGCACATTCTCCAGTCCCTCACACACACATCAAACATATCAGCACACTCACACACACTCTTAACTCCCACTCAAAACCCTTACAAAACACTCACTTACCTGACATAACACCTACATCCACATATGGCACCGCGCACCATCAACACACAATCCCGGACATTACGTAGCGTAAGGTCATAACCACGAATTCGAGATTTTCAAATTCGCGATTATGAACTTTCGCTATTATCAACATTCAGCTTTATAGTCTCGGAATACTGAAATTCGACATTTCAGTATTTCAAGATTATAAAGTGTTTATATATATATATATATATATATATATATATATATATATATGGGTCCCATTCAGTACACCGACATGCCAGAAGGCAGACACTCTAAAGAAGGAGACGAGAAGACCGACGACGACGCAGATAAGGTGAGATCACGACTGACGAAACACCGTTATACTAGACTAGTACTTACCTATGAATCTATATATATATATATATATATATATATATATATATATATATGTGTGTGTATATATATATATATATATATATATAAAATGTCAGTAAATTAACCAGTGAAGACCAAAAAAAAAAGTGGAACTCTTGATTTCTTAATGCCCAGTATAAGAGAAAATTGGTTAAAATTAACAGCGTGAGCAGAAAGGAAGGAGAAAATGCAGACTGAAGAACAGCTTTAGCAAGAAGACAAGAACAGCAAATGGAAGAAACTTTTGGCCAAATTAAAAAAAAAATGTTCTCAGTGTTGTCTTCCCTGATTCTGAAAGACATGCTTTAAGTTTAAGTGAAGTAAGTGGGTTGAGCTATAAATTCGGTTTCAACTATGTTAAATTTGTCTTTGCAATTGCTTGTTGTTAGGAATTTGTTGATAGGTTTAAAATTTAAACTCTTGGTTGGGTGTTCAGTTTGTATTCTAGTATCTAGCACAGCAACAGTTGATTTCAGCAACTGAATATAGATTTAAGGAATAGATTTGAACAAAACTTAAGAATGGGTTATTTTTTACTTTTGTTTAATGCATTAATTCACAGCTGTTGGTTTCCAGTTCTTGTTGAAAAGTCTTGCAGAATAGTTCACTGTTTAATGATGTAGGTTGATAGGTTTTGTACATTATTTAATTTGATCTCGTATATGCTATGTATTTGATCAATTAAAGTTGCAGTTAGTGCTGGGCAGTGGAACAGATCACATTCAAGTCTTTCACTGTTTGCTGTAGGACAAGCATTCATTCTTGGTTTGGTTTGCTGGCATGAGGAAAAAAAATCATAAAGAGCTAGTGAGTATAGTTAATCCTTTGTCACTAAGTAAGGAGTTTTGGTAAATTATAGGTCAGACAATTCTCACTTAATTTTTGTCATTTTGCCATTTTCCTGGTATTTGTTTGGCAGGTGAATGATAAAATTTAAAAACTTGTCTAAGTACACACAGATACAGTTATAGAAAAAGTAATGAAATAAAGGAAGAAAAATGTTAAGAAGACAAGGATGCATAAGACAATTTAGGGATAAATTTGTGATCTGCTAGTTGTATGAACCACTGTTTGAATCTTTAAGCTTTAAGATAGCTGAAGATACATGATCTGCTTCTGAATGGGTGAGCTTCAAGATAGACTGCAGGAGTTAGATATGTTGGATGACTACCTGTTCAGACAGGAAAGGATAGAGGGAACTGGAGAGGTGACAAGAGGCCCGCAGGCAGAATGGGGTGCAAAACATTAGGAGGGAAAAGGGCAGAGGATGAGAACATATAGGCAGTGATTGGCAGAGGAGTAGAGGCAAGTGAAGTAGTGCAAGATAAGCGAAGAAAAAAAGTGAAGAAAAAAAGTAGAAGTACCAGCTAAGAAAAAATGCAAAAAGAAGGAAGCCAGAGTAGAAGATCAGATGGATTGAATAGTAATGAGATAAGGGGAAAACAGAGCCAGAAAAGCCAGGAATGAACCGACAACACAAGATAAACAGGAAGGGAGTGAGCAGGGCATGGAAGGACACTCAGCCAGATGAGAAAGGTAAAGGGCAAAAGTGTCAGAGGAGTGGAAAGGTCTTGAAGGAGACACACAGGAGGGAAGAACAGGTAGATGCAACATGGAGAGTGGCAGTTGGTACAGACTAAGAAAGCTGAGAGTTGTGGAAGCTGGAGCAGACAAAAGTAAAGTGACATGAGACTGGAAGCAAAGGAGAAGCCAGTCAGTATGGAGAAACAAGAGTTTTTGGTGACTTGGACTCTATCACAAAGGGGATTAAGAGTCTAGGAAAGTAAGAACAGAAAACCAGATTTCTGTTAAATTGGCTTTGGGGCTTAGACTTTATAAAACATGGGATGTGGTGACCAAAAATGATCAAGAAGAAGGCAGTGAATATATGTTGTGGTACATGGAGGCACTCATGATCTTTCAGAAGGTACAGCTGATATGGCAGGAAACAGGGCCAGGGAGTTGACAGTGATGACAGGAGTGGGGGTTTCAGGTTGCATTCTCAGAAGTGGTATCTGTACCAGCAGAGAGCATATAAGGTACAGAGTGGATTAGGGAGTATAACTGGCTGTAGCAGTTGGCAAAGGAGAAAGTTTTGGTAATGGTAGAATGATGGGAGCAGAGCTGGTAGACAGATCAGCTCAATGCAAGGGACCGGCTCAAGCTTGTCCCAGAAGGAAAAAATGGTGATTAGTGCTGGGTTGAAAAGGTACTTTTCAGTAGCTGTACATTTAAACTGAGATGAAGGGGGAGTAGCTGTTTAAGGAGTAGGCGTAAGGCAAAGAAAGATTAAAACATCACAGGTGAAGAATGAAGGATTACTTGGAGTGGCTGGTGTCGCTCGTTCGTCTCTAATACATAAAACAAGAAGACTTGGGGTTTCATTCTGATGGTTTAATGCATACAAACACATCAAGATGGGTAGCAGCATCTGTAAATATGAACAAACTAGTTAAAAAAACAGAGCTTACATACATACATGCTTACAACTCAACAGCTAACTACAAAATAGCATTCAGGTTCGCACGTGCTCAGTATTTATACACTTGTGCAATCCCTTGGATAGCTTCTTAAAGGTATATACACACACATTGATCTACAGGTAGGAAGGTGAGGTAGGGGCAAGCAGTAATGTAGGAGGGGAGGGTGAATAATGTTCGTATCACAGGAACATGTAGCCAGTGATAGGAGGGTGTGGGACACTGCAGTGCCCAAGTATAGGCTATTTAGGAATGACAAGAGAAGGGATATATTGGATGGAATAGCCTAAAGGCAGGCATCTTACATGAGATCAGAGAGGAGGAGGAGGAGGAGGAAGAACACTAAACCTGGGATGGGACAAGGATGTTGATAGACTCAGAAGCTAGGTTAAGTGCCGTGGCAGTTAAGCTCATAGGCAAGTACTAGGTTACTTGCTCTTGTGAACCATTTTAAGCATAGTCAATTTCCTTTACCAAGAACCAAACCCTGAACCTCATGACTGTGAGGTAAATACTTTAAGCACTATGCCAAGTCCCAACCCAAGTAGCTGTCAGAAGTGAGATTTGACCCCACGCTTGCAGCTGGAGACCAGAATACCCATCAGCCATGGAAGTGGTTCAGTCCTTTCAGTCTGGAGCCTTAGGCCTCTTTGCCATGCTGATAGTTATAGAAAGATTCAAACTCTGCACCCTTGCCACAATAAACTGCTCATTAACAAGTTGGAGTTTTAGCCCTATGCAGTAATTGCCAGAATTAGTTAAAGCAGAGCAAGGGGAGGAACAGCTGTTGGATTACTATAGTGTGCTGTCCCCCAGATGCAAGAGATGAAAATGACCGATTGGAAGAGAAAAAGGAGTGCTCTAGGAAGGAAAACTACCCTTGAACAGGCTTGGAGACTTGAAGCTCCAGTACAGCGAAGGAAGAAGAGTTAATAGCTTGGAACATGTACCAAAGGTGGATAGAATTCTGGACATGGATGTCCAAGTAAAAGCACTCTTATAGAATAGTAATCATACTGCTATGTTATTCAGAGAAAGGGGACAAGATTAAGAAGTTTGGGATTTTAGAGTAAATTATGCTGTACAGTGGGAGATGCTCAAGGATCAGTTAGAAGACAGAGCAAATCAAAGGAACAAAGAATCTACAGAAAGGTGTCGGGGATGGAGTACTTCAGGTTGTAGATAAGGGGGTGTGAAGAAGAGCAAAAGAGAAGGTGGCTAATGTGGTTGCATAGGAAAGTGAGGTTTAAGATGAAGCCTACAAGAGGCAGAAAAGACAGGTGAAGTGCTGGATGAAGCACAGTACACAGAGGCTAGCAGAAGGGCAACAATGACAAATGGTGAGAGGGCTAGCAGAAGGAATCAGAAAAGGGAATTAAAGCCCTATTAGGGACAGGAAAGGAGGAAGAAAGGGACAGAATTGAGCAGGCTGAGCAAAGATGTGAGAGAGATCACAAAAGACTAGGAAAAACAGAGATACTAAATAAAATCTTTGCTTCAGTCTTCACAGAGAAAAGGCAAATGATGCAGGGCAGAATGTTGTAAACACAAGACAAACAATAAATGAGAGAAGTGATTCAAAGGGGACTGGCTGCTTATTATGGAGGGTAAAGCAGAAGGAGCAGATAAGCTACTTACCAGAGGCCTCAGACATCTAAATAGTGTGCTGTCAGACCCCTAACAGAGATGTCAGTGTATCATTGGTTGGTGCAGAGATGCCAGGAGATTGGAAGGCATCAAGTATGGCACCCTAGTAGAACAGGAGCTGACTGCTTCCAGAGAATTGTAGTTCTATCAGTCTAACAACAGTAACAGGGAAAGCCATGAAGAGCGACTTCAGGGGAAGGCTGGCAGCATTGTTGAAGAATGGTAATCTTCAACACAACAAACATGGTCATGGCCAGTAGTGGCCATCAGTCAAACCTGATCCAGTTTTATGACTAGTTTACAGGTGACTTTGTCAGGGGAGTACTAGTAGTTGCAGTCTACCTGCACCTCTGCAAAGTCTTTGAGTCCGTCCCACACAGGATGCTTATAAGAAAACTACAATGTCTCAGAGATGTGGAGATTTTTATTTTAATTATGCGAGTTGGAGAGGAGGCTTTTTGTTCTACACCTTTTCCATTTTGCCCCAGTTTGTGTGACCTCAGAGATAGTATATATAGATATCAGGAGAGGGGGAGGCAGACCTTCCACACTGGGGGATGCAGTGCTGCTGTTCCCTGCAAAAACATTTATTTCAAAGTATAAGTCATTTTAACTATTTGGGAGTGTGATTGTATGTAGTATATGATGCTTTCAATTTTTTATTAATTGCAATTTGACTTGGCAAGAGGAGATTAATCAGAGTACATCGAAAGCTTCAAATCTGTAGGGCCAGAGTTGACCACACATTGAGTACTGCATGAAGTTGTGGAAACCATATAAAGAAAGGGATATCAGGCTGCTTGTAGGAATCCAGAAGAAAGGTACCAGAAAGATCCATGGCAGGGAGTGGAGGTAGATGGTTTGTAACTGGAGACTAGTGAGTATAGTTAATCTTCAACCTTTGGGTTCAGATCTGATCTGACATGGCTAAATACTACAGCTCTAGGATCCATAACAATCTGAGGTCCTCCCCTACCCACAATGCTCTGCTCCCCCTCATCCCTCCTATCTTATTTGCCATGTTTTCAAACAGTACAGGATAGCAACTATCTGAGCTCCTTTTGTTTTTTTGAGTGAATTTTCTTCTCTCTCTCATTTCTGTTAGTTATCTCCCCTATCCTATTTCTGTACTGCATGGGTCTGTTCTTTTTGGTTCTTTCCATCTCTCTTTATTTCCCTTTCCCTTTCCATTTCCATTAAACTTTCTCTAGCCTTTCCTTTAGTGATTAGTTATAGTTAGAGCCCTTTGTATTTAATAATTTTTCACTGTTAGTTTCTTTGATTGGCATTTACCATGTCTGACAAGCCAGCAGAGTTTAAAAACTGTGCTACGTGTGGGCATAACATTCCGTTATCTGATGCTTCGTTTGCTTAAGGGGCACTCACCTGGACTTATCTTGTTCTATTTGTGGTGGGTTCAATCAGCGTGCTCTCATCAACAGCAGAAACAAACTGATCTGAGGGGGTCTTCTGCCTTCTTCCTCCTCTTCTATTTCCCCATCCACTTTGGCGGCTCAAACTCTTGCTAAGAGGCACAGGGAGAAGAAAAGGTCCCTGGACAGAAGTTCTTCCTTGCCTGGGGAGCCCTCTCACAAGTCCACTAAAACTTCCGATTGTAAGTCATCAGATCCAAATGTAGGTGAGGAAATGGTCTGGATGCAGACACCCAACTTTTCTCCAGAGCCAGTTACTTCTAGGCCCAAGTCACCACTACTTCATTCTCCTAGACTACCCGCCAGGCCTCCTTCAGTTACTTCATTTGCCAGGTCTTTCCAGAGACTTAATGAAGCGGAGGTCAACAGAATGCTTGATGAAGTTCCTCAAGGCAGAGATTCAGCTGGGGGTCTTGCCTGCTGTCTCCATTGTTGGATCCGATAGCCTTCAGCCTGCTTTTGTCCCCATCTCTCCTTCACTGATCTGACCCCCGGCTTCTGAGTTGTCAGATCCAAGGATCTTGAGAGCAGACACATCGGAGCTGACAAGTATGGTTACTTCAACCCAAATGGTTGTCCTGAGTAGCTCAGCCCTGACAGTATCGGATCGGGGCAACTCTCTGAGCTATAATGCGGGTATCGGATCCGAGGGTTTGTTCTCAACTGCAAAGTTTTTGGAGCTGTCTATTCCCCTCAGATCTTGATAGTTCAGCTCTAACATCCCCCCTCAGATCTGAGAGCAGGAGGAACTCATAGGGCTCCTCCACCGAGAGCTTCAGTTCCAGTGGGGGTTCCATCGGATTCCCATTTGCTCTCAGTATTCAAGGTGGTGGAGAGGGTTCTCTCCTCCAGTAGGAGAGAGTCTGCCTCCCCCTCTGACCCCAGCCCCTCTTCAGTAGAATTTGTGCAAGAGGCATCCCTTCTGTATCCTCCCAGACAGCCTGCCTAAAGAGAGCTTCCAGACTTCTTCCCAGTTGGAACATCTTGAGTCTTCTGATACCTCCACGGAATATCCCACCAAGGAGGTCCCTCGTAAGCTTATGAGGGACATCCCACTGAGGAGGTCCCTCGTAAGCTTGCATGAAAAGGAGGCACATGGATTTGTCTCCAGAATCCGTCACTGAGGATACCAATTTGGTGGAAGGGGAAGGGTCCCCAAGATTCCCACCTGAAGATGTCTCTTTTGGAGACATCATGGAAATCCTTTACCAGAAGGGTGGGTGGTCCATCCAAAAACCTAATCCAGACAAGTCAGTGTTTTCTGGAAGTCTTTGGGTTAGGCCCATCTACATTGTGTGTGCCCCCCCCCCCCAGTGGACCCTCTGATTGATCTCATCTCCTGCAGGGCATAGAAAGAACTGGACACAGTGGAGCCCATCCCCAAATGCCTGGACAAAATCCTTAGCACACCTTCAGATAGGCTTTATTAGACCAAGGGCATCCCTGTCAATGCCATGATGGTTGCAGCAGCCACCAAAAAGGAGCTGACTCAGGAAAGCTCCTCTGTTCACTCTCCAAAAAGGGAGTCTCAGGCAGTAGACAGATTCCAGAAGTGTGTTTATGCTTCAGCTACCTTCGCTTTGTGGTCACTGAACTATTTGGTACATGTGACCAGACTCCAGAGAGATCTGGTTAAGGAGCTCTCCAGTTCTGTCTCAGGGTCCATGTCTACAGAGGAACAGAAAATCTTTTCCTCCAGAATGGCCACCCTTCTTTCTATAGCGAATACGTCCATGAGGTTGATCTCACATGTGGTAGAGGGTACCTCATGGGCGGCTGGTTCAGGCATTGCCATAAGGTGCCATGCCTGGATGTGGCTCTGTGATTTTACAGTGCCCTTTAAGGCATCTTTTACTAATGCTTCCTTCAACGGATCATCATTCTTTGGTTCTACTGTTAGAGATGTGCTCTCCCAGAGTGAAAAGGATGAGAAAACCTTGTCTGCTATCAGAATCCGTTTAGCCACCCTTCAATGGTCCTTTTCCAGGAACCAACATGGCAGCAAGAAATTGTGGTCTGAAGATCTCAAGGCCCTTTCCAGTAATCGCCAGAAGAATTTTCCTCCAGAGGCAGAGGTGGGTATGGTGCTAATGGCGGATGCCACCCTTGTGGCATAGGGGGTCCCATAGGTTCATGGGTGTGTACTAGGCTAATCTCGCTGGAGACTTTACAAGCCTAGCCCATAGGATTTACCCTGGCATTGTGCCACTCAACCTTAGTTTCCAGTCCCTCTGTTAAGTAGAGCCACTGGAGTGATCCCCAGAGTGAATTTTCTATTTCCCATCCAGTCATCAAAATTTCTCTTGAAGAGGGCCAGTGAGGTGCTCTGTTTGACATTTATGGGAACTCTATTCCATAGCATGTGCAGTCTCTGCATTATGAACCTGTCCCTCCAGCATGTTCTGTTGATTGTGGTAGGTCTCTGGAGCATGTGGTGCAGAGGGATTGGGATTTCTTTAGATGTAGCACTTCTAACAGAGCTGGGTCAGACATGGCTTTGTAAGTCAAGCAGAGATCGCCTCTAAGTAGGCAATATGAGACCGAAAATAGCTGGAGTTTTTTTGAGTTTGTCCATATAGGACAAATGTTTAAGGCCTAGGATCCTCTTTGTGAGGTACCTTTGCGGCCTCTCCAGTTGTTGCAAGTGTCTAGTGAGGTACATGCCAAATGGGGCATTGTACTCTATGATTGGCCTAATGAGGGAAGAATAGAGGGAGACAATCTTCCTGGATGCAAAACCTTTAGTATTGAGATGTACCACACAGAAGGACTTTCTGACCACAATGGCAGTGTGGTGGTCAAAAGAAAGGTTGTTGTCAATTGTGTTCCCAGATCTCTTATAACATCATCTGTGTTCACTGGACTACCATCAATGTGGTAGTTCATGGGAACTGGGTTTTTCCCAAAGGGGATGACGACACATTTTTGGCATTGAGCTTAAGGCCATGGTTCTGACACCAGTCATCGGTCTCAGTGAGGCCTTTCTGTAGGATGTCAACATCACTTGGTGAGTTAATAATGGCTCCCAACTTGTAATTGTCTGTGAACTTTGTCAGCCAGAGTCCGTTCGTGTTGGCCTGGACTTCTGAAAAGTAGATACCAAACAGGAGAGGACCCAGGACCAATCCCTGTGGGACTCCACTTGTGACTGGTCAGCAGTCTGACTTGGAGTCAGCTACTTTCACACTGTTTGTTATATCTGTGAGCCAATTTGCAACCCACCTAGTGATATAGGGGTTGATGCCTAGCTTAGTGAGTTTTTCTATGATTCCTGAGTGGGGAATGGTATCAAAGGACTTGGCCAGATCAAGGTAGGCTGTATGAACCACCTTGCCTTCATCCACAGCTCTGGTGACTTACTCAAAGAAGTCAACCAAGTTTAGCAGGCATGATCTACACTTCACAAAATCAAACTGTGTGGGATCCAGAGTTTGGAGATTCCCTATATCCTTGTTTATTAGGTCCATGATGATGTGTCCAATAGCTTTGCATATCAGACTTGTCAGGCTAATGGAGTGATAGTTCCCAGGGTCTGTAGTTGCTCCTCCTTTGTGAAGAGGAATGACTATAGCAGTGTGCCATTTGGTAGGGACAAAGCCTGAGGTGAGGCTGTGATTGAACAGGGCACACAGGTGTGGTGCCAGTTCACTCTGTAGTTCATGTAGAACACAGCCAGGGGTATTGTCAGGTCCCATAGAAGCTGTATTCTTGGCCTTGGACAGTGCTGTTTTAACCTGTGCTGCAGCAGTAATACTGGGTGCCTGGCAATCTACTGGTATTGTGATTGGTCCTTTGGGGGGGGGCTAAAGTTGGCACTGACTCTATTGGCCATTATATAGGTAATATCTGCTGGCTCGGTAAAGAAGGTGCCATTGTGCAGTAGGTCAGAGCAAATCTGGATATTGCCATGGAGGTTCTTTACATAACTATATAAGGCCTTGTGGTTATCTTTACTATCTGCTGCAATTCTGTTTTCATAGCTAGCTTTAGAGGATTTGACGTGGGATCTCAACTTTTTGTTGAGGCTGATAAGGGAGTTTTTCCAGTCTTGAGACTTCACCTTATTCCGCATCAGTTTCCTCCTCCGGTTGTAGAGTTAGTTTATGGCAGGGGACCACCAGATTGGCTTCCTTTTTTTGGAGGAGAGCATCTTGGTTCTATTGGGTATGGTGAGATCCACGCATTTGTGTACATGTTCGTACAGTGCATTGGTGTATGATTTAGCGGTCATGCAACTATTCTCCATTTGCATGGCTGCCGTGAAGTTATCCACCTCTGTTCTTAGGAGCCCAAAGTTAGCTTTGGAGAAGTTTTTCATGGTTGTTACCTTTGTGGGGGGGGGTGTGGATTTCCAAGGTGATTAGTTTGTGGTCAGATCTAACCAGGGAGGAGTTGACTATTGGTGTAGATCAACAGTCGTCCATGTCCGTAATGGCTAGGTCAAGGATGTTGCTACCTCTAGTGGGGGTAAGGACGAGCTTGTCCAGGGTATTGAAATTAATGAATTCCAGGAAATGGGCAAGTGTATTGGTACATGAGTAGTTTTCCCAGTTAATAGAGGGATAGTTGAAGCCGGCCAGTATGAGAGTGTTAGGTTGGACCCTAATATTTTCCAGGGTGCTTAGGAAAGTGGAGTGAGTGTCTTGGGACATGGTTGGGGACCTATAACAGGCTATGACCTGAATCGCTGTCTTACCCAATGTTAGCTGCACCTGAAGTATCTCTGATGCATTATGTTGGGCTACCAGTCTGGAGGTGTGCACATCCTTTATGAATATGGAAACACCACCAACTTTGGAGCTTCTGTCCAAGTGCTGGGGCCGAAAGATGTGGAATGAGGTATAGCCTGGTAGTGCAGGGGTGCTTTCTGCTGCCTTGAACCAGGTCTCTGTTACAGCACAAATGTCAATGTTCTCCATTTTAAGGAGTGCTTTAAGTGAGTGCATTTCGAGATTTAGACTTGTATCGTTGAGTATCATGACCCTCAGATTGCATTTGTTTGTAGCTGTTACGGTGGTAATTTGGTCTTTGGAACACTGCCTAAAAAAGGCACTATAGGGGTGGCAAGATCCTTGGCCAGTATCCAGAAGCCCAGGAGGTGACAAATGCAGCCCATCTCTGGCAAAGCATCGCAGTCTGTCAGTCATTTTGTCCCAGGCAGACAGATACTGGATCCCCTTAGAATGACACAAGAAACGTAGCCAATTGTTGAAATCAATCATTTGCGGCTTGTACTGTGGTATCATTCTGGGTGATGGTAGGATGCTGCTCAGGGCTAGGGTCATACCCACCTGGGCTACATAATCTGAGAGCTCCTGCATGTAGTCCAGGGATGTATGTCTCGGGTCATTCCCACCCACATGTGCAATGACAGAGTCATATTTGTACCTGTTGTTGAGAGACCTGAGTGCAAGCGTTATGTGGCAGATCCTGGCAGCTGACTGTTACTTTCTCCTTATTCAACCTAGTGAGTGGGACATCAGTATGCCTCACTATTGAGTCACCTATGACTAGTGTGGTGGGCATGCTGTTTTGCCTTAGGGGCTTTGGTTGAGTGGTACACTTTATAGGAGAGTTGTGTGTCTCGTGATTAGTGTTGTGTTGTGGTGGTCGAATGTGTTTTCTGCCTTGGAGGTCTCTGCTGTTTGGGTAGAATTTTTTTTGAGAGCCTCCACAAAGGTGGGTGTGTGTTTTTATATGAAGGCAGTGCTGGTGTGTGTTCTGGAGGGCTATGTGTTCCATGTGGTGTGTTGCAAGTGTTGACCTCCTCTTGACCAGCTATTCTGGTCTTGGCTGGAGAGTGCGTGGCTTCCAATCTGGATATATAAGTGCATCTCTCACAAGTCTGAGTGTTGGGAGGTAAGAGGAGAGGGTTATCAGTGTACATGGGGCAGTTGCTACATTGCCTCAGGATGCCCAAGTTCACCAGGTTAATAGGAGAAAGCACAGGGAACTGACCTTTAGACATGCCTGGAGGGATGGGCATTAATAAGTACTGGAGCTTTTTTCTTGTAGAACATTTAGTGCTGGTAGCACTTTTGTGTACTACAATAATTGATACAAGAAGTCTGGTATGCTAAAGTGCTAGACTAATAAGGTAGAAAAGTACAGGAGAGGAGAGAACTAGCAGATCTAAGGGAAAATTTTGAAGAACAGACTTTGACACATCTCAGAAGCTTACAAACAGTCCTGGATACACCAAATCTGTATCTGGACTAGACTAGTTACAGGAAAGGCAGGAAACAAGCACAACGCAAGCTTTTAAACCAGAAAGTTGAAAGAGATGGAAAAATTCTGGGCCAGAAACCACTCCTTTTGTGGTATATAGGCTACCTAGTTCTTACCACTCCCACTGATAAGCTACAAGGTTTCCCTCCAACACAGAGGGGCTTTGGGAGCTCAGAAGCTTACAGTCTTGGATACAGCAAATCTGTGTCTGGACCAGACTAGTTACAGGGAAGGCAGGAAAAGTGCAAACTCGGGCTTTTAGATCAGAAGGGTGAAGGAAATGGAAAAGACTGCTCAAACGGCCAATAAACTACAATTTCTGGGCTAGAAAATGCTCCTCTTGTGGTAGATAGGCTACCTAGTGCTTACCATTCCCACTGACAAGCTAGAAGGCTTCCCTCTGACACAGAGAGGCTTGGGGGACTCAGAAGCTTACAGTCTTGGATACAGCAAATCTGTATCTGGACTAAACTAGTTATAGGAAAGGTTGGAAACAAGCTCAAATGCAGACTTTTTAACCAGAAAGTTGAGGAAGATGGAAAAAAGGTGCTCAAACAGCCAATAAACTACAATTTCTGGGCCAGAAACCACTCCTCTTGTGGTAGATAGGCTACTTAGTGCTTACCACTCCCACTGATAAGCTAGAAGGCTTTCCTCAACACAGAAAGGCTTGGGGGGCTCAGAAGCTTACAAACAGTCCTGGATACAGCAAAACTATATCTGGACTAGACTAGAATCTCATGAACCAGGGATCTCAAGATACCTTCTCAGACAGGCCCAATTAGTGATCCTGAGTGACTGCCCAACTGCTTGACTCTGGAGACAGTCAAAGGATGACTTTCTGTGCACATAATGGCCTGGGAAGCCATCAGAAATGATCATTGGGTGTTGAGCATAATATCCAGATGCTATGTCATTCCCTTTTCCCAAAATTTGTATCCAACCAAGTTCCTCCCAGTGTTCTACCCAGTCAGAGGGAGGCTGGGGCATTAGAAATTTCAAAGCTGCTCACAAAAGGAGTCATCCAGACCATCCCCCAAGAACAGTTTGGATCATGCATCTATTCCAGATTCTTTTTAGTGCCCAATAAAATGGGGGGCCTCAGACCTAGTTTAGATCTGACAAACCTGAACAAATCCATTGCCAGTTCAAAGTTCTGAATGGTCAGAATTCAGTCCATTCTGCCCTTCTCGCAGAAAGATGCCTGGATGTGCTCAGTGGACCTTCAAGACATGTACTATCACATCAAAATGAACAGGCGCAGTGATAGACTTCATCATTACCCATCTAGACATGACACATTGCTTAGCCCTTCTTCCTCCAGACAGGATATCAACCCTCAGACTCAATGTCAAACAGATTCTAGTCATTCCTATGCTTCCAGCATGTCTTGTTCTAAGAGCTTTGGGCTCCATGGTTGCCACCATCACTCTTGTTCCTATAGTTCATTTCCACATGAGAGTCCTTCAATGGACTTTAGCAGTTCAGTGGTCCCTCCTTTCTCATCCTCTAAGCCATCCAATCAGACCATCTTGGGTATGCAAGGAATATCTTCTCTGGTGGCTTCAATTGTAGGTTCCAGAACAGGGTCATCCCTTTATTCTTTTGCCCCCAAAGACCACCATGACCATGGACGCCTCCCAGCTTGGGAGGAGGGGGCATTTTCTGGGTCAGACACTCCAAGGCATGTAGTCCCCTTTAGAGACCAGTTTGCACATAAACATTCTAGAGATGAGTGGTACTGCTACCATTGCAAGCCCTTCATACCCCTCTTCCCTCAGGAACATTTGCAATTCAGACAGACAACATGTTAGCTGTTTGGTACATCAACAAGCAGGGAGGAACCAAGTCTTATCCCTTGTGTCGAGAGGTCATGAGGTTGTGGCAAAGGTTGATCTCCTACAACCATTTTCTAGTTGCAACACACATTCCAGGAAAGTCAAACATTCTTGCGGACAGGCTCAGCAGGATCATTCTGATGCCTCATGAGTGGTCTCTGAATCCTTCAGTGGTAGACATGATCTTCCAGAAATGGGGTCAGCCTTCCTGTGATCTTTTTGTGTCATCTTCCAACACCAGCTGCAGCAAGTTCTTTGTCCTGATCCCTCCTCAGGGGCAGTCACTGAGAGATGCTGTAGTCCATGCTTGACCCCCTGGTCTGCTTTATGCTTATTCCTCTCCCTCTTTCCCAAGTTTTTCAGAAAGCTCAGAGGTTGAAGAGCAAAGTTATCCTCAATGCTCCCCTTTGGCCTCGAAAAGTGTGGTTTCCCTTCCTCTGGTCTCATCTAATGTGTCCAACATGTACTCTGGATCCCACTCCAGACCTTCTCTCCCTTCTCTCAGGACATCCTCACCCAGATCTACCCAACCTAAAATTGACCGCTTGGTTGCTCCAATTCCATTGATGGCTAGAAATCCCAGGCTTTCTTCTCCAGTTAGAGAGATTTTAATAGTAGCACATAAATCTTCCACCAGGAAAATATATAACAGTAAGTGGAGGAGATTTTCTGTTTGGGCCCACTGAAACCAACTGGATCCTATTACAGCTCCCACTTTTGCTGTGTTAGATTTTTTTGATGTCCATTTTTATAATGGAGCTAACTTCTCCACTGTCAAGTTGCAACTGGCTGCTATCTCATACATTCATATGGGAGAAAATTCATTACCTTTGGCCTCTTCCAAGCTGTGCACGACTTTCCTCAAAGGCAACTTTCTTCTTCGTCCTCCCATTAAGGATCCCACTTCACCTTGGTGGGATCTTACCATGGTTTTACAAGCATTAGTTGCTCTTCCTTTCAAACCAGCAGCAAAGGTTGATTTGAAGTTTGTCTTGGAAGACTACTTTCTTAGTAGCTATCACTTCAGCTAAAAGAGTGCCTGAAATTCAAGAGTTTTCTATCAAACCACCCTATTCGGTCTTTCATAAAGACAATCCCCCGGATTCATGAACCTTGCGCCAGGCGCCAGCATAGCGTCGGCGTTATAACGCCAAATATGGCTGCTGAGCGATTCAGGTATGAATGAATTCCACGTGCACTACCGGCGTGCGCCGGACCGTCTCCGCCCCCGGCTTAGGTATGCAAAACACACTGTGTGCGGTATTGCACCATGCAAATGAGGGCAAATAGCGATCCACGAAGTGGCGCAGGCATAGCGTAAGGGCATGTCAATGTAAACCAAAAAAAACGGTTTACATTTACCCAAACATGACCGAGGAGTAACGGAAGGCTGTCAAAGTCAGGTATCATATAGGTGCAATATGCCAATGTGGAAAGGCACCGAGAATGTCCAAAGAAAATATGCACAAAATGTAAAAATGACATAAATGGCACGACGTAGAAAGAACAGCAGACCCCGGGATATGTGCACAGAAGTTGCAAAGCAATGAAATAATATGACAATGTCCTAAAAGAGCAGTATAACACACATCAGCTGCACAGCCACCACACACCATAGTATGTATGTAAAGCTTCAACCCCAGCGCAATGGTTGTCAAGGAGTGGTGGCGGTGTTCGCCGTAACCATGTATTAGTAGTCAATTCCATGCAAATGAGGCAGATAATAGTGAATCGCAAAAGCGGGCGGTGTAAGGATGGAGCAAACGGCGAGCGGTACCACACCGAGGAGTGGCCTACACGAGATACATGTCAACCACAGAGGGTGTGCCACATTTGGAGGAAGGATATTGGAGGTCAGCAAATCTGGGCTGTACAATGCACATCACAGCATCAGGACTGGCGTGTTAGGAAATAGATGCGCTGAGAGTACATAATGCGCGTACAGATGCATGTGCACGAGGATGACTACGTTCCCTAAACCAGTCATGTGACGGCCTCCCCGTCAACAACCACGGATATAGGAAGGTAATGCGGAGAATACGAGGAAATGCGGAAGCAGTGTAAATGGAGCCGTAATGAGAAATCAACACCAATCAATCCAGGAAGGGCAAACGGTGGCAGCTGATAACTCTGCATGCAGACTCCTGCATAACGGGAAAGGGGAGGCATATGAATGCAAAGATAGTAGGTGATGTAGCAGAAATGCAAAGAGCAAATAACCGAAATAGCACAGCCAAGTACAGAGGTAGCATAACTGCGGCTGCAGATAAAATGCATCATATGCCATGTGCCTGCAGGATGCAGTAATGTAAGATGCAAAGCCAAGGCAATGCAGGCAACTGTAATGTAACACTACAGGCAGTACCGTTGCAGTTGCAACCGTAAAACCACGGAAATAAGCCATGGATACGGCTGCACAGACACACCCAATGACATCACCGGGTATACAGCACAACAGTATTAAGTGTGAATGCACACAACACACAGCGATTTCCCAAAGCCGCACCGTAGGGTGTAAACAGACGGGGAACTTTTAATATGTATATGCTGGGTGCCGCCGTGGCTGTGATGCATAGGTATGTGGCAGAGACAGACGGAGTTGCGGAGGGTGGTGCCGACAACTACCGTAGGCTTCACAGGAGAAGGAGAGTGTTCAGACCAAGGGTGACCTACCAGGGGCTGCGAGACCTGGAGATAGTAGAGCGCTACAGGGTGGACAGGGACACGTTACAGCAAATAGTGGAGCTGTGCCGGCCGCCTGAGGACAAGAGACAACAGCGGGGAGCCCATCCCAGTGGACACAAAGGTATGTGTGAGCTTGCGAATACTGGCTACACGTACCTTTCAAAGGGCCAGCCGGTACATAATGGGCATCTCACAGGCATCAGCATCCAGGGTACTACACCAGTTCCTGGATGCCATGTTACCACATGCCCATGAGCACATAAATTTCCCCACATCTCAGGAGGAGTTGGCTAGCAATATGCGCCGCTTCCACCGTGTGGCACAATAGCCGGAGGTCCTGGGTGCGATAGACTGTACGCACATAGAAATTAAGTCACCACCCGGGGAGCAGGGTAGACGCTACATAAACCGCAAGGGATACCCCTCCATCAATTGCCAGGTCGTGTGCAATGTGCAGGGCATTATCATGGATGTGTGTGCTGGCAGCCCTGGAAGCTACCACGACTCCCATATCTGGCATGCCTCACAGCTGTATCAGGTATTCGCCAGGGGGGACATCACACAAGGTCACCTTGTGGGGATGCTGGCTACGCACTGGAGCCGTGGTTGATGACACCCATCAGAAATGCACACACACACATGCAAGAATGCCATAATGAGGCACACGCACAAACAAGAATAATCATAGAGCGTGTGTTCGGGATGTTGAAATCACGGTTCCGGTGCTTGGATACATCCGGTGGAGCCTTGCAGTACTCTCCAGGCACAAGTGCCCACATATTCATAGTATGTTGTATGCTACACAATATGATTCTGCGGAAACAGCTGCTGCAGGGACATAATGCCGGAGGGCCACCAAGCCCGCCACAACTGCCAGGGCAAGCACAGGCACAGGGCGTTCAGCGCCATGGACACACTGAGCCAGCCCCAGTAGGTAGACAGAGGCGTACCCAATATGCCTACGCCCTGGCAAAGAGGGAACACATAGCACATACTTTGACAGTGTAGGCCCCATGGACTGACACCTCCTGACCTGCACACACAGTAAAATGGACGCCACACAAACATGTCCGCCCGTAATGTGTACCGTATGTGCGGACGTATGTGTGACTCCAACAAAGGCACCGCCAAACACTGCACACCCAATAGCCAGCAGAGCATGGAACGCCAACACCTCACCGCCGCGGTTCTACAGCACACGGCGTAGCCATATGCTGCCACTATCGCCGCCAAAGTCGACCACATATGTACTCATGTGCATACACAGATACGGAAATAGATATCAGTACACATGTAGAAATATATGCATACACAGATATAAAGTAATATGGAACCCAGGGATGCAAGTTCACAGATAAGTAAGGCGAAATCACCACATAGTAAACATAGTGTTCGACAAGCCGATCATCCCGGGGGGTGGGCAGAGCAGGGAACGCCAGCCAAGGAAATGGCACCCTCCATCAATACATATCCGCGTGTCGGGATGGTCACCAGTCCACGGTACAGTAACGGGATATGCGTGTCATATCCATAGGATATGAGTGCGGAGATACGCCGCCACCGGCGATGCGGTAACGTCGTATTGTGTTCAACCGTCGGTGCGAAGCGGCAAGCATACCAGTGAAGTGTACGACATTATGAGGAATTACCTCATTTGGGGTGTAAAACAGTTCATGTTCCTCGCAGTTCCTCAAAGTTCCACATTGAAAATGTCTGTCAAACATCCATTGTTAGGAATGTATATAAATGACATCCTGGTAAATAGAATGTAATCATAGTAATTCATTAAAGGTTCTTCACTGTAAGTAAATCAGCATATTATAATCAACCTATGACCTACTTAGTTGAAGTTGTCACTATGCCATTACTATGTGTTCCACATTATGCCCATTTGTTTCACATTACTAATGTGTGTGTTCCTCACTCTGGAAATAGAAGGTTGAGAGCCATGGCGGCAATATGTGTATGTGTGAGGTGAGGTTGTCATGTGTTCCGCTGTGTGTGTGTAATGTGTGTGCCACTGTAAAATGTGTATGTAGATGACATGTCACAGGAGTGTAATAACATCGTGGGCATACAGTACAGGAACCATAGGCGTATGTACAGCAGTACCCAAAGCAGTACTGACATCTCCTCAGTGGCTATGCACGTGCGGCGTAAAAGCGATGCAAAGCGGAAATGTCCCAGAATGTACCACAGGGCCATAGCCAACAGGAGATGCAAAGGACGATGTACAAACCATGACCGTATGTATGGCGGCCATAAGGTACACTCAACACGGTCCGTCAACGCGTTACACAGCATCAGGCATGTACGGTAATACGAATGTGCTATACCGGCACCGATCGGGAACACTTACGGTCCCGTAAATACCGCTGTGTGTTCCACGACCGTGAAGTAAGCAAGCGGCACACGAATAGGAGGCTACCGGTAGCATACAGGCCATCCCAAGTATAGGACCACATTCACCGTAACTATCAGCGACAAAATGCCAATGGATAGTAGGCACAGACGAACATCCGCAGATATATAACCCATGTGAAGGAGGAATACGTGCAAGAAGCACACATGCAGGCGATACCGACAGCACACGACATCAACAAAACAAACATTCCCGGAACAACAGACAGGTAACCTGCAGCCCCCCAAGCAGGGATGGAGCACACACACAAGCATATCCCGTATGTATAAATGCAAGACTCACACCCCGTACCCCTTACCCACATCCGCAGATATACCCCATCGCACATATCAAAGGGATAACAGCTAAAACCGTAGCAAAAACATACAGGCAGTCAATGACAGCGGCATACCCACAACAAGCTCGTGGGAAACACTAGCAGCGGCTGATGCATCCTTGCATCCGTTGTGTACAGGAATATAACAGCTATGTTACACATCTGAATGCACAACGCCATCGACAGCCGCCGCCAGGACACGGACACCCACATGTCGAACAGAATACCATACCCAACACACACAATCCACGGCTAACACCACAGCGAAATGTACCCGACACCACACATAGCGGATGCAGTCACACAAACATGATACAATACATACCATCCTCACAAAGGTATTGCAAATAACCAACGGCCACACGAGGAAAGAACCATGTCCTAGTGCCGACGCATAACGAACGAAAGGAGGGGGATCACCGGTGATATGCGCATAAGTACACCGAGGAACAGCTATTGGCCTGATTAACCCACATGCCTCAGGTGACGACGAATATAAGGAAGACTCTCTGGATATTCAAACCGTATGTTCATACCGAACAAAGAAGGAATACTAAAGGACTAACAAGTAAATACAGAAGAACACAGAACCAAAGGCCGGAAAGGTATGTCGAACCCACATGTACTGGTGTGTAACGCATACGATAGGTATGACGAATCTGTACAGTATGTGAACGGTGTGTGTAGGTAAAGATACCTGTCCATCAGGCAGAGAGAGGTGAAGGTTGGTTATGTAATGCTAAGCCGCGCAGCATACCAACGACTGTGGACAACGTGTGCAGAGCAGTGGGACAACATGTACACACCGGGATAACCCCAGGTTAGACTTGCCACCTTTCAAATGGCAAAAGTGGGACATCTTGGGACACACATCAGATGTTACAGGTGGACACATACCCATGGTCAGTACAAAGGGTAGAACTGTACTCATTTGCCTAAATAAAAGCGTAGTCTTGTAGCAGTTAAGTTGCTTATTGTGTGTCTTGTAACATTTACGAATGTACATACATAAATAACTATGTTATGCAACTCTTACATAAAAATGGGACATAATTATGTCCTACAATCTCAGGACATTTGCCATTTGTAATATGTTTTGTCAGGACACAACTGCCCAAAGAGGGACTGTCCCTTGCAAAGTGGCACAGGTGGTAACCCTACCCCAGGTCTGCCATAGGGGTTGCAAACACAGAACAATGCCACCACCCACGCTGATGCTGGCAGTGGATATCCAACAATGAAGTGCCACAGCAGGGGATAGGACATGTATGTATAGTGTCACAGCACACATGTGCATGGGCATATACCGTCGATGTCATACGGAATGTGCACGGCGTGCGTATCCCACAAAGTAGGGGTGACTATGTCAATTATGTGTAATGCAAAGCTGTCATGATGGATATGTTCAGAAATCATAGACAGTATCACAGGCACAGCATGCATGATGGAGGGATGGCCTAATGTTATGTACATACACAAGATATGTATGGCCTGCACATATGGGACAATGTAGTAGCAGAATAGGTACCCGAAATGGAGGGAACAGCAAGTAACCATGTCCAAACGTTCCGTAGCAGGTGCAATGTGTGCCACAATGATGTCCAGCAGGGCCATGTGTAAACACATGTGCAATGTACACAGTAGTGACACCCCCCCCCATGGTAGTGTCCACTGAACGGCAGAAGTGGATGTCAACTGTTATGTCTATACAATCGTCCGCTGTGGTGGTACCATGGGTCTGTGTCACCCTACCAGCAAGGGAGCTATCACATGACTAGTGACACAGTGTGCCCCTGTGGGATGTGCACAGGACCTATGTCCCACAGCACGGTGTGTGTCCAGTCTGTGGATGTCCCGGGCCGAGAAATGTGGCATGTGTGCACACATGCAGGACTGCTCCTCCCACCCTGCCCACTGCAAACGCCATGTAGGAGTACTACATGCATCAGTGCTGTGGAGAACATGGCCCATGGCAGAGTAGATTACACCCCTGTGTTAGTGGCATGCAGGTGAGTACAGATGTGTTACATGACTGTCATTTGCATATGTAAACTGTCTGAGCCGGGTAGAGATCACAGCATGACTATACTGAGACATGTAACGTTGTATCCATTGTGTAAGGTACACCACACATGTGTTATTGTAACATGGCCTGCGTGTACATGTGTGTATGGCACAGGTACAAGGGCACCCAAGGTATCAGCTAGACATACGGTCCAGAAATGCGTGGTCCTGCACATGTGTACCTACGCCATGGTGGAATATGGCAACCACAGCACCATGTGGGGCATGTGTGTGTACATCAACCATGTACAACGTGATATGCCTGTATAGGGACAGTATCCATGTGATACACACCGCATGACTGTCAGTATGCAAAGGTAATGTGTATGCACTATGTGTGATGTAACTGATGCAATGATATCTACATGATATATCTGCCACACTGACACCTGTATGGGTGTCAGCAACATGAGTAGGATGAGCTAGAATGCTGCCAGGTATGTAGAAGTGGTATATGTAGGCATGTACAGTACTGTGTGACAGCAGGTAGTGTACATATGCAAATACTGAGCATGAGGGGCCACATGTCTGAGGACTGTGCAATGTCACACGTCCCTGACTTGTTGTAGTTAGCATGATATGCCTGCACCACTGTGTGAACTGTACAGAAGGCACATGGCGTAACATCCCGAGACATACCGTACGATGTGATGCTGGATGTGTACATTGGCAATAGCATAAAGTGGAATGGTGCTGAAGGGCAAAGAGCGGAGCATGTCTGATGTGATACCCTCTGTACCACCCCAACCACCCATGCAATAGTATGACAGGTGGCCAGCATGGGATGTGGTGTGCTGTTGCACACAGAAGCCCAACAAGGGTGCCAGTAAAGGCATGCAGGTAGTCAATGAGTGTGTGAAGCATGTATGTCAAGATGTGGCCCAGTGCCATACTGAATGGCCCAGTCATGGGTGTAGAGATGCAGCCCCATACGTGCAATGCAGTACCATCCATGTGTAGTGTGATAGATGTGGTAGTGTGGTGGTCAGGGTACACAACGTACATGAATGGGCTAGCAGTCACTGCAGTGTGCTGCTGCAGAGACATGTAACAGCCAGGTTGGCGGGATACAACAACTATGGCGGTTTGAGGTGACATTGGGACTGTGTTCCCGGACATAACATGTGCATGGCAGTACTATGTATGTGTCCTCAGGGTTAATACAATGTCCAGCCAAGGATTGGAACCCTGTACTGAGTGAGAGTGTGTATTGTTGGTAGGTACCCCACTGGCAGGCACGATGCCAGCAACATCTCAGTTGGCAATGCCTGCATGACTGTGGTATGCCGCATTGAATGTGGATGTAGTCAAACAGCAGAGACATACCACCACACTGCGTGAGGGCCCACACTGCAATGTCTGGCAGTCATGTGTAGGTAGCTAGCTGTGGAGTATGTCATGCACCATGAGGACACACCATGACTGTCAAGTGACACACAACACACAGGTGAACATAACTACCGTGCAACAGCCTGCACATGTGCCCATACAGCACGTGTGCATGGAACAGGAATACCACTGTGGCGTCTGTGAAAAGGCCAGTACCACCATGTCTCAGTGTGGAATAGCATGGTCCCTACCAGTGTGTAAATGTAGCAGAAGTGCACTGTGATCAGTGTTGGCATAGGCACGTAGACTGTCCATCGTATGGGGTGCCATGCCATCAACTACCTCTGTCAGTGGATGTCAGTAATACCAGCTGTAGTGTATGTACCATGCATGCTGCTATGGTTGTGTGTTTAGGGTGTGGCTAGCAGGGATGAGAAGCATGGATGTTCAGCAAACAGAGGGGGGAGGTGTGTAGGCCTAGCACACAGACACATGGAGGTTTGGTGCATGCTGAGGGCAGTGTAGGTATGGTATGTGTCGTGTAATGTCACCCAGCTATGCGTACTGCATGGCCAAGCATGTGTGGGTACATGGGAGTCCATACTAGGGAAGGGCGTGTTGCTGTCAATACATAGCAGTAGCAACTGTCCTAGGTACAATGTACAGTATGCCAACACGACCGGCATGTAACCTGTGGTGTACAGTGTATTCACTGTCGCGTGTCACAATGCGTAGCGGTCACGAACATGGGTATCTGAACATGGATTACCTATGATGCAATGTGTCATGGGAATATGCAGTATGTGAGTAAATCACGGTGTGGTGTGGGAACCACCCACCCGTGTGTGTTGCAGTCCAGGTATGTGCCTGGGAGGTATGATCTGTGTACAATCTGGACTGGCAGGTGTGCCGTGTAGGGCATGGAGGCAGGTCCCAGGCACTGCAGATAAATGACATGTGTGCTGTACTGTGTGTGCAGTGCTTGTGTACAGCACAGTGGAGGGTGTAAACATTGTCACACATCACTGCATGCTGTGCCTACCTGTGACAGCCCTGCCGGAGACAGACATGTGACACCGCTGCACAGGCAGCATAGCATGTGAAGATGTACATGTGGGCTGCACACCTTAGGCAGATGTCCACAGGTCATGTGTGCCACGGTAGTGTGGTTGAACACGACTATCAGACTGGACAAACACCACATGCCTGCATAACTACAGTATGACCATAGTCAACAGTCCCAGTGACAGAGTAGGCCAATGTACACTGTCCCTGCGTGCAGACCACTGGCTACTGGACACCTGGCTAGACACACACCTGGAGGGTTAATTCACCATTGAGCCATCACATGTCCCAGTCCATGTGGGCGTACAATGTCATCACAGGGTGGTCACAATAGCAGGTGGCAAGGCAGACACGGTGTACCAGGTGATGTGTCATGTGTGCATATGTCGGCTAGCACAGCCGTTCACATGTCTGCAACATACTGGTGCACGATGTATACTGTTACATGATGAATGGAACTGCACTGTCACCCACTACAGGGCCATCTGACACAGGTGTGTTGTGACTGGTGTAACCCATGTTTGCACAGGATACACACTGCTGTTGTAGGCAGCCATGCTGGTGGCTACCAGTGATATATGCAATGGTCATACAGACATACCGTACACAGTGTTCATGCAGGAATGTCCATTGTCGTGGACGATGTGCTGCTATGTGAATGTAGGTGTGTGTTGTGAATGTTACACATCCAGAAGACACCATCTGGTGCAGTCATGGTTGTCAACACCAGTACACACATCCACAGCAGTCAGAACCCAGTCCTGACAATGTGTGTCAGTCACCCTTGTACTGTGTGACATATGTGCACATGGCGGAACACCTCCCACTGTCATCTAAGCTGGCTACATGATGGCTGGAATGTGCTGTAGAAATGTACAATGCTGGTAGCCCAATGATGTACCTGGAATCAGACACAGTACGCTATGTCAGCCATGTAAACCATGCACAACAATGACCGCCCAACAGACACAAACAATGCATTGACACATGGAACATGTGCACATGACAACCCCCAATGAGGTATGTTGCACATATTGATGTACAATTGTCATCTATGGCCATAGCATGGATGCAGACACACATACTCCACAGGTAGTACCATGTGATGTAGGTAGGGGGGCATTGCTCGTGTACATGTCACAGTAGCTGTACACACACATGTCCTGCATAGCCGTCATGTAGGGGTAGCTGTGGTATGTGACTACTGGACATGCCCATACAAATGACCATGTCCCACAGGAGATGTGTACCACATGTGACGTGCTGACAACAACCTGCGATGTGTACGGCTGCCGGTGTACCTGTGTGACATTGTCTGTGAAGGGTGCAAAGGCATATAGTATCGTATTGCATGCACACAAGCCCTACATAGGTGCATAGCCTGAACATACAGTACAAGGAGTGTGTGGGATGATAGCAACCCACAGGTGGAGATGGGTACGGACGCCAGCCCACAACCACATGTGTGTGTACGGTGTTCACGTCCACGACACATGAGCATCTGAGAGGCTAGCGTCACAGCTGTACAGGGTTGCATGCATATATGTTCAGCAACATCCCTGTATGTCCCACCACTGGCCCGTGGACCGATGGACACCAACCAAATGTGCAGATATGAGATGTGCACAGCACATCACAGATGCCTACCGTAGAACAGGCCTACCGTGTAGACATGTGCACAGTAGGTCTCGCCAGCTGCAGTCAAACATGTTAGGTGCTGAACCACAGCAATAGTCCAGGCAATGCCACAGATGGGCGTGCATGCCTCTGTGTATGTATGTCTGTGAATGCCTCCGGCATAGCAATATAGCTGTGTCACCGTTGTGAACAACAATATGAATGGGTTGTATGTGTGAGGGTGCGTCATATGTGTATGGTCAGATCGACGCGATACCATCAGTGGGCCTGCTATGTGAACATCCCTGTCCCCATACATGGATACCTCTGCTGTGCCCAACACCACATTCACAGAGGGAGGGATGGCGGTGTGTAGTGCAGCAGCAGACATGTGGGTGGCAGCGGGCACTGGATGTACACATATGTGGTACCCACATCAGTGCAGGCAGCCATCCATGTGCATGGGATAGCGGTGTGTGTCCACATACAGCACTGTGTCGATCAATATCCCAGCACATAGCACCTGCCAGGGCTACAGTGTATGCATGGATGTGTGATGCACCAGACACACCCTCAGCAAGCAGCGTACAGCATACCTCTTGAGGACAGTGTCCACACCATGGTGATAAACATGTTGAATGTCCATATTCACACAGCTATGACATATGCAATGGACAGCCACCCTGCCAATACCGTCAACCCCCAGGTGGATCACACCCAGTGCCATGTATGTGGCATACCCTGCCATATCATGCAGACCTGACCAGCAAGGCTGCATGAGCTATCACAGTCCTACATGGTGCAATGGACAAAAGGCACTCTCACTATCAACCATACACAGCAGTAATGTGGCGGTGATGCACCCTGTCATGTTACAGGTGCTGTGTGATGCCCTGCACAATGTGTGTGTGTACATGCTATGCATGGCCTTTCCTGCTAATGTGTCATGGTTACACATTGCTCCATGTCTATCACATGTGCAACACAGGTGAGCTGTGGCAAGTTGTCCAGCACCCGTACAGTGCTGTGTGGAAGTACATGGCACAACACATGCATGTGCAGGTGTCCATGTGTATGTGTACAGTGCCGCTGCTGACGTTCACAATGGACACAGACGTGATGTGTACTGACATATACACAGCGTCCAGGTGAACAGTAGCACAGACGTCACATGGGGACCTATGCCAACTGATATGGACATAGGTGCAGCCAGGTACACATGTCCACGGCAGGCTAACATCTACATGGTGCGTGTACAGTGTGATGGGGTGGCACACAGATATGATGTGACACCCAGTGCTCAATGGTGTGAAGCCACAACATTGGCTGTGTCACTGCCACGATGCCCTTCACAGATCACTGTGCAGATGTCGTACATGTCATAGCAATGTATTTCCAACAGTATGCCAGCACAGCAGTGTGAATGTGACCTGCCACCATCATTATGTCTTCCAGATAATGCCACATTCCCGGCTTCCACCTTTCAGCCGACAGGAGGAGGAGGTGATCATTCCATACCTCCATAGTAACCACGCCACGCTATTTAGCCATGTGCCACAGCAGGCACAGGAACGGCAGGAGATGTGGGAGGAGATGTGCAGGAGGGTGAACAGCGTGGGCGGATACAACCGCAGCTATCAGCAAATCCGCAGGCACTGCACAGACCTGATCCGGCATGCAAGACAGCGTGCCGCTGCAATCGCCAGGCAACAACGTGGGACAGGTGGTGGGCCACCAACCCAGCCCCCACTCACAGCCATGGAGGAGCTCCTGGCCAGTCTGGCGACACCCACGGAACAACACGCAGAAACACTTGCGTCCATCGTGGAGGTGGGTGTCTCCCAAGCTATGAGCCTGGAGCCGCATGGTAAGTCAGTGTTGCATGTTTGTATGATAAGCGACACGGGTGTGGGTGTCATAGTACAACACATGATATAGCAATACATGCCAGGTATATGGCCACACAAGATGCAAACCATAGTATGCTATGTTGTGTTAGCAGACATGTGCATAGCACTTGCTACCACACACATGCATGATGTGACATGCACAGTGCTGACCGTGGAGATAGTAATGGCTAATGTGTATACCTTTGTGTAATGCCTTTACAGGTACGTCTGGCGTGTCGCAAGGACAAGGGTCTGTTGCAGGTAAGTCTGTTGCTAGTCAAAGGCATGTTCTGCTGTATTGATATTCCCCATGTGTCTAGGCATGACATGCTCACCTGTGTGTGCCCCAGTCACGGTATACAGCTCGCACCACCCAACACACACACCACCCATGTACAGTAGATACACCCGTTAGAGTGGTATGACACCACACAACCTATTGGTGTGTTACGTGCATTCAGCTATGCATACAATGGTGTAGGTGTACACAATGGCTGCATGTGTAGTATGCATTGGTATGCCAGTGCAGTATGCACACAGTACCACATAGTGAGCTGTGATCTGGCCAGAGCACAGGTGTTACCAATGTGACCCATGCCCCTGCATCGGTGCACGTTGTGACATGGCACATGCCATGTCCCATGCACGTGGATGTCTGGCTGCAGCATTTTCACACCATGACATGACCTATGCACAACATAGCAGACATCCACACTGTCAGCATATCCGTAGAGAATGTGACACCTCACACTAGTATGGTTGTATGTCACATGGGCCACCACAGGGCCGTGTGCACGATGTCTACCACACACAATTGTCAATGACTCAGACAGACAAGGCCATGGTCGATACCTACAGGCATGGTGCCACACAGCACATCCACAGTGGGTAGTCACCGTTGCACCCTGTACACACATAGTGGGTTCATCACTGTAGTGGACCCCCTGGACATCCGATGTAGTACACCAGTGACATGGAATGCCTCTCCACAGCTACTACAGGTGCCTCCAATGTCCACCATATACGTGCTGCTGAGCAGCTGAACTGACTTACAGACATGGCAATGTAATGCGTCCAGGTCACGCATCGCACAGACACATAGCTGTGTCCTGCTACTGTGCAGTGGCACAGAGCCCGCACTCCACACTGTACAGCTATGTACACAGCTCACAGCAAACGTACCTGCACAGACATCACTGTTACCCATACATTGTATCTGTAGACTGTACACATAACACTGCACCGTGACAGCCGTTGTGATGTGGTGCATGCGGTGGGACACCATCGTCACATGTCCACATGATACCGCACATGTTTGCGGTGTACATTACATAGTGTCGGCAGCCATGTGTACTCTCAACTCGCCCGTGGCCACACGGTGTATCACGCTGATGCATGCGAACTACCATGAATGTGTGTACTGCATGCCTACTAAATGACACCTGCCTGTTGTACTGTCCCCACCAGGGCAGTGTACATACTGCCACTATGAATGTCTGGTCTGCATTCACTGGTCTGTGTTGTGTGAATGCTGCATGCCACCTGCATTATCACATGCATGCTGTGTGTGTGTGTGTGTGTGTGTGTGTGTGTGTGTGTGTGTGTGTGTGTGTGTGTGTGTGTGTGTGTGTCTGTATTGTAACCGATGGTATGTCTTTGTATTGACAGGTGCTGTAGGTGAGTTCCCCTCCTGCGGTCAATCTGATGCTAGTGTCCCCACAGATACTAGTGGTGATGACCATGTGCATGAGGCACAGGCAGGGTCGTCACAGGCAGACACTGTGCCAGTGGAGAACATCACACATACGTCCCTTTTAACCCCGCTCACGGTTCAGATGCCGACACATACCCCAACACCGTTGCCCATAGATGACGGTCAGTCAGCGCCTCTTGGCCCCGAGCAGGAATGTGTGGTGGCTGCAGAAGGTGTGGGTACACACGATGTTGCCAGTGTAAGGACTGGTGCAGTGCCACGCAGGCATGTGGCAGGTGCTGCTCGTAGGGGGAGCACCGCTAGACATACACCTGCCGTACAGGGTGCAGCAGCTGGTATAACCAGACGCATGTTCCAGACTGTAATGGCGGCGCAGGCACGTGCCGAACGGCAGAACCAGGAAGGGCAGAGGCTGCAGAGGTCCGCAATCCGTACCTTGAATGACAACATCCAGGCATTGGCGAATGCACAACAGCATCTTGCCGATGTTCTGGATAGGAGATTGGGTGACATGGCTGGTATCCTCGACCGAGGCATGGCCATCCTTGAGTGTGCGCAGTCCGTGCAGGAACACCAGGTAGGGGTGAGGCATAGGGCACGTGGGCGTGTGCCAGCAACACCACCTGCTGCAGGTCAGCGTGCGTGCCACCTCCCATGCCCACCCAGACAGTGCTGGTAGCAGCAGCAGTGCAGCTGCTACTACACCATCCACACCAGGACAGAGCAGGCCACATGGACGTGGCCCTGGATGGCCCCGTCGTGGGCACGTTTCCAGCGGACATGTGACATCGGAGAGTGGACAGTCCGTACCTCCACCCGGTCGTGCCCGTGCGACCCCAGGCAGGCGCAGGTCACGCCACCGCCGCAGACACAGTGAGCCGTAACACCTGCACTGTACAGTCAGGGGCTGCCAAGCATACCCTGTGTAGGCATCACAGATGACTGAACTGTGTACACACACACCCACACACAGCAGACACAACTGTAGGGCTCCACCACACCCACATGCAATCTACATAGTCATGCCCACTCAATGCACAGGCCCGTACACACACATGATGTCATCCATTGGTACAGCCCATGCCTGTGGCACACATATCACCCTGTGCATATGATGAAGTCTCTGCCGCATAACTGTGAGCTACACCATCACTGCACGGTTAAGCTAACATATTCTGATGCACAGGGTGGACACGATAGTGAGAGGTGTATGTGATACCTGTGTCCGCATAGTACGTGATGTGTATGTTGTGGTGTGTGTGTATGGCTGGCGACAGGTGTGTATGTGATGTGGGTTGTGCACGGACATCATGCAGCAGACATACCATGCAGGACAGGTGCAGCATTCATTGATATGTGTACACAGTATGTGTGGTGGTTACATGTGTAGCACCATGTCGGTGCAGTTAACCCATATGATACTGATGGTGTACTTGCACGTGCCTACTGGGAGCACTGTAATTAGTTCCCACGTGTAGTCGTGGGGTACCCACAGGCATGTCTGGCAACATCAGCATAGCACAGTTACCCGCATCCGGCATGGACCCCTACATAGGTACATAGGCGCACATGAACGTAACAGGATATGTGCCCTACGACATGTGTGGACCTAGCATGACTGTGTGTGGCGTCTAACACCCCTCAGGATGGGGATGCCATATCCATCAGTCCCCAGTCCCTGGTCTAGCAGTGACACACAGATGTTGCCTGGCGCATAACTATCGTCACACATCCACACGTCATTAGCAGTCCTGGACGAAGGCAGTCAGGGCCATTCCTTGACATGGCCTGGCACTCCTCCCCGTGTTGTAGGGGGTGTCTGGCCGTTAACCCTGTTCCCCCAGCACGTCCCACTCATCTTTGTGTTGAGGTGTTTGACAGTTGCTTCTGTGCCCATGTTTGCATGGAGCCTGGGAGGTGGAATGTGCCCATGTCACCCAGGTCAGACATGGCCGTGTATGTCAGGCACAGATCACCACGGAGCAGATGTGCTGTGAAGATCTACAGCCGGTGTCCCCTTGGCCGTGCAGCTTGTGACACATGTCCTAGCACCGTCATCCCCGTCTTGTGGAATGTTTGCGGTCCTTCCGAGTGCTGCAGGCGTCAGGTTAGCTACAGGCCACATGTGCCATTGTACGCAGTCATTGCTCTGGTGTGTGAGGTGTACAGGGGTACAATGAACACCCCTGATGTGGTTGTGATTCCATCCAGACCAGGAGGCCACAATGGAATGTCTTCACACCCACATTGCCATTGTGTGTGTTGACAGAGGTTGCCGACAGGTGTGGTAGCCATTTCCCTGAACATGTCCACCATCTTTAATGGCGTACCACCTACATGTGACATTGGGACGAACATGTCCTTCACACTGGGTAGGGCTGCACCTTCTCTGGCATTTAGTAGCAGGCCATGGCTCTGGCACCAGGCATCCATGTCTATGATGCCCTAGGTGGATGTCCGTGTAACATGGGGTGTTGGGTATGTTGGCCGGTGCGTAGTCATCTGCATACCTTGTCTGCTACAATCCCCTATGATTGCATGCACATTGGAAGGTCGGATGCCATATGGCAGGGGGCCAGGAGTGAGCCCTGTGGGCCTCCACTGGGTCCAGATATGAGTGTGACAAGGCACCTTGAGCACCAACCCTGTGTGGTGTGACCTCCAACCTGTCTGAGAAGCATCGGGTGACATATGTCCCCACATGTATGCTGGCGAGCCTTTCCATGGGTCCCATGTGTAGTGTGCTCTGAACGCTCCCACCAGGTCATGGTACTGTGTGCAAACCCACGTATCCCCATCAATGGCCTTGGTGACCACTCCAGACTGGACGAGCAGGTTCGGGAGGCAGGATCCGCCCTTGACTATGTAGTTGTGGGTATGTTCCGGTATTGGCTGTACACCGCTATCTGTAACCATGGCCACCTGTATGGACCTCCCCACAGCTTTGCAGACAACGCTTGTCAAGCGTATAGGGTGTGGCTGTTGACAGTCCATAAGAGCACTACCCTGGCATAGTGGGACCACAGATGCCATATGGCATCCATTGGGGACATAGCCCATAGTAAGGCTAACATGACACAGTGGCCGCATGTGTGGGCCGAGGGCCTCAATGAGGATGGGTAGCACACAGCCAGGGACACCATCGGTGCCCATTGCTGACGTGTCAACCGCCATAGAGATATGGGATCACTCCAGGCCATATGAGATGTTTGGAAGGATACACTCTGGTGGGATGGATATGTTCCCTCTTGGGGGGGGGGGTGTATGCATGGAACATGTCCTCTGGTTTGCAGACAATGTCTGTGGGTGCAGTGACTGTTGTACCATTCTGGACCATTTCCAGCCAAGTCTGTGTGCCCCCAACCATGTCCTTACCACAGTTAGGGAAGGCCCTGGTTGTCTCATGTGCCCTCTGCAGTACCACTCCCACAAGCGGCCGTGGATGATGGTATGTGGGGCCGTATGGTGACGCCGGTATGAATGGGTGATGGTTTCCCTGGTACTGTCATTGCTCTGCCATGTATTAGCTCCAACTGTTGATGTACAGGTAGTCAGTGGCTGCGGTCCACCACACCATGTGCCTACCTGTGGTGGACAAGGTCCTGATGTCATCATGTTTGCCTGTTGCAGACATGCATGTGGGTGGTCGGGGAAGGCATTCGTTAGGCGTTTGCCGGTCTGGCCTGTGTTCAACACTGGCATGGAGGACTTGTAGGGTACCACACCGGTCATATGATGTGTGTGGTTTTCTGTGGAGAGGTCATCACTGAGGTCCCCCATGCTGGTGTTGGTTACAGGGTGTGGATGACCAGTGGATCCACTATACGGTCTTGCATCACCATTGAGGGCTGTACATCCTGTGTGGGGCATATCCTCACCATATGTGATGGGCAGAACTATCAGACATCCCCCCCTAGTATGTATGGTGCATGGCTGTTTAACAGTGGCCAGGTGTGTGAACACCTGGGACTGCTGGCGTAGTGTGTTGTGCCATGGGTAATGTTCCCAGGCTATGTATGGGTGGTTCATGTCACCCAATACGGTGCTGTTGTGAGAGCATGCCCACTCACCAGTGTCCTCCGGACATCTGTGAAGGTATCCTGTGTTTGGGAGGGTTGTCTGTAGCATGCAACAAACGGTAGGCCAGTCCTACATGGTTAATTGCACCTAGATATTCCCGCAGCAACGCCACGTCTGTGGCATGGCCGGGTTGCTGTTGTGTGGCTGGACACACAGGACGGTCCGCATTCCGCCACCCATACCGTCGCACCATGTGTATGCATGTCTGCTCTGTGCCGACTCTAAGTGTCTGAGCATGCCCAGTAGGCAGCTGTGTAGATAGACACACAGCACAGTGCACACTGCGCCTGTCTGCAGTTATACCCCGGGTGCATGCCTGTATCCCCTACGCAACGGCCACGTCTGTGGCATGGCCAGGTTTCTGTTGTGTGGCTGGACACACGACGGTCCACATTCCGCCACCCATGCCGTCACACCATGTGTATGCATGTCTGCTCTGTGCCGAGTCTAAGTGTCTGAGCATGCCCAGTAGGCAGTGATGTACTGATCAGTAGTTACTTGTTATTCCTGACTGCAGCACTAACGTGTTAGTGTACGGCGACCTTGGGATGGTAACAGACTGCGTGACTGTGCACTCTGTCCTAACTCCCGATCGGGCGCATTGCCTCTGCAAATGATACCACTCACGTAGGGGTATGCCTCCTGACAGCGCTCTGCTCAGTAAACTCGGTAGCGTTCTGTAAATGCTTCATACTGTAGTGTGTTCATGTAGATAGGCGTAGGTTCGTCCCCCGTCCCTTCCGTGTGTGTGTGTGTGTGTGTGTGTGTGTGTGTGTGTGTGTGTGTCTCTGTGTGTGTGTGTGTGTGTGTGTGTTTCCAGCTGCCTCTGCGACTGATTATGCTTTTAGATGCTCCGCAACACATGCCTTGGCTATTGCCAACTATTGTCTTGTGGGTGACGTCAGCAGCCTACAAGTATGCGTGTGACAGCGCTCTGTTCAGTAAAGTCGGTAGCGCGTTCTGTAAATGCTTCATACTGTAGTGTGTTCATGTAGATAGGCGTAGGTTCGTCCCCGTCCCTTCCGTGTGTGTGTGTCTCTGTGTGTGTGTGTTTCTAGCTGCCTCTGTGACTGATTATGCTTTTAGACGCTCCGCAACACATGCCTTGGCTATTGCCAACTATTGTCTTGCGGGTGACGTCAGCAGCCTACAAGTATGCCTCTGACAGCGCTCTGTTCAGTAAAGTCGGTAGCGCGTTCTGTAAATGCTTCATACTGTAGTGTGTTCATGTAGATAGGCGTAGGTTCGTCCCCGTCCCTTCCGTGTGTGTGTGTCTCTGTGTGTGTGTGTTTCCAGCTGCCTCTGCGACTGATTATGCTTTTAGACGCTCCGCAACACATGCCTTGGCTATTGCCAACTATTGTCTTGGGGGTGACGTCAGCAGCCTACAAGTATGCCTCTGACAGGGCTCTGTTCAGTAAAGTCGGTAGCGCGTTCTGTAAATGCTTCATACTGTAGTGTGTTCATGTAGATAGGCGTAGGTTCGTCCCCCGTCCCTTCCGTGTGTGTGTGTCTCTGTGTGTGTGTGTTTCCAGCTGCCTCTGCGACTGATTATGCTTTTAGACGCTCCGCAACACATGCCTTGGCTATTGCCAACTATTGTCTTGCGCGTGACGTCACCAGCCTACAAGTATGCCTCTGACAGCGCTCACGTCAGTTAACTCGTAGCGTTCTGTGAATGCTTCATACTGTACTGAGTTCATGTAAATAGGTGTAGGTTCATCTCCCGTCCCTTCCGTGTGTGTGTGTGTTTCCGTTGCTTTCGCAAATACAACTGAATAAGCAAATCCTTTAAGTGTTCACAATCAACAGTGTGATATTTAAAATCATGTTAAGACTCACATTGTTGATTGTGAACATTCTTAGACATAGCTGTTATTCTGCACACGTTGTGGAAACAACGAAAACGTTGCATGTTGTAATGAACTGTTTAAATGTTACGAAGACTTGTGTTGTGTCGAACTACGGGGACTATTCTTGCTGCAGGTTGCTGGTTTGTTTGTGTTTCATAGTACAATATCATGTAATACGTGTGTTCATAGTATGCTTTCTGTGATGTTGACGTGTGTGTTTCGTTAGCAGTACGTCCCTGCTTTCTATGCTGTGGCTAAATCTCCATTGCTCGCATAGACAGTGACAACTGGAAGTGTAAGGGTGGACATTTAAAGCCTGGATACTTCCATGTTATGTGTAAGTCTCACAGGGCCAACGGGTGATAGCGCATACATGTCTATGAAGTACCTTTGGATACCATATGCGACCTGTCGTGGACGAAATGTTTAAGTTGACTGTTCCATCTACCTATGTGTGACATGGTTTGTGGCCATAGGGTGCCAGCAAGTCTTCCCTGTTCATTGGGTGTTTGCCATGGTCTATTGACATCACTCCTATTAATTCACGAAGGATGTCTTTCATTGTTGGCAACGCCATAGTTTGACCTTCGTATGTCATTCCCAGCAGACGTGGAGATTGTGCCATTGGTATGTTTACACAGGTGACCCATCTGTTCCACTGTATGGAAGCGTGTGATCCCCATAGATGTGCTGGCAGATTGAGTGCTGTGTACGCCGGTATCTGCCCATCGGTCTGGCTTTGAATGGGGAGTGTCTACTGTAGACCCTATCTGTATTCCCTGGGTTATGCCTTGCAACAGCTGTGGGATTCCCCCAGGTTTGCAGCTATGGGTGCCATCTTGGCCGTACGTTTGTCCATCCATGGGAACTGCCTACTGGACACTAGTATCGGGCTGTCAACATTTCACAGCTGCATTCTCCATTTCCGGTGGATGATCGGTATTAGTATTGCGGAGTAACGCATATGCCATGGCCACGTCCCGCACACGGGGCGGGACAACGAATCATCTGCCAATCCACACCGACACCCATTTTTGCATACCCACGATCCCATGTCTGCAACCCTCGACAGTACCCCTTGCACACCCTTCATGTGTGCGGAAATGGGATGTGAACGTACGTGTATGGACGCAGCAGCCTGGGGAGTTCTATTCATATGTCCTGCATTTCATGGACGGCTGTCATCACCCTTGAAGACGCTTGTGGTGCATATATCTACCTGTGCCGTAGTCACGGCTGTCACCTCTTCCGGTTCACACTATGTTGCCCACACTTACTTAAGGAGTAATTTTTGGGTCCTGCAATGGACACCGATGTGCATATGTAAAGTTTAGAACATGTTGGACTGTGTCCATTCGCCAGTGGGTTTGACTGCCGTATGTTCCCCAGTCCCGGATGTCTGTCCGCCTACCCATATTATGTAGTGCTACGGAACCTGTGTCCTTCCACAATTTACCCATATGGTGTTACTGTAGTACTGCAGGTTGGCAACTGCTTTAGATAATCCTCAGAGGTACCACTGTGAACTATCCGCCACTGTATTGTCATTATAACACAGCCGGTACATGTAGAACCTATTTATTCATGACAGTATGTTGTTTATGTGTGGGAACGCCATATCTTAACGATAGTATGACCTTCCTAGTTGACGTTGTTGGTGTGCCATTAATATGTGTTCCCCAGGCCGCACGTATGTTCCGCAGAGTGGAAGCGGGTGATCCCCACATACTTGCTAGCACCTTGGCTGCTGTGTACGCTGGGATTCGCACGGCAGGATGGATGTCTACGGGGTGTATCTACTGTTGTTTCCATCTGTATGTCCTGTGTCATGCCTTACTACGGCTGTGTGATTCCACCAGGTTTGCTATTATGGGTGCCATCTTGTCCGTACGTTTGTCCATCCTTGGGAAATGCCTACTGGACACTGATGTAGGGCTGAACACATTTCACACCTGCCTTTAGCATTACCCAATGGATGCTTTGCATCCTTACTGGGGACTAAGGCACGTCCTGTACCCGCAGCCCTCCCACGGGGCGGGACAACGGATTATCTGCCAAACAACACCGAGCCCCATTTTGCATACCCAGGATACCATGGCTGCAACCCCCCACGGTACGCATGACACATCCTTCATGTGTGCGGAACTGGGATATGGACGCACATGTATGGACACGGCAGTCTGGGGACCTCTGTTCATATGTCCTGCATGTCATGGGCAGGTATCATCAACCTTAAACACGCTGGTGGTGCATATGTCTAGCTTTGCCGTAGTCACGGTTAGTACTCTGATTGGCTGATCCCAATGGATAACGGAGCAAACGCCGTAATTTTTGGAGTCCTACAATGGACACCGATGTGCATTTGTAAAGTGTAGAATGTGTTGGACTGTCACCATCTGGCCAGTGGTATTGACTGCCGCTGTATGTTCCCCAATCGTGGATGTCTGCTTGACTACCCATCGTTTGTATGACATGGCCTATCTATATCCACGTGCCAGTATGCGGAAATACAGCAAACCTTGCGTCCTGCCCATCTTCATAAACGACATTATGGAACATATATCGGCAGAAACAGACACTGTCAAATACGATAGACTCCACAGTGAAAGGATACTGAGCTCTTTCACCTACTAACATGGGGCATCGGAGTACGGAATGCATGACATAGCCGTCCCTTATACACTTCCTTCAGAGTCGGTTTAAAGCGAAATAATCAATAAACCTGCTCATAGTTAGGTGGACAGTGCTCCAAGTCTTGATTATAACGTGACATATACATATCAGTGTTGCATGCCTTACTTCATGGAAACAATAATACGGCAACAATGTGTTAATATATATACAATATTGGTAAATACAATCAGTATCCTGACACATAGTTGATAATTGTTGTGAGTGCACCTTAGAATGTAGTGTGTTGATCAGGATATTGTATATCAATGTGTATAATAGTAGCATTACGATAACAAAGCATGGAATCAATAAGTACTATTTAAGCATATATTTTACAATTATGAATGTAAATGTGTGGAGGAGACATCCGTAACCTTCCCTGGTTCCACTGGATCACACACGCACACTCGCATGTCCGGATTGTGGGTTACGCGCAGGCGCACATGCATATCCGTAGTCCGTTTATATATGTTTACAGTGTCTGTGTGGTTATGTGTTTTGCGTTACTTGTGACTATTCCGGTAACATATGTCTGATCCGGTTGACGGACGTGTGCAGAAAGCACTTACAGCTTTATATATGTAACATTCTTTGCAGCATGGACGCTTTACGCATTAATGCACATCTATATGTTCTATAGTCGTAATTCAAACATGACTGCATTCACGTTTGCCGGTTACTGTGACCAGTACACGTTAGCTGTTCGTTGTCATTAATATGCATACCCATGGTACCTATGTACATTTACATATCCCCCCCCCGCACACACGCACGTCACAGGCATCCATTCTCCTGCTGGGAAAGGTGCGGTACTGCATGTTGAACATTCCTAATTCCCCCTCGCTCATGGCCCAGGATGCATATGTCGTCACCGCAGGGCTGTTCAGATGACAGCTGCTTATATCCCATACGCATACAGGCCTTCGGTTGTCAGGGTGTTGCTGTGGTGCTTTGGGTTTGGTCTTGTCCGCCCACTGTACGGGACTGCCCTGACCCTGTACGAATGTTAGATGAGTCACATGGGCACGTTTTGTCCGTGTCCATGGTACCATGTCACGGCCCCCCCCCAATTATTCGTAACCGTGTGCGCCGATTGGCCGGTGTACCCGTTGTAGATCTTGTTATACTAATTGCACACGGTCTGGTCGAACTGACCAATTTCCATTACTAACCCTCCGTATGTATGGCCTGTGTCGCAATATTACAAGGGTTTACCATTGCGTGACGACTTTCACTGAGCCACAGACATGTCCGTTGCTTGGTTTGGGCCGGTTCCGCTGTGCTACACACATTTAACATGGCGGAACAGGTTGAACAGCTCAGCCACGAGGACATCGGGTTCTCCGTCGCTGTCTAGTATTGAATGTCTATGTGGAGTTTGTTTCACAAAGCGAGACAATGTCGACATTGTTAACGGACATCTCGCGCAGTACGTCCGCACCGCCGCGGGTGACGTATGTCTGCCTTTGGCCCATTATGTCTGGGGATATATGGTTTCCTGACATAGATGATATGCCATACTAGCAATGACCCTAGCAATGACCCGCGTCTGGGTGTGGGTACTGCTGTATTACCCACGGGAAGAGTGGCCTTAGGTTAAGTGGTGACCTAGGCAGAAGTTGCCACCGATACATCACCCGCTACCCGGGTCCTGGTCTACCTACACCAAATAGAGTCTGGAAAGGTGCCCCGAGTAGAGCAACACCCTAGATGGCTACCTACTTGGCCTATGCCTAAGGCCGGCTATGTGTGTGGTCCCTTGGGCATCGGACTCGGGAACGCACCACGTCTGCCGTGGGTATGTCCAGCATTACCCACATCCAGCCCCAAGGCAGTCAACACAGCATCCATGGGTCCAGATGGTGTCCCAGCTGTGTACTCCAGGAACTCTATGGGGAATTAAACCCACACTTAGGACAGCTGTTTAATCTTAGCCTCACCTCAGGATACGTACCTGAGTAGTAGCACAGGGCGACTGTAGTCACACTCCACATAGATGGTGCCTCCACTGACCCTGGTTATTACCATACCATTAGTTTGACAAGCCTTATCTGCAAAGCCATGGAGATGGATCATAATGGAACACATAGATAAAGACATAGGGGACTCGCATACTTTGGATACAACCCAGTTTAGCTTGGTCAGAGTCAGATCATGCCGTTTACACGTGTTTCACTTTGTAGAATCAGTCACCAAGGCCATTGATGAGGGTAAAGCAGTCCATACAGCCTACCTCAACCCGGCAGAGGCCTTCGACACAATACCCCCCTCGGGTATAATTGATAAACCCGTCATCTTGAATGTAAATCCATACATCGCCATATGGGTTGCAAACTGGCTAAGTCACAGAACACACATGGCCATAGTTGCTGGCGCCATGTCATACTCACAGCCAGTCACAGGTGGTGTCCCATGGGGCTCAGTCCTGGGTCCACTATTTCCAGCATCTACGTTTCCAATGTACACGCATACACAGGGGGGTTATGGGTGACAATGTTTGCAGATGACTGCAAACCGGATGCCAAAGTCAGACACACATCTGACACAGATATCCTTCAGGAGTGCCTCACAGATGTGGATAAGTGGTACCAGAGACATGTCCTACAGCTAAATGCCAGGAAATGCATAGGCATACCCTTCAGGAAGAACAAGGTTACCCCGAGCTACCATATAGGTGGCAATCCACTGAGCACAGAGGGGGTTACCAGTGATCTGGGGACACGTGTTGTTGTTAACCGTTCGTTAGACACACATGTTGCTAACATAGTTAGGTAGACCTTCCACATTGCCCACATCATCATGAAGGGATTCACATCTAGATCAGGGGAGGTCATTGTCCCCTTGTACTCATCACTCATTAGACCTATGATTGGGTACAATGCCCCATTCAGAATGTATCTGACCCAACACCTGCAGCAGCTGGAAAGGCACCAACAGTTCATCGACAAACAGATGCAGGGTCTCAGGTATATGTGTTATACTGACCGACTGAAAGAATTCCAGCTGTATACAGTTGCATACCACTTGCCCAGAGGTGACCCGTGCCTGGCATACAAGGCTATGTCGAACCCAGATCTGATGACTATGCTTCACGTAAATAAGTTAGATCCCTCAGAACCACAAGGGCAGCTGACGTACACCTTGACACTGTCATTAATCGAACGTGTTGTTGGGACAGATTCATCACCCAGACACTCACTATGCTGTGGAACAACATCCCAGTACATGTGAGGGCAAGCACCTCGCTGGCCTTGTGTTAGTATTTAGACATGGATGTCTGAATTGATTTATTTAAGTAACCTTCTATATGAATATTTACATTAGCACATTGTGAATCTTTACATTTCGTTGGTCTATTTTACATTAGTCATAATCATACGGTTTATGTGTATATATTATGGTTCATTTATATTACTAGGTGTCTGCAGTTCTGTTAATATATTGGCACAATCCGTAGGACATATATATGTATCTTACACAGTCAGACATTTGGAAAACATTTTATGTTGGTTCATCTTTCATATATGTACATATATTTCTATTTTCCGATGAAGACTGTACCTTTGGACGCAATGTCTGATGTCCTCACTGTGTGGGATCTGTAACCCAAGTAAGGTTTGTTTGCTTGTCTGCCTTTAAGGCATGTAATTAGTACCTAGCACATCTAATGTACTGACCAATTAATGCTTTTAAATGTAGTAGGTTGGACTGCATTGTATGTATTCTGAATAAGTCTGCTTATGAAGCGGGCGAAGTGGGCTCAATAGACTATGGTGACTGCCTTTAATTCTTGGTGTGCTCTGAGTGGTCACTGACGGTCCCTACAGTACCTCGTCTTTGCTTTGGACTTCATCGGCTGGTTGTCTGTGTTTGTTGTATGGGGAATGTCAACTGTAGTCCCTATGTGTATTACTTGTGTAATGCCTTACTACGGCAGTGTAATTCCACGGGTTTGCAGTTATGGGTGCCATCTTAGTCATACGCTTGTCCATCCATGTGAATTGCCTACTGTACACTGGTATAGGGCTGTACACATTTCACACCTGCATTTTGCATTCTCCGGTAGATGGTTTGCATTATTAGCGGAGAGTGACGGATGTGCGACACGTCCCTCCCACGGGGCGGGACAAAGGATTGCCTGCGAAACAACACCGAGGCCAGATTCTACATACCCAGACTCCCTTGACTGCAACAGTGGACAGTACCCATTACACATCCTTCATGTGTGCGGGACTGTGATGTGGACGCAGCTGAATGGACCCGATACCCTGGGTATTTCTGTGCATGTGTGCTGCATTTCATGGACAGCTATCATCAACATTGAACACGCTTGCGTGCATATGTGTACCTGTGACGTGGTGGCGACAATGAGATCACGTGAGTAATGCAGGAAGCTAGCAGGCATTCTCTGAACAGAATTTTTGGGTCCTACAATGGACACCGATGTGCATATGTCAAGTTAGATGTTGCTGGACTGTGTCCACCTGCCCAGTGCTTTTCACTGCTGGTGTATGTTCCCCAATCGCGGATGTCTGTTTGACTACCCATTCCACATGGTGCTACATAACCAGGTGATTTAGTACTGTGAACAAATGACATACATCCAAAGATGCTGGTTAGCAACTGCTTCATATAAACCTCAGACATCCCAATGGGACATATCCGTCACTGTATTTCCAATATAACACCACCAGAACATGTTGATTACCTATGTATTCATTTAACCATGTTGTCTTCATAGGTGGGAATGCCATAGTTTACATATCCTACGTGACATTGTGTGTGTGCCATTAGTATGTGTTCCACAGGTCGCACATCTGTTCCGCTGTACGGTAGCGGGTGCTCCTCATTCTGTTGCTGGCAGATTGAGTGCTGTGTACGCCGGTGTTGGCACGACGGTCCGGCTTTGTATGTGGAATGTCAACTGTAGTCCCTATGTGTATTTCCTGTGTTATGCCTTACCGCGGCTATGTCATTTATCCGGGTTTGCAGTTGTGGGTGCCATCCTGGCCATACGGGTGTCCATCCATGACAATTGCCTACTGGACACTAGTATAGGGCTGTACACATTCCACACCTACATTTAGCATTCTCCGTGTATGGTTTGCATTATTAGCGGAGAGTAAGGCAGGTGCTACGCACACATCCCTCCCACGGGGCGGGAGAAAGGATTGCCTGCGAAACAACACCGAGCACAGAGTCTACATACCCAGAATCCCTTGACTGCAACAATTGACAGTACCCATTACACATCCGTCATGTGTGCGGGACTGTGATGTGGACGCAGTTCTATGGACCCGGTACCCTGGGTATTTCTGTGCATCTGTGCTGCATTACATGGACAGCTATCAGCAACATTAAACATGCTTGCGGTGCATATGTGTACCTGTGATGACAATGAGTTCAGTTAGTTGATTAAATAAGGCGGCATTCCTGTCTTTAGACAAATTTTTGGGTCCTACAATGGACACCACTGTGCAAATGTAAAGTGTAGAGCTTGTCGGACTGTGTCCTTGTGAGAACTGGGTTTCACTGATACTGTGTGTTCAGCAATCGCGGATGTCTGTTTGACCACCCATTCCACATGGTGCTACATAACCAGGTGATTTAGTACTGTGGACAAATGACATACATCCAAAGATGCTGGTTAGCAACTGCTCCATATAAACCGCAGACGTCCCAATGGGACATATCCGTCACTGTATTTCCAATATAACACCACCGGAACATGTTGATTACCTATGTATTCATTTAACCATGTTGTCTTCATAGGTGGGAATGCCATAGTTTACATATCCTACTTGACGTTGTGTGTGTGCCATTAGTATGTGTTCCACAGGTCGCACATCTGTTCCGCTGTACGGTAGCGGGTGCTCCTCAGTCTGTTGCTGGCAGATTGAGTGCTGTGTACGCCGGTGTTGGCACGACGGTCCGGCTTTGTATGTGGAATGTCAACTGTAGTCCCTATGTGTATTTCATGTGTTATGCCTTACCGCGGCTATGTCATTTACCTGGGTTTGCAGTTGTGGGTGCCATCCTGGCCATACGGGTGTCCATCCATGACAATTGCCTACTGGACACTAGTATAGGGCTGTACACATTCCACACCTACATTTAGCATTCTCCGGAGTATGGTTTGCATTATTAGCGGAGAGTAAGGCAGGTGCTACGCACACATCCCTCCCACGGGGCGGGAGAAAGGATTGCCTGCGAAACAACACCGAGCACAGAGTCTACATACCCAGAATCCCTTGACTGCAACAATTGACAGTACCCATTACACATCCGTCATGTGCGGGACTGTGATGTGGACGCAGTTCTATGGACCCGGTACCCTGGGTATTTCTGTGCATCTGTGCTGCATTACATGGACAGCTATCAGCAACATTAAACACGCTTGTGTGTACCTGTGACGACAATGAGTTCAGTTAGGTGATGAAAGAAGGTGGCATTCCTGTCTTTAGACAAATTTTTGGGTCCTACAATGGACACCACTGTGCATATGTAAAGTTTAGAGCTTGTCGGACTGTGTCCTTGTGAGCAGTGGGTTTCACTGATACTGTGTGTTCAGCAATCGCGGATGTCTGTTGGACTACCCATTCCACATGGTGCTACATAACCAGGTGATCTAGTACTGTGGACAAATGACATACATCCAAAGATGCTGGTTAGCAACTGCTTCATATAAACCGCAGACATCCCAATGGGACATATCCGTCACTGTATTTCCAATATAACACCGGAACATGTTGATTACCTATGTATTCATTTAACCATGTTGTCTTCATAGGTGGGAATGCCATAGTTTACATATCCTACGTGACGTTGTGTGTGCCATTAGTATGTGTTCCACAGGTCGCACATCTGTTCCGCTGTATGGTAGCGGGTGCTCCTCAGTCTGTTGCTGGCAGATTGAGTGCTGTGTACGCCGGTGTTGGCACAGCGGTCCGACTTTGTATGTGGAATGTCAACTGCAGTCCCTATGTGTATTTCCTGTCTTATGCCTTACCGCGGCTGTGTAATTTACCTGGGTTTGCGGTTGTGGGTGGCATCTTGGGCATACGGTTGTCCATCCATGACAATTGCCTACTGGACACTAGTATAGGGCTGTACACATTTCACACCTGCATTTAGCATTCTCCAGTGGATGGTTTGCATCATTAGCGGATAGTATGGCAGGTGCTACACACACATCCCTCCCACGGGGCGGGACAAAGGATTGGCTGCGAAGCAACACCGGGCCCAGAGTCTACATACCCAGAATCCCTTGACTGCAACAATCGACAGTACCCATTACACATCCTTCATGTGCGGGACTGTGATGTGTACGCAGTTCTATGGACCCGGTACCCTGGGTATTTCTGTGCATCTGTGCTGCATTACATGGACAGCTATCATCAACATTAAACATGCTTGCAGTGCATATGTGTACCTGTGATGACAATGAGTTCAGGTACGTATTGAAAGAAGACGTGAATCTGGTGTGATGTCAATTTTTGGGTCCGACAATGGACACCACTGTGCATATTTAAAGTGTAGAGCTTGTCGGACTGTGTCCTTGTGAGCAGTGGGTTTCACTGATGCTGTGTGTTCAGCAATCGCAGATGTGTGCTTGACTACCCATACTGTGTTGTGCTACAGGAACCATGTCTTCCGACACCAGAAACCAATGCTATACATCCAATGTTGCAGGTTAACAACCACTTTCATACCATACCCAGAGGTCACGATTGGGAGGTATTGCCACTTTATTATCGGAACAACACCCCAGACTGTGTACATCACGGGAACTTTAGGCCAGTCTTACCGGCCATTTCCAATTGTAATTAGCAGACACGTGTCAATACATGTATGATAAGACATATTGTCATGCAGAAGTTGATCTATGTTATTTGGACATTGGCTTCTGCTTTTGGCATCCGTTGCTGTGAGTGTTGCCAGTTACCATACACATTGCTTGCTCAGAGGCAGACTACACAATTCTGCGCACTACTGTGGTCTCCTTTAAGGACCCAGAGCCAGTGGTCGACAGTACGGCAGCCACTGCATCAATCACATTTGCCATCTACCAGTACCTACAGGACTGCATGAGCCAGTCATTCACTTACCCAACTGTGGTTCACTGTACCAATGCCAAGCATCCAGTGTGGTGTACCCCAGCCATACACAGAATGTACAACACGAGGAGGTGGCTACTACAAGGTGGAGCAGACACCTTGTGAGGTATGACACCCTTGGTCATCATATGTGTAGAGTTACACACTGTCATGAAATTGTCCAGGGCACATTCCACAGATATACCTACATGGACCTGGCTAACAATCATACCACCTTCAGTTGCTATGCTCGACACCTGGGAGCTCACTCCCACATATGCTCTGACTGGGTTCACATAGAGGTGGGGTTTACTCAACATACACACATTGCCAACATACAGGCTGACAAGTCCAGTGAGGACATCTCCACACCCTCCCCCACACATGAGGAGATGTGTGTACCAGTGGTTTGTGGTCACCAAATGTTCTGTGACACACAGGTGGGACATGCTCTCTCCAGGGTAGTGGACATAGCATCCATGAGACCAGCTGGTGACCCGCTGTGTACTCCACTATCTCATTTATGAATTGGACCCACAGTTAGGACAGCTATTTCTTTGTAGCCTCACCTCAGGTAGGGTACCCAGGTTGTGTCACATGGCAACTGTAGTCCCACGTCACAAGGCCAATACCTCCACTGAGGCTGGTTATTACTGTCCCATTACCCTGAGGAGACCTATCTGCAAAGACATGGGGAGGGATCATACTGCGGCTCGTACATGACTGCATAGGGGACATACATACTTTGCCTCACACACGGTTTGTCTTGTTCAGGAGCGGTTCATGCCTTTAAAGCATGGTTGACATTTTCGGGACAGTCGCCGAGGCCACTGATGGGGGTGTTGCAGTCCATACAGCCTACCTCGACCTGGCAAAGCCCTTCATCACATTACCCCCCTCAGGTATCGTTGATAAACCCATTGGCTGGGATGTGAACACGCACATCACAGAATGTGTTGTAAACTGTCTATGTGACACAACCCACACGGTCATAGTTGCTGGCAGCATGTCAGACCTACTGCCTGTCACAAGTGGTGTCCCATGGGGCCCTTCCATGTCTGCACTCCTGTCATACACCTACATTTTCACGGTACAGGCACACACAGGCGTGCTATGGGCAACAGTGTTTGTAGATGACTGCAAAACAGGTGCCATAGTGGGACAGATATCTGACACAGATATCCTTCGAAGGGGCCTCCCAGGTATGCATATCTGCTGTCAGGGACATGTCCCACAGCTAAATGCGATGTAATGCAACATCATACCTGTGGAGAACTACTAGGTCACCCCTGTCCAGCATATAGGTGGCTGTCCACTCAGCACAGGGGTGATTACCAGGGATCAGGGGACAGTGTTTGATGGTCACCATTCATTCCACACACACGTTGCTATCGTGGTTGTGTGGGTCTTCTACATTGCCCACCTGTTGGTGCAGGGATTCACATCTACATCAGGCTAGGTCATTGTCTCCTTGTACCCATTACGTGTTACACCTATGATCTACTACATTGCCCCATTCAGACTGTATCTGACCATACACCTACAGCAGCTGGGAAGCCCACATAGGTTGATTGTTGTACAGATGCAGGATGACACCATTTTGTGTAATGCTGCCCCACATGTAGGACCCCTGCCACATCACGTCACATACCTGCTGTTTAGTGTTGACCTGTGCCTGACATACGAGGCCATGTCAACCCATATGTCATGTGTATGCTTCACCTACTGTATCCGCATCCCTCAGAACCACTAGGGCAGGTGACATTTACCTTGTCACGGTCATTAATGGGATGTGTTTGAGTGACACATATATCACCCAGACACTCATTATGCTGTGGATCTACATCACAGTACATGTGAGACAGACATCCTTCCTAGCCTTGTTCGCAGCTATGTTGTCCATTGGATGGAGAATTGCAGGTATAGGCCAGGGATTACATCATTATCAGTGCTTGACGGAGATACAGCAATATCATGGGTATTTCATCTGAAGCACAGAAGGTTGGCAAAGTCATCCTAACTATGGTGTAGTATTATGGCTGGGCCTGGGACGATGGCCTACCCTGTACCTATGGACGTGTGAACCTATATTCATAGTTTGTCACATGTACAATTGTCTATCCACTATACTCTTTCGCCACTGTATATTTCTGTGGCACATGATTGTCCTCTGTATTACATGCAGGTATGCTGTGTACGTTGCACATACGTCACGGTTGATGACAGTGTATCTGTGTCCCTAACACTGTGATACTGAGGACTACCACACATCCTTCACAGCATTACATGCATATGTCCATTCTATTCTTCTTTGGCCTATGGGGGGGTGTTAAGGCAAACATTACTCAAGTCCCTGTTTGTGCATGCTTCATGTTGGTGTTTGACCAGGCTCCGTTGCAGTCATGTGTTGGACAGTAGTGTGTCTGTGTGTTTGCCATGTGTTTTATTGCCGGTACATCTGTGGGAGGTGTAGTTGGCACATGTTCCTCTTTGCAGGGACACCCATCCTGGGGTTTGTGTCATGCATCTGCACTTGGCACGTGCCATATGTCCTGTACTATTCCCACAGTCGTGTATGCCTTCATGCACTACTACTGCGTGTTACTGGCTGTGTGTATGTGGTACACATGGACATTGTGATGTTTGGCTTGACCTATTCCCATGCTAGAATGTAAACATCTGTCAATTAAGTCTTTTAAATCAAACTGTAACACTCATTCGTATTTTCAAAATGACACTCATTAACACAGGAAGCTGGGATTAATAACATTTTACTACTGTGCAGCAGGAGGCAAAGGAGTATGCAGTAAAAGTTTAGACTTTTGTTCAACTCTACACATGTTACATCTGTATGAGCATTCTGTATACTATCATCTTTTGCACACATTAATGATGTGGTCAGTCACAAGGCATTTACATTGCTAGAGTACAGAACATTGTATTCCTACAACAGTGCTCAGGTAATGCTTATTACATGTTTTCCCATGAGGATAGCCCAACCTTGCGAGCCACATATTCACTTAGACTGTACTTCGGTAAATTCTGCTCTGTCACGGTTCCAACACTGTTCATATCCAGTCCTCACTCCGTGTCCTACTAGGTTCCTGTGTCTCTCTGCTGAGCAGCTGTACTCTGTGTTAGAGCTCACAAGTCTATCCTCCTCAGTGGAAGGATGACAGATATACCTGTACATACATGTATTATTCTGTAACCGAGCAGATGAGTAATGCTGACTGACATACACCTGCTGCACTGGTTACTGCTAGGGTTAGGGTTCAATCACACTGCAGCTACACTACAAGCAATTACATGCATGAGAAGCTGTACTGCTATATTGTCAGGTAGAATAATATGCATTATACACTATTTGCTTCTAAAGTTGCATGTCATATCTATGTTTAAATATGTATTTTGCTAACATTCTCCCTCCTTTGATTGCTTCTACTCTATCCAGAAACATATACAACATTATTTCATTCCCTAGCCTCTTCCTCTGTGGAACGTTTAACTAGGCAAGTAATTTGATGTACATTGCAAGTAGGATTGCATTTTCTATTGACAAATACCACTACAGGTCTTGATACATAGTCTCGGGTACAGGTATGTCGCCAGAGTCCCTGACTAATACTTACATGCACAGTATCCCGCACTAGACACATGCTCCCAATATGAGCAGAACAACACAAATGGCAATCATGATATTCAGTATGACTGACCCCATCCACCCAATGGTTTGTGGAAATGGTTCGCCAGTGGGTTTGGGCCTGGTTCCGCCATGGATGACACCTGCTATATTACCTGTAGGTGGGCGTTGCTTTTGGACTCTTCATGTGGTAGTTGGACACAGCGATCTTCTTCAGTAAGCGCGCACGTACCAATTCTCAGCGCCACGGTGCAGTCGTGCGCTATTACATGTTGTGACACAACAGTTCTCATTGCATCCAGTTCATCAGTCACATGTTCAGGAGCGGGAAGTCACATTCATCCTTCCTCTGACAGGTTTTGATAACTTCCTCTGTTCCCTGATTGATTTCACTACTCCAGAAGCTGGGAGTGTTCCAGCCCAGGTTGTGACGCTGTCACTCAAGTCCATATGAATCGATATTCCTTTATCTCTTGCAGAAGACTGACATGTCAGAACAGCTTCCATTTCACCCACTGGATTAGTAGGTTTCTCGACTGTGTTCCCAGTTCTTCGAGCTATATGTGTTATAGTTCGTTTACCCACAGGCAATTGTACAGTATGTCATGTGACTGGAGCCAGATAACCCAAATAACAACTGCGGACCAATTCCCAGGTAACCATTGATATGCTTATTTCCCACAAACAACATAACAATATTCTACTTTGATACTGATGCGGGTTACCTCTGCATGTAACATATTCCTGTCTCTAACAGAGGACTGTTTATACAATTCAGGATGTTTCTGCACATCCTTCAACATTGTTCTCATGATGTTTCAATACAAATTAGGAATGGTGCTACAAGTAGTACTGTGATCTTTGGCTGTTATATGACATTCGTAAGACACAGTTATGTTACAAATACAACCACCAACTGAAACTGTATCATGTTTATGATAACATACAATTCCTTTTTGTGTAACAGGTAAATACATTGCCACGTTGTCCTGTGATCTCACAGAACCTGTATCAAAGTGTAGATATTCACAAGTCTCAATCTATCCCCAAGGGGACAACATGCATCGGAAGTCCTCCATATGATGTAGGTATGGCAGTACAAACACAGCAATTTAATGTGTTCCTAGTCTCTATATGCACACGCGTCATGCCTAGGTATCTGTTGAAGTGTGGAAGACACTCTGTGGCCAGTTCATCACGTATCAGTATTTGTATCCGTGTAGTTATATGCAGGTAAGGTCCCAGAAATTGTAGCGTAAACAGAAACATGGTTAATAGGTGTATAATCATTAGGACAGCAAACATAAATGTCTTTGGGGTTGCTTTGTATTGTTATACAGTCTTGGCTGGGTGATTCGGGCTCTTTGGTATATCAGCTACAAGATGTCAATCAGACTTGATATCCTTTACGGTTTGGGAAATGTGAGGTGGACCCAGGACGACCTCTCTGCAAACTTTACTGCGGTGGCGTTGCCAACAGTACCGGTACAGACATTCGCAATGTCCACTTGGCAATAATGTTCTTTGGATAACAGTGACATACACACAGGATACTGGTGTCAGCTATGCTTCCGTCTTTGTTTGCTCTTATCTGTAACAGACTTTAACTGAAGAACAGTGTTACTAGTTAACAATCCTCTCATGTCACCTACTACTGAGTCATCGACCTCCGGCTCTGCAGGCATGACAGCTTTCCACTCTGGCACATGATATGCCATTCCACATACTACTTGAAGTGGGTGCAGCACTTTACATTTGGAACTGTTGTCATGCTCAGCAATGCTAGAGGTAGACAGCTCATGTAACTCATCTGGATGTCACCCACCAACCTCCTCTACTTATTTCTCGGGATCCCATTCTACGCCAGCAGTCGTGCTGAGTGTGGGTTGTACATGCAATTGACATTCATGATAATATCTAGTAATCCCGCCGGTAGCGTGATTGTCTGGTTCACTACATGTGTTCTATTGTCACTGTAGCTTCTTTACAGCATGCCAGATCTAGGGATACTTTATTTTACTGGCACCTTTGCCACTGCTGCTGCATCGGATTAATGGTTGGGAATGCTTCTACTCATTTTGATTATATGTATGTGTAATTACTAAAGAGTATTTGTTCCTTCACATTTATGCAGATGTATGAACTCCATACAAATAGTACGGAACGGTTATGGTGGTGTAGGTAAACTCACTCCCTTCGGTTTAAATACTCCCTGTGCATGATATCTACTGCAAACGTGACACGCTGCTCATGAGGTTTGTATGTGGTTCGTAATTCCGTATGTTAGGGTATTCTGTTAAACAAATCTACCATCCCCCCTGTTGATACATATCTCTACCCATGGCTCCACAAAGCCGCATATCTGAATACATTAGCCGTTAATATTGGCTTTCTCACTGTGGATATGTGCAGTCCGTGTTCAAGGATTGCTCCTCGTCATAACGACGTCGGCTTTTCTGGTTTCGTAGTTGCTGTTTGCATTGTTTGTACAGTTTCTACATCTAAACTGTCTGAGGTTTGTCATTCCTCATTCACACAAACACTTTCCAACTGTGACGCTGCTTGTTTTGCAGGTGCATGAGCTCATGCCTCACCTTTCCTACTGTTATCCTGTTGCTTTCTATGCCCTGCACATTTACAATTACCTACTTCAGTGGGTAACTGCATGTAGTCTAATGCATTCAAGTTCGTATGCGCATGATTAATCGGTTTACGGTGGATGTTATCATTCCCTATTCTTCCACTGCTGCTCATAAACATGCACTGCACAGACAACAGACTGACTATCGGGACATATGTCCACACATCAGTTTTCGCTACAGTACAAGCACGTGTTAAAGCTATCTATTCTGCTGCTTGAGCAGACACGTTATGCTGCAGGGTTTGGCCGTCTACAATGTCATTATCAATAACTACTGCATAAACTACTTGATTCGTTCCTGTAGGACTCTGTCTACATGATCCGTACACATTAACTGTCACCTCTGCATCATCTAAGGGTATATCAGTGATATCATGTCTGTGTGTAGTTATTTAATCCATTTCGTATAGGCAACTGTGTGGTGTGCCATACACAGGTGTCGGACGTGACGTTGATAGGTTTCATGTTGTACAACGTTCAATCACTATGTGAGGTTGACTCAGTGGTATGGTCAAACATGACAAATGTCTAGCACGGGTCAGGAATGCTATCTTCTCTTGCAGCAGACTGATCGCAACTGCATGAGACATTCTCACAGTGAGAGGGTGGTCTAGTAACATTACGGCCGGGGCCTGTACTGCCATGGGTGCTACAACAACTGCCTGTACACAATGTGGCACTGACCATGCCACAGTGTCCAACTGCAATGAGTAGTCAGCTATGTAGCGTTGCTTACTTCCCTGCTGTTGCATCAAGACTGACGTCATATATCTCCGCTTACAATCTACGGTCTGACAACATGTGTTATGATTATTCACGAGACCTACTACAGCTGTTGAGGCTATCAATCATTCTAGTCTGCAGAACGCTGTTTCTGCTACTGTAATCCAGTGTACTATGTGTTGTGCTGCCATAGGTGTATTAAAGGTTAAGGCAAACAATACAGTGGATTCCACAGCATTGTTTGGTATCCAGATTTGACAAGTGTTAGTCGGCCCAGACAGGACATCATTCCCTTCTTGTTAGTTGGCTTGGGTGCTTATTATATTGCTACCTTCCTATCGTCATGTGATGTTCTACCCTACTTGGATACCAGATATGCCAGGTAATTGACCTGTATTCTCTGTAGTTGCAATTTATGCTTGCTTACTTTATGTCCCTGTTCTGCTGATTATCTCAATAATGCTATTGTATCTTCCATACATTGCTGCTGGGTAGGGGCCGCAAGCAGAATATCATCCAAATAAAGTAGAACTTGACTGGCCCCGGGTGGAGTTAACACCGAATGTAGCTAGCCATCCCTGTGAGAATATCGTTGTACTTTCACAGTATCCCGATAGCCGGGTATGGCTGTATCTGTCACCCTGACTGTACATGCAAAGCAATACGGACTATGTGGATGTATAGGTATTGCAAAGTAAGCATAGCTTATATGTACCACGGTAAGATACTTCTGTGGCATGTTCATAGCATTGAATATAGTGTGTGGGTCTGGCACCAATGCTACCCTAAGTATTCTTACATGATTTACAGCTTGTACATACTGTACCATCCGCCATTCCCCTTTTGGTTTTCGATCAGGAGATACAGGGGTATTGCATGGTGAATAGCGATTACTTTGTGGATGGGGAATTCCCTCTATGACTTTACAGATATCTTCTGGTGTTCACGGTCTATACGCTACGGGGGTTGGGTCCTGGCCTTCCTGTCCTGCATGAGGGTTCGGTACTTCAATTAATTGACAGATATCCTCACTCTGTTTTAGTACTGTGTTCTTACTCGGGTGTCCCTAGGTATGTTACGTGTTCGGGATGTGGTTTCAATAGCTTCTGTTACATTTGTTCGTTGTGCTACCTCTGTTGCCACAGGATAACGTGTGGGGACTAGCCTGCCCTCCTGCTTAATATCCTGGATGTGGTATCGGAGGTGGTAGGGGGTTGTGGGGGGGGGGCTATCGGTACTACTGTATTATGATCTTCTCTGTGTACGTATGATGCTTAGCCATTTGTAGTGTTCTGTTCCCTTCAGTCCACCGATGTGCATGACGGATACCCAATTGTCGCTGTTTTGTCGCCTGCACATCTTAGGGCTGCCACCTTTTCAAATGCACAATGTGGGACATTAGTGTTCGGAACGTGTAATTTGCCTGGAAAATGCATACCCACGGCCAGTACATAGGACAGGAATTCACGTTTTGCCAGGAGAGCGACCAATTGTTGTAGCATTTCAGTTGCTTATTCTGTTTATTCTTATATTTTGCTGTTCCACATACAAATGTACTGTTTTATGCTACCATTTTGATATATATTTGGGAAATGTTTGTCCTGAGATATCAGGACATTTGCCATTTGTTCGGTTTGTTTACAGGACACGGCTGGCCAAAGAGGGACTATCCCTCTCAGGGTGGAACAGGTGTTTACCCTGGAACATGTGCATCAAATTTTCAGGGATTACAATGTTTCAGTAAGGATATTTTGCGTAATATACCATCAATGTCATATTTATTACCCCATTTTGCTGCGTAACTCACATTATGTGCTCTCTGCGATTGCATATTCTTCACGTCACCCGTCAAACGCGGATCACATGATCTGTGTCTTCAATAATCTCCCATATCCTCTACACGACTGCTACGTACCCTTCTGTCATACCACTTGGTGTCTCCTTCCCTGTATCCACTGTAGTGTCTACAATCACTATTTACTCTGCTGTGTGTTCCCCTGACCTATGTTCAGATTTAACAGTATGTGGGTAGGTCTTCGACCCGATATCACTACTGTTAACAGAAACACAATGTAGTCTGGTCCCTGATCTACAATAGAGACAAAAGGCAGACACTCCTTACCTGGGCCTCCTGTTTAAGGCTGCACGTTTTCTTCTTGGGATCCAGTTTCCGCTTTTCAGCCACAGATCAGACAGTAAACAGCCTCTTTACACACAACAATTCAGTCGGAGGTCTTTTCATTCAAGAAGAACCATTTATGCATATTCTCCAGCGTACATGTCTAACCAGCCATGCACTCTGACCTGTAGCTTACCAAGGGAATTCCGGATTACAAGGATCACAATGTGAAATAAGTTGTTAAAACCAGACTGTAGTTATCAGTAGGCTTTTCTAAGTGACAGCCAATAACACAGGAGGCTCGGGTTCGGAAAGTTTTAGTAGTGTACACAGGCAGGCTAAATAATATCCAGTCCAAGTATGTGTGTTTTGTCCGACTCTATACAGTAAGCAGTTTCTTTATATAGTGTTTACAATCAGCTTTTGCCCACCTTACTGACGTGGTCGGTCACAGGGCATTTCCATCACTATGGTCCGCAATAGTCTATACATACGTGGGTGCTGGGGTCGTGCTTTTAAAATGTTTTCCCATGGGAATAACACAGCCTTGCAAGGCACCTTGTACATTACAGTGTCCTTTTATGATTGTAGCTGTTTCAAGGACCCTAGACTGTTACGATACAGTGGACAGTTAATTTCTTAATACGTTGCTTTGTCTCTCTGGTAAGGAGTTGTACTGTTATCTTCGATAGAGCTCACAAGGCCATCCTCCTCTGGGGAAGGAGTGCTGTTATGCATGTACATACATTTATTGTTCTGTAACCCAGCAAATAATTAATGATGACAGACATGAGCCTGCTGTACTGCTTACTGCCAGGTTCAGAATTCCATCACACTACAGCTTAGCTTCACCAATTACATGCAGGCTTAGTTCTACTGCCATATTATACGGTACAATTCAATGCATTATATAGTATTTCGAGTCTAAACTGGAACTTCATATGTGTTTCTATATATTTTACGAACAACATCCATCCGGCCATATGCATGTTGTTCCGTCCTTTACCTTGACCGTGTGTATTTGTCCGTCCAGCTACGCTACTCTCCACATGTGATGTCCCAGCTTCCCCTTCTTTGCCTGTAGCACCCTGTTAGGATGTCCTGTTTGGTAGGCACCTGTTCCGCTATATGTGATCGACTTCACTGCATAGATAATCATCGATGCGGTGGTCCAACGACCCGACTTGTCCACATGTGTACAGTTATGTGCACCGTGTCGTATGCAAACCTAGATGGTTTGGACGGGTACATACTACATGCGGGATGTACACATTCTGCTGACACATTCACATGCAGCCATTTACATATCTGTACCTGCGGTGGGTTGGTGACATGTGGGTAATGATTTGCCAGCGTGGCATTGCCTAACACAAACATCTTACCACAGTTCAGGTATGCACATTGTGTGTGGTTGTATAGCTGCACACGGATGCTAGCAGGTTTGGGTGCAGAGGTATACATGGGTGGGACTGACATGTACAATGAGGCTATTGTGTAGTACATCCGAATGCATGGGTTCTGCTTCTGGATATTACACTTCATCATCGCCATCCAGTGTATGCAACAGAGACGTTGCTGGGTGTGGGATATGTTGCTATGCACATGTTTGCCTGTGTTTGAGGTATCTTGCTTCCTTACTGTTGTTATGTCAACACAGCTACCCGGCTATGTACTGTCACTACTGCTTGTGACCATTATGGTTGGCACCTTTTCCGATGCCCATAGTGGGGCATGTTATGTGGAAACTTCGGAATTTGCAGGACTACACATACCCAGGGCTAGTGCAGTTGACAGAACTTCACTTGTTTGCCATACTATAAGCTTATTCTGTAAGCATTTGGGTTCCTTATTTATGTTCTTATGCCATGTCTGTGTTTCATATAGTAATGTATATGTTTTATGCTACTATTACATGTATATTGCGGGAATTTTCTTGACAGGGGATCGGAGGTCATTTTCCATTTTACGATTGTTGCAGGGACACAACTGTCCAATCAGGGACTGTCCATGGCACATTGGGACAGCAGGTAACCCTGGTGACCATGCCCATGTCGCTACTGGGGTTTCCACCTTTTCCAGTTTCCGATCTGGGATATTTCCGGGACTCACATCTGACTTTACAGGCCGACACATACAAGCGGTCACTATATAGCATAGAACTTCACTTGTTTGCCTAAATATAAGCTTATTGTTGTGGCAATTTGCTTGCTTATTCTGTTTCTTGTGTCATTTAGGTATTTCTGTTACAGAAATAACCAATTCATACTACCATTACATTAAATACGGGATATCATTGTGTCCTACAATCGTAGCACATCAGCCATTTCTAATACATTTTTTCGGGACACAACTGGCCATGGAGAGACTGCCCCAACCAAAGTGGGACAGGTGGTGACCTTAATCGCTGCTCCTATGTCGGTGCGGCGCGCTGACATGCGGCTGTACACCTTCTCTGAGTGTAAACACTGACGGTGCATTGCGGGACGAATGCGGTCTTATGCGTATCCTTTGCTCCTTGGATGGGTACACTTATGCCTTTGTGGCTTGTATTTGCTTCTCCGTTAATTTGGGACGGGTACTATGTTGCATACTGTACGTGCGTTTCATTCTGCACGGGACCTGGCTGCTGCCATTACTATTGTGGGCAGACCGTGGCTGTCAGCACATTAGGTTGCTCACCTCATGCCGGCTTAGACACGCCTCCAGACGCATCCTACCTGGGCTCGCTCACGTACACTACGCACGTGTCTGTGATTCCGGTGCACTCTCATTAATATGTATATGGCGCTACTGCGCCGGCTATTCACTGCACCGCCGGCGCAGGCCTTACGCCGGCCTTGCGCCGAGCGTCATGAATCCCGGGGAAAGTTATGTTGCGCACCAATCCTTCGTTCCTGCCCAAGGTTGCTTCTGAGACTAATATTAATCAGGTAATTACTCTTCCAGTATTCTTCCCTAATTTCCAAAACAGAGGAAAATACAGACTCTGTATGCTGGTTGTGCATAGATAGTTATGTTTTTATTTAGATAGGACTAAACACTTCAGGAAGTCTGACCAGCTTTGTGTTGCTTATTCCAAGACTAAATTTGGGAAACCAATTTCCAAAGTTTCTCTGGCAAATTGGATTACAAGCTGTATTTCTCTGGTGTACTCTAATAAAGGGATTCCATTACCTCTACCCATCAAAGCCCATTCCACTAGTTCAATTATCCATCTCCGCTGCCTTCTGGTCCAGATTGCCCATTGATAATATTTGTTCTGCAGCTACTTGGTTTAACTCACATACCTTTATATCCCACTACAAATTGGACATGGGTCTCCCTTGGTTTTGCTGTGCTCTGGAATATCCTTCCATAAGGCCCTCCCAAGATTTATGTAGTAGGGGACTCTGCTTCTCAGGTTGAAGATCAAATGAAAACAACAACTTCAGGTAAAGAAGTTATGGACTTACCATAATGTTCCACCTGAGCTGTTGCTTTTCATTTGGTCTTCAACCTTGCCTCCCCATCTGCCTTCCACATAATTTCTTCTGGAGACGTGGCGGATGTTGTTTTTGGTCATTTATGTGTCCTTGTTGAGCTCCTGAAGTCTCCCTGTTCTTTACCTTCAAGGATATATGCTTTATCCTTTGAATCTATAATATATATATATATATATATATATATATATATATATATATATATATATATATATATATATATATATATATATATATATATATATATATATATACACACACACATATATGTATATAGTCGTATTACACACTTCTTTTGGGAGCAGCAAACTCAGTCTGAGGGATGAAGGGGAGCAGGGCATTATGGGTAGGGAAGGAGCTCAGATTTATTTGATTTTAGAACTGTAGTACTCGTCTGAATCGGATCTAAGATCAGATCAAAACCCACAGGTTGAAGACCAAATGAAAAGCAACAACGTTATGGTAAGTACATAACTTCTTTTTCTTCTCACCAGAGACCAGAATCTTAAAAAGGAAGGCCACAGGAGGAGGAGGCACAAGGCAGCAGGTTGTAGCGACTTTACTGCCTGGCTTTATGAAAGTACTTTTTCCACTGAGAAGATTGCAGATCCATGGAATGGACTACCAGAATGTGTGAAAAACGAGAGCTAAAGAGAGAGATAATCTACAGGAGCACTCATGAAACATGGAAAAAGAAGAAAAGGGTAAAGAGAAAGGTAGCAATGAGGGGGTAGAATGTTAAATGCCCTTAAAAGGGCATGCTGTATAGGCCTGTTGTCTCCTTTTGCCATCAAGCAAATTAAATTTAATGTTATTTGAGTATGATCTCTGTCAAAGATGACTAACAGGTTTGGAGGTGACTTAGTAATCCAGTCATCTTTCCACAAATCCCACCACAAAACAGCAAACATTTTGGAGAACTGTTTGCTAGTTGGGGTTTATTTAATTTTCCTTCCCATAGCCTCATTTTCCACTTTCAAAAGCAAGGTATGTCACTATAAAGCAGATCACTGCTTAATAAAAGTTCTGGTATCGTGAAGATCAGGTGATGGCCACTGTCTCTTATCTTTAGATGTCCATATTTTCTTGCAGTGTGCAATCAGCATCTTTGTCAGATTTTCTCTGAACACCAAGGCAATGTCTGAAATAAAAACAGAGAATCTGTTTGGTAGTAGTAGTAGTAGAGAGTCAGATACCTTGTGTCTAGGTCAGTGGAGTGCATCAGTGATGGGGACACTGGTGTCGGGAAGAAAGTAAAGTTGTGTAAAATCTTACCATAACAGTAGATATCCTTCTGTTTACTGTTGCAGTATTCTAAACAGAAGGATGTCCTGCCTTGGGTAAGATGGTGCTTGACCAGTATACAAAAGCCTAATGATCTTGTATGTGCTGTCTATCACACTTGTGCTACCCACATAGAACATAGATTGTGAAAGGGATGTACGGACGCAACTACCCAGAACTGAGTTGCCCCAGAAGAGAACAATCTGCATAAGACAAATCCAGAAGAAAAATGGGAAACCCTCAGCTAGAAGGAATCTAAAAAAAAAAAAAAAAAAAAAAAAAAAAACTAGAGGGGGTTGGAGGAAGGGAGTGAATACTGCAACAGTGAAGAAAAGGATATCTACTCTTATGGTTAGATTTTACACAACTGTACTATGTCCGTATAAATCACTGTTGCAGTATTCTATACAGAAGGGAAAATAAAAAAGCTCAAGAAACAGAATAGGAGATGGAAGGCTGAGAAGAGCCCTCAACAAAGCCATATAAAATGTTTTCAGAAAATCCTGCTCTGGCCCTAAAAACCATATCCAACCTATAATGCTTAGTAAAGGTATGCACCAAAGACAAAGTAGCAGCTGTAAGGATGGAACTGGTGTCCAACCCCTTGAAGAAGGCACGAGTAGAGGCAACAGCCTGAGTGGAATGAGCTCTAATACAAGTAGACAAAGATTTGCCATGAAAAGTATAATAAAAGGAAATGGCCTTGGATATGCAGGAGGAGATGGTTTACATAGAAACTGCCAAACCCAATGTCCTGGGGTGAAAGAAAACAAAAAGCTGATTAGACTTATGAATGACTTTAGGTTTATCCAAGTAATACCTTGAGCTCTCTGTACAAGTCCATGGTATACAGGACCCTCTCACTAGCAGACTAAGGAGAAAGGAAAAAGGAAGGGAGTTGTGCCAGATGATTCAAGGACAACTGATTTACTACATTGGGCATAAAAGAAGGATTAGTATGAAGAGACCCCCTGTCCTTGTGAGAAACCAAACAAGGAGGGATGGTCATAAAGGCCTGGAGCTCAGAAATCTACCAAGCAGAAATAATAGACAGCAACAAAACTGGTACAATGCAAAGAAGCAGAAAGTCAAATTTTCCAAAACAAAATTAAGGTCTCAAGAAGGAAGAATAGTTTTCCTTGGAGGTCTAATATGCAGGACACCTTTAAGAAATTGTTTGACCTCAAAACAAGCAGAAATGGCTGACAAATGGGCCTTCACAGAAGAATAGGCCAAGCCAGACTGGAGCAACTCACTCAAATAAGATAGGACCAAAGGACCCCCCCCCCACTGAAAAAGGGTCCTGGTTATGAGCATGGCACTAGACAGAAAATCTTTCCCATTTGGATATATAAGATTTTCTAGTTGAATATTTCCTTGCCTCCTATAAAACCCTGAGCACATCCTCAGAAAAGAGTTGCCTTTAGGGATCAAAACCCTATCACCCACAGTGTTGGTTGAAGAGTGGATAAATGAGGATGGATGAGAGAACACTTGACCTGTGTGAGAAAATCCAACTGGTGAGATAATGTGTGGTGATTACCACTGCCAGATGCATTAAGAGGGGGACACCAGTGCTGTCTTGGCCAAAAGGGGGTTCCTAGCAAGATTTTTGGGGAGTCCAGCTGAATCTTCTGCAGGATTCTTGGAAGCAGTAGGAGAGGAGAGAAAGTATAAATAAACACCCCCTTCTAAGGAAAAGGGCATCCAACTTCTATGCCAGATGGCATGGCACTCTGGAACAGAAAACAGGAAGCTGCCTGTTCAGAAGGGAGGCAAAAAGATCTACATGAAGAATACCCCACTGATGGACAATTTCCAGAAACTTGTCTCTGTGAAGCATGAACCTGTGTTTTCGACCTGCTCAGTCTGTCACTAAATTGTGCTCTGAAGAAATGTATACTGCCTGAAGAGTTAACTGATGAGAGCCCCCTCCCAAGCCTGAAGATCCATCCTGCAGAGGAGGTAGAATTTTGTGCCGTCCTGCTTGTTGACATACCACATCACTGTAGTGTTGTCTGTGTACACCTACTAGGGGCCTGGAGCTTGCGGTGAAAAGCCTGAAGGGCCAGAATCCAAGCTCTCATTTCTTTGATGTTGATGTGGTCTGACTTTTGATGGAGGTACAGAGACCCTAAACATTCAGGTGACTGAAAGCCCCTCAACCCATATCTGAATCATCAGTGAACAGTTCTTTAGAAGGGACTGGATGCTGAAAGGGTAGGGCCGGGGTGGAGAGTAAATTGTTGAATCCACCACTCAAATCCCTTCTTTAGACAGGGAATGAGAGGTACACTGCAATCCAGAGGGTGTCAATGCTGCAGCCAAACTGACTTGAAATACCATTGAAGCTTCCACATATATAGTCTGGGAAGAGGGAACATTGGAATAGAAGAGGCCTTGAATCCCAGGACCTAAAGAAACTCCCTGGTTGACATGGCAGTCAGAGGACGAAGAGACTGAAAGGGACATACAGACGTAACTACCCAGAACTGAGTTGCCCCAGAAGAGAACAGTCTGCATAGTCTCCTTTGTCCTATGACAAAACTTTTGGTGTTGGAAGAGAGGCCAACATTGGCACTGCATGTATCCTGCATCTCAGATGTTCCTGAGAGGGAGTCAGAATAGACTTTTGAAAGTTGATAATGAACCCTAGACTTTGAAGGAGAGAGATGCTGAACTCCAGATCCTGTAACATGGGACTTGGAGAAGGTGCCTGAAGCAACAGGTCATTTAGATAAGGAAACATCTGAATGTCTTGGAGCCTGTAAAAAGCCACCACAGGAGCTAGGCATTTTGTGAATACCTGTGAGGCAGTAGAGAGGCCAAAGGGCAAAGAAGAGAAGAGAACTGAAAATGAAAGGTAGACACAGAGAAATGTAAACATTTCCTGAAAAGAAGGTGAATAATGATATGAAAGTAAGGACTTTTTTAGATCCAAAGGCACTAGTAAAGCTTGGTGAAGTAAAAGAGGAATCAGGGTTTGAAGAGTAAGTATCCAAAAAGAAGGGACCTTGAGAAAGGTGTTTAGCTGTGACAGATCCAGAATAGGTCTCCAAGTGACCTCCTTTCGAGGAACCAGAAACATCCAGGAATAAAAATTCGTTCCCACTTGGGATGGGGGGACAGGTTGAATGGTTCCTTGATTCACCAGGGACCCTAAAGCCTCTGGGAAATGAAAAAGTTGCTCTAGAGGAGGTTCAGGAGTCCCTGAAAAAGGAGGGAGAGACCTCCATAACATGAAGTATCCCTGATGGATGATTGAAAGAACCCAAGAGTCTGAAGTGATGAGATTCCAATTTGGAAGAAAATGGGAAAGACAAAGAGATAAAGGAACCTGGTCTAAAAGAAGGGGGGGGCAAACTGTCAAAGAGAAGCAGGCACATCAGATAAAGGAGGCTTTTGGGCCACAGAAATCTGAGAAGCCTTAGAAGAGGGTGCCAGCCTACCACCTTTCCTGCCCTTGGAGGCCTGGCAGGGTTTCCTGCAAACAAAAGCAGATCTAGAAGGATAATTCTTCTGGAACTTAGGCAAAGCCTTGCAAGACCTCAAACATATTTTTGTCTCTCCTATCCCTTTCTCTTGAAGAGACTTGTGTCAGCGCCAGTAGCCCCAAATGGATGTTTATTATCAAAGGTGCATCAAACAACTTGGTCTTAATGTTCTCAGACAGAGATTGGAGAAGAAGCCAAGAATAATGCCTCATAGATTTCCAAGATGGATGCCCATTGAGTAATGGCTTAACTCTAGCTCTCCCAGTGTGAAAACAGAAACTCAACAGAGAAGGCCAGTAAGTTTTTCTGTTTATTGGTAAATTTCAGTAACTGGCTAGTAAGTGCACTGCCTGGATGCCAGGAAAAAAGAGATACAGAGCACCTGGAAAAAATCCGCTACAAAAATTGAGGAAGAAACACTGACTGGGGAAAGTTCTGCAGCTGTTCAGCAAAACGCAATGCAACCTCAAGACATGACTTCCAGTAACCTACGGGAAGATATAAGACAATTGCACACAGACCTGGTTAAAATAAACAAAACTCTGATGGAGTATATTAACACAAACAACAAAAAGCTGGAAAAAAATGGAAGAAGCTTTAAACAGATATTCAGATGAGATGATAAAGCTGCAAAAATCAGAGGTTGAAATGAAGAAAAGGCTGACTGAATATGAGATTGTTCAGTTAGAGATGTTTCAAAAAATGATAGACTTGGAGGACAGAGCATGTAGGGAAAACCTGAGATTCTCAGCTATACCACAGAAGCTGAAAGGAACAAACTACATTAATTTTATGAAGGTACAAATAAGCAAGTAGACTGGTATTCCACAGCAGGAGTTGTGTGTATGCTCCAAACCTGGCTCTGAGAAAACAACCTAGACCTTCAATTGTAAAGATACAATCCTACTAGCAGAAGGAGTTGGATCTGACAAAACTGTGGCAAAAGGACAAAATACTATAAGTGGGAGACAGCAGAGTATTTGTGTAGAATGTTTACTTATTGTACACCAGGCAGAAGAGGAGTAAATTTATTCCACTATTCAGAGAATGTTGAGACGCAGGTGTGAGATTCAAACTGATGTACCCAGCTGTCTTCAAGGTATTCATCCCTGGAGGGACAAAATCATTTTTATTAAAGTACATGCTAAGTAGGAAATACAAAAGCTTCTTCAACAAAAAGTGAGATGTGAAACAGGAGATTCTTGTTCTCCTGTTAATAAAGACCACAGAGAAGACTGTACCTGTGAAATATTTCCCACTGTTCCCAAATGTTGGAGAGAGGGAAGGGAACATGAGAGTTGACTAGAAGAATAGAGAGTATGTTGGAAATGAAGCAGAGATGGGATTTAGAAGATGGAGATGAAAAGTAATAAAACCAGTAACTTGATGTGGAATTACAATGCAATAATTATATTTGTGAAATATGACAGAACAAGAAAATCTGGAAATATTGGACTTTTTCTGAACTTGTTGGACTTGTGGGGGACTCTAAATTATATGCCCTACTTCATCTCATTAATGTTCAGAAAAATGCACTGGGGAGGGAAAGTTAACTGTAGATAAAAAAAAAACATTTTTCTTAATAGTACTATTTTTGCTGTGTATGGTTTTCTTTGCATGCTATAAAGTAAGGTGTTCTCAGTTATTTTAAGTGTAATTGGGATTGTTAATAGGTGCTGCTGTTCTCTTTATTTCCCTTTCTGGTTCAGTTTTAAGAAATGTAGGCACAGGAATGTAACAAAAAAGCCTGATTAAAGGAGCACAACAAAAGAAAAATGAATGTGCTTTTTCTCATTCTTGCATGGGGGAATATTTGGATTAAAGAACTTAGATTGATTTAGTAACAAGTTTTAAGAGAAATGAAGTGAATGAAAAAGAATATTGAATATTTTAAGGCTTTTTTCTAGCAAATGAATATATGCTTACTAGCAATTCTGTATCTGGCCCTCATGTCTCCATGGAAATAATCTGATAAAAAGAAATTGACTGTCTGGTTCTCATGTCTCCATTGAGACTATTTGATAATGAGAAATTGGGTGTCTGGTTCTCATGTCTCCATGGAGGCTATTTGATAATGATAAATTGGCTGTCTGATTCTCATGTCTCCATGGAGACAATCTGATAAAGAGAAATTGTTTACAGTTTGGTGGAGAGTGACTGGCTGGGGGTAGGGAAACTGGCTAGGAGCTAATGTTCTCTGAAAGCATTCAGGGTTTTTTCCAGCTAGGAGAGCTACAAAGAGAAGACAAAACCAGTTAGCACTTAGTAGAAGCACAGGCTGAACCATGCATCTTAATGTGAATAACCTTTATTTTAGGTTAACTCAAGTCTATGAGTGTGCCTGTTAGTTTGGGACATTTGTTCCTATTAGGAGGGTAAAACTTTAGTATTTGCAGATGTACATAGTTTTGTGTGTTAGTATTAAATTAGTTGGTTTTAGGGGAGTATTGTGTGTGTTTGAGTTCTTTCAATAAAACAAAAAGTTCTGTAAGATGTGACATAAGCTCAAATGGATATCACAAGGATCAACTGTATAAAAGTTGAACCTGCCAAATAGTGTATGCATGTAACACAAAAGCTGGATATAAACATTTAACAAAAAGGTGCTATACATAAAAGATGAAAATAATAACTTTTTAATACAGTGATGCTTTCTGTAGGGTTCATCGAAACATCTGAAGTTCAAACACCATATGTTCAAACTTCAAACCACAAACTGCAAAAACATCAAAGTCTTAAAACAGCGATTTTTTTTCCCCAGGGAAAAAAAATCGCTGTTCCAAGAAACACACACGCAACACAAACACACCAAAACAACATCTATCCACACACACACACACACTCTCAAAATCCTACATCTAACCCTACACTAAACTGTATATACACTACTACCTATCCACTTACCTTAACCCAAACCCTAAGGTCCATCACTATCGCACACTCACCTGACTTGTGCCCTAACTCTAACTCACCTATCCCACCCTAACCCTAAAGTCTTTCACTATTGCACACCCACCTCACCCACGCCCTAACCCTAACTCACCTAACCCATGCCCTAACCCTAACATCCACACAATTGCACACTTACCTGAACCCGACCCGTAACTTCCCACCACAGTCCTGATACTTGCAAAGTAAAAAGCCCACGAATTCTTTCCTGGGAAAGAATTCGTGGGTGCCAAGCAATTACCAGTGTTTGAACTTTACAGTTCGAACATCTGGTATTCGATATTCAGCCATTTTGACGAACTGATATAAACCCCTTTCTGTAATGTCTTTAAAAGCCAATGGTCTCACAGATAAATACAAAAAAAAAAAAGAACAGTGACATATTAAAAAATGTAGCAAGCAAATAGTTATGTTACAGGAGACACACTTGGAAAGAACTGAACATGTTAATTTGATAAAGAAAGGTTTTCAGGATGGTTATTCAGTTTAATATGTGAGACAAAGGAAAAGAGGAGAACTTATATTAATTGCAAGAGGAGCTTCAGTTATGATAAAAAAGATAATAATGGCAGATTTGTAATGCAAAGAGGCTACTGGCAAGGAGGATTACACTAGCATGTATTTATATTTCAGCTAATACTGCTATAATAAAGTTTAAGAAAATTTTGAGAGAAAGTCGGTTTTCAGCAAGGAATATTACAGGTGGGGACTGGAATTTTATTTGCAGCAATGAAGATGTGTCTGGGAGCCCAGAAAGGAAAGTATAACAAAGAAGGGTAAATTTTTGAAGAAATTTATGAAAATATTTGGCATGGAAGGTGTGAATTCAGGAATAAGAGTTCCCCAAGGTATAAAAACTGGGCTTGGCAAGACAGAATTTACATTTCACAGGAACATGTGCACGTAATTGAAGGTCTTGATACACACCCAAGAACTATTTCAGATAATTTCAGGATAATGAATTAAAAATGAGACACCAGTGCTTTCCCCCACCTATCTGCCAAAAATAGAGGAATTTAAGGAATGGGTAGTAGAGATTATTCAGGAGCTGTTCAAGAGGATAGAAATTATTTAGCTAGGGAGTGGGATAAAATTAAGATGAGGGTTATAAATAAGGTAGAAATATAAAAAAGTGAGCTATGGTTAAGAAGCAATAAGAATTATTTAGAGGGACTGACAAATGTTAAAGTATTGCAGAATAGGGAATCTCACAAAACAAGAAGAGGATCAATTTCAGAATGCTAAGCAGAAAATAAGGGATTAAGGATTACCTTGATAATATACACAAGTTTAGAAAGATTGTGTTTTTTGATAATAACAGTAGACCACAAAAACTTTTAGCACAACAACTCAGCCAACAGAAAGTAAAAAGAGATGTTGACAAGCTTAGGGAGCCTATAACAAGGAATGTAACAAGAGGTATTAGGAATATTTTTCGAAATTCTATGAAAATCTGTGTAAAGCAAAGAAATATAGAAATCAACAAAAGGTGCAAATGGAAATGTTTAATGAAGAATTAAATGTCAATGTTAGAGGTAGATGAGGCTCAATTACTAATGGTTAGGAAAGGAGGAGATGAGATAAAAATTGTGATGTATAACCAATCTGCGGGACATTCTCCAGGAATAGATGGTATTCCTGTGGAAGTTTGGAAGCTAGGAGAGAAATAACTGGTAAAGATTTAAAATGTGTTGCTTAACAGTATTTTAAGAGGAAGAGAAGTGTCAACATCCTGGAAGAAAGCTGTGGTAGCTGTAATACCTAAAGAAGATAAAGATCTATCAGATCCAGCTTCATACAGACCCATTTCAATACTAAACCATGATTATAAAGTGTTTGTGTCTGTAATGGCTAAAAGAATGGCAAAAGTAATGCCAAACTAGATAGGTATGGATCAGTGTGGTTTTGTAGAGGGGAGGCAAACATTTGACAACATTAACAGTACATTGATGATCTAGAGGGAAGCAGAATGTAAGAAAATACCATTGTTGTTGGTATATGTTGATGCAGAGAAAGTATTTGAGAGAGTAAGCTGGGTCTTTATGAGCAGGCCAACTGAAGCATTTGCATTTCCTGAAAAAAAATATAAGGTTGATTAGGAGGATATATGAGTTATCAGAGGTGAAAATTAAAGCGGATGAGGTCCTCTCTGATAATTTCTGCTAGAACAAAAGAACCAGGCCAGTGGTGTCCTCTTTCCCCTTTGTTATTTGCATTATATTTAAAACCATCAGCAAAGAAAATAAGGTACTCAGAAATTCAAGGATATAATTGGAATGGTAGTCAAGAAAAGCCGGCTCTGTTTGCAGATAATATTGTTTTACACCTGACAAAACCAGAAGACATTACAGTGTTGTGGAACATTTTGAGACAGTTTCAGGTCTTTTCAGGATACAAAATGAATGAAGCTAAAACAAAGACAATAGCGATAAATTATTTACCCACATATGAATTGGTTCAGCAATATCCATATTTATGGGGACATGATAAAATGAAGTATTTAGGAGTATGGATTAAAAATGATTCTGGTGTGGCAGCTAAGGATATGTGGGAAGAGACTAAACAAAAGTTAATACAAAAACGGAGAAAATGGAAGCTTTGTTATATGGATATGGATAGTAAGATACAAGTAGTTAAAATAACTGTAGTCCCATTAGTCTTATACACAGATCAGGCATATTTTTATCAACCAGAGGAGAAGTTGTGGATAACAAAGAGTTGAAGGACTTTATCTGAGAGAGGAAGACTGCAAGAGTCAGGTGGGATAAGCTGATCCTATCAGTAGAACAGGGTCGATTGGGATTACCTGATTTGATGGGGTATTTCAGAGCAACACAGTTAAGGCTGCTATACATAGCAAAAACAGGAAACTATAATTCAAAGTGGAAAGGGATGATGATGAAACAGAGGGAAGCTCAATAAACAAGGAGAGACTGGGATTTTGGATGCAGGCCTCTAAGGATAGTCGGAATAATCATACAGAATATTATATTTATAAAGTAGCAGAAAGTATCCTAAGAACTAAGCCAGCACGGGAATGGAGAAAGGAGATTATGCCAATAAGGATGACTATGTTTAGGGATATAGAGAATAGGCAAGAGGGGGCTGGAATTTATCGGAGAAAACTGGCAAATGAACCCGAAGTATTGGGAGCAAATAACTAGAGAGAGAAAGATGACAGAATGGGAAGATGACAACATTTATTTGGACTGCAGGTTAGAGATTGCCTTCCCTATCAAGGATTGATGTCCAAGTATAGGCTGCCATTAAAAAGGGAATAATTTGTAGAGCATATAAAATACTGCATGATAACTATAAGAATCGATCAGAGGAGGTTAGAAAGGATTGGGAAGAGAGACTGGATAAGCAATTCACAAATAAACAATGAGAGTATATATATGTATGTGTCTCAAATATGAAACAAAATCTAGAAGGTGTGGGATTTTTGCTTGGAAATGTTTACATAGATATTTTTATACCCCAAGTAGACTCCAGAGAATGTTTCCTTTATCTTGAAATCCAGCATCTTAAACAGTTAGCCCAGGGAACCATGGTAGAATCCTTTAACCCTGACCCTCATGACACCTGTTAATACAGTTTGGAAGAGGGCAAAATTACAAAGGTTTATCAAAGGACTATGACACCATAGCAGGATCAGCAGGACATTTAAATAAAAACTGACAATGCTCAGGAACCTTATAGAACCTATCATGTTTCTTATGAGCAGGAATCTGAGAATCAGGAGACTTGGAAGCAGCAATGAAAGTATCTAGCAAGGCAGCCAACACAGGAGGAACTGACAATGGTTTAGGAGTATCCACCTTGAAACAACATAATATCTTCTCTGAATATCAGACACTTGAGAAGATCCTTATGATCCTTAGGATGGACCAAAATATACTTCACTTTTTGTCTTCTTGGAAGGGACATCAGCCCTAAGAAATACTGGAGGTTCCAATCTTTGGTGAGATTTGATAAGAGAACCTGAAACCTCCTCCCTGATCAATATCTGTGGAATCCGTCTAGGACCCTCCAAGATAATCAACTGCAGTTCCCCCTCAACATCCAGAGCAGACGCCTGCAAAGCCTCAGAGGACATGCAAAAAGATGGATCCATGATGGCTTCTGATGGGTTCATGGCAGAGGAATCCAATGTAGATGCCGAACGACCTATAGAGCTATCACCCACTTCTACGGGGACATTCTGTGGAGGTTGGACAGCTGAAAAATCTGGCTGAGACATCTTTGCCTTCTTACCTAGTGAAAGTGTCTCAGGGTTAAAGGATTCTGCCATGGTTCCCTGGGCTAACTGTTTAAGATGCTGGATTTCAAGATAAATAGCCTAGGAAGACAAATGGCTTCTGAGTGTCTTGGGCACAAATGCCTTACAGATACTACAACAGGTATGGTCGTGGGAAGCACCCAAACAAAAAAGACACTGTTCATGATTATTCTTATGGGAAATCTGCCTCCCACACTGACATTTTCCTTTCTTGGATGACATGAACTCTGCATAGCAAAATAAAATACAAAACCAAAAAAAGAAAAAAAAATCCAATGGGGTAGTTATCTGGTGGCTAAGTATGCAGTACAGCAACAAGGTATTCAGACCAACTAGCAATAATAGTATTCAAACTGGTGGCAAAGAAGTTCTGAGTAGTTGCGTCCATATGTCCCTTTTATGCCCAATGTTCTGTGCTGGGAGCATAAGTGTGATGTATGGCACATACAAAATCATTAGGCTTTTGTATACTGGCTGAACATCGGGCTACCCTGGGTGAGAGATCCCTTCTGTTTACATGACTGCAACAGTGATGTAGAAGGACCTCATTAATGTTAATACAGTAGTATTTCCACTTGCTTGATGCAGAAGTTTTTTTTTTGAGTTTACTGGTGGTGTACTTATTTAGCCTCTTTAAATAATATTGGTAAGTTACCAGGTTTGGCATCAATACAAAGTTTTAGAAAATATTGGTGTTTTTTGTAGGTCACAGAAGGAACACTGATGCAGGATCCTAAACGAAGAACAAGTACATTTTTTATCATGTCCTGAATCTCACCCTCAGTTGTCAGTGGTATGGAGAAGCAGCTATTGAGGTAGGAAAGGTGTTAGGTGGTTTCCAAGATGTGTGACTGAGGTTCTGGACCACAAGGGATCCACCCAGATTGTGTGTGACTGTACCAGAAAATATAGAATTTTGGACATGGTTCTAACCAAGATAGAATACTTTGATGATATCCAAGCAAAGACACCATTATTCAACAGTGATCATTTTACTGTACAACTTAGAGTCAAGGGAAGTGTAAGAAACCAGGAACAAAGATAGTAGTTTTGGATTTCAGCAGAGAATTACTCTAATCTGGAGTCAGTGGTCAAAGATGAGTTAAGGTACTGGCAGAAAATAAAGGAGGTAAACAAACTATGGCTATATGGGTTAAGTGAAAACCCACATATGCTACAGCTTCATGTTAGTAATAAGTGTAAGTCTGTCTACTCTAGCTGTCTTCAATGGCAACAGTGCACAAGAAAACATCTCTGCATAAACTGGAACTGGGCATATAGGAAAACCTTTAGGGATCCGACAGTACACTAATGGACCACTCCTTTTATTTTCCATGTGCATGGAGAGTAAAGGTTCTAGTTTTCACTATTATGGTTACCTTTGGTGTATGTTGGGATTTTCCTTTGTTTTTCTTCTTTGAGACCACTCATTTTTTGTACTGTCTTCCCTGATCAGCCACCATTCTCATTAGCTATGCTGTGTTAAAGAAGACAAGATGATGCGATTATGTGTGGTCTTCTTCCTCTCAACATGGCTGCATACAAATAGAATCATGAATGCAATCTAGACAAATGTCTTTCTGTAAGTGATAACGTGCTGTTCTTGTGTACATACAATATATGTATATATGTAAGTATGCATATGTGTAAGCAACTGCCACTCACTAGAAACAGTTTCTTTAGTACAGTTGCAGTTTCTTTAGTGTTTCAAAATCTAAAACAAAGTCTAGTGAATAAATTAAAATAAACTTTTTGCATCCATTTCAATTTTGGGGTTGTCAGTCTAGTTTTAAAGTCTCTTAGTGGAATACCAAAATTCCTTACAGATCTTGGGTAATGCAGCTATGTACAAGCTGCCTCACACATCCAGAATTAGGTTTCTGGTACTTTTTCTCAATTAGGCTACTGATGTCCCTGAAATAAATCCACAGCTAGGCTTCTGATTATTCTATAGCTGCTTCTGCAGCAGCTTCCACTCTTGGCCTTGGAAAAAAAAAAAACTTTAAGTGGAACAAATATATCTGTATTTTGTGCTACAAGCCTTACTTTTAATTGCACTTCAGCACATGATTCCTATTAAATGCTGTTACTACATGCATTGCTACCATAATATGTGGTCTCTATGGACAACTACTAAGTTCACACCATACTGTAATCCATCCTAATCCTGCCTGCCACTTAATTGTCATTGTCCCTGTCCTGCTACTCTTCCCACATGGTGGGCCTGTACAACTTTCTTGAGATGAGCCTGGCTGGGCTACAAAGTGGTCATCTGGCCACAGAGTGTTTGCCAATAAAAAACACTTCCCAGGTCTGAATCCAGAGGTGGGTCCCAGTATTCCAGTTCCACGTAACATTTTCAGATTCTGTAATGTAAGAAAGTAAACATAATGGTGAAATTTGGCTTTTACTCTCATTCGCCATTTCTTGCTGTGTGACAGAGTAAACAGCAAGGTTCCCGCTAAAAAGAGACAATTGGATTTTCTGAGTTTACTTGGTTATTAAATTAATTTTAAAACATAAAAATAAAATACAATCTTTAAATCACAAATGCTCTCCAATTTTTCCAGTATACCACAAACTGAAATGTATATACATTTTTTGGTAAAACAAAGTAACACTTGCCTTTCTGGAACCTTTAGTTTGGTAATATAGTTTTGTAAACTAGCAGGCTGGTGTCACCTTCATTACTTTCACAGGGTGGCAGTTACAAAAAATAGAAATAAAACACATGATAAACAAACTGAATGAATGAAGCAGAAGTTATTGTGTTAGTGATCTAACTTCAGTGGATGTTATTCAGAACCTAACTAGGAGATCAAAAATAAAAGCACTGATATTGTACAAAACGGCAAGGTAACCAAAAAACAGATATTTAACAAATAGAAATAAAAAAGTAAAACAAGTGTAGAAATTACTAACTGGAACTACAATTTTACATATCTTAAGAAACTACACCTCTTTTAAGCTATTAACCATGCTGGTAATGAAAATGTTGCAGCAAAAGGGAGATTATATATTGAGCAGGCTGTGTGATGTTGTGCCCATTGTGGGATTTATGGAGCTACAGTGTCAAGGCATGGTGGGAAAAAGATCACACACATCATGTCCTGGCTCCAGAAGGAGGCCACACCCCATTCTTACAAAAAGAGTCAGAAACAGGGAGGCAGAGATGCTTGCCTGTCAAGCAGAGGCTCTTGGAAGCCAGGAGTAGTCTCTCTTGGAAAGTTGTGGATGTACTTGAAGACCATTGAAGATCTGCAGATTCTCAGGAGTATAAGCTATGGACTGAAGGCAGCTTATTCTGAACTGCACTACTTACACGTATTGTTAAATTATTATTTGAGACAAGTCTAAGTGGTAAGTGATATGAATGTTCTGGTTTTGTTTTAAACCTACACAGTAAATAAATGGTACTACATGGAGACTGTCCCTGGCTGCCTTAGCATTTCTACACTAAATTAATGCCTTGACTTTTTTTCTGCAGGACTATACAGCATTGTGGGAAACTTTCAGTTATTTCCCCTTTTCTTGGTTAGCCCTTTGTTCCTTAAGTAGGCTTCCTGAGATTACTAGTTTCTTAACACCCTCAAAAAAAAAAAAAAAAAAAAAAAAACTAAATTACACATCTCTTAGAACTTCTAATGATGGAGAGTTATCACTCTCAAATAAGGTTTCACTTTGCACAATAAAATGTGACTGCAAAGCATCCATTTGCTCTTACCCGTCAGAAACATTTTGATGTGAATAGTTCTATTGGAACAGATGGTTCCTGAAAATGAAAATAAACTGACAGAGTTTTACAAGGGTGTTGCCTCGCCCTAACCAGCAACAGAGATGGCAAAGTAAAACAAACTCTTAATTTGTCCCAAAGATTCTCTGGGCGTTCTTTACAAGATGGAACAGTGAAACATAAGAGTAAACCTGAATGTACTTAGTTGAAGTAACATTTTAAGTTAACAAGAAAAAAAAAAGAAAAAAGAACTGACCTGGTTTTGGGACTTTAAAGACAAAAGAGAAGTCGGTTTTAGACCCATTTTGGCATTATGTATCTAGTGTCTGGAATTTTCAAAAAAACAATGCCTTGTGTAAGATCAGGTTTCATTTAAACGTATTTTGTTAGACAAAAATACAGTGTTCTCTTTGCAGAAGTCTAGAAATGTAGCCATATTAAAGTAGGCCTTTACACTGTGCGTACAGTTTCAGTAAATGCACTTTCAGTCAGTGAAAATAACCTTCAGTCTAATACTGCTAAGAATAGAATGTGCAGTACATCTGAGTAGAAACTCATTTTGTGCGGTACAAGGCTTGGGAACCAAGGTTAAGGAGGTGTGTAGACATTTACAGGGTTTTGGCATTATTAGGAGATACTTCAGACACCATTCATTTTGGACTAATATAAAAAAAAGTCATTGCAGTACAGACACTTGAGTATAATATGCAGAAGTCAAGTCAAATATCCCAGCATTCCAGAAAATTAATGATATTATTCAGGATGACAGTGCCAAAGCTACAGACATAACTATCAGAATATGAGTGCAGAAACTTTGGATATAATTATCAGCACTGTTACATTGTGAGTACAGAATTTGCAGCCGATATAATGAGTGCAGAAGCTATGGGTATTAAGATTTGATTCAGATATTGTTGACACCTACCTTTATTCTGAAATGTACAAGAAGACGTGGCCAAGAAAGGAAATACTGTTACATTGTAGTTCAGCACAAGTTTGGGTAATTAACGGATAAATACATTCATTCCAGTTCATTCCAGCATTCTATGGTCATATCAATTCTTACACCTCACCCCGCTTTATTTAAAAGTTGTGTCAGAACGTGCAAGCTGAAATGAGTTACTAAAGGCACTACTTTGAGAGACTCGGGTGTAAAACCAAGAAATGTGCACAGACTCATGATCACAGCAGTGAAGTGGTCCAGCTTATGCAACAAACAAAATCTGAACATACAAATGAAAGTACACATTTGGAACTTGTGAGTGAGGGATTCAAAAAGACTATATGCAAAAAAATACAGAAGTACAATAACTGTGACCTAAGTGCACTTAATCAACACATCCAAGATCTAGAACAAAAATGCAGAAAGAATGAAAGCCTTCTTAATGTACTGCAGGAAGAAAAGTTAAGTTGCATTGCAAGATGACTGAACAGTATGATGCCATTGAACTAACACCCAAGTATAAAAATCTGAATGGTGAAAAAGTTTAAAGTAAATATTTGGAGGAAGGGAGCCAAACAGCAAATTAAAGCAATGTTTGTTAACCCTTGCTTCTCATACTATGCTAATACAAGAAAGTCATACCAGTGTAATTTATTTATTTACTTAACATTTGTTAACAGGGAAAGTCCGACTTGGAATGAAGCCAATTTTCAGCAGAGGCCCAGGGAGAAAGGCCCCAGATGCATGATTTTAATAATGTAGGAGAAAACCGGAGCACCCGGAGGAAACCCACACAAATGCAAGGAGGACATTTCAGACTCTGCACAGAAGGCACCCTAGCCGAGAATCGAATCAGAGAACCTCTTGCTGTGAGGCAACAATGCTACTGCTGCACCATCAAAAACTTTGGAGAGACAGGACTTGGAGGACAGAAATTAACCCCAAACTCTTGAGCTCTGAGACAGAGGTCATTACTACTGTGCTACCATGTTACTGTATAATAAACTTGCAAAAGGAAAATATTTCCTTCAGACAGAAGGAAAACAAACATTCTAACCTTCTGGAGATGGGATAGGTGACTAATGTAGAGAAGAGCAGAAACATTCAGAATTTGAAAACAGTAGAAACAACTGAATAGAAGTGTGGTGAAGGCCAGATTAGAATGTCTGGTTAGATCATAGAACAAATAGTTGCAGAAGCCAAAGCTACAGAAATAAATCTTAAGTTTAACTGGGAGTGGGAATAATTGCTTCATGTATCTCATGTTGAGTGTAGGCTAGTCAAGGAGTCTAAACCAACAAACTCGCCACTATTGTTTATATATATATATATATATATATATATATATATATATATATATATATATATATATATATATATAGGTCCCCTTCACATGGTCGAGACCAAATGATCAACTTTCGAAAAGCCGACCATGGGGAACCGCTATCTCCATACAGTATGGAATGGGAACATTTCCCTCTTCCGCACTGTAGTGCAATCTCGGAGTTGGTATATTTAAGTTACGGGGGCTGTGGGGAGTGTAGTGGGGCGTAGCCCCCCTGCTAACAGTTTAAGATGTGTTTGGTGTGTTTTATGTGTTTATTTTACATGGTTGGCTTTTTGAAAGTCAATCATATGGTCTCGGCCATACAAAAGTCGACTTTCTGAAGAGTTGACCATGTAAACTAGACCTATATATATATATATATATATATATATATATATATATATATATATAATATAATCAGCAAACAAGACAATGTCTAAAATACAGTTTGTGGAACAAAAGAATAAGACTACCAAATATCCTGTTTACATGGACATTGACAATACACTAACATGAACAGTAGCACCTCTACATCACATAATGCCTCAGTAAAAATGTGGTCTGTTACCTCAGATCCATATGATGACATGAGAGATGATGATGTTAACACAGTGAAACCCAACAAAGAGAGTTTTCATGCTGTCAACAATCAAGTTCTGTCATTGGATTCAGTCTATACTAACAGAACAGAAACCAGTGTTCAGAATCTGCTGATAATATAGACACACCAGAAATGTAATGGTTTATGCTAACCAATAATGCAGAAAGACAGGTCCAGGGAAATAAGGACTATGTATGACCAAAAGCAAATGCATTACTATAACAATTATCATTTTGGACAGATCGTCAGATTCTTTCCAAACTGAAGGACTACACCCAAAAGAAATAACCTTGCACCAGTGAGTTTTTAGGCCAGCCTAGGTAGGATCTAGCTGGCAGATGTGCTCATCCCCACAGGTGTGAGCTGGGAGGTCATGTGATATAGTGCCTTCTTCCAACTGCTGTGGGCTTTGTGGACCTGTAGTGTCAAGGCAGGCTGGGAGGAAACTTGTACATGCAAACCCCATATGCAGGAGGCCAAATACTCTTATGAAAGGGAAGGGGGTGTGGAAACAAGGAGGCAGACATATTTGCCTTTCAAGCAGAGGGACTTGAATCCCCAGAGCAGAGATTTCTGGAAAGCTGTGGATCTACTGGATGAACACTGAAGTTCCTGTGGATACACATGCAAAACCAGGAGTGCAAGTTATGAGCTAAAGGCAGGAGCTACAGTGTCTACAAACATTTTTAAGCTGTTGTGAGAAACTAACCTGAACTGTACCTGATATGAACTTTGTGCTTTTATTTTAAGCTTGCAGTGTAAGTAAAGAGCACTTAGACTTAAAGTGTGTTTCCAGTGTTTGCTAAATGCTACAATGGTAATGGCAGAACTAGGATGAGAGGGGTGGTTTATATAAGAAAATCTGCTAAGCAGGAAAGAGTGGATTAGAGGAAGAAAAGCTGAGGTATTTAAGACTGGTTATAGAAAACAACTAAAGCAGTGGTTTGTGTCTCTAATTAGATTAGGGTAGAGGTGGTAAGAAGTTTATGTTGGGTGATTCTTATATGTATATTTACAACTTGCAGATGTGGTGAGATGGTGTTTGATAACAGTTTTGAATATTGAACAGGAGTTAAGAGCTTTAATTTTCAGGTGAATGACCTCCCAGAGTTTGGGAGCTAAAATAGAAAAGGAAAAGCTGTGGAGAACTTGGTGACGCTACAAGGAGTTTGAAGGGATAAGATCTCAAAAGGTTGTTTGCTTTGTTGTAAATTTACCAGATAGAAAATGAAATGACTCCTTTGTAAGCAGGTTGTAAAGGAGGGAGCAGGTCACACACCTCTGTTTAATGTGAAGCCAACTGAGCCTTGATGGAACAGGACAGTGGTGGTCTCTTAAAGGGACAACCATAATAAAGTGATAGAGTTAACAGTGGTCTTAAACAATGCCAGTGACATAGAAGCATAAAGCTGTGATTATGGTCAAGGCGACCCAAGTTCAATTAGTGGCTGAGGTGCTTGACAGCATTGGTAGTGGAGGATGGACATTTACATCCTGGGAAGATGGTGAGGCAGCCCATGACATATACAGCCATAATACCCCAGAGGAGAGGCAGCCTTGCCATGGACTTCCTGGAGGCTGGTGTAGGCTCACCAGACAATCAGTTGATGGAAGGCCTCATTAGCTAGTGCAAGGATGCACAAACTCACGGGGAAGGACATTGTGAGTCCCCATGGTGAAGTATGTAGCCTAACCCCCTTGCCCACGAGCATGTTTAAGAACTTTTATAAACAGTTTCATTTCTGGGATGCCACTAAGAGCATAAACTCCCTGATATCTGCATGACTGATTGCTCCTCCAGGTTGATCTGAGGATTCTTTATCACTAAAGAATGAATAGGCTCAAATGTGATAGAGATGGGCTTGATTGCCAGCAGGCAGATGGGGGGATCCTGAAAAAAATGTGTTTGCAGTGCTGTGTATGGAGGTTATTTATTTATTATTTATTTATTTTTGGGGGGAGATGGAACAAGGGGAAGCCCATATTCCAACTGAGAAAGTAAAAATCCCAAAGAACAAACAAGAGGTGCCAAAATATTCAAAGCCTACACAAACCACCTCTTAGACAATCCCCAGAGAACTCAGGAACTTGACACAACAGAGAACAAAGCAAGTTTAATATATATCCATACACGCATTCAACATTTCATAAAAAGCAGTATATCACTTCTTCCTTCAGGGGTTAAGAAGTTTGAATTTTTTATAGTTCAGAAGAGTACATTTTTTTTTGGGCCTGCTGAATATTCTATTGAATGTTAAGCTTTTTCCCAAACCAAATACCTGTGTTGCAGAGACAGTTATTAGTTTCAAGAATATTATTATCTTTGGTAACAATGTGCCACTGTAGGGGTACTGATATGAGATTCTGAGAAGTACCAAATATTTTATTTTTTGTTCTGGAGGTTTTAGTAGAAAGTAAACATTCTGTAGTGAGAATGACAGGATGGAGATTTGAAGGATTTGTTTTATTGTGTAAGGGGTTGAGTTTGTCCTGTAAAAAAAAAAAAAAAAAAAAACAGGTCATCTATATAAATTTAATGAGTGTTATGTGGGAAATTAGAAGGCAGTTGCTCAATAAAGAATGGAAATATGACCAAAAATAAACAACCTGAGGTATTTCAAGTTTAAATGTGGAGTAATAAGAGAAAAAGTAACCAAGTTTGACTGCAAATTGTGTTACTAAGTTAGTTTTGAAACCAGTCTGTAGGAGCAGTATTAAGGTTAAGGCTCGAGTTAATCAGGGCAATAAGGTGAATTATGTGGTCCACTGAATCAAAAGACTTAGATAAATCTCTAAATATTGCCCCACTAATGTTACCTATAACCATATTTAGTAAGATGTGGTTAGCAAGTGTCCAAATAGTGATCATGCCTAACTAGAAACCATGATGAAATGTTGAGAGCATATTGCATTTTTTTCAGTTTTTCTAAGAGCAGGTAGAACAGAGAAGGACGTGGCTTATTGCGTGCGTGCGTGCGTGTGTGTGTGTATATATATATATATATAAAGTGATTAAAGCCTCTTTTCAGACTGACAGAAAATTTTTGACAAAGGGAGAGATGTATGGTGCAAGAACTCATAAGGGAGGGCATTAAAGGGCATTTTGTGCCCCCATAATGAATTATGTAGCCTGTCCCCATGCCCAGGAGCATGTTTAGCACCTTTTCTAAATAGTTTCATTTCTGGGATGCCAGCATATCTCTCAACTGTGAACAAAAACCACCTGGCTCCGTGGTACATGTTTACTTTTGGAGCTTCCATTAATTACTCACTATGTGACAACAAAGGGACTAAACACTGAGAGTACAGTTTTCTCATTCATATTAGTAAATAAAGTTGAGTGTATATATGTACACACAAGTTAAACTATTCTACTTGTGTTTAGTTTTGCAGACTCCAATAAGACTGTTTTTTACAGTGGATTTTTTACACAACTTTGGGATTTTGCATTTCATACTATAATAGGTTTTGTAACCTGAACTTTGTCTTACAGGTACAACTAAACAAAGATAGAGAACGAATGTTGGGTAATATTGGTGGGAATACAACTTTGTATATTAATTACTGATTCACATTAACATGGTCTAGAGTAACCTAAGGATACAGCCTTTAATACTTGAGATACTGTTGTGAATTTTATGTACTATAACTTTAAATTTACTGGGTGCATTAAATAATTGCCAGCTCTGATAGGTTTATCAACCAAAAGGAGCTCTTTTTAAACTGTGTCAAATCATTAAAAACTTGTCTGAGAAAGTTCAGTTACTGAAGTGAATGAAAAGCGCTTTACAAGTACTTTCTTCTGTTTGGTTTCATCTACTTGTTGGTTTCTACAACGTGAAAGAAGTTCTACAATTTTAAGAAGCACCTTTTCTGGATTAACTTTTGAAAAGCAACTGGCCTCTTTGAACTTGCTACCATGTGGCTGGTTTGACTGTTTGACTCAATGTGGATGCGTTTTCAGTCACTCCATTAGAACTTTCATGGTAGTGTGCTGACAGTTTACACTTGGGGTAAGAAATAGACTTTTCTTTTTACCAGTGATTTTGCTTGAAGAACTTCAAGTGTACAAGTACTTTCTTCTGTTTGGTTTCATCTACCTGTTGGTTTTTACAACGTGAAATAAGTTCTATAATTTAAAGAAGCACCTTTGCTGGACTAACTTCTTAAAAGCAACTTGCCTCTTTGAACTCGCTACCATGTGGCTATTTTGACTGTTTGACTCAATGTGGATGCTTTTTCAGTCACTCCATTGGAACTTTCATGGCAGTGTGCTGACAGTTTACACCTGGGACTGTGCTTCAACTTGGCATTACTCAAGGAAAAGGTACTGAACTATTTTAATACATCAGCTTTTTATATTGTTTGGCTTTTACATGTGTACAGCTGTTCTTAGTGTCTTTAAGAAAAGTTTTTTTTTGTGGCCAAGTGTGCTTTGACTTGTTGGATTTATACATAGTGTGTAAACACACCAGCTAGTTTCATACAAGCCTTTTGAAAACACACTTGAAACGTTTGGTATTTGTTCACCTGTATTACCAGTACAACAAGGAAGTACCAAGTTGTTAAGGTGGCCTACTGTGACGTAAAACCTTTTGGGTTACCCTGAGCAAACTTTTTTATAACTAATAAAGACTGTTGTTTCATCCTACCACGGAGCCAGGTGGTTTTTGTTCATAGTTGGTGACGTTTATTGGTGGATTTTGTTGTTTGTTTCTCTAACACCGACGCACCCAAAGTATGGATGAATCTACGCTCAGTGACAACACTGAGAAGGATAACCTAACACAACTATTAGAACTTATGAATGAAAGACTGGATAAATTAACAGCTAAGGTAGATCAGGTTGCACAGCAACAGGAGTCAGACTTTGCCAGTAATAACTGCCCCAAAGAGAACTTTAATACAGCCACCGATCGAAACCGGGGCGACTGGCAACAACAGCATGAAGGTAACCAGGATGGAGGTGCAGATGACAACTTACAAAGTCCTTTACCTACAAGGGAAAATAATGCAACCTCTACTGTATTCAAACCACAGGTTGGCCATAAAACAAATGTGGACATTTTAAATTGGTTAAATAGTGACTTAACTTTTGATGTTAATGTAGAAAATGTAAATGTGAATATAGAAAATGCTGACCACTGTGAGGATGCACTGGTAGACAGGCTTAAACAGTTTGATTATAAACTGTTTAAAATGAAAAAAACTACAGTTAGAAGTGAATTATTTAAACAAATGTATTAAGGAAAAAGTGGTCCCTAAGGGACTTAAACATTGTATTTATCCATCTGGACTGATAGAGGGGTCCCAGTTTCTTAGGGACTTGATTGACTTGTTCAACAGACAAGGTTTAGAATTATTACACACAATGGTCAAACACTATGAACTATCAATTAAGGAACTAACAAATGAAATTAAGTTACTAGAGGAGGTCATTAGACAGGATGTGTTTTTTCCTCATTTTCAATACGACTATGACAGGTCATTTGTTACTATTGCACACCAACTAGAAAAGCTTAGGACTGTGAAGACTGGTAAATTGCAAAGGGACCTAAAAGCATACAGGGAGGGGTACGCATACAAGAAGCCACCTAACCAACAACCATATACTGGAAGGAGAGGCACCCAAGGGAGGTTCCACCGGAACGAAGGGGAAACACAAGCAAAGGAAACACACACTATAGGTCGAAATAACATGGGCAGTTATGCTGAGGTGACTAATAGCTTACCTTATGAAGACACAATTTTGGAAGGAAACTTTAATGGGAGTGAAAACATGGGACAAGTGGTTCGTCCAAAAAATACATATAACTTTAACCCTAATACAAATTGTGAAAATACTGAACATGAATTAAACCAACATTCAAAAAACTACAAGGGGAGGGGGGAACAGTTGGACACCCAAAACACAGTATCAACCTCAAAGGAGATACAACACTCGAAGTTATGTGAACAGGAACTGAAACCATGGGCCAGATTCAGGAAGCCTCCGTGTAAGAGTTATAACTCTTACACGGAGGCTGCAGTGAAACTGTGTGATGTCAGCATGTCATGCATATGCATGAGGTGCATGAGGCATGCTGAATCACACTAGTAACTCTTACACGGTCCGTGTAAGAGAGTAGGGGGCGTGTCAGTAGGCTAAGCCCTGCAAGCGGACACGCCCCCGGAAGACTAGAATGGCTGAAAGTAAACAGCCACGAGAGAGGCCATGGAAATGTGCATAAACACACTACACAACACATGCCCCGATAGACCATCACTGTATAAAGTGAAGAGATGTAATAAAATTAAATTAAAACCTTTTTTTTTTTAAAACCCCGTAAATGTTTGCTACTGTGTGCGCCCGTGTGTGCGGGTGTGCTACTAGCGCAATCACAGTTAGCAATCAGTGGAAAAGGATATAAGAACTAAATATGCAAAGTAAGCCAAGAAGTAATAGCTTAGCGGTAGAGTTGCCGGCCTAAGAGTAGGCAGGCAGGGTTCGAGGCCCCACAACAACCTTTTTTTTTTTTTGTAAATAAGCACTAAAAGCCCCTGACAGTATTGTACACATGTAAATGTATTCCCTTTTGTAAAATGGAATGAAACGGAGCATATATTCTGAAGTAACACAATAACAAAAATAGTCAGAAATGTACTGATAGCTAAGCTGCTGTGAGACGGAGTGCCCGTAGCTGAGTAGTGTTTAAAAAGCTGCAAACTGCATGCCTGTTGCTAGGCATCGGTTTAACAGAGTGAAACTGTTTGCAACTAGCTGTACTTAGCTGAACATGTGTGTCACTAGCCAATTAAGGTTTATCCCAGCGCACACCGTTTGCGTGGCTCCCACAAGCTAACTGCCAGTGCGCATGTTAGCTCCAGCAAGCGAAAGCAGACCTGGTTTTAAGTGCTTAAAAGTGCTTTTGGCATGTTTGATTGACAGGTCTCAACTCATGTCTGTCAGGAAAATCAAAAATCAGTTGCCAGATTCGAACCCAGGATACCATGCACTAGAGTCAAGGTACTAAACCACTAAGCCATGACAGCAATACCTAGAAATGCAGAAATAGCATATATATGGGATAAAATCCAGAATGGAGCATGATAAAGCATTTTCAGTGAAGTAGATACAATTCCAAAACGGCCAATCAGAGAAATGTGTGGGAAAATCGGCATATATAAGCCCCATAGGCGGGAATACACAGCAGAAACGATTGTAGATCAGAGCTGCAGTCAGAATGAGTGGAGTAGGTGAGGGACGTTGCTTTCGAGCACAGCGTTGGGGCGTTGAGGAGTCCAGATACATGGTCTGGCTCCTTGTCCATCATCACGAGGCCCAACTCATGCAGGGCCAGGTCTCATGGGGAGCATATAGGGCAGAGGCATGGGACCAGTTGGCTCGTGATCTGACCAGTGCTACTGGCATTCCACGCACTGGTGAGCAGGTCCGTCATCACCATGCGGACTTGAAGCGCAAGCAAGACCAGTTGTCCGAATGGATCCAGGAGGCCCGGATATGCCCAACGCCCCACTACTGAGTAAGTTACATTTTACTTATGTATGTAAGGATTTCAACTAGCTGATACCATGGAGATGTGTAGTCCAATATTACTTCTTTTGTATTACAGCTGCAGGTGTCCTCTCTATGAATCGCGAGATGCATGCCCGTAGGCTGGTGCGGATGCGCCACCATGCAGGTTAGTAACCCCACCCAGTACTTGTAAATAAATATTATACTGTAGCATGTATCAGAACACTGCAGTGTATTGATTAAAAGTAATATAATGTGCAAGCAAGATTTGAAAGTCTGCAGGTATGGCTGCAACAAGTTCATCAGTATGCAAGTGTAACTGGAAATATAATTGATAGAATTAAACAGTGCTGTAATACAGATGTCCCACCATTAATTAAATATAGTGTAACCTGCAGTAGTCTCAAGAGTACAGCTTCAGAATCTGAGGTAGTCACATGTGAGATATATCCCTGTTGAAATGCTGAATCATGACAGAAGTGAGGCTGTTGGAAAGTGTTTGAATCACCACTAGTCTAACATGTGAACAAAGCCTAGAAGTAGCAACCTGAACTGTGAATTTGCAGGAAGTGTGAGACTGACAGAAAGGGTCATGTATGAATAAATAAAGTAGTAATAACCCGGAATATATTAGCCCCAGTGTGTTTCTACAGAACTAAATGCATGTGGGAAGTACAACTTAATATACCAAACTGATTTCAGTGTGTCAGAATCTGGAATGTCTAGCCAAATGCTGTATATGGTGATCACAGTAAACAATTTGCAGATAGAATGAATGATTATCTGACAGACTAAACAGCCATAGTTGTCCCCTGTCCTGTCATCAAAGTGTAGCAGGATGATGTATCTGATCAAATTCAAAATAAGTAGGATAGTGATGTATTTGTAACAGGTGTAGCTTGACAGTCAAATAAAATTTATTTTGAAACATCAGCCTCAACTTAATTGTGTACCTATTATAAATGTAAATCAATGTGTAACATATGAATGTGTCATCACTTTCTATCTCCGCCAACCCTATAATTCCATATAACAACACCCACTAAATAATGGTATGTGAACATTTCATTAATCATGGACATTTGTCCGTTTCAAAATATATGCATGTCTGTTCGTGCATGTGCCCTGTTCATACCTGCAAATCTGATGGCCTGTTGCCATTAATCAACCCTGCATGTTGTTTGACTGTGTATTTCTGTTCAAATAATGCATGTGATATTGATATGCCCCTTGTTCAATGGTGTTAATATCTGGGTGTTTGTTTGATGGGAATACCAATGCATGCTGTTACAACTAATCTGAATGGAATACAATGCCACTAACCCAAACTAACATAACTACTCACAAACCTAGAACGCTTGGGAAGGCAGGTCCCAGCGGACCCACCTCTCCCACCTCAGCTGGTGACTGCACCTGGCACTAGTGCCCAGGCGGACCCCCTCCGGTGGCCCTGTGCCACCTTCGGGTGGAAGCGCTGCAGGGATGGGGCCCGTCCCCTCTGCAAGTGTGGCCGGAGGGGTTCATCCACTCACCCTCCAGGTGTCCGGTCTGTGGTGTGAAGGGAGATCCAAGACACTGTTCTTGGGCCCCACGCCAGCTCGAGGCTCGTGTGGCACAGCTAACGGCCCCGGCCGTTGCCCGCCCACACAGCCCCAGCACAGCCCGTCCTGGGCTGTGAAGGAACAGTGGCAACTGCCTATGGGTGGGGATATCAGTTCCACTGTTGCCATCTGTGGGCTCATGCATCTTGGAAATCCCAACCTCCGTCCCGGTCAATTGTGTAACCCCCACGTGTGTCATACACGCCCCTGTATCGTCTTGTCTGTCTTGTCTGTTAACCTACCCAACCTACCTCCCCAGCTATACCGACTTCCTTCACCTGACATACCACTCTCACCTGAAAAAAAAAAAAAAAAAAGGGCACTCTGTACCCACAAAAAAATTACCCCATACATAGCTGTCCATGTCACACACATGTCTGCTTGACATTGAAACAGTTAATTACAATTGGCTCTACAACAACTATTAATGTTGTCCTGACACCTCTCTCAGGGGTGAAAGGTTTCTAATGTCTCACCAAAATACATGGAAATGCACAGCTGTTGCTGCCAAAGACATGGGCATCTATGGGCCTTACCTACATCCCTCCTGCAAATCCCACGCTTGTTTCCCTACTGTCTTACCCTCTTTGTGACCCCTTTTCACCACTTTCCTGTCACCCTTTTCTTTTCTTTCAAAGAAATTAGCGGGTGTGCGCTTGTTTAGCGGAGCTCACCACCAGTCTTGCGTGAGCTCCATAAACGAGCGCAGACCTGGTTTAAAGTGCTTAAAAGTGCCTTTATGGCACTTTGATTGACAGGTGCTGTACTCAGTTTGAAAGTTTGCTAAGAAAAATAAATTCCCACTGTCAGTCTCGAACCCAGGACCTTGGTAACATTAGTCTGTATGACCTACCACTAAGCCATGCCTGCTTTACAAGAACACACTGCTAAAATAAATATAACATGTAATAGTAGGAATCAGTATAAAGGCAATATAGGAGATGTACTATCTAAAGCATGTCAGGTAGAGTTTTAATGGCCAAATTACTGGATTCCCATACTAGTTCAGTGTGAACAGAAACAGCCCTGCTACCTGTTAGCTTGTACATAATAATGTAAGGTAATGTACATATGTGAAGGTATGTATATCTACACATACATATATATAAATATATATTAATACATATGAAATATAGTCGTAGGTCTCAGTAGCCATACACACTCACTACAGGAAACAGTGAACATAATTGCAGCAACCTGAATCTGCAACACAGCCTGACCCCTGTGTGACCTACTTACCCTTCTAACTGCTTAAAGGTGGCCTCAGCACTTTGATTGACAAGTCCTGTACTCAGTTTGAAAGTTTGCAAAGTAAAAAAAATTCCCACTGTTAGTCTCGAACCCAGGACCTTGGTAACATTAGTCTGTATGATCTACCACTAAGCCATGCCTGCTTCACAAGAACACAGTGCTAAAATAAATATAACATGTAATAGTAGGAATCAGTATAAAGGCAATATAGGAGATGTACTATCCAAAGCATGTCAGGTAGAGTTTTAATGGCCAAATTACTGGATTCCCATACTAGTTCAGTGTGAACAGAAACAGCCCTGCTACCTGTTAGCTTGTACATAATAATGTAAGGTAATGTACATATGTGAAGGTATGTATATCTACACATACATATATATAAATATATATTAATACATATGAAATATAGTCGTAGGTCTCAGTAGCCATACACACTCACTACAGGAAACAGTGAACATAATTGCAGCAACCTGAATCTGCAACACAGCCTGACCCCTGTGTGACCTACTTACCCTTCTAACTGCTTAAAGGTGGCCTCAGCACTTTGATTGACAAGTCCTGTACTCAGTTTGAAAGTTTGCAAAGTAAAAAAATTCCCACTGTCAGTCTCGAACCCAGGACCTTGGTAACATTAGTCTGTATGACCTACCACTAAGCCATGCCTGCTTCACAAGACCACAGTGCTAAAATAAATATAACATGTAATAGTAGGAATCAGTATAAAGGCAATATAGAAGATGTACTATCCAAAGCATGTCAGGTAGAGTTTTAATGGCCAAATTACTGGATTCCCATACTAGTTCAGTGTGAACAGAAACAGCCCTGCTACCTGTTAGCTTGTACATAATAATGTAAGGTAATGTACATATGTGAAGGTATGTATATCTACACATACATATATATAAATATATATTAATACATATGAAATATAGTTGTAGGTCTCAGTAGCCATACACACTCACTACAGGAAACAGTGAAGATATATGCAGCAACCAGAATCTGCAACACAGCCTGGCTCCTGTGAGACCTACTAAGCCCTTTAACTGCTTAAAGGTGCCTCCAGCACTTTGATTGATAGGCCCTATACTCAACTCAAAAGCAGAATATGAGCATACTAGTAGGCCCTACCACAAGACCATTGTAACACTAGTCTGTATGACCTACCACTAAGCCATGACTCTCATACAGGAATATAGTGCTAAATAAGTGGAACACGTAATAGTAGGAATGAAGATAAAGGCAATATAGTATGTCTACTACCCAAAGCATGTCATGCAGACTTTTATAGTCCCAATTACTGGGTTCCCATACTAGTGTAGTGTTAACAGAAACAGCCCTGCTAATTGTTAGCTTGTACCCAATAATGTCAACTAATGTACATATATGAAAGTATGTATATGTACACAGATATATATATATATATATATATTTATATAGCAATACATATGACATATAGTTGTAGGTGTCAGTATGCATACACACTCACTATAGGGAACAGGCAAGATAAATGCAGCAACCTGAATCTACAACACAGCATGAAGCATGGTAGATGTACTAACCTTCACACTCACAAAACACTGTCAACAGCATACCAGCATGGTCCACGCCCTACAATCTGAAAGGGCAACGCCTATCTCACATACCCTTTTATAGCAGTGTCCTGAAATCACAGTGAGACATGCAATCAGTACACACCCAGCTGCATGCAATTAGCAAATGCTGCCTTACAATTGGTGCAGAGGCCATCACATGGACCTATGCAGATACCTACAAAAGCAATGAGTACCCACACTACACTCATGCAATACATTCATTGCACAAAACCGACAGAGAAAGAGAGAGAGAGACAGAGAGAGAACAAAACAGAAATAAAGACAGCCAGCAGCAAAACCAGCAGCAGCAGCAGCAGCAGCAAACTTCAAGCAGCACCAGTGACACACCAACAGCTGCCACAAACACAGGTAATGCAAAGTAGCAGGTTAATCCTGTGTATACTGTGACACCTCCAAATGTATCATAGTTCACTATCTGTAGGTATGTCCATGAGATAGGTTGTGTGTACATAGTCATGAAATATAAACATATGTAATATTGTTGTACATGTGGGCCATAACTAACACTTCCATAGCTTAGAACACAAGGCCAGTTGTGCATATGATGCAGTAGTTCCCAGGGTCAGTAGAGGTTCCTCCTCATTGGTGTGGGACCACTGTGTATGTATGGCACTGTTCAGGTACATATCCTGTAGTATGGCCAGGGATTAATATCAGTCTGTCATGTGGTGCTATGTCCTCCAGGGGTGAATGTAGCACACATCCAGGATACCATTTCGTAACAGTGATGATATGTGTTCTGCAATGATGAGGGTGGCTCTCACCTGGACATGTGAGAGGATAGGGAGGTTACAGTCATCTGGGATAACTAATAACACGTGTGTAGGTCAATGGGGGGGGTACCTGCACCTAAACTGTCTGCAACAATGTTGGCAATATCCGTGCATTTGGTGAATGTGAAGCATCTTAACACTGCAGACAACAGATGCCTTTCCGTCATGTGAATCTGCCCTGTGCTGCAGTAGCCTCCTACTATTGTTATACAATATGCCTGTATCTGTAGTCCACTGGACAGGATTAATAAGTGGTGTGCAGTTGTTCTGGGTTAGATAACTGTGTGCACAGTACATGCAGTATGTGGGATGTCTGTGGTAAGCATATGCAAAGGTGCTGGCGGTGTGTGTTGTGGCTTCCACTGGCCCAGTGGGCTGCATGGATAGCATCACTGTCATAACTACTGAATAACTGTGTAATAACATGCATACATAGCAAGGTAGTGTACTGTGCTTGTGGTGTTGTTCAGATATGTATATCCAGGCTGAGTAATGTGTGTCCACATCACAGGGTTGGATGGCAGCACACATCCAGTATGTATGGATGAACACCCAGAATGTGTCAGACGTGTCACCTGTGCAGAAGTATCTGGCCATTACCTGTGCATCCCCACAACACACACACATGCAACATATGGCAGATGTACTATAGCAGTACACACATGTTCATAGGTTCATACTAGGCTATCTGCCCGAGGGCATTTACAAGCCTAGCCCATCATTTTGTGGCTTACGCCACCCCTTTAGTATGGGGAACCATACCCATTATTTTGCTGTGCCTCTGTCGAGCAGTGACACGGAGGTAATCCCTGGGGTATATCTGCGATCTCCCATCCATTGGTCAAGATTTCTCTTGAACAAGGCCAGCGAGGTGCTCTGCCTCACATATACCGTGATTTTGTTCCACAGCATAGGGAGTCTTTGGGTGATGAATCTATCCCTCCAGCATGTCCTATTAATAGCCGTGTCGAGGTTTAAGTCTCCCGCCCTTGTGGCTCTGATGGATCTAGGTTTTTAGGTGAAGCATATTCATCAAATCTGGGTTTGACATGGCCTTGTATGTTGGGCAAAGGTCACCTCTGAGCAAGCGGTAAGCGACTGAATAGAACATACATGGACATGCTGGAGGGCAAATTCTAACTGAGAGGCTCCCTTCACTCTGTAATGAGCTCGAACAGTTGAGAATGAACAGTTCATAGGTTCATACTAGGCTATTTGCCCTAGGGCATTGGTAAGCCTAGTAGAATGTGTTTGTCTTTGCCACCCAATCACAAGTTATGCTGCTATGCCCTTGTCCGACTTTAGTATACTTTGCCTCTGTCTAACAGCGACATAGAAGTGATACCTGGGGTACAACTATGATCTCCATCCACTCATCCAGATTCCTATGGAAGAGAGTCAATGAGGGACTCTGCCTAACCAGTAGTGTGAGCTCATTACAGAGTGAAGGGAGCCTCTCGGTTAGGAATAGTCTGCTCCAGCATGTCCATGTATGTCAGTGCTGAGGTCCAGCTCTCCTGAGCATGTGGCTGTATGGGACTCTGATTGCCTGAGGTGCATCACGTTCATTACTGCTAGGTAGGACATGGCTGTATATGGCATGCACAGATTGCCTCTGAACAGGCAGTATGCCACTGAGTCCAGCTGGATTCACTTTACCTGGGCAGCATATGACATCTGTGTGAGCCATTGCATCCCCTTGATGATGTACTGTTGTCCTGTACCAGTTGCTGTAGGTGTCTGGTTAGGTACATCCCAAAAGGTGCATTGTACGCAATTATAGGCCTGATGATGGATGAGTACAGAGGCACAATGACCTCCCCTGCCATACATGTGAATCAGTCATGATTAGCTGGGCTATATAACATGTCTGTCAATCCACATTGGCCATGTGGTAGACAAATGACAGACCGCTACCATGTTTCTTCCCCAGGTCCCCAACCACGTCTTCTGTACTCAATGGCCTAACACCTATGTTGTACTGTGCCACCAATGTGGAGGTGTGGGAATCTGCATTGAATACTGATACTCCTCCTCCCTTGTTCAAGTGTTGTGGCCGACAAGAATGGTAACAGCTATAACGTGGTAGTACTGGTGTGCTCCTGTGAAACCTGAAACAGGTTCATGTTACTGCACAGATATCGATGTCCAGAATGCTAGGTAGGGTTTTGGGTGCATGCATCCTTGGGTCTAGACGTCCAGTGTTGAGTAGCATCACTCTTACTTCCTCATCCTTTGTGATACAAATGGATGTGGGTTTGCCTTATGAGCCTTGCCTAATACAGGCACTATGGGTGTAGCAGGAGGCTCCGCCAAATGTCAATAGGACTGTGGTGACAGGTGCAAGCTGTCCCTAGCAAAGCATACCACCCCAAGATGGCAGGCATTGGCACACCTGTGAATGACACCAGTATGTCAGTCAATTGTTGGAAGGGATCATCGTGCCTTGATATTGTGGCATTGTTCTAGGTGAGGGTAGGATGCTACTCAAGGTCAGGGTCAAACTGTCTCGGGCTACGTGCTCAGAGAGCTCTGTAATGTCTCATGTCATGTAGTCCAGGGAGGAATGTGTCAGGCCATTCACAGCAGCATGGACATTGACTGAGTCATACCTGTACCTGCCTTGGGGTTACCTGACTGTTTGTGTTATGTGGCAGTTCATAGTGCCTGACAGGCTGCACACCGTGACCCTCACCTCGTTAAGCCTGGTGAACGTGATGTGAGTGTGCCTGATGATAGAGGCACCTAGTACAGGTGTATGAGGTGTGTTGTTAACTGTTAATGGCTGTGAGTGTTCAGCACATTGGCTTTGTGTGATATGTGTTGCACATGTTCATTTATGTGGTAGTGGTTGCCTGGATGTCTGCTTAGGAGGTCTCTGCTGCATAGGCAGAGCTGTGGTCTGAGCCTACAAGTATGATCATGTGTGATCATGTGTTAGGTCCGCTGTTGTGGTAGGTCTACGTGAGACTGGAAGTGTAGTGAGTGATCCCCTTTGCCACGTGACTGGTTATGGCGGTATTGAGTAGACAGAGCCTAGCCTCCAGTCTGGTATATGGTTGCATCACTCACATGAGTTTGAATTTGTTGTTAGGAGGAGGGGCTTCTCTGTCTACATGCATCTGTACTAACATTGTCTCTGAAGTACCACACTCACCACCTGCACTCAGGAGGAACTGACAACTGACCTCTGGACATGCTAGAATACTATTGTGAACTCTGTAATCACTAATGATTGAAAACAAGGTCCAGTGGGGAGTGAGGGTGTACTGACATTACCTACAACTGCTGACTGATATAAAAGCATCAGTGAGCAAATGCCAGGTAACCTAAGTGCAATGTGTCACAATGAAGTAAATGCAACAATGACAAGCAGTCACTTGCTGTCATGTGTAACATGGAAGCACGTACAGTAAGCAATGCAGATAACAGTAGTGAGTCACAGATGTGTTGCAAAGATGTGTACTATGTGGAAGTAGCATACCAGTGAAATAACAAGCTAACAGATAACAAGCATATAAACAAAGGTAGATGCAGGAGGCCTGGATGTAGTGTTTGCTACAACAAACAAGGTGTAGCAATGTCAGTAAGATACAGCTCAGATATGCAGGCACTATAAACCTGAAACCAGATGTCCCCAGCTATGAATGGCAGAGTACAGCCTATTGTCACACATGAGTGCAGACCACAAACCTCGTTAATGTTAAATAACTGGCCTGAAGGCCAACTGCCCATACCAGAAGTAATACACTTGTACACTGGGCCCACAATCAGCAGTTCCCAACTTCAATGGATGAAAGATATGTGTCCTGCCACCACAGTGCTTGCCACCAACCTCCCTAATGTAAAACAACTGGTCTGAAGGCCAAGTACTTAGTACAAATGACATAGAATGATAGCTACACTGTAATCAGGTTTTAACCAATCAGTAATAAGTAGAAGTTAACACTACCTGTATAGAATGTGTACCATGTATTGTTGAGATACTATGCTGATAACCTGTTTGTGTACCTTTCCAGATAGACATGGCACCTAAACGGAATCCTGCCTACTCTGCTGCAGAGGATGACGTGATCCACCAGAGCCTGGTGCGTGACTATGCCATCCTGTTCTCACGCACCACCCAGAATCAGCAGGAGAGGTCTGCACTGTGGCAAAACCTTGTTAGCAGGATAAATGATGTTGGCATGCATGATAGGACATATGAGCAGGTGAGACATCACTGCAGTGATTTGATAAGAAATGTCCGCCAGCGTGCTGCAGATATCCGCAGGCAACAGGCTGCCACAGGTGGGGTGGCCACATCCCCCTCACCAGACAGGAGGGACTACTGCTAAGTGTTGTGGATCCAGCCCCAGAACAACAGCAACCATCATGCATCCTGATGGAGGTTGGATCCACACAGCAGCAAGACAGCGGCGTGCAGGTAAGATGCCATATTCATTTATTGTTATTACTTTTACATTTGTTGACCCAGATAGTCTAGCTGGATATAAGTTCATTTTCAGTAGAGGCCTGTGGAGAAAAGCTCCACACATAACGTAATAAAGGCAGACAGACAAGTTGTCATTACAGACAGCCAACATAATAGAATTGTACACCAGCCTGTTAATTAAATCAACATACATGTAAGGAAGTCAAACAGTTTAGAGTCATACACAATGTACCGTTGGTTTCAAAGCAATCCTACCTAAAGCATAATGGTTATGCAATAAGGCAAAAGCCATATACATAATAGTTAGGGCTCAGAAGGGTAGAGAAGTAGAAGGAGTATGACAGATACAATGATATGGAAGAGGCAGGAGTCAAGAAGGGAAGTGAGGAAGAGAAGGAAGACAGTCAAGAGGAGGTGGGAGGGATGGGAGAAGTAGGTCAGAGCATAGAAGGACATCAAGGTGAAAGAAACAGGGTAGAAGCTAGTTTCTATGCACAATGAGGGGTTAAGGGTGAAGAGAGGGTAGGAGAGGGACGTTAGCCTGGACTCCAAGAAGAACAAAGCCAGTGGTTTTGGAAGTACAGTTTGAGTTGACGTTTGAAGAGAGGTAAGGGTGAGATTAGAGTTAACTCCTGGTATGTACATATGACTGTTCTGTACGCTGTTACTTCATGCACGCATAAGGTGTGCATGTGGTATGTATCTGTCATCATGATATATATACAGACATGATGTGCAGCTGATGTGTATAAGGGAACTAGTGTACTACTGTACTGTATGATATGCAAAATGAATGGCACACATGTGCCCACTGACATTACTCTCTTCACACTTCCAGGTCCCTCCCATGTAGCAATGAGGCAGGCCATACATGCTGGTGAGTCTTTTTAAAATTATCTGTAAAACAATTTATAAAACTAGGAAGAGTAGTGTAACTCTGTAGTAGACATGCTGGTGACTGTGTTCACAATAACTGTAATTGACAGGTAGTAAATTGAGTAGTGTAACACGGTACTGATGTGTGTGTTTACTGTGGGGTGTGCATGTGTGCAAGTGTGCCTGTGCCCAAGTGTGCATGTGTGTTAGTGTCCATGAGTGCATGTGTCCATTTCTGAATGTGTGCATTAGTATTGAAGTGCATCTCTTTCAAATATGTATTGAGACTGTAATCTGTGTTCCATGTTTTCCTCCCGTAGGTTCTGGTGCTGCTCTGGTGACCTGCAGCAGGGAACCTGAATCTTGTGCCCCAGGTACTGATGATGATGAAATGTCTGTAATGGTGCAGGAAGGTGTGTCTGGGTCCGCCATTGGTCAGCCAATTGACAGTACACAGCTTTCAACCCAGTCAATGTGCACAGTCATCCTGCCGTTACATCCTTTGTCACCATTGTCCCTAGGTGATGGACAGTCAGCAGTGGGCATAGATCAGGGTAATGTGGTACCTGTGGTACATGCATCCTCACAAGGCAGCCATGTGCAGAGGCCTCCAATGGTACCACGCAGACAGTCGCCCATGGGTTCTCGTGGGGGCATCCGTGGCCGTACTGCCTCTGGCCGACGTGCCCAAGGAGGTATGTCAACCTCCACTATGTTTAGAACTGTCATGCAGGCACAGGCATGTATGGAAAGGTACACCAGACAGGGTCTGAGGGAGCTGAGAGCATGTCGCAGCCATGACAGACGGGCGGCATGCATGATGTTGCGAATGCTATCCGTAACTTCACAGATGTCGTTGACAGACGTTGTGGGGGCATAGAACAGCTGTTCCACAACCAGATGTCCATGGGCCAGGGCGATGGTGTGCGTTTGCGCCGACGTGGCCGTATGCCAGCAAGAGCACCAGCTGGCAGTGGCCATGATGACAACGGGCCCACTTGCACGCCTCAAGTGCCAGCACCATCCCCAGCAATGCTGGGTCTGTGCTGTCATCCAGACGCCCCAGGAGACCACGTGCACGTGGCTCTGGACAGTCCCAACAGGGAACTGTGTCCAGTCAACACACCCCTGCTTCCGATGACAGTACCCAGTCTGGGTTAGTACCGGATACGGCCCGTAGCACCCCTGCCAGGCACAGGTACCGTGTCCGTGCCCACAGACACTGATCTGGATGACCTGACAGGTGCAGTCTGTGGCTGTCCACAAAACCCTGTACATGGCAGCCATTATGTGGGACTGCGTGCGTGCTTACACACATGCAGAAACCTGGAAACCTAACACCTAGGGCAAACACATACACACACACACTGCACCAACAACGGTCCACCCTGTACTGCTGCCCTCACAAACACACATACACACACATGTCAATTGGTGTTACCAGTGGCCGGCTTGGGCATACCTAACCCACACCCTGTGCATATGATGACACTGTGCCACCTCCTGCATACTACAACATCGGTGCAGGTAAAGGTAAACACGTTGCTGATGCACAGGGTGACTACATAGATGTGTATAAGTAGTAACATGTTGGTAACTGTTGACTGTTGCAGTATAAATGTGTGTATATCCCAGCAGTCCTGCTGCAGTAACTGTATGAATGTCCTCAATTGTTATCTGCACCCATACTACTTAACAAAGTGTACCAGCTGCACACCATCACATGCTAACATTGACTATGGCAATGCGCATCTTGTGCTGTTATGTAGATTCAGCTACATGTATCTGTTCTGTCACACATGCATTTATACACACCCTGCTACCCACACACATGCACACACTCACCTGCCATTCCCATTATTTATCACCCTACATGAGTAGCTGTTGATACATGACAGGTACACATTTCAGAAGTGCACTATGTTGTTTACTACTGGCATCCCCTTCTCTACCTGTACTCACAGGGTTCAGGCAACCTCATCAGTTGAAGATGTAATGTGCATCAGGTACTGTAGTACCCTGATTGCCACAGCAAACATGTTTCCCATACGGAAATGCACACACAGACACATCCCACATCCACACACTTGCCACATTCAGGCTTCAGAACACTATCTAGGTATATTCGGTACATGTGCGTGTTACAGTAGCATGTAACACTATACTGAGTACTGGCAGTTAGTTGTCTGTTGTCATGTTGTCTGTATAGAATAAAATAATTGTTTGATTATCCTACTCCGTTTGTGGACATTACTTGAAGAAGTGTTACCTTACATGTGTTATCAGTACCACCACCTTCTGTTTTGTAGTTTTGTTTGTATAGGGTGCTATCAACATCACTGCTTGTTAAGGGTAATGACCACCCTGCAGTGCATAGCCCCATGTGGCAAAAGCCACATCCCACCCCATCATTGTGCACACACACTAACCCCACCAACAGTAAAACACATACTTTCCATTTGCAAGATTCAAACCCATACCTAACTGTGCAATGACAGTAGAAACAGACACATTAGCAGAGTGTGCTATTTGCAGTAGTTGGAGAAATCCTTACTAATGCTGTACTTAGAGGGTGCTGACATCATCTGTGTGTAGGAGGAGGGATGTGCACCCTGTAGTGTGTTCTCCCAGTTGGCAAAAGGCAGTTAACCCTCCCAGCATAGTGCACACACATAAACCACACTCATACATTCCCTTTGCAGGATTCAAACCCCTACCTAACTACGTTATGACACTGAAGAAAGACACATTAGCAGAGTGCGCTATGCAAATTATTTGAGGACTTTACTACAGGTGATATAGTTATACAGTCCTGACATCATCACTGTTTCAAAAGGGGGATCTGCATCCTGTACCATACTGTCACGGTTGCTAATAGGGACATTTCCCACACACACATCGATGTGTTGGTGGTTTGCATATGTGGGGGATCCAGAACTCCAGTGTGATTAGTATATGGTTTGATTGCAACAATGAGGGATATACTCCCAGTGGTGAGCAGTTTGTACTCATGTTTGTAAAGATCAGCTCTACTATATCTGCCCCTCTTGTGGGAAGGTTGGTTACCTGTTCCATAGCCAAAGAATGTCCGATCAATGGGAACCTTAGAGCTTGGGTATTGTGGCTTGTGTAATGTTCACAGTCTATGTTTGGGTAGCTGGCATCACCCAGTATGATGGTGTTTGCAGAGTAATCTAAACTCTCCTGTGCCAGCATGAAGGCTGTGTGGGAGACCTGAGTTTGAGAGGGTGCTGTAAGAGCTCCTCTGTGTCTCTTTCCATGTGGTCCGGGAGGTACGTCCCAACAGGTAGCTGACTGTGACCCTCCCTTGCTCTGTCTGGAGGGTGGCACGCCTGTCAACAGCTCATGTCAAGCAAGTGCACACCCTCATAAATGATGTGGAAACCTTCAAAGGCCCAAGGCCTGTTGAAAATATGGACCAGACTGCAGATACCTGTATAGAGTCATTCTGTGGACACATTCAGGAATGCATGGATCATGAAGCCACATATGAAAGCATGACCCAATTCTCCAAAGGCAGATGTCCTGGGCGCCGGACACCAGCCATAAACACACTATACAATAGAAGGATGGCGCCACTACATGATACAACAACCTCCCAAAATGTGAAGGCACCACTGATGAGTATTGGATGACAACTACAGGCACCCATATGATTGTCTAAGGCCATCTTTGAGAGAGGATTCCACAAGCCACTGAGGATAATCACAAGGCTGCCTGTAGTTATGTTAGTAACCTGAGTGGTACTACCCAGATATGCTCAGAGGTAATACAATATGTCACACAAAATATAAAACACACAGACATTGCCATCATCCTAGTGGACAGGTTCAATGCTGCCTTCTCTCCCCACCACACCAAAAGGGAACATATGTCTCGCAGCACAGTGCTCCCCCCCCCTGACATCACAGATGCTCAGGTAAGAGATGCCCTTCCCAAAGCAATAAACACTGCATCAATGGGACCAGACAGTGTCCCAGGCTGTGTCCTACATGAACCACAAGAAGAGCTACACCCAGACATAACACCACTGTTCAATCCCAGCCTTAATACACGATATGTGGCCAGAGAGTGGCATACAGCAACAGTGGTCCCTCAACATGCAGGTGGTGCTGTCACGGATCCTGGACACTACTCGCCCCATATGTCTGACTAGCTTTGTCTGCAAAGCTATGGCAAGGATCATCATGAACCTCACATATCTAGATATTGTGGACCTACAGACATGTCACCATACACAGTTTGGCTTTGTCAATGGCAAATCCTGCCTATCAAACCTGTTTGCTTTGTTTGAAACAGTCACCAAGGCCACTGTCAAGGGGTAGGAGGTCCACACAGCCTACCTGGACCTTGCATAATCCTTGGATACAATACCCCACTTGTGCATTCTAGGGAAGCTCACCAGTGTACATAATAACCCCTGTGTCACTATGGGTATTGCACAGTGGCTCAAGGGCAGAACACACATGGTAGAATTGCTGGAGCCATGTCAGCCTCCAACCTGGTACAAGTGGTGTCCCACAAGGCACAGCCCTAGGAGCTGTCATGTTCATTATATATTTGTCATAGGTACAGGCCATCATGGAAGTACTGTGGCTCAGCAAGTCGCAGGTGACTGCAGACCGAACACCATAATCAACTCAACAGCTAACACACGCATCCTCCAAATGGGACTCTTGCAAACACACGACTTGTGCCACAGCCATGGCCTCAACGTGAATGACAGAAAGAGTATAGTCATCCCCTTTGTCAAACAATGTACCACATATGTGTTAATCCAGTAAGTGCAGACCAAGGAATTATGGACCTTGGGGTACGCAGGTTGATAGCATTCTACCATTTGACAACAACATGGACAAAGTGGTTAGGTAAGCATGTTATATGGGCCACATCATCATGGGATCCACATGTAGGCCAGGGGAGGACATTGTGCCCCTTTACTCATCCCTCATCATGCCCATAATTGACTATGATGAACCTGTCGGCATGCACCTTACCAGACACCTGCAGCAACTGGGGCTACCACATATGTACCTCAACAAGGGGATCAAAGTGCTCAAACAGATGCCACATACTGACTGGTTAAAGTAGCAGCAGCTCTACTCAGTGACATACTGCCTCTTCATAGGCAATCTGTGCCTGACATAGAAGGCCAGGTCATACCCTCACGTAATGGCCATGCTGCATCTCAGAATATCCAGATCCCACCAGGATACACGTTGAAATACTTGAACCTCAGGAGTGATATACATAGGACATGGTGGAGGGGCACATTCACAACTCAGAGGCTCCCTTCATTCCTGATTATTATCCCAATAGAGGTTAGGCAGACTGACTCAGTGACTATCTTCAAGAGCGATATTAATGACTGGATGTGACATTGTAGGGTTACCCTGGGTATCACTTATGTGTCACTGTGAGAAAGAGGCACAGTATACTAACCTTGAAAAAGGGCATAGCAAGACAGATTCACAATGCATGTTGAAAGGCACGCATTATTCTGGCTAGGTGGATACATGCCCTGGGCAGATATCCCTGTACCTAACCTATGGACCTATGTCTCTTTTCACCATTGGCCCTATGTGCTGTCAATCACCAATGTAATCTCAATACTCCGTAGCATGTGCAAAGGTCAGTTGTCAGTCACCTCTATGGTACAGTTGTGGAATATGTGTCATGTAGTAATGTCACAGCTGCCACATGTACATAGTCAACCCTATCCCTACCCATTGATGTACATCACATGTATGAGATGGAAACACATGGCCAAACTGTAACAACAACATACAAGTCAGTCAGATGCATGGACACATGACTCAGTCATTGTCCATGCCACCACAGCTGATGTGGGATGTCGCCACTGGGATACGTGATAGGGAACATGGAAGGGATCACTGAGCAAGTGACACAGGCTGGTAGACCCCTGACCTTGGTTGGCATCAGACCCTCACCAGGGATTCCGACAAATTAATGAATGCTAATGAATAAGTGTAGCTACAACACCCTAGCTGAATGGTTCTTAGCATGCAGTCACTGCATTGCTATGGAATACTGTCTTACCACTCCCACAACAGGTGAGAACATGCCGCCCTGTACATTAACAACATGTAGACTTTATGCCCCAGACCAGGTGTGCATCCCTCACTACTAGGCTGATAGCATCTACATCTCACACTGTATATACACATCCCACATGCAGCATCTGCACAGAAGACCACGGTCATAATGTTACCCTGTGCAAATACCATGTATTCACATGTGGCAGGCATCACACATGGTAACTATTGAAAGTCACAGGTACATATGTGTATTTGGCACACATACAGCATGTGTTCATTGCCATAACCGGTGTAATCAATGTCATGCATTATTGTGAGGGACAACCCACACACATGGGCATTCTGTGTGTGCACAGCACACATGGCATGTCTGTAATCAAAAGCCATACATAATTGTGATATCGTTTAGAAAGGGGTATGTGCATCCTGTAGTGTGTTTTCACAGTTGCCAAAAGGGATATATCAATCATACACACTTACCCCCCTTTACACACACTTGCCACCTGCTGGATTCAAACCCCTACTTAGCTATGTTAAGACACTACAGACAGACACATTAGCACAGCGCGCTATTTGCATTACTGGGGGATTTTTTTTCCCCTGATATACTTATAGGGTGCTGACATCATCAGAGTCTAGAAAGTGGAGTGATCATCCTGTGGTGTGTTTTCCCAGTTGCCAAAAGGGATGTTTCTTTCATACACACTTACCCCCCCCTTCACACACACTTGCCACCTGCTGGATTCAAACCCCTACCTAACTATGTTATGACACTACAGACGGACGCATTAGCACGGTGCGCTATTCGGATTATTGAGAGAATCTTTTTCTCCAATATACTTATAGGGTGCTGACATCATCAGAGTTTAGAAAGTGGAATGATCATCCTGTGGTGTGTTTTCCCAGTTGCCAAAAGGGATGTTTTTTTCATACACACACACTTACCCCCTTCACACACACCCTGCCACCTGCTGATTCAAACCTCTCACCTAACTATGTTATGACACTAGAGATGGACGCATTAGCACAGCCATTATTTGCATTATTGGGGAATTTCCTTTCCTGATATATACTTATAGGGTGCTGACATCATCAGAGTTTAGAAAGTGGAATGATCATCCTGTGGTGTGTTTTCTGTTTCCCAGTTGCCAAAACGGATGTTTCTTTCATACACATACACTTACACACACACTTACCCCCTTCACACACACTCTGCCACCCGCTGGATTCAAACCCCTACTTCTAACTATGTTATGACACTAGAGACGGATCGCGATTAGCACAGCCAGCGCCATTATTCGCATTACTGGGGAATTTCCTTTCCCTGATATACTTATAGGGTGCTGACATCATCAGAGTTTAGAAAGTGGAATGATCATCCTGTGGTGTGTTTTCCGCATAAAAGGGATGTTTCTTTAATACACCACTTTTACCCACCTTCACACACCTTGCCACCTGCTGGATTCAAACTCCCTACCTAACTATGTTAAGACACTAGAGGATCGGACGCGATTAGTTAACAGCTGCCATTCGTGACATTACTGGGAATTTTCCCCTAGTTAATATACTTATAGGGTGCTGACATCATCAGAGTTTAGAAAGAGGAATGATCATCCTGTGGTGTGTTTTCCCAGTTGCCAAAGGATGTTTCTTTCCATACACTCAATCACTTACCCCCCTTCTGGCACACACACTTGCCACCTTGCTGGATTCAAACCCCTACCTAACTATGAAGTATGCAGGACACTAGAGACAAACACGATTAGCACGGCGCTACGTATTCGGATTACTGAGAGAATCCTTTTCTCCAATATACTTATAGGGTGCTGACATCATCAGAGTCTAGAAAGTGGAGAAATGATCATCCTGTGGTGTGTTTTCCCAGTTGCCAAAAGGGATGTTTCTTTCTGATACAATACCATTACACACACACTTAACCCCTTCACACACACTTGCCACCTGCTGGATTCAAACCCCTACCTAACTAAGTGGTGTTATGACACTAGAGACGGATGCATTAGCACTGGCACGCTATTCGGATTACTGAGAGAATCCTTTTCTCCAATATACTTCTATAGGGGTGCTTACATACGATCAGTGTCTAGAAAGGGGGATGAGCATCCTCTGGTGTGTTTTCACATTTGCTAGGGGTAACATTTGGACCAATTTTAACCCCTTCCCCCCTTCCCCTGGGTGGTTAAAATTCCCCATTTATCCCAAGGGTAGCATGCCCATTGGGTTTTCTAGGAACCCCTTTTTTTCCCCCCCAATTTTATAGGGTGCCCTTAAAAAATATAAATTTAGGGTGGCTTCCTTTGGGGTGTTTTCCCCAAAGCTTTGGGGGGAACAAAAGGGAAATTACTGGCCCTTCAGGTTTTGGGATGGGGTTTTGAAAATTTTCCTCCTTTATCCCAAATTTTGAGCATGAGGTTTTACTTTTTGTTGGAACCTGGGGAGCCCATCACATTTTATAGTGTGCCCAACAAACCTGGTTTTTGGGGGTTTTGCCTTGCCAAAAAGGGTGTTACGCCCTGTTTTTGTGAAACAAAAAAAGTTAGTCCCGCAAATTTTGGAGGGATATTTGACCAATTTTAAAAAAGTTATAGGGGCCTAACATTTTACCCATTATTTTTCTTTCAGGGGGCAGATCCTGGGGGTTTTTTTCCCTTTCACTTCTTTACTTTCCATTGTTGGGGGCACCCAAAAGCCTTTGGTTCCATTTCAAAACTAAAGGAGTGGCCCTAAAAACCCCGAAATTTTCCCCCTAAGTTAAAAAGTGGGTTGCAAATCTTTTGGAAGGGGCCCCCAAATTGAGGGTCATAAAAAGATTAAGGGGACATTTTCAACAGGGGACCCTTCCCCCTTTTTGGCTTGGTCAGGGGGGGAACATGGGGACTTTTTTTGACAAATTTCAAATTTTCACCTTGGGCCCCTTGTTGGGGAAAAGGGATCCAACAGTACCTTGGGGGTTCCCAAAAAACTTTCCACCAAAACCCCAATCAGGTAAAATTTTGGGAAAAACCCTTAAAAAGAAAGGGGAAAAACCCAAGTCCCCAAAGGTGGGTTTGCAAAGGGGTTAAGGACCGGGGGCCCCAGGGGTTAAAGTTCGGCCCCTTTTAGACTCCCAAAGGGGTGGGTTTTACATTGCCCCCCACAGGGGGCCTCCCGTCCCTTTGGGCCCCTTGTTTTCTGTACCCTTTCCCAGAAGGGGGACAAGGCCAAATGGGGAATTTGGGATTACAAATTTAGCAATTGGGGCACCCTGGGCCCCATAAAGGGGCAAAGGCCCCAAAACGATATCCCCCAGAAGGGAAATCACATTTTTAAATAAAAGCTGGTTGAGGGCCCTGGCCTGAAGCAGGAGTCCAAAAAAATTTGGGCATTCCCCCTTTAGGGAAAAAAAGGTCCCCAACCACCATAGGTGGCAACCTTAAAACCCGGGAGGTTTTTTGGACCTGGGGAAGGGTTAAAATTATTTTTCCCGGGGACTCCCATTTCTGTGGTAAAACCTTCCATTTGGGGGGCCCCCCTTTTCGGCTGGGATTCCAACCAATCTAGTGGGAATTTTGTTTTCCATCAACCGGGGAACAAGTTTGAATGCCCCCTTCTTTTTGGCTGTTCTTTTACCAAAACATTGAACCCCCGGGAAACCCCCTCTTCCCCCACCTTAAAAGGGTTCCAAGGGGGGCCCCCAACCCGTGTCTTCTAATTTTGGGCAACCTTATTATTTACCGTTGTTGGGGTGGCCTTTTTGTTTTAAATGCGAAGGGCCTGTCCAAACAGGGGGTTAATGGCATGCTCCCCCTTTAGATTTAAAGGTCCACCTTTAACCACTTGGCAGGTTTACTTACACCTTGCAGGGTGGAAGTTTCATGTTGGAGGGATTGGGTTTAAACAAATAACTTCATGTGTTGGAAAACTCCTGGTTAATTTGGGCAACATTTCTGGTGTGTTCAAGAGGTACACCAACAGGGGTGTTTTTTGGGCCCTTTTTAACCAATTTTAAAGTTGCAGCCCAAAAGTCCCCTTGTTTAGAACTGGCCTCTTTTACCTTTAAAACAGGGTTCCCCAAAAAAAATTTCCCTTTTTCCCACCATCAAAATTTTGACCGTTTAGGGACTTCAAACCAAATCTCTAAAAGGGAAACCTTTTAAATGGAAAATTTACTCATGTGGGGGTCCTTGGGGAAAAAATGCAAAATAACCCCCTGTTTTTTATTATGTCAGGCCCCGGTTGGCCCTCGGATAGCTCCCTTGGCCAACAAATTTCCCCCGGTGCAGAATTTTGGGAAATTCCCAGCTTCAGGTTTCCCCCCCTCACCCAAAAAAGGTTTTCATCTGGGTTTTAACCCCCGCATTTTGGAGTTGTGGAGCCCACTCGAAAACAAAACACACATTACCTGTGGTTTCCAGTTGCATCTTGGGGAACTGGGGTGGACCCCTTTACAATGCTTTAATTGTTTGCAAGGTAACCCCGGGGCCGGGGGTCCCCCTTTTTAAAGGGGATGAAAATAACTCCCCCAAAAACCCGGTTAAACCCCCTTGCTAAAAATTGGGGGGAAACATGGACCTTCAAACACAATGAAAACGGACCCTTTTCCCCCCAAAGGAAAGGGGTCCTGCCCTTTTTACCCCACCAAAAAAACCCCCAAAGAAGATAGGGTTCTTCAAACAGGCAATCTTTCCAAAAGGGAAGCCCGCTTTGTTTAGGCATAGTAAAAGGTACCTTTTCCCCATAAAGACCCTGCCCAATCAATTTTGGGGACATAAAAACCCCCGCAAGAATCCAAATCCCCAGAGCCCGAACCCGGTTTTGAACCCCCGGAATCTGATTGGACACAACAACATAACCCAGGGACCCCACAATTTGGGAAATTTCCCAGTTCATGTTTACCCCCCCTCCTTTAAAAACCCCAAACCCAAGAAGGACACGCTGAAGAACCTCATGTTATTTTTGGGGGTCCCTTGGGCCCCACTAAACAAAGGACAATACAGCATTTTTCCCCTTTAACCCTTGGGGGGGTACCCATTCCATGGGTAGGTTAACTCCAGGGCGGAACCCTATATACAATGCCCATTTAAAAACCTTAGGGGCTTTTTCTAAAAAGGATATGTCCTTTAACCCCCGGATTCCAACAGTTTTTTTTTCCCCTCCCCAAGGGGGATGCCCCCCCACGGGGCCAAAAAGGGGAACTTCCCAACCCCACAACCCCTTTCTGCCAAAAAAATAAAGGGAGGAAAAACCAAAAAGGGGAGCTCTTAAAAAGGGCACAAGACCCAGGATTGGGGCCCACCACACTTTTAACCCGTCCCCCTTTTTACCCTTCACCAAAAATCCTACCATGAAACAGGGCCCCCCAACCTGTCAAAGCTTCCAGAATGGGGTCCACCCGCAGGCATACCCGCCCCCCAGGGACCAGCCACATCAAACCCTTTTCCAACAGGGGTTTTGGGGGCCCAAAAATCCACCCCCAAGGCCCAAAAAAAAATCCCCCGACCATTTTAAGGTGATATTTGAACCTAGCCCATACCAAAAGGGGAAAAGGACATGCTGGAGGGACGGGGTCCCCCTAATCAAGGGATCTCACAAAATCAAAACAGGTTCCCAGTTTCCCTGTTTGGGCCAGAGTCCCCCCCTGGGCTTCCTTGGAAAAAAATTGGGGCCCCTGATTTTGAGGAGGCAAGGATGACCCGGGCCGGCAGTTTTTCCTTTCCTTCAAAATGTGCCCCATAAACAGAGGCAAATATTTAGGAATTTTCTTAACTTTTTTCCCCTAAAGGTTTTCTGCCCAAAACTTGGCAGGCCTTATAAGCACTTGGGGAGTACCCCGGGTTATTTTTTATGCCTTGAAAAAAACCGGGGTTTTTAGCAAAATTGTTTTAATCCCCAAAACAGTAAAGGGCCCGGGGGCTTCAATCCCGGGTTTTAACCTTGTTTTTCTATTCCCCTTTTAGATGTCCAAGGGGGTTTTGTTTCTGTGCCTTCCCCGGCCAGCTTTGAAACCCGGGAATATTGGGACCCCTTTTTCAGTTGGGCCCAGACCCGACAACCCTTTTTCCTTTCCCTAAAACCCCCCCTCATTTTTGGAAAAGATGCCAAACCATATAGGCCAAAGTGGAGGGCTGAAGCCCCCTCAAAAATAGGACCCCACAAGACCCAAAAGAAAGGGGGAAAAGGGAACCAAAAAACCCCCACTTTTAAATCCAATTAATGGGCACTTCACCCCAACAAATCAACACAAGGCCAAGAGAAAACTGGAGGCCTGGTCCCAAAACCCCCGGGGGGGCAAAAACAGAAACTCACACAACTGGGTCCACGGGCAAAACCAAAATAACCCCCATTTGAACAGATTGGTTTCCAAACATCCCCCCCACCCCCAAGGGAAAAAATGAAAACCTTTCAAAGGGACTTTCCCTTTCGAAACTGGGTTGGGCCCAACCCCCCCAGAACAATTTCCCCGAGGAAAATTTTACCCGTAAGGCTGCCATGGGCAGGAATCCCCAAATAATAAGACTCGGGACCAAGGGAAGTCCCGGGCTTGGGCCCAGCCCTAAACCCGCTGGGGGAAGGGGCCTAAAAATGGGAACCTCCCCCCGGCTCATTTTGGGGAAAAACATGGGTTCCCCTCAAAATGAGGCCCGGAGGTAAACCCCTGGGCCCGGGGAATATCCTTTTTCCTTAAAACCGGGGGGGAAAACCCCCAAAAAACAGAGAAAAGTTTTAAACACTGTAAAAATTTTTTCCTTTTGACTAAGGTTGTCAATTTTCCCCCCCAAGGGGGGCCCAAATTTTCCCCCCTTCCCCGCCCGGGTGGGGCTGCTTAACCAAAGGGGCCCCTTTTCCCGGGACCCGTTTTGTCCCCTTTTGGGCTTTCCCGAATTTTAATGATTTACCCCCATTGGGCCTTTTTAAACTTAGCCCCACCTAAACCCAAGGGGGCACAGAAAGGGGACCCCCTTAAAAAAAATGCCCCCAAACCCCAAAATCCAACCCTCAAACTTTACAACCTTTTTCTCAAATATGGGAAAACATTGGGGTTCTTTTGGCTGGGGCCTTTAAACCTTTGGTTCCAACCCGTTTCTTTTTCAAGGGGAGACCCGGGCCTTTAAAAGGGTTTTTAAACCCCCAACCCCGGCCCTTTGGGGAAGGGATCCCACAACCACCGAAGGAAAAATTTTGCCAAAACCCCCTCAAAGGACAAAAAAAACACCCTTTTGGGGGAACCCATCATCAAGCCCTGGGTTTCCGGTGAAAAACCCAAGGGCAAAAATTTCTTGCCCGTTTGAGCTGTTACAATTTTCCCCCCGGGGTCAAACCGGGCCCACACAGTATCCTTTTTAAAACGAAAAAGGGGATTAAAAGGCTCAAAAAATCCCCTGGTTAAACCCAAAAACTGGGGCACAACATCCCAAACTCTAACACAAAAGGTTCCAAGGAGGTTCATTAAAAACTAAAAATGCCAATTGGAAAACGGTTCCCAATTTCCCCCCCAAGGGGGCAACCTCTAAAAACAAAATTATCAGGGGGTGGGGCACCCGGGTTCAACCCGACATAAAACCCCTATTTTGGGGAACCCCCAAACATGGATATTCCTCAGTGGGAGGGCCCCTTTCCCACCCACCCCAATGGAAAAAAAACTGGCCCCTTTAAATGGGGCCCCAAATTTCCCCGAAAGGGGGTGGGGTCTTTTAAGGCCCCAGGAAAGGGAACCATTACCCCGCCCCTTATACTTAGAAATGCCTTTCCGACCTCCAAAGGCTATGGTTTCCCAACCCAAATTTTTTTAAAATCTTTTACCCAAAACCCCCATCCATCGGTGGGCCCAAAACCTAAACCTCAACACAAAAAAGGAGGGTAAAGATTAACCCCAATCCTTTTGGGGGGGAAAACACCCCGGTCATTGGGGGAGAAACCCCCTGGGTTCCCCCTAAATCTTCCAAGGATGGGTTTTTAGGTAAACCCCAAAATCAGGAACCTTCAGGGAACAAAAAAATGGGCCTTTTTCCTAATTTTTAAATGGGAGGAAAAATCCCAGGATTAAAGCCCCCAGAACCTTTGTTGAATAAAGGAAAACCTGGGGACCCTAAGGGCATTTGGCAACATATGGTGCGGTTTTCCCGTTTTTCCCGGAAATTTCTCCCTTTTCCCCCCTGGGGGTTGGTTTTCCCCGAATTGTAGCCCCCATTTTACTTTTTCCTGGGTTTTTAATGTTTAAACCCCGGAGAAACCCCTTTTAATCCAAAGGGAAGGGTGGTTGGGGCCCCAGGTGTGCTATTTTAAAATAAAATTTAAATTTCAAAACCCACAGTTAGGGGGCTGTTTAAACCTTACCTCCCTTCAGGAAATTTTTCCCCGGTTGGCATTTTCGAATGGGGAACCCATTTCCACAAAGGAGGTTGTTCCCCCAACCCCCGGGGAAAATCCCCTCCCTTTTGCCCCTTGGGGCAAGGCCTTTTTCCCCCTAACCCCCCTTTTGGGGGCCTTGGGCAAAAGGTGGGGATTTTTCCCCGCCCCCTTTTGGGGGCCTCCAGGGTTTGGGCTTTTGTCAAGGGCCCAAACATGCCTTTTAAATTGGTTGACTTTTTAAAAAAAACCCCCCAAGGCCAGAACCCGGGGCGGCAGCCCAAAAACAGTATTACCTTTTTGGGGGGCCCCTTTTGGCAAATTTCCCCTTTTAGGGGGGTTCATTTTTAAACATCACCGGGTTAAGTGAAACCCTCATCCCCCCTGGGTTTTCCCTGGGAACCCCAGGGCAAATTTTTGGTCCCGTTCCAATCCAGAGTGGGAAAGTGGTGTCCCCAGGGCAGCCGGGGCCCCCATTTTTATTTTCCCTTTCAAAACGACCCAGGGGGGGGTTTTCCCCGCGGGTTTGAAAATTACCCCCCCAAACCCCGGGGAAGCATAGGAAACCCCCCTTTACCCAGCACCTTTAGGGGTTCCCCATTTAAAAACGATAATTTTGGGCCCCCCCAGGCCTTAAAATTAAACACTAAACAAAGGGATAGGCCATACCCTTGGAAAAACAAGGTTACCCCTATTCCCATTTTTAAAGGTTTTTGGGAATTTTGGCCCAACCAACCTTGGGGTTTCCCCGGGATGGGCCCCGGGTTGGCGTGTTTTGGGTTTACACTCAAAAATTGCCAGGGAGTTTGGAAAGGCCTTTTACATTCCACCCCATTCCCCTGGAGGGGACCCTCCCGTAAATCTTTTTCCCTGGGGGTTTTTTCACACCTGATTGCAACCCCCCCCAAATTTTAGGAAAAATTGGATGGGCCCCACAAAAACCTCGACAGGATTTAAAATTTTTAAACTATTTCTTATTTTTTTCCCCCACCTTTTAAAAAAATTCCGCCTTTTTTTGTTTTAACTGGGGGGGCTTTTAGGGTGAATTTTTTGTTTTTTTCCCCCAATTAACCCCCCGGTATTCCCAACCCGATTTTTTGCCTGCCCCTTTTTTCCCCCAAGGAAACCCTACACCACAGAAATTTAAAGGGCAAACCCCAAATTTTAACCACAATTTAAAGGTGTTGCTAGGGCGATTCATCAAAACCCCAAAACCCCTTTCCCTTGGAACCCCAAAACCTTGGGAAAAAGTTTGGGGGAACACCTCCCCCTGGCCCCCTTTGTTCCCCAAAATGAGAAACGAAATTTTGGGTTGGGAAGGGTTCAATTTACCCCGGGGGAAACCCCCCCCTATTCCCGCTTACGACCACAGCCCCAAAAAAATTTGGGCATTTTTTCCATCCTTTCCCCCGGGGGGGGGGGAAAACCCAAAATCTGGCCCCCCCAACCCTTAATTAAAAAGCCCCTAGGGCAGGTTACCAGTATTTTAACCCCCATTTACATAGGGCCTGGGGCAGTTCCTTTTAACAGTTCCCCGCAACCCCTAAAGGAGGTATTGGTTTTTTGCCAAGTTTTCCATTTCATTCCATGTTCTTCCCTTGTTTTGGGTTTTAAAAAAAAGGGTTTGTTTTGGTTTTCCAGCTTTTTTGCTAGAAAAACCCTAAAAATTTTTATTTTTCCATTTTTTGCCCCAAAGGACATATTTGGCCTTGGGAGCTTTTCCCCAAGGGGATTTTTTTGGATAAAAGGTGTTTTTTGGGGTCCCCAAATTTTGCTAGTACATTTCTTATTAACACTCCTTCATGGTTTTTGGTGGTGCTCAAAACCTCTTTTTTCGGATCAAATAATTGACATTTTGGAAGGAAGGTTGTGTCTTTACACCCGGGGTTCTGTATGAATGGAGGTTTTCACCCAGGTTCCTACCTTTAAACCCGTTTTGCCCTTCCGTTGGCCCCTTTTTTGCCAAAAAGGGAAAAGGGGGGCCCTTTTTTTTCCTTTCTTTTCCAATTTGGGACCGGCCAAAGGGGGTTTTCCTTTTTTCCGAAGGGGCAAAAAGGCCTTTGGTGGCCCTTGGAAATTTTGGGGGGTTTTCCCACCCCGTTTTTGGTCCCCTTCCCTTTTGCAATCAAATGAAAACATAGCACAATCCCCCTATCATTTTTGGGGTTTTTTTGGTTTTGAAAAAAAATCCCAAAAGGTGGTCCGAACCAAAAAAAATTGGGGCAGCCCCAAACACACGAAAGGGGTTTTTTACTTTTGTCTTCCCATTAGGGGGTTCCGGTTAAAGGGGGTGGCCTTTTGTTTGCATAAGGGCCCCGCTAAGGAAATGACCCCCCCATTTTGGGAAAAAAACCCCTTGGAAAGTTGGCATTAATGAGATTGGGGAAAATTTGCTTCCCAAAAAGGGGGCCAAAACTTTTTATTATTAATTTCCCTTAAAAAAAACACCAAACCCCTTGAAGGGGCCCTTTTTTGGGTTTCCCCCCAAGGGGGGGATTAAAAAACTACAGGACCCCACCCCAGGGGTCCCTTTTTTTGGAAGGAGACGCAATTTTTAAAACCCAGGTTTAAAATTGGGACAAATTTTGACCAAAAAACATTAAACCCCAAAAAAGGGGGGGGGGGGGGGGGGGGGGGGGGGGGGGGGGAGGGGGGGGGAGGGGGGGGGGGGGGGGGGGGGGGGGGGGGGGGGGGGGGGGGGGGGGGGGGGGGGGGGGGGGGGGGGGGGGGGGAGGGGGGGGGGGGGGGGGGGGGGGGGGGGGGGGGGGGGGGGGGGGGGGGGGGGGGGGGGGGGGGGGGGGGGGGGGGGGGGGGGGGGGGGGGGGGGGGGGGGGGGGGGGGAAAAAAAAAAAAAAAAAAAAAAAAAAAAAAAAAAAAAAAAAAAAAAAAAAAAAAAAAAAAAAAAAAAAAAAAAAAAAAAAAAAAAAAAAAAAAAAAAAAAAAAAAAAAAAAAAAAAAAAAAAAAAAAAAAAAAAAAAAAAAAAAAAAAAAAAAAAAAAAAAAAAAAAAAAAAAAAAAAAAAAAAAAAAAAAAAAAAAAAAAAAAAAAAAAAAAAAAAAAAAAAAAAAAAAAAAAAAAAAAAAAAAAAAAAAAAAAAAAAAAAAAAAAAAAAAAAAAAAAAAAAAAAAAAAAAAAAAAAAAAACCCAAAATTTTTAAGGATTCTTGGTCATTTTTTGAAGAAATGAATGGAATTAAATATGAGGAGGACTACAACTTTTATCAAATTTTTGCAGAAATGTACCAGTTGTCAGCTGAGTACATTTCTGCAACATCCGTTACACGGACTGGTTTCTGCCGTGGATCGCTCAAATACCTCATTTGCATATCTTGGAACTGCAAATGAGGTATTGAGTATTCACGATCCGTGTAAGAGACGTGTTAGCTGTCTCTTACACGGAGGTTTGGGCTGTACCTGAATCGGGAGGCTTACACGGAGGCTTACACTACTCTTGAACTCCGTGTAAGCCTTCCTGAATCTGGCCCCATGTGTTTTAGTCACAAATAAGGAAAAAGACTTCACAATTTATAATTATACTTCATTTACTTTAGAACCGGAATTGGTTGACCTTTTGGCCAAGGGTTTCACTTTCATTCCTACCGACAGGTGCAACATTGCGGACCTCTTGGTGGACTTGAAACTTTTTACTAGGAAATTAAACCTTACTGTTTTATTTGGTAACTCTTCTTATAGCAATAACAAACTGAAAGTCACTAGTACTTACAATCCACCTATACACCCTTTCATTGGTTTGTTTGAAGTAATGTGTGAAAATGAAATCAGAAAGGTGGTCTGTAACTTCAATAAACAAAGGTGGACTAGCAATATTACTACTAAAGAAAGGGACTTATTTACATCCTTTTGTAAACTTCCCATTAGGGCTATGAAGCCGGATAAGGGAGGTGGCCTTGTTGTTATGCATAAGGCTCACTATGCTAAGAAGATGACTACTATTTTGGAAAAAGAGACATACGAAGAAGTTAGCATTAATGAGATGAATATTGCTTACAACAAGATTAAGATGTTCCTAAATGACTTGTTCATAGATGGATTAATTGACACTAAAATATTAAACTACCTAACCCTTCTTGCCCCAAGAACACCACTAATTTTTGGAATACCTAAGATCCATAAAGACATACAGGACCCCCCACTTAGATCCTTAGTGGACGGTAGACAGTCAATTACTTACCCATGTTCAAAATTGGCAGACACAATTTTGACCAAATACGATAAAAGAGAACCAAATTTGTAAGGATTCTTGGTCATTTTTAGAAGAAATGAATGGAATTAAATATGAGGAGGACTACAACTTTTTATCAATGGATGTCTGTGATTTATATTCCAGCATTCCTCATAACACTGGAGTGGAATGGGTAACTGAACACATGAGGTCTAAGGGAGCACCCGACAATGAAACCTTATTGGTTGAACAACTTTTAGACATCATTTTGCAAAACAACTATTTACAATTTGATGGTAAGGTATACTTACAAAAAATCGGAGTAGCTATGGGAACACCTACAGGGGCTAGTTTTGCTAACCTGGTCATGGCATATTGGGAGACTAATTTTGTCTTTAACCATGAGTACTTTAGAAAGGTAAAGGTTTACAAGAGATTTTTAGATGACATTTTTCTCCTATTCAAGGGTGACCAGAGAGAAGCGGAGAAAATTGTGGAATACCTCAACAACACAACCCCCTTTCTTAAATTTACACACAACTACCAAGAGTGTGGGATTAACTTTTTGGATATTGACCTGCGTAAAGATACAATGAATAGGAGGTATACTGCTAAGATCTATAGAAAGGCCACTTACTCAAACTCCTTTTTACATTTTTCTAGCGAACACCCACTATATCAGAAAAAATCCGTGGTTAAAGGCCAATTAGTTATCGCAGCTAATATAGTGACATCTGAGGAGGACTTTGAGCAGGAAATGGACCTTCTATTCCAAATGTTTACACGTAGGGGGTACCCGGGATACTTTTTGAATTATATTTTTGAGGAGGTTATAAGAAAAAGAAATACAGGGACTTATAGACCTATTCTTAATTGTCTCACATCATATAATAACACCATGGGCAGTACAGTGGAATTACCTCCTGTAGATGGTGAACTTAATACATCCAATACTGGATGTATAAAAGTAAATTTAATAGGGGAAGGTAAGGTTAATTCAAGTAAATACCAACTAGCATTTACTTTTACATACACACCTATAGCAAGTGACATACAAAGAGTGGTGAGTAAATGTTGGTACTACCTTTCTTTAAATAAGAAGATTTTTGACAAAATTGGGGAATATCCCTGTATTAGTTTCAGAAAAGGAAAAAATATTAAACAGCTTTTGGAAAAAAGGAATTACAACTACAATAACAAAGGACCGGGAGGCACACGTAGGTGTGGTAGCTGTAACCAATGCAAGTACATAGTTACTGGGAACTATTTTAAAATCAGCAGTGAGACATTTTTTACCAGGGCTACATACAACTGTAACACTAAGAGTGTGGTCTACCTTGCAGAATGCTAATGTTGTCAAGCATTCTATGTGGGCAAAACCGACCGTAGGTTGCGGGACCGGATATATGAACACATATACGCCATTAGTAAAAAGAACACTAATAATGCACTAGCACAACATTGTGAATGAAGGGCAGGCCACTTCTTTAAATTCAGAATTATTTCACAGGTTGCAAGTACTATAAGGAACAAAAATGGAACTGATGTATGCTTAATAAAACTTTTGTTAGAAAAAAGTGAATTAAACTGGCAACTTAGGTTGAATGCGCACCTGGAACCTGGCTTAAATGACAGTTGCAGTATAGCTTGTATACTAAAAATTAAAAGTTTATACAGATAATGGGGCACATTTATATACATGTTTACTTTTGGAGCTTCCATTAATTACTCACTATGTGACAACAAAGGGACTGAACACTGAGAGTACAGTTTTCTCATTCATATTACTAAATAAAGTTGAGTGTATATATGTACACACAAGTTAAACTATTCTACTTGTGTTTAGTTTTGCAGACTCCAATAAGACTGTTTTTACAGTGGATTTTTTACACAACTTTGGGATTTTGCATTTCATACTATAATAGGTTTTGTAACCTGAACTTTGTCTTACAGGTACAACTAAACAAAGATAGAGGACGAATGTTGGGTAATATTGGTGGGAATACAACTTTGTATATTAATTACTGATTCACATGAACATGGTCTAGAGTAACCTAAGGATACAGCCTTTAATACTTGAGATACTGTTGTGAATTTTATGTACTATAACTTTAAATTTACTGGGTGCATTAAATAATTGCCAGCTCTGATAGGTTTATCAACCAAAAGGAGCTCTTTTTAAACTGTGTCAAATCATTAAAAACTTGTCTGAGAAAGTTCAGTTACTGAAGTGAACGAAAAGCGCTTTACAAGTACTTTCTTCTGTTTGGTTTCATCTACTTGTTGGTTTCTACAACGTGAAAGAAGTTCTACAATTTTAAGAAGCACCTTTTCTGGATTAACTTTTGAAAAGCAACTGGCCTCTTTGAACTTGCTACCATGTGGCTGGTTTGACTGTTTGACTCAATGTGGATGCTTTTTTAGTCAGTCCATTAGAACTTTCATGGTAGTGTGCTGACAGTTTACACTTGGGGTAAGAAATAGACTTTTCTTTTTACCAGTGATTTTGCTTGAAGAACTTCAAGTGTACAAGTACTTTCTTCTGTTTGGTTTCATCTACCTGTTGGTTTGTACAACGTGAAAGAAGTTCTATAATTTAAAGAAGCACCTTTGCTGGACTAACTTCTTAAAAGCAACTTGCCTCTTTGAACTCGCTACCATGTGGCTATTTTGACTGTTTGACTCAATGTGGATGCTTTTTCAGTCACTCCATTGGAACTTTCATGGCAGTGTGCTGACAGTTTACACCTGGGACTGTGCTTCAACTTGGCATTACTCAAGGAAAAGGTACTGAACTATTTTAATACATCAGCTTTTTATATTGTTTGGCTTTTACATGTGTACAGCTATTCTTAGTGTCTTTAAGAAAAGGGTTTTTTTTGTGGCCAAGTGTGCTTTGACTTGATGGATTTATACATAGTGTGTAAACACACCAGCTAGTTTCATACAAGCTTTTTGAAAACACACTTGAAACGTTTGGTATTTGTTCACCTGTATTACCAGTACAACAAGGAAGTACCAAGTTGTTAAGGTGGCCTACTGTGACGTAAAACCTTTTGGGTTACCCTGAGCAAACTTTTTTATAACTAATAAAGACTGTTGTTTCATCCGACCATGGAGCCAGGTGGTTTTTGTTCATAGTTGGTGACGTTTATTGGTGGATTTTGTTGTTTGTTTCTCTAACACCGACGCACCCGAAGTATGGATGAATCTACGCTCAGTGACAACACTGAGAAGCTAACACAACTATTAGAACTTATGAATGAAAGACTGGATAAATTAACAGCTAAGGTAGATCAGGTTGCACAGCAACAGGAGTCAGACTTTGCCAGTAATAACTGCCCCAAAGAGAACTTTAATACAGCCACCGATCGAAACCGGGGCGACTGGCAACAACAGCATGAAGGTAACCAGGATGGAGGTGCAGATGACAACTTACAAAGTCCTTTACCTACAAGGGAAAATAATGCAACCTCTACTGTATTCAAACCACAGGTTGGCCATAAAACAAATGTGGACATTTTAAATTGGTTAAATAGTGACTTAACTTTTGATGTTAATGTAGAAAATGTAAATGTGAATATAGAAAATGCTGACCACTGTGAGGATGCACTGGTAGACAGGCTTAAACAGTTTGATTATAAACTGTTTAAAATGAAAAAAACTACAGTAGAAGTGAATTATTTAAACAAATGTATTAAGGAAAAAGTGGTCCCTAAGGGACTTAAACATTGTATTTATCCATCTGGACTGATAGAGGGGTCCCAGTTTCATAGGGACTTGATTGACTTGTTCAACAGACAAGGTTTAGAATTATTACACACAATGGTCAAACACTATGAACTATCAATTAAGGAACTAACAAATGAAATTAAGTTACTAGAGGAGGTCATTAGACAGGATGTGTTTTTTCCTCATTTTCAATACTATGACAGGTCATTTGTTACTATTGCACACCAACTAGAAAAGCTTAGGACTGTGAAGATTGGTAAATTGCAAAGGGACCTAAAAGCATACAGGGAGGGGTACGCATACAAGAAGCCACCTAACCAACAACCGTATACTGGAAGGAGAGGCACCCAAGGGAGGTTCCACCGGAACGAAGGGGAAACACAAGCAAAGGAAACACACACTATAGGTCGAAATAACATGGGCAGTTATGCTGAGGTGACTAATAGCCTACCTTATGAAGACACAATTTTGGAAGGAAACTCTAATGGGAGTGAAAACATGGGACAAGTGGTTCGTCAAAAAAATACATATAACTTTAACCCTAATACAAATTGTGAAAATACTGAACATGAATTAAACCAACATTCAAAAAACTACAAGGGGAGGGGGGAACAGTTGGACACCCAAAACACAGTATTAACCTCAAAGGAGATACAACACTCGAAGTTATGTGAACAGGAACTGAAACCATGTGTTTTAGTCACAAATAAGGAAAAAGACTTCACAATTTATAATTATACTTCATTTACTTTAGAACCGGAATTGGTTGACCTTTTGGCCAAGGGTTTCACTTTCATTCCTACCGACAGGTGCAACATTGCGGACCTCTTGGTGGACTTGAAACTTTTTACTAGGAAATTAAACCTTACTGTTTTATTTGGTAACTCTTCTTATAGCAATAACAAACTGAAAGTCACTAGTACTTACAATCCACCTATACACCCTTTCATTGGTTTGTTTGAAGTAATGTGTGAAAATGAAATCAGAAAGGTGGTCTGTAACTTCAATAAACAAAGGTGGACTAGCAATATTACTACTAAAGAAAGGGACTTATTTACATCCTTTTGTAAACTTCCCATTAGGGCTATGAAGCCGGATAAGGGAGGTGGCCCTGTTGTTATGCATAAGGCTCACTATGCTAAGAAGATGACTACTATTTTGGAAAAAGAGACATACGAAGAAGTTAGCATTAATGAGATGAATATTGCTTACAACAAGATTAAGATGTTCCTAAATGACTTGTTCATAGATGGATTAATTGACACTAAAATATTAAACTACCTAACCCTTCTTGCCCCAAGAACACCACAAATTTCTGGAATACCAGATCCATGAAGACATACAGGACCCCCCACTTAGATCCTTAGTGGACGGTAGACAGTCAATTACTTACCCATGTTCAAAATTGGCAGACACAATTTTGACCAAATACGTACAAAAAGAGAACCAAATTTGTAAGGATTCTTGGTCATTTTTAGAAGAAATGAATGGAATTAAATATGAGGAGGACTACAACTTTTTATCAATGGATGTCTGTGATTTATATTCCAGCATTCCTCATAACACTGGAGTGGAATGGGTAACTGAACACATGAGGTCTAAGGGAGCACCCGACAATGAAACCTTATTGGTTGAACAACTTTTAGACATCATTTTGCAAAACAACTATTTACAATTTGATGGTAAGGTATACTTACAAAAAATCGGAGTAGCTATGGGAACACCTACAGGGGCTAGTTTTGCTAACCTGGTCATGGCATATTGGGAGACTAATTTTGTCTTTAACCATGAGTACTTTAGAAAGGTAAAGGTTTACAAGAGATTTTTAGATGACATTTTCCTCCTATTCAAGGGTGACCAGAGAAAAGCGGAGAAAATTGTGGAATACCTCAACAACACAACCCCCTTTCTTAAATTTACACACAACTACCAAGAGTGTGGGATTAACTTTTTGGATATTGACCTGCGTAAAGATACAATGAATAGGAGGTATACTGCTAAGATCTATAGAAAGGCCACTTACTCAAACTCCTTTTTACATTTTTCTAGCGAACACCCACTATATCAGAAAAAATCCGTGGTTAAAGGCCAATTAGTGAGAGCAGCTAATATGGTGACATCTGAGGAGGACTTTGAGCAGGAAATGGACCTTCTATTCCAAATGTTTACACGTAGGGGGTACCCGGGATACTTTTTTAATTATATTTTTGAGGAGGTTATAAGAAAAAGAACTACAGGGACTTATAGACCTATTCTTAATTGTCTCACATCATATAATAACACCATGGGCAGTATTTATTTATTTATTTATTTATTTTACATTTGTTAACCGGGAGAGTCCGACTGGATACATGTCCATTTTCAGCGGAGGCCCGGGGAGAAAAGCTCCAAGTACATAACAGACATATGAACATTGTTAATGCAAAAAAAGGAAGATAGTTGAGTTCTAAATACAATATAAAGATACATCACATCTTGGGAAAAAAAAAACAGCAGCAGCATATAAAAAAAAAACATAGGTCAGTTACAAAGGCGAGGCGCCTTGTTAAAAAGCGGTTAAGGATAGTGAGGTAAGAGAAGGGTAAATGATAGTGGTTAATCAGGTTTGGAACAGGGACATTGCCAGAGAGTATTGAGATGGGGTTTAAGCTTTTTTTGAATTGTAGGAGTGAGGGTTCTGAGGTGAGCATGGTCGGTAGGGAGTTCCACATTTTACCTACAAAGTTTGAGAATAGAGAATCCCCAGCAGAATTATTGGCTTTGGTAGTTTGAGCTAAGATCTTATTGGAGGAGCGTAAAGATTGCAGGTTAATATAGGGGTGAATAATGTTTTTCAGAGCTGGTGTTTTCTCTGGGTGATACAGTATCTGGTGAGCCGATTTGAGTTGGTTGAAATGGAGTTGGCTGGAAAACTCTAACCACCCTAGTTGCTTCAAGTTAGTGCAGTGGTGCGTTCTAAAGGTGGAATTTGTGGCAAATCTAGCTATGTGATTGTAACAAGAAGCAAGTTTGTTAAGGGTTGTCTTGTTTAGGTTTGTAAAGAGGGGGGAGGCATAGAAAAGAGTTGATAGTAGGTGTGTGCTGGCAATTGTAATTTTAGCGTGAGGAGTGAGAAAGTGTTTTACTTTATAAAGAGAGCCAAGCTTTTTATTGACGGTTTTGATGGTAAGATTGAAATGGGTGTCAAATTTAAGGGAGTTATCAATGGTAACACCTAATAGCTTTGTGTGAGCTTCTGGTGATATAGTGATTCCATTAGAGGATAGAAGGTGGGGGAAAGAGTCTTGTTAGTGGGTGAGAAAGTAAGTAGTTTTGTTTTGTTGGGGTTGAGAACTAGTTGTCGACTTGAGAACCATTTTTCTATTAGGTTGAAGGTGTCTTGGGTTGAAGCAGTGAGGTCTGCCAGGTTGGAGGCAGTGCTGATGATAGTCGAATCATCTGCATATTGAATGCATGTGGCATGGGGGGTGATTGTGGGCAGGTCATTAACAAAGATGGTGAAGAGAAGAGGGCCAAGAATAGATCCTTGGGGAACTCCAAGTGTAACAGGTAGGCATGTAGATAATTTGTCCTGCCATAGAACAGCCTGTTGCCTATTGGACAGGTAGGATTGGAACCATTTCAGCGTGGAATTGCTGAGTGATAGTTTTTTTAATCTATGGAGGAGTTGAATGTGGTTCACCATATCAAAGGCCTTGGAGAGGTCTAAGAAAAGAGCAAATGATAGTTTATTATTGTTTCTGAAGTTATTGATGGTATTAGAAAAGGATAGTAGGGCTGATGTGGTACTGTGATTTGGCCTGAAGCCATGTTGGGAGTTAGCTAGAATTTTATTTTTGGTGAGGTGTTCCATCAGTTGTTTGTGGACACACTTTTCCATAATTTTGGCCAGGGGTGAGAGTATAGCTATAGGTCTGTAGTTGGTTAGCTCTAGTGAGCTACCACCTTTATGGAGAGGAATAATGTGGGACAGTACAGTGGAATTACCTCCTGTAGATGGTGAACTTAATACATCCAATACTGGATGTATAAAAGTAAATTTAATAGGGGAAGGTAAGGTTAATTCAAGTAAATACCAACTAGCATTTACTTTTACATACACACCTATAGCAAGTGACATACAAAGAGTGGTGAGTAAATGTTGGTACTACCTTTCTTTAAATAAGAAGATTTTTGACAAAATTGGGGAATATCCCTGTATTAGTTTCAGAAAAAGAAAAAATATTAAACAGCTTTTGGAAAAAAGGAATTACGACTACAATAACAAAGGACCGGGAGGCACACGTAGGTGTGGTAGCTGTAACCAATGCAAGTACATAGTTACTGGGAACTATTTTAAAATCAGGAGTGAGACATTTTTTACCAGGGCTACATACAACTGTAACACTAAGAGTGTGGTCTACCTTGCAGAATGCCAATGTTGTCAAGCATTCTATGTGGGCAAAACCGACCGTAGGTTGCGGGACCGGATATATGAACACATATACGCCATTAGTAAAAAGAACACAATAATGCACTAGCACAACATTGTGAATGAAGGGCAGGCCACTTCTTTAAATTCAGAATTATTTCACAGGTTGCAAGTACTATAGGGAACAAAAATGGAACTGATGTATGCTTAATAAAACTTTTGTTAGAAAAAAGTGAATTAAACTGGCAACTTAGGTTGAATGCGCACCTGGAACCTGGCTTAAATGACAGTTGCAGTATAGCTTGTATACTAAAAATTAAAAGTTTATACAGATAATGGGGCACATTTATATACATGTTTACTTTTGGAGCTTCCATTAATTACTCACTACGTGACAACAAAGGGACTGAACACTGAGAGTACAGTTTTCTCATTCATATTAGTAAATAAAGTTGAGTGTATATATGTACACACAAGTTAAACTATTCTACTTGTGTTTAGTTTTGCAGACTCCAATAAGACTGTTTTTTACAGTGGATTTTTTACACAACTTTGGGATTTTGCATTTCATACTATAATAGGTTTTGTAACCTGAACTTTGTCTTACAGGTACAACTAAACAAAGATAGAGAACGAATGTTGGGTAATATTGGTGGGAATACAACTTTGTATATTAATTATTGATTCACATTAACATGGTCTAGAGTAACCTAAGGATACAGCCTTTAATACTTGAGATACTGTTGTGAATTGTATGTACTATAACTTTAAATTTACTGGGTGCATTAAATAATTGCCAGCTCTGATAGGTTTATCAACCAAAAGGAGCTCTTTTTAAACTGTGTCAAATCATTAAAAACTTGTCTGAGGAAGTTCAGTTACTGAAGTGAACGAAAAGCGCTTTACAAGTACTTTCTTCTGTTTGGTTTCATCTACTTGTTGGTTTCTATAACGTGAAAGAAGTTCTACAATTTTAAGAAGCACCTTTTCTGGATTAACTTTTGAAAAGCAACTGTCCTCTTTGAACTTGCTACCATGTGGCTGGTTTGACTGTTTGACTCAATGTGGATGCTTTTTTAGTCATTCCATTAGAACTTTCATGGTAGTATGCTGACAGTTTACACTTGGGGTAAGAAATAGACTTTTCTTTTTACCAGTGATTTTGCTTGAAGAACTTCAAGTGTACAAGTACTTTCTTCTGTTTGGTTTCATCTACCTGTTGGTTTTTACAACGTGAAAGAAGTTCTATAATTTAAAGAAGCACCTTTGCTGGACTAACTTCTTAAAAGCAACTTGCCTCTTTGAACTCGCTACCATGTGGCTATTTTGACTATTTGACTCAATGTGGATGCTTTTTCAGTCACTCCATTGGAACTTTCATGGCAGTGTGCTGACAGTTTACACCTGGGACTGTGCTTCAACTTGGCATTACTCAAGGAAAAGGTGCTGAACTATTTTAATACATCAGCTTTTTATATTGTTTGGCTTTTACATGTGTACAGCTGTTCTTAGTGTCTTTAAGAAAAGTTTTTTTTGTGGCCAAGTGTGCTTTGACTTGATGGATTTATACATAGTGTGTAAACACACCAGCTAGTTTCATACAAGCTTTTTGAAAACACACTTGAAACGTTTGGTATTTGTTCACCTGTATTACCAGTACAACAAGGAAGTACCAAGTTGTTAAGGTGGCCTACTGTGACGTAAAACCTTTTGTGTTACCCTGAGCAAACTTTTTTATAACTAATAAAGACTGTTGTTTCATCCTACTACGGAGCCAGGTGGTTTTTGTTCATAGTTGGTGACGTTTATTGGTGGATATCTCTCAACTGTCCAGACTTCTGTCTCATATTTTTGGTCTGTTCTTCATAAAATTTGTGTTTTTCTGGCAAATCACTGAAGACTGAAGTCTGTAAATAATAAATAATGACAGACATTTGAGTTTCAGACTTCATATCCTTCGGAAAATACATAATAATAAAAACGGTTATTCTAACAACTAAGTTTATAGGAGCAATATTTAAAATCTGTCCCTAATTTTGGGCCTTTGTCCCCCCGTTATTTTTGGCTTTGTCCAGATTTCTTGCTTTGAGAGGTTGAGAAGTACGGATGCCAGTAATAGCATAAACACCTTGATATCTGCATGAATGATGGCCCCTCCAGGTGGCTCTCTTGCCTGGAGACTTGGGGGATTCTCCATCACTAGAGAACAAATGGGCTTAAATGTGATAGAGGTGGGCTTGATTACCAGCAGGCAGAAGGGGAGGTATTGAGAAATAATGAGTTTGCAATGCTGTATGGAGGTTATTTGTTTGTTTGTTTGTTTATTTATTTATTTATTTATTTATTTATTTATTTATTTATTTTTGAGGGAGATGCAACTAGGGGAAGCTCAGAAGAGTAAATTATTTTTGTTTTTGGCCTGCTGAATATTCTATTGAAAGTTAAGCTTTTTAACAAACCAAATACCTGTGTAACAGAGACAGTTGTTAGTTTCAAGAGTATTGTTATCTGATTTAAGATTCTGAGAAGTACCAAGATCACCGTTTTTGTTTCACGGGTTTTAATAGAACGTAAATGTACTCTAGTGAGAATAACAAGATAGAGATGTCCAACAAGATAGAGATGTCCTGGAAAAGCAAGCATGAAATCTGATCTGACAAAGCTCGTTTAAGGGCGAAAATGCTCATCTATTTGTTTTTAAATAAAGAAGTTAGAATTGCTTGATTACTCTGAAGTCTCAACTGAGCTTGTCCACAGTGCATCATTCTTTTTTCTTAATTTTTTTTTTAGGATTCTCTGTGGTCCATTGTTTTTGGTAGGGAGATGATTTATCCCCTCAGGCTGGAAAACTATTATGCCTAAACACGAGGATCTGTGCTTGTTTTATTTATATATATATATATATATATATATATATATATATATATATATATATATATATATATATAGAGGTCCCCTTCACATGGTCAACATTTCATAAAGTCGAAGACTATATGGTTGAGTCCATATGATCGACTTTTGAAACCTCGACTATGTGGAATGGGCATCTCTGTACAGTGCGGAATGGAAAGATTTTCATCTTCCGTACTGTAGTGTGATCTCAGAGTTGGTATATTTAAGTTCCGGGGAGGTGTGGGGGGTACAGGGGGGCTTTCTGAGTGTAATACATGAAATATACTAAGAAAGCATTCTACTTTCAGGTACCTTCTTTTGTAAGAATGTAAAAATACTGGAAAAGTTTTTTTTAAAAATCAGTCTGTACGTGTATGTGTATCTTTATGTGTGCTTTATTTGCTTACAAAATCGAGTTATAAATGGTTTATCTTTGCTGCCTAGTAGCCTTCTTTACACATTTTATCTACCCTGGGTGCTGATCTTATCTTTGTAATTTTTTGTGCTGTATGAGGCATGTGATTCCAGGAAACTGCAAGATATTCTTAGATAGTGATAATTTGTGCATTGTTCTGTCTGCATCAACAACAATCACTTTGCTGTCCAAGATTACTAACTGAATTTTTTTTTGGTTTGTTGCCACAAGTGGAGTAAAGCTAATTGATTTTTAGCTGAAGACATTTTGTTGGTAGCTTATTACGATGAGACTTTAAGCATCCCACACCGCTTTTTGCACATCTGTAGGCATGTCTTGAGATGACTAGCACTGTCTGACTGACTGACAGCCACATAACTTGAGCCTCTTGGTTTTCAATAATTCATACTATGTCTAGCATCATATATCTAAACTGCAATTGATTTTGCCTGATATTATTATCCTGTCCCGTATTTATGTTTTGAATTTCTAGTAAATCAGTGAAGATTATAGTCAGTCAGTAATGCAGAACATCAGGGATTCATACTTATTGTTCAGAAATTGCACGTTGATTCAAAACCTGCTGATATATTGACTCTAAGTGAATTAGAGTAATATTTAAAAATTGTCCCTAATTTTGGGCCTTTAACTACCCCCCCCCCCGTACACGCACATAATAGTTTCAGCTTTGTCCAAAATTATACAGTAAAAAACTTATGACATAGAAATGATGTATTTTTCTCAGTAATCCTGTTAAATAATATTAGAAAATACTCTGTTACTGAGGGAAATCCATTTCTGTTGGTTACTAATAGTAATGCCAGCAAGGGGACTGCCATTCTCTGCATCCCTCCATATTCACACAGTAAAATAAATAAATAAAAATTAAGAAATATAACCTAAAGTTAATATCCCCAAAGTTACAGAAATGGAAATGGTAAGCAGTATTTTCCTAGGTAATTCGTACCATTTCTGTTGGTTACTACGAGCATATCTCTCAACCTTCCATCTCAGAAATGTAGAACACTAGATGATGATTTTAGTAGAGAGAGGATGTGCTATAGAGGTAGAAGAATTAAAGAAATAAACTGAAGAAAGGTATTTGTCCATTAGAGGTCAGTGGCAATGGGGTAGGATTGCACTGGTAAACATATATTTATCACCAAAAAAAAAGAGAAAGTGATTTAAGTAAAATAAATGCAGTTGTGGCCTTCAGCAGAACACTTTGATAATAGCTAGGGACTGGAACATGATTGCTGACTCTTTGGATGTGGATAGTGGTCCAAGGACCCAAGTAACTAACAATGAGGGGAAACTCCAAAACAGGTATTGCCAGATATGTAGATTTAAAGTTATGCCTCAGCACACAGAGTAAATTTACTTACTGTTCACACAGATATGGTGCACGGGCAAGACTGAATAGGATATTTGTAGCAGGTTGTTGAACATGGCCTTTTGGCCATGTTCTATACTGCAGTGTGGTAAAGTCAGACATGCTGATCTATACGGCTGTGTAGATGCCTTCCAGGAGGCAATTCTGTGGAGAGAAAGCAAATGGTTAATTAGCATATACTTCTTCCTCAGAATGCCTTGTTCGCATTCAGCACAGTTATGGGCCAGCCCTACATGGTGCTGCATGTCTTCAAGGTACAGGACATTGCAGCACCATGTTAGGGTGGTTGCTGAATTGGGAAAATGTATACTGTGACGTGTACAAAGTAGTGTACCTGTTGTGGGCCTGTAATGAATCCTGTCCATAGATTTTAGTGCAGTTATGCTGCTTTTTTTTTTTTCTTTTCATAAATGCTCATACCTCTTAGACATAGCTCTCAACCTTCCATCTCATAAATGTGGAATACTACCTGTCATAATGTGGAACAGATTAGAAAAATGTGGTACACTTATTAAAAGCTTACTAACAGTTTCAATTAGAAACTTATAGGAGGATTGAAATCTGTTACATTATACTTAAAAAGAGTTTGTTGGATGAATTAAAATGATTTACTATTATATGACATGGATATCCCGGTTGTCTGAACACTGGCATTAGATGATGGTCATGTTAATATGACACCCTGACCCCATGTGCAAACATGGGAAAAAGATGGTTGTGGATGGATGGATGTCATTTAAAACAGTTCTTAACACTGAATGTATGGGAAATCAAATTATTTCAGTGGGGAACTGCAATGAAATATGGACTCTTTAAGACATAAAATGAGGAACTTGAATCCTAATGAGGTATGCTTGAGAAATATACTCTCGACTATATTCACCTCATTATGAGCAGCATTCTTCATTTTCAACCCTAAAAACTGCATAATGTTAAGTTGTCTATCTCGCCTTCATTCTTGCTTGATGGGTTCGGAGCCGATCCTCTGCTCCGACTCGGCCAATACTAAAGCTCGAGAGCTAATTCCACCGGCTTGAGGCTCCCCTATATCCCACAATGCTAGGCGGTAACTACCCAGATCTCATTTGCCGCTTAGCTGACGAGGTGCTTTTCTACCAGCTCTGGCAGGTTAGTGGAAAATTATTTCTATTTTCACAAATCTTTAGACCCCTATTACTTTAGTATAACTTTTAGTTTTAATTCTCTATTTTCTTGGATCGACACCTCTTTTGCCCATAATCCCTTCCTTTATTCCCCTTTAACTTTAGGCTTTCGGCCCCTTCCCCTCCTTCTCCTAGTCCTTTAGTGTGACTGGAAATTAATATTTTCTTAAAGGCCTGTGTGTGTGAGTGTTTTCTTACTTAGGCCTTTAGTATGTCTAAGGACTCCAAGGTATCAGGCTTCAAGAAGTGTGACTCGTGCGACTCGTGCTATCAGAATATGTCTCTGACAGACAGTCACACTTCTTGTGTGTATTGCCTGGGACCTTTGCACCTGCAGGACTCATGTGCTGTGTGCCATGGTTTCAGCCCTAGAGTCCTGCAGGAACGCAAAAATAAATTGATTTTGCATGGCTTATTAAAGCCTGAAGGCCCCCCGACCCAGTCTGTGTCGGGGAAGCCTTCTAAGACTTCCAGACAGTCCGCGTCGGCTTCAGAGCCGTCCTCTGGAAGCATCAAAACTGCTTCGACATCGGCTCTGGCTGGAGCCGATGTTTCCAAGCCTCATACTGTTACCTCGGCTCCAGCTGGAGCCGAGGCTGATAAGACTCAGTTGGCTCCGATACTCTTATCGGAGCAACCTTCGAGGAAGAGGTCTAGGTCCCCCTCCATCGGCTCCATTCACTCTGCACCAGGATCCCCTCTTCTTTCGGAATGGAGCCATAGATCACATTCCTCATGGTCTTCCAGGCTATCTGACCACGATTTGAAAAGGGTAGTGAGTAGACTTCTCAAGTCTGAGGCACTGGCCCAAATGCTGCATAGCCCGACTCAACAGTCAGCGGCTATTTCTATCCCTCAATGTGTTCCTCCTCCGACTCCTTTGAGCTCGGAGCCGGGGCTCATCGGCGCCATGACTGTCGGTGCGTGTCGGATCCGATACCTTCACTTTCGGCTCCGTAGTCTGCTCCGATCTCCTCTTTGGAGGGATCTCGGCGCTGAGCTTTCCTCGTCAGCTCCGAGGAGGCGAGTGGCATTGGACCCTTGTCCGACCCCGCTCTCCCTCTCGGGGCTTCGGCGCTGGTGAGTTCAGCTCCAACATCAGCCTCGGAGCCATCCCTGTCGGTGCTGGGGGGGTCCTTGTCTCTTCGGAGCGGGGACCTCTGGTCTTGCCCGATAGGGGTGCCTTCGAGGTCATGCGGAGCATGCTAGAACCAGTGTCTGCCCCACAGTCGGCTCCGTCAGCCCCTCCATCTTCAGTGCCTGCGGTGATTTCTACCCACCCCGTTGCATCAGACCGCAGAGAGCCAACTCCTCAAGTTTCCCCATTGGGAATTTCCTCCTCTTCCGAGGCCTCTCCTGACCTGGTAGGAGAACCCCCTAGGAAGACGCAGTCCAAGAGGAAGCACATTGACTCCCCCGAGTCTATCACCTCTGACACTGACTTGGAGGAATCTGAAGGTTCCCCTCGATCCCCCTCTGAGGATGTCTCCTTTGCTGACATCCTTGAGATCCTGAAACAGAGGGGGAACTGGCCAGCCCTTAACCCTTAAGAGGATGAGTCAGTGTACTTTCAGGCATTCGGCTCTCTCCCTTCTACCTCCTGGGTGTCCCCTCCCTTTGACCCCCTTATGGAAGTGGTGGCAAGGAAGGCCTGGATGGCTCCTGATTCAGTGGAATCCACCCCTAGGAGACCGTCAAAGTTTATTACTGCCCCTAAAGATAAAGATTTTTTATCTAAAGGTGTCCCCATCGATGCCATGGTGGTGGCTGCGGCCACTAAGAAGGAGTTAGCCAATCCTTCGGTACCTGTCCATCTGCCTAAGAAGGAATCTAGGACCATGGACAGGTACGGTAAGCAGATGTTCTCATCAGCGACCTTTTCAATGTGGTCGCTGAACTACTTATGTCACTAAGCTCGTCTCCAGAGAGATTTACTCAAGGATATGAGTGAAGCGATAAAGCATCCAACAGCTGAGGGGTTCCAAGACAGAATGAATGCCCAGTTGGCAACCCTGAACTCCATCGTTGACTCCTCCATGCGGCTTATCTCATATGCTGCGGATGGGGTGAGTAGAGCCGCAGGCACAGGCGTTGCCTTACGACGTCACGCCTCGATGCGGCTGTGCAACTTTGCGGACCCTTTCAAGGCGTCCTTCACCAATTCCCCCTTTGATGGATCATCTTTGTTTGGTCCTCAGGAGAAGGATACATTGACTAGGTGGAAGGTAAGACTCTCTCTGCCATGGGAGTCCATTTTTCTACCCCTTCTAGGCCTTATCCCAAAGGTCAGAGGGGAGGAAAAATGTGGTTCCGCAAACAAACCCAGGGAGACTCATCTGACGCACAAGGTCGATTCCCCTCTAGAGGCAGAGGGGGGAATAACAATAGATGCCACCCTAGAGGCAGAGGAGGTCCACAAAACCAGGGTAGCAGAGAAACTTTCTCTGATAAACCCTTTCAGCATCCCTGAGGAGCTGCCCGGCTGTCCACTTTCGGAGGCAGTCTGGGGAAGATTATCCCTGTACCCAAAAGCCTGGCTTTCCCTTACACAAGACATATGGGTACAGTCAATCATATCCGAGGGTTACAAAATTCCCCTTATTCACATTCCATCCCAACCCAAGGGATCCCTTCCAGATGTTCCACCCAGTCTAAGGGAACAAGCAGCACTAGAAATTTCAAAGCTGCTATCAAAAAGAGCTATCCAATCAGTCCCGGCAGAACAACAAGGATCCGGAATCTACTCCAAATTCTTTTTGGTACCAAAAAAAACAGGGGACTGGAGACCCATACTGGATCTCAGCAACTTAAACAAGTATGTCAGAAAAACAAAATTCCGGATGGTCACGCTACAGTCCATTCTATCCTTCTTGGGTCAGGACAATTGGATGTGCTCAATAGATCTTCAGGACGCATACTACCATATCAAGATGAACAGACGCTCCAGGAGATTTCTCCGCTTCAGGCTGGGAGCCAGTCACTACTAGTTCAGAGCCCTGCCCTTTGGTCTCACTACAGCCCCCCGAGTGTTTACCAAATGCATGGCAGTGGTCACGGCTCACTTGAGACATCAAGGATTCCAGGTGTTTCCATATTTAGATGACTGGCTCCTTACTGCCACCACCAGACATCAACTTCTTCTATCCAGAGACTTCACTATCCAAACTTGCCAAGCTCTAGGCATTTCAATAAATTTCAAAAAATCTGCCTTGTCACCTTGTCAATCTATTACCTTTATAGGCACCACATTAAATGCACTCAATCTTTCAGCCAGACTTAGAGAAAAGAGTGTCAGACATCCGCAAGCAAGTTTTCCTTCTCTTGCAATGCAACAAAGTCAAAGCCAGACTAGTTTTGAAGGTATTAGGACTCATGGCAGCAGCTATCCCCCTTCTCCCCTTAGCTCGCTTCCACATGAGGATCCTCCAATGGATGCTGTTTACACAATGGTCCTTCCAACAGCTCCCGATGTCCCACACCATACTCAATCATGCAAGAATCAACTGTCTTGGTGGATCACATCACCTCAGGTTCTCCAAGGAAGACCCTTCACTCACCCCCCCCCCAGTCGCCACGTTGACAACAGACGCCTCCCTGATCGGGTGGGGGGGCATTATCAGGGCAGGACAGTCCAGGGCACGTGGCAACCTTTCGAGTGCCACTTGCACATAAATGTCTTAGAGATGAGAGCAGTGCTTTTAGCGTTGCAAGCCCTTCACGACTCTCTTCCCACAGGGACTATTGCAATTCAGATGGACAACATGTCCGTAGTGTGGTACATCAACAAACAAGGCGGAACCAGATCATACCCCTTATGTCGAGAGGCACTCAGACTTTGGCAATGGGCGATCTCTTCTCAGCATTTTCTGGTAGCAATGCACATTCCCGGGAAGTCCAACGTGATTGCAGACAAGTTGAGCAGGGCAATTCTCATGCCCCACGAGTGGTCTCTGAAGAAATCAGTACTGGAAGAAGTATTCCAAAGATGGGGCCAGCCTTGCTGCGATCTTTTTGCTACTCCCCAAAACAGCAAGTGTCACGACTTCTTCACTCTCTTCCCGTTACCAGGCCATCCCACCAGAGACGCTCTAGTCCACGATTGGCCCCGGGGACTTCTGTATGCTTTCCCCCCTTTTCCACTGATAACTCAACTAATTCAGAAAGACATCACCTTGAGAGTGACAATGATCCTCATTGCCCCTTACTGGCCTCGACAGATATGGTTTCCGTTTCTTCATCGTTACCTTTTGGAGCAGCCTTGGCATCTGGACCCAGTGCCAGATCTGTTGACCCACCAATCGGGCCAGCTGCACCAATCTCTTCATTCTCTCAACCTCACAGCATGGTTTCTCCGATTCCGACCTTAGCCAGGCTTCCCTTAATATCTCGCTCGGTCCGAGATATCTTGATAGCCTCTCATAAATCTTCTACCCGGAAGATTTATAATAGCAAATGGAAACGCTTCTCCTTTTGGGCAACATCAAAAAATATAGATCCCTTCACTGCACCTATCCAATCTATTCTAGACTTTCTAGCAGAACTCTTTCATTTCGGCTCTTCTTCATCTACCATTAGAGTTCAACTGGCTGCTATATCTAATTATCATGTAGGTGTCTCGGAGTCTAGCTCATGGCTCACAAGCTCTGCAAAGCCTTTTTAAGGGGCGTTTTTCTTCTCAAACCTCCAATCAAAGATCCCCCGCCTCAATGGGACTTGAACTTGGTTCTGGCATCCTTAATCCTTCCCCCTTTCGAACTAGCGGCTTCATGTTCTCTGAAGTTGCTTTCATGGAAGACACTTTTTCTGGCAGCCATAACTTCAGCGAGAAGGGTATCTGAACTCCATGCTCTGTGCAGTCGTCCTCCTTACTTAGTGTTTCACAAAGATAGGGTATCCCTCCGTACTAATCCATCATTTTTACCTAAGGTTTCCTCTCAAACAAACCTAAACCAAATGATTGAGCTCCCCGTCTTTTTCCCTAACTATTCCAACAGGTCGGAACAAAAGCTACATTTTCTGGATGTTCACCACCAACTTAGATATTATTTAGACAGGACTAAACAATTCATGAAATCTGATCAGCTTTTTCTATCGTATGCGTAAGGGAAATTGGGCCTTCCAGTTACTAAAGTATCCCTTTCAAGATGGCTCACCTCTACAATTACCTTCATCTATGAGATCAGACATCAAAAACTACCTTCAAGACCTAGAGCTCATTCAACTAGGGCATTAGCTACATCTGTAGCTTTTCAGGATAGGCTGCCAATAGATTCCATTTGTGCAGCAGCCACCTGGGCTTCTCCTCATACCTTCATTTCACATTACAAATTGGACATGGTCTCCAGAAACCATGCCAACTTTGGTTCCACTGTTCTCAAGAGTCTGTTCCGATAGGCCACCCGGGATAAGGTGCTAGGGGACGTGGTCCCATCCAGCAAGAATGAAGGCGAGATAGACAACTTAACATTAAGAAGTTATGTACCTATCATAACGTTCCATGTTAGTTGTCTTCTTCTCGCCTTCTTTCTTGCGTCCCACCCTCCTTCCCCCAAGCCTGGACAGACCGATAGGAATTCATTTTGTGATCTTCCAATGGAAGTTGTCATTCCCACACATTCTACCACCTCTATTTCCCCTTTTGTTAGGTCTGGGATACCTTACACTCAGGTTTATATAGAGGTGGGTTACTCTTCTCCATACTAAGAAGACTAGAATTGCTTGGTCTAGCTATCAAACGAGATCTGGGTAGTTACCGCCTAGCATTGTGGGATATAGGGGAGCCTCGAGCCGGTGGAATTAGCTCTCGAGCTTTAGTATTGGCTGAGTTGGCGCCAAGGATCGGCTCTGAACCCATCCAGCAAGAAAGAAGGCGAGAAGAAGACAACTAACATGGAACGTTATGGTAGGTACATAACTTCTTATTTCTCCATGTTTCCATTAATGGGTGGGGTCTCTCACATATTCAGTGTTACGAATTTTTCTGATTATATCCATGGTAAATAATATTGAATTTTATTAGTTCTTCAAAAGAACACTTCACTTTTAAGTAATGCAATTGACCATCTTGTAAGCTTCCTAGTTGAATGTGTTAGTAAACTGTTAGTACATGTGTGATGGCCTCTCTATCCCGGGTTAGTAATCAAGGAGCTTCAGTCCTCACCACTGACACTGGTGAGAGACGGTCACTACAAATAGGAATGGATTTACACAGCATTTTAAGATGCAGCTCTCTGCATCAAGCACAGTTTCCCCCAAGAGCACAGAGGAAACATGCTCCAGACCTTGGACTGGACTCTCCGTCTCTCCAGATCCCAAACAAGACTCACTTTGGAGCACTGTGTCCCAGTTCCAAGTAGCTGACACACCCACAGTGGGTATTTGATTTTCACACACACACTCCTAGGAAAGGCTGGTACATATTTGCTAACTGTACTCCTTCTGCCCAGACAATGAGGTAACCATGCTGCCACTCATCAACCACTATCAGGCTCTTACAAGGGTATCCAATTATACTGAGTAAAACAAAATTAATATAAATGGTAGAGTGTAACCAAAGCAGCAAGGCTTTTTGAAGTGGCCAAGGCATCACTAAAATAAGCACAAGTACTCTCAAGATTTTAAAGTATTCTCTAAAAGACCAGCCACAATGAAAGGCATAAAATATTTAATAATACATAATAAAATAGAAAATATGAGAATGTTAAATATTTAAGTGCAATCAACACCAGAGTTTCAATCACAGGAGAAATAAAAATAACACAGTGGGACAGAGTCAAACAGATCCAGAAAAACAATACTTAAATATTCTCACTATATTTCCTGACTGTCTAAAGAATAATTGTTCTCTAGCTAACTAAATTAATACAGCAAGGCAAGATTAGATGCTGAGATGCTTACTTCCACAAGGCAAGGTGATGAGCTTCCAATTGCATTGAACTTAACTAACTCAGCTGACATATAGATCTGTATTTCAGGTTCCAAAGGAAACAAAATAAAGCAAGCTGCTGTGTGAGAGTTCCATTCTCTCAGTGCTGGTTACAGAATGAGGTCACATTTGATAACCTGACTCTGATACAATACACACTCAGAACTTTGCTAAGATCTGTTGCTGTTTCTGAAAGTTATAGAAGAATTTCACAAACGTCTACTCTTCCCTTCCAGAATTCTTTGTTTAAACATAAATATTTAATCAATTATAATAACACTGTTGATACATTTTTAACACAAGCATCTGTACAAGTCCGTGCAATAGTCAAATGACACAATTCCCTAAAAGACTCCAGCTAACTATGCTGGCATATTTTACACATGCACTGCCCTATTCTCCCTGGCAGAAATGGCAATACCTCACATTGTTATGTCTCTCTCCCACTTTGAAGACTTAAGTTAGTTTTTTCAAGTGACCCTGGAAAAACATTGCTTGAGACACATGGGTCTATCTGAGAACACATTAACCAATATCCTGTCTTGAAGTCCATCTGCATTGAAATTGCTGACCCCACTATGGAGCTGTACTGTCATGTCATATGCCTGCAACCCTAGGCTCCACCTTAATAACTTGGCATTTTGTTGGCTGACTCTATGTAGCCATTTTAAGGGATTGTGGTCTGTAACCACAGTGAATTTCCTTCCATATAGTTAAGGCTGAAGTTTCTGCAGTGCCCATACTATGGCTAGACGTTCCTTTTCTTCAGCTGCATAACATTCCTCCCTGGGTTGGAGTCTATGACTGAGATATACAGCTGGGTGCTCTTCTTCCTCTGAGGAAACTTGGCTGAGTACAGTCTCCACCCCATGGTTTGAAGCATCCACTTGCACAACAAATTATTTTTGTAATCTGGATTGGCTAACACAGGGGGTTATCCCATAGCCCCATTTAGATTTTGGAATGCCTGCTCACAGACTGGGGTCCACACTGCCTTATCTGTCCTGTTTTTCCTTATCAGGTTTGTGAGGGGAGCAACTATTGTACTATAATTGGGAACAAACTTTCTGTAGTACCCCACTGTCCTCAAGAATGCCTTCACCTGTTTTTGATAACAGGGGCAGGCCATGCCTGAATAGCTTCCACTTTGGCAGGTTCTGGCCTAATCTTACAACTCCCCACTCTATGTCCCAGGTAGAAGACCTCTGCCATACATACTTGACACTTACTGGGCTTAATGGTCAACCCTGACCTTTGCAGTCAGCCCATGACCTCCCTGACATGTTGAAGCTTCATCATGTTAACATAGTACAATTTGTGCCCCTGCCCCCTGCCTAACAGGTTTACCATGTAATTGACATTACTAACCTTCCTTACCACTTTGAAGGGTCCCTCCCAAGCTGCCTGCAGCTTATTGTGTCTGACAGGAATGAGAATCATAACCTGCTGTCCCACAAAATACTATCTGGCTCAGGCATTCCTGTCATTCCAAACCTTTTTCTGCTTTTGTGCTCTTTCCAGATTCTCCTGGGCCAAGCCCATGAGCTCCCTAATCCTTGTCCTGAGGATTAGGGCATATGCCACAGCAGACTCCTGATGGGATTCACACTCACCCTCCCACTCAACAGAAATTAAATCTAAAGGCCCCCTCACAATATGCCCATGCAGCAATTCAAAGGGTGAAAAACCTGTAGATTCCTGGGGTACCTCTCTGTATGAAAACAGTAGATGGGGCAAATATTTGTCCAACTGTCTCCTAAACTGGTCTCCAAATGCCTCTAGCATGGTCTTTAGTGTAGAGTTCAACCTCTCCATAACCATTAGTTTGGGGGTGGTAGGGAGTGCTCATTAGGTGCTTCACCCCACAATACTTACACAGACAAGCTAGCAGGTCTGACATGAAATTGGTACCTCTGTCATTCAGTATTTCTCTCGGGAAACCTATCCCGATGAAAATCTTTAACAAACCATTTGCCACCTTCTCTACTTCAGTGGATGGCACAGCCACCACCTCAGGGTATCTAGTAGCATAATCTACTACCACCAAGTTTTACGTCTTCCCTGTGGAACTTGGGGTACTCGGAGACCCACACAATAAACATAGCTACCCTCTGAAATGGCTCCTCAATCAAAGGCAAAGGCATCAAAGGAGCTTTGACCTTGTATCCTGCCTTGCATACTTTTTGGCACTGTTCACAGGTCCTCCAGTAACCTGTTACATCCCTCCCTCAGGGGTCCATTCTCTATACAGTAACCCTTTGTTCCAGTATACAGATCCCCCTTTTCCTTCAGCATCAGTTTTCTCCTTAGCTACCACCTTCAAGTTTCGTAAGGTAGGGTCCAAAAGCTGAGCCTGTCTCAACTCTACTTTTGTGACCCCTCCCTGCTCCCCTTCCATAGGAAGCCTAGTATCTTCTGACAGTGGTGTCTCACTGTCAGCTTGGGTACTACACTCACCTCTGTCCTTCCAGTCACCCTGTCCATGGGAACATCAGTAATTACCAGTAGCTGTGGCTCACTTTCAGGCTCACTGCTAAAAGGTACATTTCCATGAAATAGCCATATCACCAGCCCCAGCTTCAGGTGTGGGGTCTGTTTGGGTCTCCCCAGGCTACCAGAACTACATGCCTGTCTCCAAGCCTGAGTGTGTGTAACTGCATGCCCACAAGGTACTGCATTATCAAAATCATTCCCTATCAAGACATCTGCAGGAATATCCTCAAACACAGCTGCCTGTTTGTGTCCTTCTCCACCCTCCCAGTTAAGGTGAACCATGGCCAAAGGTATTTAGAATGAGATCCCTCCTAAACCTCTGAAGTGGATTGCCTAAGCAAGTACTGCTCCTCTTTAACCACTGCAGGCTTCACAATGATTATGTCACAGGCTCTCTCTTAGCAGTGGCCTGTCTTCCATCCACTGATAGGATACAAACTCTGGTAATAGTTTGGTACCCCTGTTGTCTCCAGACAACTTACTATGGCACACTGTTATTCCCAATTGCTGGCTCCCTCACCTTTTGTTCCTCACCTTGCTTCAGTGGACATTTGTATGCTGCATGGCCCCTCTGGTTACATTTAAAACATCTAACCCCTGATCCTGGACGTGTACCTGAACTAGTGGCTTCCCCTGTTACTGGTAGACTCTGTTGGGGTGATTTAGGGTGCCCACCATGGGTTCCCTTATATCCATGTGCAGCACTGGCTATCCCTTTCTTGTGCAGTAATACCCTGTTTACTAAGTAGAGATTCCCTTTTCTCCCCAGATGATCTGCAGAGTTACACTCCTGGTCTGCCAACCAGATTCTCAGCAATATTATTACATACACTTTCATGTGCTTTGAGCTTATGCACACACATTTTTTTCTGTAAGCTTCAGGTGTTAACTTATAACAGTTCAATAAACATTGTTTTACTCTGTCATAGTTTAAACAATTTGTATCAGACAATTTAGAAACAGCAGTTACAGCTTTACCATGGAGTTGGGGTCAGGAACCATCCCCAGAGCTCTTGGTCTTCATTATACTGTTTACATACACATTCATATATATGAATAAAACTAAAATGCTGCACTCTCTCTTCAGTCTCCAAATGTTTGGCCTCCAGTTCATATTGACCTTGCTTCTGCTTTTCTTTGGCCTTATGTTGATGCTGCTTCTCCTTTTCTTCAGCCGCCAAATGTTTGACCTCCAGTTCAAATTTCTTTAACTCCAGATGGATTTTTAAGTCCTCTGAGGAAATGGTGAACTGTCCTGTTTCTGAAGACTGCACATCCCCATTAGCAAACTGGTTGTCCTCCTGGCCACTGGTTTGCACTGCGGCTGCAAATTAAGGCTGAAATCATTTCCTCTTTAGTCCAGTTAGCATGCAACAGTCCTATTGCTTTGCACACTTTGGCCAACTGGTTCTTTGTCAGCTTACCATAATCCTCTGCTGACATCCTTGTCTGTTTTCTCTGACTAAACTAAACAAAGAAAAATGAATAAAACTGTTGTGATATTGAAACTCTGAATGTTTACCTTGTAGCTGTTCAGAGTACACACACCTTCAGTGACAACTGACCACAAGCTACTGAAATTCAATTAAAATCCCACCTCTCTGTCAGCAATATGCGAAGGCCTCTCCATCTCAGGTCAGTTATCAAGGAGCCTCAATCCTCACCACTGACACCTATGAGAGACGATCACTAAAAACAGGAATGTATTTACACAGCATTTTGAAATGGCGCTCTCTGCATCAAGCACAATTTCCCCCAAGAGCACACAGGGAACATGCTCCAGACCTTGGACTGGACTCTCTGTCTCTCCAGATCCCAAACAAGACTCACTTTGGAGCACTGTGTCCCAGTTCCAAGTAACTGAAACACTCACACATGGGTATTTGATTTTCTCACACACTCCTGGGAAAGGTTGGTACAAATTTACTAGCTATACCCCTTCTGACCAGGCTAAGCTAACTACATTGCCACCAGATAACCACTCAGGCTCTTACAAAGGTTTCCAATTATACTGAGTAAAACAATACTAATATAAATGGTAGAGTGTAACCAAAGCAGTAAGGCTTTTCGGAGTGGCCTAGGCATCACTAAAATAAGCACAAGTACCCTCAAGATGTTAAAAGTATTCTGTAAAAGACCAGCCACAATGAAAGGTATAAAAATATTTAATAATAAATAAAACAGAAAACATGAAAATACTAAATATCTAAGTACAATAAACACCAGAGTTCAATCACAGGAAAAATAAAAATAACACAGCTGGACAGATTCAAACAGATACTGAAAAACAATACTTAACTAATCTCACTGTATTTCCTGACTGTCTAAAGAATAACTGTTCTCTAGCTAACTTAATACAACAAGGCAAGATTAGATACTGAGATGCTTACTTCCACAAGGCAAGATGATCAGCTTCCAACGTATACTGAACTGAACTAACTCAACTGACATTTAGATCTTTATATCAGGTTCCAAAGGAAACAAAACAAGCTGCTGTGTGAGTTCCAGCCTCTCAGTGCTGGTTATACAGATCGCTTGACTCTGGTACAATGCACACTCAGAGCTTTGCTAAGATCTGTTGCAGTATCTGAAAGCTATAGAAAAAAAATCACAAATTTCTATTCCTTCCTTCCAGAATTCTTTGTTTCAACATAAACATGTAATCAGTTATAATAACGTTGATACATTTTTAACACATGCATCTGTACAAGACAGTGTGATAGACAAATGACACAAAATTCCATCTAGCTATGCTGGCATATGAGACACATGCACTGCTATAGTCTCCCTGGCACATATGGCAATACCACACATGGTCACAAGGTGTGTCTACATTTTGCCCGTTTATTGGGGGTGGAAGGTTGAGCGTGACAGCTGTCTAAATGTATTATCATTAGGCGTTGTAGGGCTGCTGAATGTGCTGGCCTTTGATGTGTATGGTTGATTTTTTTTTTTTATGTTAACCAAAGATGTAGCATTCAGTAAGAATATGTGCTCCCTGCACTTTAGGAAAACACCAACATCAGGAGATTGTGTTGAGAATAATCCAGAGGCTATGACTGTACCTCAATTTTTTTTCTGCGTATTAATGTCACGTCACGGCCGTGGGCGTGAATTAAGAGGGAGGTCGTCCCTAAATAGAGGCCGTGGGTTGTAAATACTAGTGTCTACTTTCCCGTTGGATAGTTAAGTTGCGCTACAGATTTTACAGTTGTAGATATTAGTAGAGAGCCAAAGCCTGGGGACTGACTAGTTTTGGAGTATTTTTGTTGGCTTTTTGCGTGCAAACTAATGGGAGTATACTTTTGTCAGCTTTGTAGACGAACGTTCTTTTCGGGAAAGGGGCATGTCTACGAAAAGAAGCACAAAGAAAAGCTGAAAACTGTGTTGACTAAGTTCCGACGGAAGGTGAGAGAGTATAACTTAATTTAATGGGTAGTAGAGGCCACAGTCTACTTATTTTTTTGTCAAGTAGATTGTTTTTCCTGATGGCGCATTGACGTAGACTTTTACTGGTTAGTACGGGGAATGTACATCACTGACGGTGAGAGGGGAAGTGGGTGCAGTTATCCCAGAGTTGCTTGACTTCTTTTGTGAAAAGGATGGTGGTTTTTAGTCAACAAATAATCACTTTGTTCACAGACGTGTTATATTACAAAATTCCTAGCATGTCAGGGCTTAATGTCAGTACTACCATTGCTTAAAAAATAAATGTGTGAGTGCTACAGTTGCAGTTTCTCGGTTTGTACACGCAGCTGTGGGCGGGGATTCGCTGTCTGGTGGGCGGGGATTCGCTGTCTGGTAAGGCAGATCTACTTTGGTGGGGTTTCCTAGCGCGTATTGGGTATGTTACTAGGGTAAACTAAAACAATAAGCAATTGGTTTTTACTCCTAGGGTAAGGAATAGCCCTTGTCTTACGAAAGACTGTTAGGATAGTTGCAGCTTGCCCGCCTTTTAACCTTTTGTAGCAATATATCTCAACGTCTTGGAGCAAAAAAAAAATCGGGACAAACGTAAATAATGGGTTGGACAAAGGGTCAAAAATAGGGACACTTTTTAATTGTTGCTTTTACAAACTTAGTACTGACAGAATAATAGGTTTTGCATGAAGACAAATTTTCTGAAGGGTAGAAAGCCCGAAACTCGAATGTAGGTTCATAGATTAGTACTAGGCTAACAGCCTTTGTGGGCCATTTTAAGCCTAGCCAATTACCTCATGTGAGAATCAAACCTTCTACCTTGTGCCTATAAGGTTAACACCTTAACCACTATGCCGGCCTCCCACCTTTCTATTCCTTAATGGTAGTTCCATTAACAGCCTTGCCATTTATAATCAGTCACTTTCCATTTGACACAGGTGAATGGTCTTTTCTGTTCTTAATTCATTTAGAACTCAGAATTAAATAATAAAATGGATTATCACAACTACTGCTCTTTTGATTGCTGTGATCATTCCCAGTTACAGGTAAGCCCAATAATTGACTGAGTGCACTGACCTTTCTGATAATGATAGAACACCAGCTGCTTTCAAACAAGGATCCATGGGCTACTACAGACTGCCACATTTACTTAGTGGTGCAGCGGCAGCATTGTCACCTCACAGCAAGAGGTTGTCACCTCACAGCAAGAGGTTCTCTGTCCTCACTGCATTCATGTGGGTTTTCTCCAGGTGCTCCGGTTTCCTCCTACTTTAAGAAGATGTGTCTGGAGCATTTCTTCCCGGGCCTCTGCTATAAATCTGCTTCGTTCTGAGTCAAACTTTCCTGATTAACAAATGTTAAGTAAAAAATAAGTATGCATATACAAATAAAATAAACAGAAAATGGTTAATGGCACTTCTTTTCAAAACAGCTGCAGCTCTAGTAATGAGCCGCTGAAGGTATGGGCATTGACGACCACCTGAATCAATCCTATTATAATCTGCCATTGGCAGACCTTTCTCTACCATTACATACAGTCCACAGCCCTAGCTGCCTACAGTGCTTACCCATTACTATAGGTTTCCTCCATTACTAACTAAAGGGTATATCCACTAATATCTGAATGGTAAAATCAACAGCTTCATTGTATTTACACACTACTCCAGTTTTCTCTACAACTACTTAAAGTACTTATCCACCTTAAACTACACTGTCCGGGTACCACTACTTGCCAGTGTGTGCAATGTCCACTCATCACCATTTAAGTGTTTACACACATTTGTAGTGCTCAGTTACCATCTACCACTTACTACTGTAACTGCTCACTACTGTATACATGGCTTATTCACCGTTATATGAATGGTTTGGCCATCGTTACCAGAAGGCTTCACCCACCAAAACCTAAAGTGCTCTTTCAGTCACTGCTTACAGTACTTGTCCATCAATATCTACAATGCCCAACTACCATTACATACAATGTTGCTACAGCACTGCCTCTGTTTAGCACTACCCACAATGCTAATCAACCATTATTCCAAAGCTGACATACTATTACCTACAGTCCTAAGCAGTCATTATCTGTAATGCTGACACACAACACCTTGTTCCTCCACCACTACCTATAGTGGTAATGCACATTTTTTTTTATACAGGGTGTACCCTGTACCTACACAGTGAAAAAAAGCCACTAGTCAGGCATTGCGATACTCACCCTGTACTATTGTTCTTCCACTACTGAGGTACTTGCCCTCCATTACCTACAGTGCTTGGGTGCCACTACTTAAACCATTCAGCCATACCTATTTAGTGCTATCCCACTACTATCTACAGTGACCAGTCACCATTATTATCACAATTTACACCAGTCACCCAGCTTTACATCTGCTTTGTTTGCACACCATTATTTAAAAAGTGCCCATGAACCATTAGCGTTTACAATGCTTAGACAACACTACCTACTGGACTCGTCCACCACTAACAATGTTAATTTATAGGTTCATATGTGTGTACTAGGCTAATGGCCCTAGGGCCTTTACAAGCCTAGCCACAGGATTACCCTGGCATAGTGCCACCCAACCTTAGTTTCCAGTGCCTCTGTCGAGTAGAGCCACTGGAGTTATCCCCGGGGTGAATTTTCTGTTTCCCATCCACTCATCAAGATTTCTGTTGAAGAAGGTCGGCGAGGTGCTTTGCTTGACATGTATGGTAGTCTGTTCCATAGCATGAGCAGTCTCTGGGTTATGAACTTGTCCATCCAGCATGTTCTGTTAATTGTGGTAATAAGGTTGAGGTCTCTGGAGAATGTGGTGTGGAGGGATTGGGATTTCTTTAGATGTAGCATTTCTAACAGAGCTGGGTCAGACATTGCTTTGTAAGTCAAGCAGAGATCGCCTCTTAAGTAGACGATATGATACAGAGAATAGTTGGAGTGTTTTGAGTCTGTCCATATAGGGCAAGTGTTTAAGGCATGTGATCCTCTTTGTGAGGTACTTTTGTGGCCTCTCCAGTTGTTGTAGGTGTCTAGTGAGGTACATGCCAAATGAGCCATTGTACTCTATGATTGGCCTAATGAGGGAAGAGTAGAGGAAGACCATGACCTATTTTTTTCCTGGATGCAAAACCCTTAGTAATGAGATGTGCCACATAGGACTTTCTGACCACAGTGGCAGTGTGGTGATCAAAAGAGAGGTTGCTGTAAACCTGTGTTCCCAGATCTCTTTTAATGCCTTCTGTGTTCAGTGGACTACCAGAGGACTACCATCAATCTGGTAATTCATGGAAACTGGGTTTTTCTCAAAGGGGATGATGACACGTTTTTTGGCATTGAGCTTAATGCCATGGTTCTGGCACCAGTCGTTGGTCTCAGTGAGGCTATTCTGTAGGATGTCGACATCACTTGGGGAGTTAATAATAGCTCCCAACTTGCAATCGTCTGTGAACTTTGTCAACCAGAGTCCCTTCGTGTTGGCCTGGAATTCAGAGAAGTAGATACCAAACAGGAGAGGACCCAATGGATATCTGTACTGCTCACCCACAATACCAGAAGAACACACCATTACCCATACTGCTCATCTACCTTCACCTGCAATGCTCATCCTTTACTATCTATAGTGTCTAACCACTATTTGTAACAGTCACTCAGTAGTACAGTATTCCCCTTCAAGTGTTTGTCCAGCATGATATGTCTCTCACCCACAGCTACCTACATTTTTTTCTTCGTGCTTGCAGCCTCTGCTTCATTTTCTGTCATTATGAAGAAAAGGGAGGGTGCTAGACAGGGCTGCAGCCTTGTATTTCTACCTGGAAGCTTGTGAGATACTACAACCAAAAAGTAGCTTGTTACATATTGTTTTCAATTAAAAAAATGTGCGTAAAATGCTACCAAAAATATGCCAACTGCTTATACCATTTTCAGAAGCTCTTTAATTGTGTTTTCCTTTCGATAATGGAGATTGAAGTACTTTATTCACATCTGTCATTATTTTCTGACTTCAGTCTTTAATGATTTGCCAGAAAACTACAGCTCTATGAAAAATGGACCAAAAATATAAGGCAAAAGTCTGGACATTCTGTGAAAATCTGTACAGTTGTGAGGTATGCAAAATGTGAAACACTATTATAATGTGGAACAAATGGTGAAAGACCACACATACTGACAGTTTACTGACCAGTTCAGCTAGAACGTGCATATGATATGTTTAATTAATGAATGGGTAACAGACTTTTTCAGTGTAGAACATTGGGAAACATGGGACTCAGAATAAGAAGTGTTTCTTATAACAAAGTACACTTGATAGGTATGGACGGCAACAGCAGCATCATGCAAATCTAAATTAAAAATTGAGGAACAACTCCACACTTTCCAATTTAAAAGTTTTATTCTGGTTGGGCCTAGGTTTTCATAATTAAAAAGCTTTCATCCTCAGTGGCAGAAGTGCTGGAAGGTGGAGTTGGGATGTAAAACAAAATTGTCAGATGTTTATTCTTTGCTAATTCTACTCCCACAGGAGAGGTTGAGAACAGAATCTGAAATATAAGCTGCTGTTGACAAATCTAGAATGCATGTACTCTTAAACAGAAATGACAGAAATATTTATTTTCCATCCAAAATAGTATAAGAACACACCATTGATGTGCTTGAGATAGGTATTGTTTGTCAATAGAAATAAAACATACATTTTTTATGTGAAGTAAATGGCAAAAGCAGAGCATTCCTGTGCAACATGAGATATTGGTGGTACCTATAAGTAAAGGACCATTTTCTGTATTACCACACAATGTATATCTTCAGAATAGTATCTGATGACCTTCTGCTACAAAATGATCTTGGATGGTAGTGCCAGTTGTAAAGGCACTTGTAGTATCATGTACTTCTTACCAGTTTGAGGTCCATGAGGCTAAAGTGTGTGCATATGTGGTATGCATTAGAGCAATAGAGCAGCCTATCTGTCGCAAGAGGAGTGGTTTCCAGCTCTGAAATTAACCTTATAGGTACCATCAGCCCAAAATGGCCAATAAGTAAAGGACCATTTTCTGTGTTACCACACAATGTATATCTTCAGAATAGCATCTAATAACCTTCTTCTACAAAATGCACTTAGATGGTAGTGCCAGTTGTAAAGGCACTTGTATCCTGTACTTCTTACCACTTTGAGGTCCATGAGGCTAAAGTGTGCGCATATTTGGGATGCAATAGAGCAGCCTGTCGCAAGAGGAGTGGTTTCCAGCTCTGAAATTAACCTTATTGGCTGTTTTGGGTTGATTTCTATCCCTTTCAACTTTGAGTTAAAAACCCGTGTTTGAGCGGGTTTGCACGAGTTTGCGCATCGCTCAGCGGCACTTAGCTAGGGTTAAGCTATTCCCAGCGCCATAAAGTCTGCTCTTCAGTTTTTCCCTTAAAACTAGCCAGATTCTTAATTTTAGCACTTGAATGTGCTTCTTCATGCTCAGCACTGGTTCAGAACTGTTGTAAGCACTAAATAAGCTACAAATTACTACAGCACTCAGCCTTCCTCATTACCTAGTGGATAACAATTTTTTGTACTCATCTTCCTTAGTTGCTTAGAGGAAAAACAAGCTCTAGCACTTCCTTCACTTGTCTAGAGGAAAATAGTGATTATCCAGGCATGTCCAAGGGACAGCTCCCGGTGTTCTCTCCTGTCTACCTGATTAATCTGGGCATCTTGGGGCAGTATAGCAATTGCCTCATGTACACTGACCTTCTCCTCCTACCACCAACACTACAACCTGTGAGAGGTGCATTTATCTAGCCAAACTGGATGCAAAGCTCTCTCAAACCAAGACCGAACTTGTCAGTCAAGAGGAGATGGTAAATACTTGCACCATACTGCACTCATCACATAGTCCCACTAAACCTACACCACCAAAACCCACACATAGATACACAAAAACATTCACAGAGGCCCTCAGTAATGATCTGCGCAAGCAACAGAGACCTCCAAAGCAGAAACACAAGCAACCTCCATCCCTCAACACTACCCCTCAACACTACCCAAAAGACACATAACCCACAGACTCAGTGTGCCACTCAACTACAGCCCATAAGGCAAAACAGTGTACTCAACACATTAGTCATAGGTGACTCTATAGTCAGGCACACTGATGTTCCACTCACCAGACTAGACAAGGAGAAGGTTACTGTTGGCTACCAGTCAGGTGCCAGGATCCACCACATAACACACACACTCAGGTCACTCCACAACAAGTACAAATATGACTCATTCGTTGTCCATGTTGGTGTGAATGACCTGAGACGTACCTCCCTGGACTACATAAAAAGAGACCTGGAAGAGCTGTCCGATCTTGTAATCCAGGCAGGTATGACCCTAACCCCGAGTAGCATCCTACCTTTGCCCAGAATTATACCGCAGTACAAGGACAAAATGATTGACTTCAACAATTGGCTAAGCTTCTGGTGTCATTCTAAGGGGATCCAGTATCTGTCTGCCTGGGACAACATGGTCGACAGGCCACAATGCTTTGCCAGAGATGTCCTGCACATATCGCCCCTGGGATTCCCGATATAGGCTAAGGCTCTTGCCACCCCTATAGTGCCTATTTTAGGCAAGGTTCAAATGACAAACCCACCACCATAACAGGTGCAGGCAAGCAAAAACTGAAGGTAATGCTACTCAATGCTAGAAGTCTAAACCTCAAAATGCACTCACTCGAGGCACTCTTTAAAATGGAGAAGATCGATATCTGTGCAGTGACTGAAACCTGGTTCAAGGCTCCAGAGAGCACCCCTGCATTACCAGGCTATAATTCATACCATACCTTTCAGCCATGTAACCTGGACTGGAACACCAAAGGCGGAGGTGCGTCCATATTCATTAAGGATATCCACACCTCCAGGCTTGTTGCCCAACGTAATGCATCCAAAGTTATCCAAGTGCAACTAACTCTGGGTAAAACTGCAATCCAAATTGTAGCTTGCTACAGATCCCCCACCATGCCCCAGGATTCCCACTCCTCTTTTTTTTTGATATATTGGAAAATATTCGGGTTCAACCAAACACCCTAATAATGGGCAATTTCAACTACCCCACCATTAACTGGGAAAACTACTTGTGTACCAACTCCTTCAAACACTTGGGACTTGATCTATCCCCCCCCCCCACCAAAAAAAAAATCAAATCATGTATGTATTGAAAATAAAGTAAAACATGTTCCGCAAATTTATTTATATATATATATATATATATATATATATATATAGTTATAGTTTTATATATATATATAATTAAAATTTAGCCATAAACAAATTTGCGTACATGGGGGCAAATGGTGCCCCCGTAGCTGTACCTCGCATGATATATGACATTATTAAAGCTGAAATAATTTTCTAATAAACAAAAATGCACTAAGTGCATAATGTAATGAGACATAGGACTATCTTCCAAAAAATATTCTAATGTCTTTATGCCATCTTCATGTTTGATCTTAGTATACAAACATCTATAGATATCCAAAACATATCTGAAGTCCATTTTATATTTGAAATTTTCTCTAAAAAATCAAATGAGTCCCGAATATAGGAGCCCAGTTTCTCCACATAGGGTAATAAAAAAAATATGTATAAGAAGACCCACATTATGTAAAAAATAATTAATTGCAGAAAGTATTGGTCTTCCTGGAGGTTTCACATTATTTTTATGTAATTTTGGAAGACAATAGAAAGTAGCTAAGCTACATTCGTCTATATTAAATTTGGTATCAATATCTTTCTTGGTGAAATAACCTAAAAGACATCCCTTTTCTAATAACATTACAAAGTTAAATTTGGTATCAATATCTTTCTTGGTGAAATAACCCAAAAGACATCCCTTTTCTAATAACATTACAAAGTTTTCCATAACTTTAGTATACATGATCATGTCAATACAACGTATGAAGTATGTATCATTCAAGTGCTGCATGCACGTCCAAATATTGACTATAATGAAGTATAACAATTTTATTGCCCTTATCCGAAGGCTTAATAAGATCCTGTTTAGCCATCAGATATTTAAGAGCAAACCATTCATTTTTAGTCATATTAAACTGTTGATTTGGTATACTTTTATACTGTTCTATAAGTTCTTGTATAGAGAAACAAAGCATTTCTGAAAAACAACGAACAACAATATCGTAGACCTAGTCATTACCAACATGAGTGACCGGTGTTCCACACCTGAAGTCAACTCTTCATTGGTCAGATCCGACCATAAGCTAATCACCTTAGATATCCACTTCCTACCCCCACCCCCCATTAAGGAAACCACTGTAAAAATTTTCTGCAAAACCAACTTCATGCTTCTTAAGACAGAAGTGGCAAACTTCACGACACCCATGCAGATGGACAATACAGTTATGACTGCCGAATCATACACAAATGCACTCTATAAGCATTTACATGAGTGCATGGATCGTGCTATCCCTAACAGAACCAAGACGCTATCCTCCAAAAAAAGGAAGCCAATCTGGTGGTCCCCTGCAAAAAACAAACTGTACAACAGAAGGAAGAAGCTGTTGTAGAAGAGTGTAAAATCTCATGAGTGGAGGAGCTCCCTGGTCAGCCTCAGCAAGAAGCTGAGATCCGTCATGAAATCCTCCAAAGCTAGCTATGAAAACAAGATTGCCACTGATTCTAAGGACCACCACAAAGCATTCTGTAGCTATGTCAAGAATCTCAATGGCAACAAACAGGTCTGCTTTACAGCACAATGGCACGAAAATTACAGAACCAAATGATATCGCCAACATTCTGGCTGACTGGTTCAGTGCTAACTTTACCCCTCTGTCACCCCATAAAGGGCACATATCTATACCGGAAGAATTCAGAGCCCCTGCAATCATAACTGTGCAGGTAAAAACTGCACTCTCCAAAGCCAATAACACAGCTTCCATGGGACCGGACAATATCCCGGCTGCGTTCTACATGAACTTCAGAACGAACTGGGCCCCCCACCTAAGCACCATGTTCAGTCATAACCTCAGGTCAGGCTTTCTACCCACTGAATGGTGCACAGCAACAGTTACACCACTCCACAAAGGGGAGCCACCATAGGCCTTGGGAACTATCGCCCTATTAGCCTGATTTGCAAGGCCATGGAACGTATCATCATGGAACTCCTAAACAAAGACATTGGTTACCTCCAAACTTTGGACCCCACCCAGTTCGGGTTTGTGAAAGGCAGATCATGCCTCCAGAACCGGATAGACTTCTTTGAAGCAGTCACCAAAGCCGTAGACGAGAGTAAGGCAGTTCACACAGCCTATCTTGACCTCGCCAAGGCCTTCGACACCATCCCCCATTCTGGAATTATAGATAAACTCACTAAACTGGGTATAAATCCATATGTCACAAGATGGGTTGCCAACTGGCTCACTGACAGAACCCACACTGTAAAAGTTGCAGACTCCAAATCTGACTTCAAACCAGTGACAAGTGGAGTACCACAACGTTCAGTCCTGGGTTCTCTCCTGTTTGGTAGCTACTTCTCTGAAGTAAGGGCTAACACAGAGGGCCTCTAGCTGATGATGTTTGCAGATAACTGCAAATTAGGTGCTATAGTCGAGTCCCCAAATGATGTGGACATTCTACAGAAGGGCCTCCCTGAGACAAATGCCTGGTGTTGGAGTTATGGCCTCAAGCTCAACGCCAAAAAGTGCATTGTCATCCCCTTTGGTAAAAACTGTGGACCCATGAACTACCACATAGGTGGCAGTCCGCTTAACGCCGAATGTGTGATGAGACCTTGGTACTCAGGTGGACAGTAGTCTCTCCTTTGATAATCATATCGCCACAGTAGTCCAGAAATCCTTCTACATGGCGCATCTTATCACGAAAGGGTTCTTATCCAGGAAAAAAGAGGTCATTGTTCCCCTCTACTTGGCTCTCATTAGACCCATTATTGAGTACAATGCCCCCTTTGGAATGTACCTCACAAGACATCTGCAACAGCTGGAAAGGCCACAGAAGTACCTCACAAAGAGGATTACAGGGCTCAAACAGATGCCCTACGCTGACCATCTGAAGAAACTCCATCTTTACTCTGTAGCATATCGCCTACTCTGAGGTGATCTCTGCCTAACATACAAAGCCATGTCAAACCCAGAGCTGTTGGACATGCTACACCTAAAGAAATCCCAATCCTTCCAAGATACATGCTCTAGGGACCTAAATCTTGTCACCGCAATAAACAGAACATGCTGGAGGGATAGATTCCTGTCCCAGATACTTCCCATACTCTGGAACCAGCTACTTGTTTATGTCAAGAAGAGTTCCTCATTAAAACTGTTCAAGAGAAATCTTGATGAGTGGATGGGAAATAGGAAATTCACCCCGTGGATCACTTCTGTGGCTCTGCTCGACAGGGGCACAGGAAAATAGCTTTCCTGGGTGGTGAAAGCCAGGGAACTTGTTGGCTAGGCTTACATAGGCCTTTGGGCCGATAGCTTAGTACCTACTTATAAACCTTATAAACTTATAAACTTGTGGTTGTGGTACAAGCCCAGTGATATAAAGCTTTTTCTATTTAGGAAAGGGAAACAAGATTTTTTCGTAACTATGTATTATCACTTCAGTAAAGAAGTGTTATGGGCATTTATTGAACTGTGCAAAATTTCACTATAACACCCACAGTGACAATGGAGTGTGATGCAGAGTGTCAGGTTGCCATTAAAGGCTTGTGAACTAACTGGGATCCAGGCTATATTTCTGTCTTCCTTTGAGATTTTAATATGTAACTTTGAAAAGTAACAGCAGCAGAGTGTTTAGTTATGGAACATACCTAAATCTGCAGTTCTAACCTTTTAGCTTCTTAAACCACACACCTCTACATTTCATCCCACAGCTATAGCCGCATCTTACTACAATTCTGATGCAATAGAGGAGACTTACTTTGACTGTATTAACAGGTCATTAAATATTTATTTAGTGTGCTGAGCAGAAATACACCATAGCACCTACAATGAGACTCCAGTGTAACGCAAAATTTCAGAGCGGCATTGAAGGAACTTAAGCCAAGGCTATATCTCTTGTTTGTTTGCCTTTGAGATTATTACAAACCTTTTTGGTAATAGTGTATTTAGCAACAAACTACAATTAGGACTGCTGTTTTAACCACAAAACTTCAGTGCAGCATTCCTCCGACTTTGACTTTAGTTGCTTTTAATGTGCCGTGTTACAAATAAAAATGTACAGTATTTTGATTTTTGGGATACTGCAAACCTAGTACACACAAATTCAGGACAATAGTTTACCCAGACTTTTCTTCAGAGGTCATATAGCCCTCAGATGTAAACAAAACATAATGCTAGACCATGACAAAAAAGTCTGAAAATCTAACTTGATATAAAGAGGCCATGTGTCAGATCCATGAAGACAGCTCACAATAAAAAAAAAAAGACTTTAATAAGGTACTTCAGTACAAAGCATACACATGCTGTTCTGGTGGACTTGTGACCCTTTTGAGAGGGTATACTACCTCTGACTGTGAAGGAATTGCATACATATAATAGCCACATAATGCTGTGACATATCCTCAAAAGATCATATCACTAATCAATCAGAAGTCCTCCTGAAGCTGGTATTTGCTTTCATACACCTGCCCCCCACCCTTTTGTGCAGAGGTCAAAACCTCCCCAGGTAGAAGCCAATCATAGTGACAAACTGTGATAAGTGTTTGAAATGTTGGCTTTGCTAGCTGTGTAAAAGAGACCAAATGTCAGTTTCCCGAAGACATTACTTATTAAAAAAAAGTCAGGCACTTGTAATAAGGTGCACTGGTATAATATGCAAACATACTGTCCCAGAGGATATGCCCCTTCAGAAAGGGTGTATTACCTTTGACTCTGAAGGAGTCACACAGCTCTTCATACTTTTTAACCTGCAGAGATTGGAAAGTGGGCACAAAAGCTCTTGGAAAAATAGGTGCATTAGGCCAAATATTTGGACACCTGATTAGCATACAAGTTGAATATGGTGTAGCACATGACTGTTAATACTTCAAGTATGATAATGGGATACTGCTCAAAAATACCAGTTAAAACATGCAAGTGACAAAAATATAAGCATGCTGTGAACACCACAATGTAAAATCTGTATATTTTATAAAAGATACTGCAAAAATCTGTGTTGCAATCATTAATTGGCTTCTGAATAGGGGAGATGTAAAATGTGGGTCCTTTTAATTGTTGGAGCCAATCAATCCTGTAATCTGGTTTTATGTGTACAAAGCAGCTTTAAAATCATACAAAGGGATAAGTCAAGCATGAAAATCAGTGTATACCTCCAAAAAAATTGCAGTTGAGAGGTCTGTTTCTCTTTGATAGATACTACCTCCAACAAAATGTGTGATCATTTCTAATTGATTGCTTATACAGCCATTTGATTTTATACTTCAGCTGCCCCCACCCCTTTTGCCCAGAAGTCAAACAGCACCCATGCAGATACCAAGCATAGCGGCAGACTGGTGACAACAAAAGCCCTTTGAAAACACAGATTTACCAATTGTATATAAAGTGGCCACATATTTCCGCAAAGACGGATCACAATTAAAAAATCAAGGACTTCTAACTAGATGCTTTGGTACAAAACATTCTGTCCCTATGGAATGTACAACTTCTGAGGGGGTACATTGCCACTGACTGTGAAGGAATTGTATAAATACAATGGCCATATACCACAATGACAGACCCCCCACCCCTATAAACCATAACAGTTATCAAGCTGGAGTGGTCCTGTAACTGCCATTTGCTTTCATAAGTCACCTACCCCCAGCCTTTTGTGCAGAGCACCCATGTAGGAAACCAAGCACAGTGGCAGACTGTGATAAAAAAGCCCTCTGAAATGCTGGATTTGCTAGAGGCCATATTTCAGTTCCACAAAGACTACTCGTAATAAAAATACATGGACTTCTAATAAGGTACTTTGGTACAAAACACATGCATACTGTCCCAGTGTAATGTGCCCCTGCTAAGAAAGTACAGTCACCTCTGACTTTGAAGGCATCACAGAAACATAATGGCCACATTGCGCTTTAACAGATATTCCTTCCAAAAAAGACCAGTAAAAAAGCCAGAAGTGATCCTGTAACTACCATTTGTTTCATACGTCAGATATCCACCAAAATAACCACATTCTCAATTACCTTCACTCTATCTTGACTAAACTGATATCAGTGACTGTATTGCATAACTCCTGTAATTGCCCTTTGCTTTCATGAGCAGCATGCCCCCTCCCCTCACATACATGCAGCCACTTATAGCACTTACCTCTGATGTGTGAGTGCCAAAAATGATGAAGAGGTGCTAATTTACTTTTTTCACTTACAACTGTAGGGCACTTCATCCCTATGTTGGCTTCTGTAAAAATTAAAAAAAGAGTGTATGATTGTTGTGGACAATGTGTCATGGTACCACTGATGACACATCTGCCTGTATTTCTGCCAGAAAAAGTGGGAAGGGGGTGTGAATCGCTACAAATGTACATCTGCCTGTATTTCTGCCAGAAAAAGTGGGAGGGGGGTGTGAATCGCTACAAATGTATTCTCGTAGTGCTTATATGTACTATACTCTCGCTACATCACTTGGTGGTCACTTGGTTTTTGATCATACCAAAAGTGGGTGAAAGATGGCTGCACATTGAGTAACCGCTTGACTCTAGCTGTCTCAGTGTGAAATCTCAACAGAGAAAGCCAGTAGACTGTTGTGTTTATTGGGTAAATTTCCGTAACTGGCTAGTAAGTGTACTTCCTGGATGCCCGGAAAAAGGAAATAGAGTACCTGGGGAAAAAATCAGCTACAAAAAGTGAGTAAGAAACGCTGACTGAGGAAAGTTCTGCAGCTGTTCAGCAAAAAGCAATGCAGCCTGCAGACATGACTTCCAGTAACCTACAGGAAGATATAGGACAACTGCACACAAACCTGGTTAAAATAAACAAAACACTGATGGAGTATATCAACACTAACAACAAAACACTGGAAAAATGGAAGAAGCTTTAAACAGATATTCAGATGAGGTGATAAAGCTGCAAAAAACAGAAGTTGAAATGAAGAAAAGGCTGGCTGAATACAAGACTGCTCAGGAAGAGGTTTTCCAGAATAATAGAATTAGAGGACAGTACATGTAGGGAAAACCTGAGATTTTCAGCTACACTAGAGAAGCTGGAAGGAACAGACTGTATTAATTTTATGAAAGCACAACTAAGCAACTGGATTGGTATTCCACAGCAGATGTTTAGTTGAAGGGGGACATTGTGCGTATGCTCCAAACCTGACTATGAGAAAGCAACCTAGATCTTCATTAGTAAAGATGCAATCCTACCAGCAGGAGTTGATTCTAACAAAACTGTGGCAGAAAGACAAAATGCTAAAAGTGGGAGACAGCAAAGTGTTTGTGGAGAATAATTACTCCTTGCACACCAGGCAGAAGAGGAGTACATTCATTCCAGTATTCAGGGAATGTCAGGATGCAGGTTTCAGATTCAAGCGTTTGTATCCCGCTGTCTTCAAGGTATTCTTCTCTGGAGGAACAAAATCAGTTTTTGATGGCCTACATGCTAAGGAGAAAGGACAAAAGTTTCTCCAAGAAAAACTGAGCTCTGAAACAGAAGAAGATTCTGCTACTTGTTCTTCTGGCAATAAAGGCCACAGAGAGACTGTACCTTTGAAACCTTTTCCACTGTTTCAAAGGAAAATGGCGAGAAGGAAGGGAGCACGAGAAGTGATGAGAAGAACTGAGAATACATTGGAAATGAAGTAGAGAGAGGATTTGGAAGATGGGAGATGAACAGTAATAAGAAGTAACTTAATGTGATGTTACAATGCAGGAATTATAGTTGTGAAATATGACAGAAAAAGAAAATCTGGAAATATTAGACTTTTTCAGAATTTGTTAGACTTGTGGGGGACTCTAAAGTATGTGCCCTACTTCATGTCATTAATGTTCAGAAAAATGTTTCTGGGTGGGAAGAGAACAGAGAAAGTTAACTCTAAAGAAAACTTTATTTTTCTTTAGTACTATTTTTGTGGTGTATGGTTTTCTTTGCATGCTATAAAGTAAAGTTTTCTCAGTTATTTTTTTAAGTGTAATGGGAGTTGTAAATAGGTGCTGCTGTTCTTTTTTCCCCTTTCTTCGTTTTTTCTTTCTTATTCATTTTTAAGAAATGTAGGTACTGCAGTGTTTTTTTTTTAAAAAAAACTGGTTAAAAGAGAACAACAAAAGAAAAATTAATGTGCTTTCTGTCATTCTTGCATGGGGGAATGACTGGATTTAAGGACCTTAGATTGATTTAGTAACATGTTTTAAGAGAAAGCAAGTAAATGAAAAATAATATTGAATGTTATGAGGCTTTTTTCTAGCAAATGAATGTATGTGTAGTAGTGATTTTTGTATCTGGCTCTCATTGTCTTCATGGGGATAATTTGATGAGAAATTGGCTGTCTGGTTCTTGTCTCCATGGAGACAATCTGCTAAAGAGAAATTGGTTACAGTCTGGTGGAGAGTGATTGGCTGGGGAAAAAAAGAAAAGAGAAACTACCTAGGAGATAATGTTTTCTGAAAGTATTCAGTGTTTTTCCCAACTGAGACAGTTATAAAAATAAGACAAAGCCAACTGGCAGTTAGTAGAAGCACAGGCGGCACCATGTGTCTTTCCATGGGCAACCTTTCTTTTAGGTTAACTCAACTCAGAGTGTGGCTGTCAGTTTGGGACATTTGTTCCTGTTAGGAGGGAAACTTCAGTATTGGAAGATGTAAATAGTTTTGTGTTGGTGTTAAATTAATCGGTTTTGGGTGGGGGGGTAGTGGGGTTTTTTTTGTTTGAGGAATTTCAGAAAAATAAAAAAGTTGTATAAGATGTAACATTGGTTCAAATGGATATGACAAGAAGCAACCATGTAAAAGGTCAACCTACCAAACAGTGTATGCATGTAACAGAAAAGCTGGAACTAGACATTTAACAAAAATTATGTTATACATAAAAGGTGGGAATAATAACTTTAATGCAATGATGTTTTCTGTAATGTCTTGAAATGTCAGTGGTCTCACAGGTAAATACAAAGAAAGAATAGTGAACTATATTAAAAAACATAGCTATTTTACAGGAGAGACTTGGAAAAATCTGAACATGTGAATTTGATAAAGAAAGGTTGTCAGGATGGTTATTCAACAAAATGTCTGGGACACAAAGGAAAAGAGGAGTACTTTATTAATTGCAAGAAGAGCTGTAGTAGTGATATAAGAGGATAAAAAATATAATGACAGATTTGTAGTGTTAAGGAGCTACTGGCAAGGGAGGAGGATTACACTAGCATGTATTTATATTCCAAGTAAAATTGCTTATAATGAAGCTTAAGAAAATTCTGCTAGAAACGTTTTCAGCAAGGAATATTATTTATAGGTAGGGACTGGAATTTGATTTGCAGTAGTGAAAGATGTGTGGGTGGAGGTCCCAGAAGGGAAAGTATAACAAAGGAGGCTAGATTTTAGAATAAATTTATGAAAATATTTGGCATGGAAGATATGAATTCAGTAATAGGAGTTTAGAGTGAATTTACATATTATTCCCCCAAGATATAAAAACTGGGCTAGGCTAGACAGAATTTACATTTCACAGAGACATGTGCATTTAATTGCAGGTCTTGATACGCTCCCAATAACTATTTCAGATCATGTACCAATAATAACTAAAATAAAAACACAGTAATTAAATAAAAACAAGACACTGGTGCTTTCCCACCTACCTGCCGAAAAGAGAGTAATTTATGGAAAGGTTAAGTGAGATTATTCAGGAGCTATTTGAGAGTGTAGAGATTACTTCTGTAAATATAGCTAGGGAGTGGGCTATAATTAAGGTGGAGTTTAAAAATATGGTAGAAATAAGAGAAAGGGAGCTATGGTTAAGAATTAACAAGAATTATTTAGAGGGACTGACAAATGTTAAAGTATTGCAGAATAGGGGAAATCTCACAGAACAAGAAGAGTATCAACTGCAGAATGCTAAGCAGAAAATAAGGGATTACCACAAATTTAGAAAGATTGCTGTTAAGCAACTTTTCTTTTTTTGGATAACACTAGAGCACAAAAACTTTTATCACAAAGACTCTTGCAACAGAAAGTAGAAAAGGCTGTTGCCAAGCTTAGGGAGCCTGTAACGAGATCCTGAAGAGGTATTAAAAATATTTTGGAAATTGTTTGAAAGTCTATATAAAGCAGAGAAATATGGAAATCAAGAAAATATACAAATGGAAATTTTTATGGAAGAATTAAATATGCCATGGTTAGAGGTAAGTGAGGCTCAATTATTAACAGGATAGGAGGAAATGAGATAAAAACTCTGATATATAATCAATCTACAGGAAAGTTTCAAGGAATAGATGATATTCCTCTGGAAGTTTGGAAGCTAGTAAGGAAAATTTGATAAAAGATCTGGAAGGTTTTGTTTAACAGTATTTTAAGAGGATGATAAGTACAAACATCCTGGAAGAAAGCAGTGGTAGCCGTAACACCTAAAGAAAGTAAAGATACAGCTTCATACAGGCCCATTTCAATACTAAACCATGATTATAAAGTATTCATGCTAGAATGGCTAAAAGAATGGCAAACTTAATGCCAAAATCAAGAGATATGGATCAGTGTTTTTGTGGAGGGGAGGTAAACATTTGACATCATTAACAGAACATTGATGATCCAGAGGGAAGCAGAATGCAAGAAAATGCCATTGTTGGTGGTGAGTCTTGATGCAGAGTAAGCTAGGACGACGGTGGAAGCATCTTCATTTCCTGAAAAAAATATATAAGGTTGATTAGGAGGCTATATGAAGCATTGGGGGTGAAAATTAAAGTGGGTGGGGTCCTCTTTGATAATTTTTGCTTGAGCAGAGGAACCAGGCTGGGTTGTCCTCTTCCCCCCTTTGTTGTTTGCATTATACTTAGAACCATTGGTAAAGAAAATAAGGGAGTCAGAAATTCAAGGATATAATTGGTATGGTAGTCAAGAAAAGCTGTCTCTGTTTGCAGATGATAATATTTTATACTTGACAAAACCAGAAAGTGACATTACATTGTTGTTGGACATTTTGAGACAGTTTCATATCTTTTCGGGGTACAAAATTAATGAAACTAAACAAAGGCAGTAGCAGTAAATTATGTACCCACATATGAATTGGTTCAGCAATATCCATATTTTGGGGGCATGATATTGTGAAGTATTTAGGAGTATGGATTAAAATGATTCTGATGTGGCAGCTAAGAATGTACAGGAAGAGACTAAACAAAAGGTAATACAAAAACTTAGAAAATTGAGGCTTTGTTATATGGTTATGGCTAGGTCAGGTATTTTTTTTATCAATCAGAGGAGAAGTTGTGGATAGCAGTTAATAAAGAGTTGTAGGACTTTATGTGACTGGGGAAGACAGCAAGAGTCAAGGGGGGATAAAGTGAGTCTTCCAGTAGAATAGGGCAAATTGGGATTACCTGATTTGAAGGGGTATTTCAGAGTTACACAGTTAAGGCGCCTATAGCACAAGCAGAAAAAAGTGGAAAGGGATGATGATGCAATGGGGGGGGAGCTCAAGATACAAGGAGAGACTGGGGTTTTGGATGCAGGCCTTTAAGGAGAATAACAGTAATCATATAGAACATTATATCTGTAAAATAGCAGAAAGTATCCTAAGAACTAAAGCAACGTGGGAATGGTCAAAGGAGATTCTGCCGATAGGGATGACTGCAATTAAGGATATAGAGAACAGGCAAGAGGGGGCTGGAATTTATTGGAGAAAACTGTCAAAGGAACCAAGGCATTGAGAGCAAATAACTAGAGAGGGAAAGATGATACAATGGGAAGAAGCCAAGAATTTATTTGGACTGTAGGTAAGAGATTGCCTTCCCTATTAAGGATCGATATCAGAGTATAGGCAAAGAGAAAGAAATAGGGGGGGGGTCTTAAATGAAAGACTAGCGCTGGTAGAGTTTTTAGTACAATCTAGAACAGAAGCTGATATTAAAAAAGGAATAATTAGTAGAGCATATAAAATATTGCATGATAACTATAAAAATCAATCAGAGGAGGTTAGAAAGGATTGGGAAGAGAGATTGGATAAGCAATTCACAAAGAAACAATGGGAGGATATATGTATGTCTCACAAATATGCAACAAAATCTAGAAGGTTTAGAATTTTTGCTTGGAAATGTTTACATAGATATTTTTATACCCCAGTTAGACTTCAGAGAATTGTTCCTTGGGTAGATAGCAGTTGTAGGTAATTGGGAACATATTTTCTGGGAGTGCAGTGAGTTGATGGACTTTATTTATTTTATATTTGTTGACTGGGTTTGTCAGACTGGGCTACAAATGCCCATTTTCAGCGGAGGCCTGAGGAGAAAAGCTCCAACAGAAAATAGAAATTTTACATATTAAATACATATAGAAATACATTCATCCGTACCACAGATTACTGCATTACAGTGCCACACATTACATTCATCAGTACCACACATTATTGCATTGCAGTGTCATACATTAAACTGTGGCAAGTGAAATGCATAGAAATACATTCATCAGAGGGATGCATTCATAATTACATATTATATACATAATAGTGCAATAGTTACATAGCTGAAATATTTTACTAGTTATGTTTGTACAGTGATGTACCAAGAGGAGAAGATAAAGTAGTAAGTTTGTTTATTGAAGAGAAGGAAGAGAGAAGAGAAGTAGAAGGTTGTAGGGAGTGTTTACGGGGGATAATTACACTGGCAAGTCCATTTTTCATGAAGGTATTTTTTGTAGCGGTTTTGAATTGATTGGGATGTTCAAGGGATCTTGTATCTAGTGGTAGGCTATTCTAGGCCTTGGAAGGGTTAAAGCTATAGACTAGGTGACCCATTTTGGTCCTTGGTTTGTAGATTTTTAGTGGTCCTTGTTCAGAACTGCGGAGTAATGTAGTGGGTAGGTAATGAGAGATTAGAGATAGTTGGACAGAAAGAGGGTTTGTAGATTTTTAGTAGGCCTTGTTCAGAGTTGCGGCGTAATATAGTGGGTAGGTAATGAGAGATTAGAGATAGTTGGACAGAAAGAGGGTTTGTAGAGAATGGAATGAATAATCAGAAACTGATTATACCGAAACAGATTAGGTAATTCTAGCCAATTTAGTTCTTTTAATGAGGGACAGTGCGGTGGTGGTGCTGCGGTAGCATTGTTGCCTCGTAGTAAGACGGTGTCCGATTCAATTCTCAGCTAGAGCGTCTTCTGTGTGGAGACGTGCGTACCTTCGTTGAAGGTTGTGCGTCGGACCTGGCAAGTCGGCACGTAAAAATCTACTGCCAATCATTAGGAGATCAGAGTTCCTCTGTCGACCCCTAACTGGGAAAAGCCGAAAGGTGTGTGTGTGAGACAGTGATGGGATTTGTAAGAATTTTGGGCAGCAAATCTGGCAATCCTGTTATAAGTTGTTTCTAACTTGTTTAGTAATCCATTGTTGAGGCTGGTTAGAATTTGGAAGCCATAAAGTAAAGTGGGAAAGAGGTAGGCATTTGAAAGGGTTAGTTTTGCTGTTTTGGTAAGATATTTTTTGTCTCTATAGAAGAGACCTAGCTTGAGATGTGTTTTTCGGATACAATTGTTGATGTGTAAATCAAAGGATGTAATGGGATCCTATCTCGCCTACATTCATAACTGATGGGTTCGGAGCCGATCCGTCGGCTCTGACTCTGCCACTATACCTAGAACGAAGTCTCTTATTGGCTGGGCTACCCCTTATCCCATAATGCACCACACCTACTTCCCCAGATCTCGTTTCCCGCTTTTCAAGCCGGACGTGGTCTCGACTTGGCTGGAGCTAAGTTTTTTTTTTCTGACCTTTGGGTCTTTTTTGACTAGGGGTTCTGTCAGTATTTAAACAAACAGCTGTTTTCACAGCTTTGTGAGCGTTTGTGTTAACTTTCGTCAAATTTTAATTTTTTTCTCTAATCGGCACTACTGTGTATCGGGCAAGGTCCGTGTAAGTTAGAGGGCTCTTGCCCTTATTGTATACTCTTTTCCTTGCTTTTCTTGTTGTGTGTGAGTGTTTTAGTTTTCGGGCTAAGCCCGTTTAAGTTAGAGGGCTTTAGCCCGCGTAGTTCTCTCTCTCTCTTGTGTCGGGCTAAGCCCGTTTTGTCCTGTGTACCGTTTTTTGACCTTAGTGTAAATTTCTGGTATTTCTTGTCACTATGTCTAAGGAACATAAGTCAGGTTTCAAGAAATGTGCAAAATGTAGTTATAAGATGTCTATTACAGACAGCCATGCTATCTGTGTGTACTGTTTAGGGCCCAAGCATTTACAAGATACCTGTAGTGTGTGTCATGCTTTCTCTTCCAGGGTTCTCCAGGAGAGAAAAAAAAATAAATTGATTCTAAGGGGCCTTATCAAGCCTTCTTTTGAAGAAGCTTTGGAGTCTTCTCCTGCTCCCAAAAAGAAGAGATCGTCTGCTCCGACCAGTCCGTCGGACCCGACTCCTAAGAAGCATAGATAGTCGGCTCCGACCAGTCCGTCGGACCCGACAACTAAGAAACAAGGCTCAGCATCTTCTTCCTCGGCTCCAATGGCTTCGGAGCCGATGGTTGAAGGGTCTGCCTCGGTGCTTCTCCTCTCGGCTCCATTGGTTTCGGAGCCGCAGGTGAAGTGCATCGAGAGGCCAATCACCTCCCTCGGCTCCATTGATCTCGGAGCCATTGGAAGTGTGCAGCTCAGACTCTTCCCCCTCAGCTCCGGAGCTTCCTTCGGCGCCGACACTGTTGCAGCCGGACCCGGTCTCGGCTCCAATAGTGCTGGAACCCTTTCGGAGCCGGTCCCCTGCCTTATCGGAGCTGAGGCAGAAGTCTTCTCAGCCCCAATCTGTTTCCTCCAAATTCTCTAGGTTATCTGATTCGGATTTGGATAGGGTTATCCAGAGGCTGTTCCAGTCCCCAGTCTTTACCAAAATGATCTCGGCTCCAGCCCACGCGGCTTCGGAGCCGATTCCACCTCCCATACACTCGATTCCTCCTCCGACCTCCTTGGAGCCGTTGGAGTTGGTGCAGGTAGAACGGAGCGGAATCGTCCAGTCGGAGCAGAGACCCCCTTGGAGTTTTTCTGCTCCGACTTTCATTCCTACCCTGTCCTCGGTGTCAGGGTTTGGTACTGGGTCTTCCTTGGCATGGGCCGAGGGCAACACTGTAAAGCTCGCCTCTTCGATGCCCAGTCTTCCCCTTGGAGCATCTGCCGTGGGCATTCCCGGTACCTCCGTGGTCCCTCAGCAAGTGCTCTCCGCGGAGTCTGGAGGGCCTGCTTTTGAGGCCGTGAGGAGTGCGCTGGCCATGGCTTTGCCGGTTCAGCAGGTTTCTACCTCTCCATCCCAAGTTCTGGGTACTGGTGCCTCTGGAGACGTTCTTTCCCATGACAGTGGGGCCCCAGGGCCTGAGGATACCACCTTGGGGGGTTCCCTTCTTCCAGGGGGTCCTTCTGAGTCTGCCTCGGATGAACCCCCAAGGAAGAAACTGTGTAAGAGGAAGCACGTTGATTCCCAAGATGAATCCGTCACTTCAGACACTGACCTCGATGATGTGGAGGGGTCCCCCAAATCGTCCTCGGATTCTTTCTCCGATATCCTTGAGATTTTGAGACAGAGAGGCGATTGGCAATCCAAAGCCCCTACCGCTGAGGAGTCAGTTTTCCTCAAGGCCTTCGGGGCCCAGCCCTCCTCCTCCTGGGTGTCTCCACCCTTCGATGAGCTATTGGACCTTATCTCTCGGAGGGTGTGGGAACATCCTGACACGGCGGAACCGGTACCTGCCAGGCCCAATAAGTTCATTTCAGCTCCCCCTCAGAAGGAATTCCTTACCAAGGGCGTTGCAGTTGATGCTATGGTGGTGGCATCTGCCACTCAGCAGGACGTGGCAGAGGCTTCGACGTCTATTCATCCTCCTAATAAGGATTCTAGGAGCATGGATAGGTATGGGAAGCGTACCCTTTCTTCAGCGACCTTTACCATGCGGTCGCTGAACTATCTTTGTCACTTTACAAGGCTCCAATGGGACCTCCTCAAGGAGTTAGGCGAGCCCCTTGTGAGTAACCTTCCTGAGGCATTGGCACAGACTATAGGCGCCCAGATGACTACCCTAAATTCCATTGTTAACTCGTCCATGAGGCTCATTTCCTATGCAGCCGAGGGGGCGAGTAGAGCAGCGGGCACAGGAGTGGCTCTTAGGAGACAAGCCTGGCTACGCTTGTGTCCATTCGCGGAGGCCTTTAAGTCTTCCTTCGCTGACGCCCCCTTTGATGGGTCTTCCTTGTTTGGACCCAAGGTGAAGGAGACGCTTACTCGGTGCGAGCAAGAGGGAAAGACCTTGACTGCCGTTGGGGCCCATTTTTCCACTCCCTCTAGACCTTATCCCAAGGGCCAGAGAGGAGGGAAAATGTGGTTCAAAAAAGCTCAAAAGGTTTTCCCTACTCCACCGAGTGATCCCCCCTCCAGAGGCAGGGGGAGGGGGATTCAGGAAGACGCCGCCCTAGAGGTGGCAGAGGCCCCCGTAACTCTGGAGACCGTGACTCCTTTCGTGGTTCCTCCTACCCTCGACGTCCCTAGGATGTGGCCCGGCTGTGCTTCTCCGGAGCCGGTCGGGGGTCGTTCACCCACAGGCTTGGAAATCGATAACCAAGGATCATTGGGTGCTTCACATTGTAACCGGAGGTTACCTCATTCCCTTTTTCAAGCCCCCTCCTCCTACAAGGAGAATCCCGGACGTGCCACCCAGTCAATGGGATCTGGCAGCCGTAGAAGTTTCAAAGCTGCTAAGCAAAGGGGTCATCCAGCCCGTCCCCGCCGACCAGATCGGATCAGGAACTTACTCAAGATTATTTTTGGTGTCAAAAAAGACCGGGGACGTAAGGCCCATTTTTGACCTCAGCCTTTTGAATCGGTTTGTGAAGAAGTCCAAGTTCCGGATGGTCACCCTTCAGTCCATTCTCCCGTTATTGGAGAAGGATGTCTGGATGTGCTCCATAGACCTCAAGGACGCTTACTATCACATATTGATACGTCAGGTGTCCAGGAGTTATCTACGCTTCCGCCTAGGAACCAGTCACTTCCAGTTTTGTGCACTGCCCTTTGGTCTCACCACAGCCCCCCGGGTGTTTACCAAGTGTCTGGCAGTGGTGACAGCTCACTTGAGACGTCTCGGATTCCAGGTGTTTCCCTATCTTGACGACTGACTCCTTACTGCCACCTCCAAGCATCTACTGATTTGAGCGCTGATGGCCACAGTAACCTTGGGTCTCTTGCTAGGAATCACTTTCAATTGGAAAAAATCTGTGCTGCAGCCATCTCAGCGTATCACCTTTATAGGCGCAGAGTTACACAAGAAAGATGCGGGCATTTTTGCCATCAGACAGAATTCAGATTCTACAATCGCAGGTCCAAAACTTGTTACCCAAATCTCGAGTTCCTGCCAGACAGATTCTTCAGTTATTAGGTTCGATGGCTGCAACTATCCTCCTAGTACCTTTAGCCAGGTTGCACATGCGGGTGCTCCAATGGCTATTATCAGTTCAATGGTCATACCAAGAACTCCCCCTGAACCACCCGGTTCTGATTACGGACAGTTGTCGTTGGGACCTCCGTTGGTGGCTATGTCAGTCCAACCTGGACCGGGGGCGTCCCTTCGCCCCTTCAGCTCCCTGTTGCCACAGTGACCACGGATGCCTCCCAGATAGGGTGGGGGGGTCATTATCTGGACAGGTCGGTCCAAGGCACGTGGCAGGATTGCGAAGCGCACCTTCACATCAATATCCTGGAAATAAGAGTGGTGCTTCTGGTTTTACAAGCACTTCATCACGCTCTCCCCCAAGGTACTATTGCGATTCTGTCCGACAACATGTCGGTAGTTTGGCACATAAACAAGCAGGGGGGAACCAGGTCCTACTCCCTTTGCAGGGAGGCCATGAGAGTATGGCACTGGGCCATAGCCTCTCAACGTTTCCTAATAGCCACGCACATTCCGGGGAAAGCCAGTCTGATTGCAGACAGGCTCAGCAGGACTCTCCTGTTGCCCCACGAGTGGTCCCTCAACAACAGAGTAGCTGCGCAGATCTTCGCGAGATGGGGCCTCCCTTGTTGCGACTTGTTCACCAGCCCCAACAATGCGAAGTGCAGAGAGTTCTTCACTCTGACACCCTCTCAGGGACAGTCTCCCAGGGACGCTGTAGCCCACAATTGGCCCCCCGGTCTGCTTTATGCCTTCCCCCCGATTCCTCTTCTTCCGAGGGTGATTCAGAAGGCCCTTCATGTCGGGTGCCACATGATTTTGGTCGCCCCACATTGGCCCTGTCAGGTTTGGTTCCCCTTTCTTCAGAAGTATACGGTACAGGGCCCTTGGATTCTGAACCCAGTACCGGATCTGTTATCCAATCCGTCGGGGCACTCTCATCCGTCCCTCCGGTCGCTCCGGCTGGCTGCTTGGCTACTCCACTTCCATCCTTAGTTGGGGATCTTTCCTTTTCTTCAGAAGTGATGCACATCTTGTCTTCATCCCACAAGCCGTCTACCGTTAAGCTGTATTCCAGCAAATGGAAAAGATTTGTTTGTTGGGCCCAGCAGCGAAGCATTGATCCTCTCACGGCCCCAGTACCGCAGGTCTTGGAATTTCTAGCTTCATTGTTTCATTCTGGCTCTTCAGTCTCCACACTTAAAGTTCAGCTGGCTCCTATATCTAATTTTCATGTTGCTATAGAGCCTTCTTTAATGGCCAACAGACTGTGCAAGTCCTTTCTTAGAGGAGCCTGGCTCCTCAGGTCCCCTATGGTTCATCCTGTGCCCCCTTGGGACTTAAATTTAGTTCTGGCCTCCTTAACTGCCCGTCCCTTTGAGCCGGCAGCCACTTGTGATTTAAAATTCCTTTCTTGGAAAACTGCCTTTCTTGTGGCAACCTCTGCTAAGCATGTTTCAGAGCTTCAAGCTCTCTCTTCTTCCTCTCCTTATTTGATCTTCCACAGAGACAGAGTTTCTCTTAGATTGAATCCATCTTTTTTGCCTAAGGTAGCATCCCCTTTATGCATTCAGCAATCATTGGAGCTCCCAGTTTTCTTCCAAAATTTTTCTAATAGAGCAGAATATACTTTCCACCAGTTGGATGTTCACAGGCAACTGTGTTTTTACTTGGATAGGACCACGCAGACTCGAAAATCTGACCAACTGTTTGTGTCCTTTGCAGAGAATAGGTTAGGTCTTCCAGTTGCCAAAGCCACAATTGCCAAATGGATTAAGGATTGCATCTCTTTCATTTACTCTGTCAGGCAAAGAGTTGCCTGTCCCAATCAAAGCTCATTCTACCAGGGCTATGGCCACCTCTGTAGCTTTTCACTCCAAAGTATCAATAGATGATATCTGTGCGGCTGCTACTTGGTCTTCTCCGCACACATTTATTTCTCATTATAAACTTGATGTGGCTTCCCGAGGTGGAGCTTCATTTGGTTCCGCAGTTCTCAGGAGTGTGTTCCAGTGAGCCACCTGGGGTTTTAGGTGCTAGGGACACTGTCCCATCAGTTATGAATGTAGGCGAGATAGGATCCCATTACATCTTTTAGTTATGTACTTACCATAACTTTGGATGTATGGGATCCATCTCGCCTACATTCATACATACCCACCCTCCTTCCCCCTACCTTTTGGATTTGAAGGAAACATTGGTCCTGCTGTGCTCTCCTCTGGAAGGGCTCTGGTTGGTTACATTTATCAATATGTGTTCTGTACCTGTATGTATGTATGAAAGCGAACAAACAAGATCTGGGGAAGTAGGTGTGGTGCATTATGGGATAAGGGGTAGCCCAGCCAATAAGAGACTTCGTTCTAGGTATAGTGGCCGAGTCAGAGCCGACGGATCGGCTCCGAACCCATCGGTTATGAATGTAGGCGAGATGGATCCCATACATCCAAAGTTATGGTAAGTACATAACTAAAAGTTAGTCTATAATCAAAAGTAACACCTAAGAGTTTTGTACTGGTGTCCACCTGTATTTGAGTATTATTTTTGTGACCGTATGGGGAAGGATTCCCTGCAGGATGCACCATCGGAGATGCTGGGTAGGCAGATTGGTGTGGTGAGGTAGATGATTTTTCTGAGCAATGATACAGAATTGGAATTGCTTAGACATGGTAAGGGCTTGTTGTGTCTAATTATGGCGAATGGCAAAAAAGCAATTACTAGAAAATGGAAATCAAAATCTAAATTATCTATGTTAGAAGTAGTGAATATAGTAGCACAGATAAAACAACTGGAATTGAGATCTTTAGAAAAGGGGAGGAGTAAACTACATATTAAAAATGAGAATTGTGAGAACAATCAGTTCTGGGACCCCTACTGTTCGGCATATATTTCTCAGAAGTACAGGCAAACACAGGAGGACTATGGCTAACCAAGTTCGCCGATGACTGCAAACTGGGAGCCATAATTGACTCTCCGGCTGACACTGACATCCTCCAAAAAGGCCTTACTGAGAGACACCTGGTGTCAAAGTCATGGCCTCAAGCTAAATGCCAAAAAATACATAGTCATCCCGTTTGGGAAAAACAAAACCCCCACGAATTACCACATAGGTGGCAGCCCCTTAATACAGAAGAGGTAATCTGGGGACCCAGGTAGATAGTAATCTCTCCTTTGACAATCACATTGCCAAAGTAGTTAGGAAATCCTTGTATGTGGCCCATCTAATTACTAAGGGGTTCGCATCTAGAAATAAAGAGGTCATAGTGCCCCTCTACTCATCACTCATCAGACCCATCATAGAGTACAATGCCCCATTTGGGATGTACCTCACAAGACACTTCTAACAGCTTGAAAGACCACAAAAGCACCTCACCAAGAGGATTACTGGCCTCAAACATATGTCCTATGCAGCCCAACTGAAAAAAAAACTCCGGCTGTACTCAGTGGCATATTGCTTACTCAGAGGTGATCTCTGCCTGACTTACAAAGCCATGTCCAACTCAGAATTGATGGACATGCTCCACCTAAAGAAATCCAAGTCACTGTGAGCCACTCGCTCTAGTGAGCTAAACCTCGCCACAACAATAAATAGAACATGCTAGAGGGATAGAGTCCTGTCACAGAGACTCCCCATGCTTTGGAACAAAATTCCTAACTAAATTAGGCAGAGCCCCTCACTAACACTCTTCAAGAGAAGCCTTGACATGTGAATGGGTAACAAAGTACACCCCTCAGATCACTTAATTGGCTCTGCTTGACAGAGGCTCACTTAATTAATCAATGGGGGAGCGAAAGCTGACACACTCTGGCTAGGCTTATAAATGCCCTCGGGCAGATAGCCTAGTACCTACCTATGAACCTATACATACTGGGGAGGAATGACGTTTAAAAGAAGGCAGGACTTAAATGACCTATTTAATATTTGACTGAAAATGATTGGTTAGGTTATAAGTGATGTATAATGTGTGCAGGTGGGAGTGTGTCCGTATGGTGTGATGTAAAATGCCTGCAACTAGGATTGTGTTGGTGTGGTTTGTTTTCATTTATATAAATGTATGATTGCCTATGTCTTAAGTGATGGCTTAATAAAGATGTTTATTGGTTTAAAAAAAAAAAAAAAATGGGTGTCTACCGAGACCCTGCTGTACAGCCAAATGAACAATTGGAGGAGGCACAACAATGGTTTGATGGACAGGGTGAAGTAGTAAATTCTCTCATTGGAAAGTATATGCCCACAATGCCTACCAGTGAAGATGAGGAAGTGCAAGTTAGGAGGTCTGAGAGGATTTTAGAAAAGAGCTCAAAAGCCAATAAAAAAGTTTGGATAATCATTATTTCAACTATGAGCAGTTGAGTGCTTATCCAAAGTCAAGCTACAATTCCAATTTGCGGCAAAAAAACTCGAGGGGAAAAGGAAGGGCTGGAGTGAAGAAGAAAAGTCATCGCAAACAGTGGCAAGTTCAGATAGGTTAGACTTGTTAATTAATGCAGACTGTGAGGAAATAATGATGTAAGCTTGTTTTTTACAAGTTCCTCCCTTTGTGGTGAAATGATAGACTTGAGCATTATTCCATCACCTCGAGTGAGTGAAAGACCAGCTATTTTGGACAATAGTTTGAATGCTGCATGTGTTAATGATGCCGAATTTCATATTTTAAATACTGCTGAGTTAAACATGAACTTAACTAATGCACGTTATGAGGCAAGTGGAATGGCTGGACCTTTATTTGACTTTAATGTGACCAAACAATCATTCAGCTCACATAGTGAGCCAAGTTTAACAGTTAATTCAGATGTTTGTGGTGATGTGGTTAATGATGCTAGATTTATTTATGAATCTAAAACCTCAGCTTTGGCCGGCTAAGATCTAGCTGTATTCAACTGGACGTATAAGAGAATTTAAGTACCTTTATCTGCACTTTTATTTCAAATACAGTATCTAAATTGATTTAATTGTGTTGCATGAATATTAACTGAACTGGAAGTTTTGACTCTGTTCTTCAGTTAGTGCTTGCTTGAATTTTATTATGTTAGTAATTGCAGGTGTGGGGGTAGCCACATTCTTTGATTTCCTGTCATTGCCTATTTAAGTGGTACAGTTTCAAATATTTTCTGCTTAACCTCTGCTTTGGCCGGTTAAGATCTAGCTGTATTCAACTGGATGTATAAGAGAATTTAAGCACCTTTATCTGCACTTTTTTTCAAATAATACAGTATTTAAATTGATTTAATTGTGTTGCATGAATATTAACTGAACTGGAAGTTTTGACTCTGTTCTTCAGTTAGTTTTCCCACCCACCCTCTCTGTTTCTGTTTTGGTGTTAATCTTAGTGGCTTTGAAACTGCCCGCCCCTCTTGTTTGGATACTCCTCCTGGGCCCATCTCATTTGCTCACTCAACTGAGTGCAGTGAGATCATATTCTGATTTCAGGCACTCCTACTGAGTACAAAAAGAGAGCATCTGGGAAAGAGAAAAAAAAATTAAGCTCGTTTCCTGCCTTTCCTGTTAAGTGGTCTAGACTGTTTGTAGGCTTCTGAGCCCCCAAGCCCTTCTGTGTTGAAGGGAAGCTTTTTAGCTTAGTTTTGTTTCTTATAACTAGCCAGTTTTCTAGTTTCATCACTCAAATCTGTTTCTTTGAACTCAGCACTTGTTCAGAACTCATTGTAAGCACTACATAAGCTGCAAATTACTACAGCACTCAACTTTCCTCACTTGTCTAGAGGAAAGCAGTTTTTAGTACTTAATAAATAAGCACTTATCCAGGTATGTCTAAGGGTCAGCTCCCAGTGATTTCTCCTGTCTACCTGATGAATCTGGGCATCTTGGGGCAATGCTGTAATTGCCTCATGTACACAGAAACCCTCTCCTCCTACCACCCAACACTACAACCTGGGAGAGATGCACTTATATAGCCAAACTGGAAGCAAAGCTCTCTTCACCCAAGACTGACCTAGACAGTCAAGAGGAGAAGGTAAACACTTGCACCACACCACACTCATCACATAGTCCCTCAAAACCTACACCACCAAAACACACACGTAGAAACACAAAACACACACCTACATTCGTGGAGACTCTTAATAAAAACCTGCCCAAGCATCATGGACATCCAAAGCATAAATGCAAGCAAACTCCACCCCCCAACACAACCCAAATGACACATAGCCCACAAACTCAGTGTGCCACTCAACCACAGCCCATAAGGCATAACAACGTACCCAACACTCTAGTCATGGGTGACTCTATAGTCAGACACACTGATGTTCCACTCACTAGACTAAGCAAGGAGAAAGTTACTGTCAGCTGCCTGTCAGGTGCCAGGATCCACCACATAACGCATGCACTCAGGTCACTCCACAATAAGTACAAATATGACACTGTCATTGTCCATGTTGGTGTGAATGACCTGAGATGTACCTCCCTGGACTACATGAAAAGAGACCTGGAGGAGCTCTCTGATCTTGTATCCCAGGCAGGTATGACCCTAACCCTGAGTAGCATCCTGCCATCATCCAGAATGATACCACAGTACAAGGACAAAATGATTGACTTCAACAATTGGCTAAGCTTCTGGTGTCGTTCTAAGGGGATCCAGTATTTGTCTGCCTGGAACGACATGATCGACAGACCACAATGCTTTGCCAGAGATGGCCTGCACCTGTCGCCCTTAGGATTCTGGATACTGGCTAAGGCTCTTGCCACCCCTGTAGTGCCTTTTTTAGGCAAGGTTCAAATGACAAATTCACCACCATAACAGGTACAAGCAAGCAAAATCTGAGGGTAATTCTACTCAATGCTAGAAGTCTAAACCTCAAAATGCACTCACTCGAGGCACTCCTTAAAATGGAGAACATTGACATCTGTGCAGTGACAGAGACCTGGTTCAAAGCTCCAGAGAGCACCCCTGCATTACCAGGCTACAATTCATACCACACCTTTTGGCCATCTAACCCAGAATGAAGCACTAAAGGCGGAGGCGTGTCCATATTCATTAAGGATATCCACACCTCCAGGCTAGTTGCACAGCATAATGCATCCGAGATTATCCAAGTGCAACTAACTCTGGGCAAGACCGCAATCCAAATCGTAGCTTGCTACAGACCCCCCACCATGCCCCAGGATTCCCACTCCTCATTTCTTGATACACTGGGAAAGTATTAGGGTACAACCCAACACCCTAATAATGGGCGATTTCAACTACCCCACCATTAACTGGGAAAACTACTCATGTACCAACTCTTTTGCTCAACGTTTTCTAGAATTCATAAATTCCAACGCCTTGGATCAACTTATTCACACCCCCACCAGGGGCAGCAATATCCTAGACCTGGTCATTACCAACATGGGAAACCAGTGTTCCACACCAGAGGTCAATTCCTCGTTGGTCAGATCCGACCACAAGCTAATCAGGCTAGACATCCACATCCCACCCCCCACCCCCAATTAGGGAAACCATCGTAAAAAACTTCTCCAAAGTCAACTTCACACTTCTTGAGACAAAAGTGGCAAACTTCATGACACCCATGCAGACGGACAATAGAGGTATGACTGCCGAATCCTACACAAATGCACTTTATAAGCACTTACACGAGTGCATGGATCATGCTATCCCTAATAGAACCAAGATGTTATCCTTCAGAAAAAGGAAGCCAATCTGGTGGTTCTCTGCCATAAATGAACTCTACAACAGAAGAAAGAAACTGTTGCAAAAAAGAGTAAAATCCCATGACTGGAGGAACTCCCTGGTCAACCACGGTAAGAAGCTGAGATCCATCATAAAATCCTCCAAAGCTAGTTATGAAAACAACATTGCCACTGACTCTAAAGACAACCACAAAGCATTCTATAGCTATATCAAGAATCTAAATGGGAACACTCAGATCTGCTCTGAGTTATAGCACAATGGCACTAAATATACAGAACCAACTGATATTGCCAACATCTTAGCAGATAGGTTCAGTGCTAACTTTACTCCCCTCTCACCCCTTAGAGGGCCCATCTCTATACTGGAAGAATGCAAAGTTCCTATAATCACGGCTGCACAGGTAAAAAATACGCTCTCCAAAGCCAAGAACACAGCATCCATGGGACCTGACAATATCCCAGGCTGCGTTCTGCACGAACTACAGAATGAACTGGCACCCTACCTAAGTACCATGTTCAGTCATAGCCTCACCTCAGGCTTTGTACCCACTGAATGGCGCACCACGACGGTTATCCCACTCCACAGAGGGGGAGCCACGACGGACCCCGGGAACTACCGCTTCATTAGCCTGACTAGCCTGGTTTGCAAGGCCATGGAACGCATCGTGGAACTCATAAACAAATATATTGGTAATCTCCAAACTCTGGACCCTACCCATTTTGGATTTGTAAAATGCAGATCATGTCTCCTAAACCTGATTGACTTCTTTGAAGCAGTCACCAAAGCCATAGATGAGAGTAAAATTGTTCACACAGCTTATCTAGCTCTCGCCAAGGCTTTCAACACCATCCCCCACTCTGGAATTATAGATAAGCTCACTAAACTAGGTATAAATCCCTATGTCACAAGATGGGTTGCCAACTGGCTCACGGACAGAACCCACACTGTGAAAGTAGCAGATTCCAAATCCGACATCAGACCAGTGACGAGTGGAGTACCACAGGGTTCAGTCCTGGGTCCTCTCCTGTTTGGTATCTACTTCTCTGAAGTGCAGGCTAACACACAAGGTCTTTTGGCTAACAAAGTTTGCAGATGACTGCAAACTAGGAGCCATAATCGAAACTCCTAACGATGCGGACAAACTACAAAAGGGCCTCACTGAGACAGATACCTGGTATCAAAGCCATGGCCTGAAGCTCAGTGCCAAAAAGTGTATCGTCATCCCCTTTGGTAAAAACTCTGTACCCATGAGCTACCACATAGCTGGTAGTCTGCTTAATGCCGAAAATGTGATGAGACCTTGGGACACAGGTGGACAGTAGTCTCTCCTTTGATAATCACATCACCACAGTGGTCAGGAAATCCTTCTACGAGGCTCATCTCATCACAAAAGGATTCTCATCCAGAAAAAGAGGTCATTGTTCCCCTTCTACTCATCACTCATTAGACCCATTATAGAGTACAACGCCCCTTTTGGTATGTACCTCACAAGACCTCTACAACAACTGGAAAGACCACAGAAATACCTCACAAAGAGGATTACTGGCCTCAAACAGATGCCCTACGCAGACCGTCTCAAAAAACTACAGCTTATCTCCATCGCATATCGCCTACTCAGGGGTGATCTCTGCCTAACATACAGAGCTATGTCAAACCCAGAGCTGTTAGACATGCTCGACTTAAAGAAATTCCAATCCCTACGAACTACACGCTCTAGGGACCTAAACCTTGTCACCACAATAAACAGAACATGCTGGAGGGATAGATTCCTGTCCCAGAGACTTCCCATACTCTGAAACAAACTACCTATCTATATCAAACAGAGCTCCTCATTAGCACTCTTCAAGAAAAATCTTGGTGATTGGATGGGAAATGGGAAATTCACCCTGGGGATTACTTCTGTGGCTCTGCTCGACAGGGGCACAGGAAAATTATTTTCCTGGGTGGCGAAAGCCAGGGTACATTTTTTGGCTAGGCTTGTATCTAGGGCTGATAGCCTAGTACCTACCTATGAACCTATAATGATGTTGACACTTTTAATGTTACTGAACGTTGTTTTTATGACTCCACTGATATATTTTTGGGTGTAAGTAATAGTGTGAATTGTGAACAAGGACCAGTACTTACTAAAAATTTCTACCAATGATTTTACAATTTATAATTATTCTACTAAATGTTTTTTCCTTAAAACATGCTGATTTATTGAGTAGGGGCCTGAGCTTTGTGCCGGCTAACAAAACTGACTTAGCTGAAGTTTTAATTGATTTAAAATTGTTTATTAGAAAACTAAATCTCTCCCTTTGGTTTGAATTTAATGATAATAATAAGCAAATTAATGACTAGGGGGCTTTTAAGAACTGTAGTTGCTTTAACCCACCGGTTAATAGCTGGTTAATGTTATATAGGTTCATAGGTTTATACTAGGCTATCTGCCCTAAGGCATTTATAAGCCTAGCCCAAATTTTTGTGGCTTACGCCACCCCTTATATGAAAAAATACTGTGCCCATTAGTTTGTTGTGCCTCTGTCCAGCAGTGACACAGAGATGATTCCCGGGGTAAACCTACGATCTCCCATCCACAGGTCTAGATTTCTCTTGAACAGAGTCAGCGAGGTGCTCTGCCTCACATGGACCGGGATTTTATTCCACAGCATAGGGAGTCTCTGAGTGATAAATCTATCCCTCCAGCACGTCCTATTTATATCCGTGCTAAGGTTTAAGTCGCTTGCTCTAGTGGTTTTGGTGGATTTGGATTTTTGAGGTGGAGCATGTCCATTAATTCGGGTTGGACATGGCCTTGTATGTCAGGCACATGTCACCTCTGAGCAGACGGTATGCGACTGAATAGAGCTGGAGTTTCTTCAATCTGGCAGCATATGACAGATTTTGGAGTCCCTTTATCCTTTTGGTGAGGAACTTTTGGGGTCTCTCCAATTGCTGCAGATGTCGGGTGAGATACATCCCTAATGGGGCATTGTACTCGATTATTGGTCTGATAAGTGAAGAGTACAGGGGAACAATGACCTCACTAGATCTGGATGTGAATCCCTTCATGATCAGGTGGGCAATGTAGAAGGTCTTTCTAACCACTTTAGCAACGTGAGTGTCAAAAGAAAGGCCACTGTCAACCTGGGTCCCCAGGTCCCCGATAACCTCTTCTGTGCTTAGTGGATTGCCACCTATATGGTAGCTTGGGGTTACCTTGTTTTTCCCGAAGGGTATGACTATACATTTTTGGCGTTTAACTTCAGGCCATGGCTCTGGCACCAGCTATCTGTTTCCGTGAGTCCCTTCTGAAGGATATCCGTGTCCGATGCACTTTCCACTATGGCGCCCAGTTTGCAGTCGTCCGCAAACTTTGTCAGCCAAAGTCCTCCCATGTTGGCCTGTACTTCCGAGAAGTAGATGCCAAACAATAGGGGGCCAAGGACCGAGCCCTGTGGGACACCACTTGTGACCGGCTTGGAGTCTGACATAGCGCCAGCAACTCTAACCCTGTGGGTTCTGTCCTTAAGCCAGTTTGCAACCCATCTTGTGACATATGGGTTTACATTTAAGCTGGTAAGTTTTTCTACAATACCCGAGTGGGGTATTGTGTCGAAAGCCTTTGCAAGGTCAAGGTAGGCTGTATGGACTGCCTTTCCCTCATCAATGGCCTTGGTGACTGTTTGAAGAAGTCGACCAAGTTCAAAAGGCATGATCTTCCCTTGACAAAGCCAAACTGGGTCGGGTCCAATGTCTGCAAGTCCCCTATATCTTTGTTTATGAGCTCCATTATGATCCTCTCCATAGCTTTGCAGACCAGACTTGTTAAGCTTATGGGGCTGTAATTACCAGGGTCCGTGAGGCGCCGCCTTTGTGGAGTGGGACCACAGTTGCCGACGCCACTCCTTGGGCACGTATCCTGTGGTAAGGCTGAGATTAAACAGCTGCCTTATGTGCGGGTTTAATTCCTCATTTAGCTCGTGTAGCACACAGCCGGGTACACCATCCGGTCCCATTGATGCTGTGTTTTTAGCTTTAGAGAGAGCAGCTTTCACCTGCGCATTTGAGATGTCTGGGAGGCTACACTCGGCTGGGATAGTTATCTCTCCTTTAGGGGAGGGGGGTGAAGTTTGCACTGAACCTGTCTGCCAGTATGTTGGCAATGTCTGTGGGTTCAGTGATTTTTGTATCATTTTGGACTAATTCTGAGCATATCTGGGAGTTTCCACCCAGGTTCCTAACATAGCTGAAAAGGCCTTATGATTGTCCTTTGAATCCATGGCAGTTTTTCTCTCAAAATTGGCCTTAGTTGATTTTATGAGTGCTCGTATTTTTTACTAATAATGATCAGGGGTGACTTCCCTTTTATGGATTTTGTTCTATCATGTAATAGCTTTCTCCTCTTATTGTAAAGTTTGTTAATGGCTGGGGTCCACCAGACTGGACGTTTGCCCTTTGTGGAAAGAGTCTTGGTTTTATTTGGGATTGCCTGATCCATGCAGTCCTGGAGGTGTTCATAGAAGGCATTTGTAAGGGCTTCCGCAGCTTGGGTTGTGGTTTCCACTGGCTCAGGGGCCTTGAAGGATACCACACCAGTCTTGAGTAGTGTGAAGTTTGCTTTAGAGAAGTTCTTCACTGTGGTCTTTTGTTTGGGGTGGGGCGGATGTGGATTTCCAGTGAGATTAGTTTATGATCAGATCTCACCAATGAGGGATATACTTCCGGTGTGGAGCAATTTGTCCCCATGTTTGTGACAATGGGATCTAGTATATTTTCTCCTCGTGGGAACAGTGACTAGCTGTTCCATGGCATTTGAATTTATGAACTCCAGGAACCGTTGGGCTAGAAAGTTAGGGCTTGAGTAATGTTCCCAGTCTATATTCGGTAGTTGAAGTCACCCAATATGATGGTGTTTGGAGATACATTTATACCCTCCAGTGTCTTCAGGAAGGCTGTGTGGGGTTCCTGAGTTTGAAGAGGGTGGCCTGTAGCATGCTACAATTTGTAGAGCAGTTTTGCCTATGGTTAGTTGCACCTGGATGGTTTCCGAAGCTTCGTGCGTTGCCACCAACCTGGAGGTGTGGGTATCCTTTATGAATATGGATACACCCTCCTTTTGTGGTGTGGTCTGGGTTTTGGGGCCGGAACGCATGATATGAGGTAAAACCTAATAGTGCCGGGGTGCTCTCAGGAGCCTTGAACTAGGTTTCAGTTACAGCACAGACATCGATGTTCTCCATACTGAGAAGGGCCTCGAGTGCGTGCATTTTGAGATTTAGACTTCTGGCATTGAGCAGCATTACCCTCAGTTTCTTCCCATTTTTGTTTTCTAGGGTGGTAGGTTTAGAATTTGAGCCTTGCCTAAAAAAGGCACTATGGTGGTGGCAAGAGCCTTAGCCAATATCCGGAATCCCAGGGGTGACAGGTGCAAGCCGTCCCTTGCGAAGCAACGTGGCTTGTCAAGCATGTCATCCCAGGCAGACAGACACTGGATCCCCTTTGAATGACACCAGACATTAAGCCAATTGTTAAAGCTGATCATCTTGTCTCTATATTGTGGCATCATTCTTGGTGAAGGAAGGATACTGCTCAGGGTTAGGGTCATACCTGCCTGGGCTACATAATCAGAGAGCTCCTCTATGTCTCTTTTCATGTAGTCCAGGGAGGCACGTCTCAGGTCGTTCACACCAGCATGGACAATGACTGTGTCATATTTGTACTTGCCGTGGAGTGACCAGTGCTTGTGTTATGTGGCGGATTCTAGCGCCCGATAGGCAGCTTACTGTGACCCTCTCCTTGTTCAGCCTGGTGAGTGGGACGTCAGTGTGTCTGACTATGGAGTCACCTATGACAAGTATGTTTGGTGTTGTATTTGGCCTTAAGGGCTGTGACTGCTTTGCACACTGCTTTTGTGGTTTATGTGTTGCTTGTGGGGTGTCTTGAGGTAGCAGTTGTTTGGGTGTCTGCTTTGGAGGCCTCTGCTGTTTAGGTAAATTTTACTCAGAGCCTCCGAGTATGTCTTTGTGTGTTTATGTGTTTGATTCAGTGGAGTGGTAGCATTATGTGAGGCTGGTTTTGTGGTGTGTGTAGTTGCCTTCTCCTCCTGTCTGGTCTTGCCAGTCCTAAGTTGAGAGAGCTCAGCCTCCAGTTTGGCTAAATAGCTGCATCTCTCGCAAGTATTTGTGTTATGTGGGAGGAGGAGAGGGTTGTCTGTGTACATGAGGCAGTTGTAACATTGCCTCAAGATTCCCAGATTCACCAGCTGGACCGGAGAGGAGATTGACAACTGACCTTTGGACATGCTAGAATAATATTGGGAAATCCTTAATTGAAAACAAGGGCCAGTGGGGAGTGAGGGTGTAGTGCTTTTAATTTTTAGTGCTGACTTATATAATTGCTTTAGTGAGCAAGTGCCAGGTAACTTGAGTGCAATGTGTTTCAAGTAACTAAATGCAAAAACGACAAACAGTAACTTTCTTTCAAGTGAAACAAGGAAATAAGTACAGTAAGCAATGCAGATATCACTGGTGATCCACAGAAGCACTGAGAAGTTGCGTATTAGGTGGAATTAGCTTCCAGGGAAATAACGAGCAAACAAACAACAAGCATATAAACAAAGCTAGATTCAGCAGGCCAGGATCTAGTCTATGCTAGAGCAAACAAGGTGTACCAATTTCAGTAAGATACAGTTCAAATATTCAGGCACTATAAACCTTTAACCAGAAATTCCCAGCTCAGAAGGGCAGAGTCCAGCCTCTTCTCCCACAAGAGTGCAGACCACGAACCTTCTTAATGTAAAATAACTGGCCTGAAGCCCAAGTGCCTAAACCAGAACTAATGCACTTGGACACTGGGCTCTCAATCAGCAGTTCCCAACTTAGAAGGATGAAAGCTACCTGTCCTGCCACCACAGTGCTTGCCACAAACCTTCCTAATGTAAAACAACTGGTCTGAAGCCCAAGTGCTTAATCCAAAAGACTTAGAATGATAGCTGAAAAGTTATGTGAAAATTACATCTGTAAATTGCTTTAAAGGGACCAATAATAACAATATTTCTAATCTCAGCAAGACTGAAGAATGTTTGCTGAATTGTGCTCAGACAAAAGTATTAGGGTGATGAAGCCTGACAAAGGCGGTGGAATTTGTATCATGGATGTCAGTGATTTATACAGTAAAATGTATGATTTACTTTTTTTTTGATACTTACAGGGAGATATCTAAAAATGAGCTTAACATAGCCTATGCCAGAGTAGACGTAGGTCTGTATGATATGCTTATGCAAGGGCAGCTAACCGCAGGTGTATATGAATATTTGAGTAACATATTCCCTGTGGCAGCTGACATTTTTGGAATTCCAAAAATTCATAAATGTGTCTGTAATCCACTTATGAGACTAATTGTAGACGCCAGCAGAACTAGAACTTTCTATATGGCCAAATATTTGGATGGTATTTTAAAACCTTCGGTAGAAAAAAATGGCACAGATTTGTAAAGACTCATGGTCTTTTTGGCTAAAGTCAAGTTTTCTAGGGACTGTTTATTGGTTACCATTGATGTCCAGAACATATATTCTGTTATTCCCCATAAGGAAGGTTTAGAGTGGTTGGAAGAAATACTATTTGACATTGGTTTGCTTGATACTGATAAAGTGAATGCAACTGTGACATTAATGGAAATGGTACTAACAACTTTTTATACTTTGGACAGCTGTTTAAGCAAATGAGTGGGGTTGTGATGGGGGCAGCATGTGCCCCCTGTTCCACAAATCTCAGTATGGCCTGCTGGGAGAAGAAATATGTTTTTAATAGCCCTTTTGTAAAAGCTCCTGCTAGAGCTTTTATACAAGATTTTTGGATGATATCTTCCTCATTTGGGATGACTCGCTGGATAGGCCTACAGACTTCTTAAAATTTATTAATGCAAGCACCTCTTTTTTGAGGTTTACCCATACAGTCGACAAGGAAACTGTAGTGTTTTTGGATATTGAACTTAAGGACTATGAGAATTAACTTTTTATCTAACATCTATAGGAAAAGCACCTTCTCAAACTCCTATTAACACTTTAATAGTTGGCATCCAGCATTCCAAAAGAAGGCTGTTGTTAAAGGGCAGCTAGTGTGGCTTGCTCAGGTGATAATAGATGATGTAATATTTCAGAGGGAGACTGACAAATTTTTGGATATGTTCCAGAAGCGGGGCTATAGCATTAGAAATGCTGATGAGAGTGAGGAGGTTTCTGACGAACGGACCAGGGGATTTTTTTGTTCCATTATTACCAAGGCCTACTGGAGGTATTGACAGATGGTCAGTAACAATGTAGTGAGTAAGGAAGCTATAGTGGGACACTTTTATAAACTTTTCATTTTAACTTTTTCTATTAATATTTATGATATAATTGATGTCGTTAAAAACAATTGGGTGGTTATTACATCTTCAAACAAGTTGAATAAATCTCTAGGAAATTCACCAAAGATAGTGTTCCGAAAAAATAAATGTTTTAAAGAATTATTGTAAAGAAAGTCATCTAATCTAGCTGAAAATAGATCTAAGAGGATCTGTAAGTGGGTCATTGCAAACAATGTCGACATGTTCTAGTCTGTGAGTCTTTTTTTTTATCAATAATAAGGTTTTGATTTGAAGACATTTTAATTGTGAATCAAGTTTGGTTATATATGTGGCATTATGTTATTCATACAATGCATTCTGTATAGGGAAGACTTCCGTAAGCTTAAAGATAGAATTTATGAACATGTAAGTGATGTTGAGAAAGGTAAAAAATCGAATGCATTATATAGGCATATATCGTTGGCCTCGGACCACAAGTTCTATTTTGTAGTTTTGGACTATGTAGTGAAAGACCCTAGGGGAATATATTTTGGATGAGCACTTGAATAAAAGAGAGCTTATTTGGATTATTAGACTTAATTCAGCGGTAGCATTGTTGCCTCACAGCAAGAGGTTCTCCTGTTCGATTCATGGCTGGAATGCCTTCTGTGTGGAGTCTGCATGTCCTTCCCACGGTCAAGTGGCCTCCGAAAGACCTGCGTGAATGGGCGTGCCTTCACTGAAGGTTGGGCGTCGGGCTAGCAACTCTGCACAAAATGTACTGCCAATCATTAGCGGACCAGAGTTCCGCTGTGGCGACCCCTAACGGGGAAAAGCCGAAAAGAACAACAACAGATTTAATTCTGTGGAGCCACAGGGATTGAATGACTTGTGCTCCATAGTGCCAGTAGTAAAGCTTAAAAGCCTTGAGGGTTAATTTTTGGTTTTCCCCTCAACTTTTAACTTTTTCCCCTTTAGGTGTGGGCCCTTTATCTATTTTTCATTTTATGTAATAGGGCAATTTATTTACTTGTAGTATGATTATTGTTTTTGTACATCATACTTGTCTACTGTTTTTTTAGATAGGAAGAAAGTACTGGCTTTACACAAGTTTCATATGTGTTTTTATATATGTTCATATTTTTATACACATAAATACATATATATTTTATTTGTAGTACTTACAAAAAGAATATGTTTATATACTGTCTTGTTTTACTATTTTTGATATATGTATTTCGTGTTGGCTTATTTTTGATGTTTTGGATGTTTTTGATGAAATTAAGAAAAATGTTTTATTGGTGGATCGAATCACATGACTAGAGGTCTTTTAAGTATATAAGTGTCTGTTTTTTTTAATGTTGGCAGTTCTGAAGAAGTCTTTTATCAAAGATGAAAGTGCTAAACTGCTGGTTTGCAATAAAGTGACTTCACCTGTGTTCTTCTGCCTCCATCTATTGTTTTTTTATTACATAAAAGCTGGTTTTGATGTAGACACAGTTCGACTGAGTTAAAGGCATTTGTTTGTCATGTGTTGTAGTTGTAGTGGCCTGCCAGATGTGCAGATGAGAGCTGAGTCATTTGCAGATGGCATACGGCAAGCTTGCTGAGAGAGGGTATATAGATAATTGATAAAAATGTTAAAGCACAGTGGACCAGTCATAGAGCCTTGAGGAACACCCATTATAACTAGGAGAAAAGGAGAGAGAGAGAAGAGCCATTTGAGAGAGTGATATCTTTCACATAGGCAGGTAGAAAACTATAGAAGAGTTGATTTGGAAAGGCCCATTGAGGCACATGTTTCTCATGTAGTAATACTGTGTCAAAGGCTATTGAGAGATTGAGGAAAACCAGAAGAGATGAACTTTTCTTGGTCTCTAGCCTTATTAATGGTGTCGAAAAACTTGAGGAGATCTGTAATAGTGCTATGGCCTAGTTGGAAACCATGATGCGTTGGGGTTAGGAGATCATTTTGCAAGAGGTACTGAAGGAGTTGCTTATGAATACTCTATTCCAGGATGTTAGAAAAGAGGGACAAGATGGCATTTGGCTAAAGTTAGAGATTTCAGAGGAGCTGCTTCCATAATGGAGGGAATAATGAAGAATTACTTTCCACAAGGTAAGGATATTGAGAGTCTTGAATAGATTTGTTAATGAGAGTTGAGACTGGATATGTTATAGAGTCTGCACTGAGCTTAAGGTACTCAGCAGGGTGATATCAGCAGAAGAACAGAGTTTGAAATTCTTCAGTAACTGTTTAACTTGGTGTGGAGACAGGTTGGAGATTGAAGGTATGGTTATCAGGACAGGTAGAGTTTTGAGGTAGATGAAATGGGGGAGAGCTGGAGGTAAAAGAGGCTATGATGTCCTTTAAGAAAGTGTTAAATTTATTAGCTGTTTCTGAAGGGGACAGGTCCAGATAGGGAGGTTAGTGAGGAAGGAGATCCAGGTTGAAAAAATGTTCTTAATTGAGTTCCAGAATTTCTTTGGACTATTTTTTAAAATGATTATATACTGGGTCAGATGATTTATTTATATATATATATATATATATATATATATATATATATATATATATATATATATATATATATATAGATATAGATATATATAGATATATATAGATATAGATATAGATATATATATATATATATATATATATATATATATATATATATATATATATATATATATATATATATATATATAGATTATATATATATATATATATATATAGAGATATAGAGATAGCGATATAGAGATATATATATATATAGAGAGAGAGAGATAGCTATAGAGAGATAGCTATAGAGAGAGATATATATTCTGGTCCTCTGGCTTTAGAGTCTCGGGATTGTGGAATTTCGATATTCTGTAGTGATCCCATCTATATATATATATATATATATATATATATATATATATATATATATATATTTTTTTTTCCCCCGTCTAGGTGAATTTGCTTCTTGGTGAGGTTGTGCAACTCCTTGTATAGGTATAAGGTTTGAGGGGTTTTATCTTTGCGCCATTGTTTCCATGCTTTGTCATATTTTTGCATGCAGATTCTTGTAGAAGGAGACAGAGGAGGGTTGAGTATATTTTACTCTCCTTTCTGGTGGGAACAAGGGTATTTAAAGTATTCAGGAATATATTGTTCAATTTGTTGACACCTTCATCTAAGGGTAGGGTTCTGAGTGGAGACCAGTTGATTGGATTTTGGTAGGTTAAGTATATCTGGATGAAAGTTGGAAATATTTTGGGTAGTTCTGTATTGATGTTTTTTTTAACTGTTGAGTGAATTCTCTATTTGTTAATATAGGGTGATGGTTACTAAGGGAATAAAGCTCTGAGAGGACAAACTTGGATCAAAAGTTTAATACATAGACACCATTAACACTCACAAAAATACGTTTTAGTTTGACATTTTACTGAATAAAAACGTAAAACATCCAACAAATAACACATTGATTTAAAACCTGTTTAAAATAAATTTTTCACTATATAGGTTCATAGGTAGGTACTAGGCTATCGGCCAGAGGTCCTACGTAAGCCTAGCCAACAAGGTTCCCTGGCTTACGCCACCCAAGAAAGTTATTTTCCTGTGCCACTGTCGAGCAGAGACACAGAAGTGATCCCCGGGGTGTATTTCCTATTTCCCATCCACTCATCAAGATTTTTCTTGGAGTGTGCTAATGAAGAACTTTGCTTGACATAGATGGGTAACCTGTTCCAGAGTATAAGTCTCTGGGACAGGAATCTATCCTTCCAGCATGTCCTGTTATGTGAATGTAAAAAATATTAAATTAATTTAAATGTAATTATATTATGTTTTATTATATTATGTTTTTATTCAGTAAAATGAATAATCTATAACCAGTTTTGGTTCCTAAATGCCAGGTTATATTTTTCAGCTTAGGTTGTAACAATTAATTCATTAATTGGTTCACTTTTCATTGGTTGATATGTAAGAGAAATAGTATATATAGAAGGAGTTTAATTCAAGCCTGCATCTGATGAAGTGTGTCTCAACAAAAACGTATTTTTGTGAGCATTAATGGTGTCTATGTATTAAACTTTTGATCCAAGTTTGTCCTCTCTGAGCTTTATTGCTTCACCTTTTTGTTAGGCTGGATTTGGAATTCTTGGTTAACTTTTAGCCCACTTGGTAGTTATTTTGATTTACTAGAATCCCTGAGATGTCTCTGACCCCAGCAAGTATGCTAAGTATCCAGTCAAGGATAAAAATTTTGCGATTCCATTTGAGGTGAGTAGGTGGAACTCATACAAGTTAAGACTAGTAGTGATTTGCCTTGAGCTGAGTAGGGGAATGAAGTCAGCTGTTTGAACCCATTCAATTTAAGACTGTTTGTTGGTGTGTTCATGTCAAAGATAACCAGTCAAGGTTAATGTTGCCTAAGATAATGGTTTCAGTAGTAATATTTGTAGTTTTATCCAGCAAACAATGTCTTCTAATAAGCCAATATATTACATGGTGATATGTAAAGGACAGCTATACAAAGCTTCTTATGTTTGTTAACATTGAGAAGAGACAGATAAAAAGGTCTGCATTTAGGAAGGTTGGTCTGTTAGTTCTGAGGGGTGAGAAACTTGTATGGGTATTGTGCACAACTGCAACACCTCCCCCTTTTTTGTGTAGTCTGTCACATTGAGTTTCAGAATCTTTTATATGAGATTTTAGACATGTTACAGTAATGGCAGTAATATCTGATGAGTATTGAAGAAACCATGCTTGTAGGTCTCTAACTTTGTTTAGAATACTACAAATGTTAGCAGAAGTAAGGAAGAGCTTTATGGGTGTTATACAGGCATTGAGGGCAGAGGATGGTAGAATGGATATGGCTGAGAGGTCAGGGTTGGGATGGAGTTCACCACAAAGAGTGATTTTTTAGAGAAGAGATGATTAGGATTAGTTTTTTTGTAAAGTACACTAGTTTTTATTCCAGGTTATGTCAAAGTGAACTGAATGCTTAGATGTTTTATATTTGAAAAGGTGACTAGGTTGGACATGAAATGCATGTGAAAGAGGGTTTAGCCTGAATGTAGGTAGGATGGCTGGTAGTATGTGAGTAAAGTGTGCTAGTACCATGATAGGTAGTATAGTGACATAAAATGAGTAGTAGAGATGTGACACTACTAAAGGGTAACATGGTAGATAGAGGGGACTATGGAGTAGTTAGGAGGAGATTTATAGTTGAATGAAATGAAAAAATATGTTAAAGGAGAAGGGAGGAAGACTAGGGGAAAATAGATGAGAGTGGAAATGGCTTACTGAAGATTCAAGGCAGGATGGTTCCTTATTATGGAAATGAATAAGGGTATAGTCAGAGAAATGTAGAATATACTGCTGTGTGGTAGAATGTATTGTTATATTAAATAACATTATATTGTGCAGTTGGCAACAGAGTACAGAGACTATATATTCTCTTAATAGAAAAAGAGGTCTTTCATTTAATGGCCTTTTAAATTGTTGGGTTAGTACTGATAGTTTGTGTTTCCTTAGAATCTTGTTGACTCACTGAGGGAAGCATGTAGGTGTGTGTGTGTGTTTCTCCTTGTAATCTCATTTTTATCATGCAGTTTTAATTTAGTTGACGCTACATTTAATTATTTCTTTCTGTCACTTTAGATAATATAAAATAAGAAAGCCAAAGGAAGCAGCAAAAAGAATAAAATTTGATATGTCACGGGTGTAAGGGTTAAAAAGATACATTTGACTGATTAAGGTGCAGTCAACAAATTACCAATTTCTATAACCTCACAGATTTGGGGGCGGATTCATACACAGATAATTTAAATACTGGAAATGTTGGTCAAAAACCACTTTGTTAGAATTAAATTGGGGAGGCTAGCTACAGCGATAGGGTTAATTCTGAGATACTTAAAACATTTTCACAAGTGATATAAAATGTAGGCATGTTGGTGCCACCCTTTCCTAGGTATGACTGAGGGGTAAAGTATCGATAGCAGTGGGTATTTTGAGGTGGAATGAAGGGTGAGACTTGGATAGTCCTTTAGTAGATGCAAATTTTATTCTTTTAATGACTGAACATTTCCATTTGCAACCTGGAAGGTTGTCTAAAGGTGGTCTTATCTGGAGTCTGCCAGTGTTTGATGGATATGCAGGTTTCCTTTTCTTCCATGTATTTAAAATTTTGGTGATTCCAGTGACTGTTTTCCATTATCCTGTGACAAGCAGATAAGCAAATGCAAACATTGATGAGATTAATTGAGAATAGAAGGCCTGAAGACTAGGCTTTATTCATCTTGCAATTGAGCTAGTTCAAGAAAAAGAAACAATATTGTTAATAAAAGAGGTACAATAGATGAAAGAAAAATCATCACATGTCAGTGAAGGGTCATAAAATGGTAGAAAACAGAAAATAAAATGCTTCAGTTAAGCTTTTCTGTTGTGCATATTATAGGGACATGCTCTCTGTTGTTGTCAAACTAAAGTGTCTAGGCCATTTGAATCAGTAATATGTGAGTCATGGGGAGAGAGGATAGTCAGAACTGATGTTTTGTAATTGCTCCAGCAAAGCAGCATCTGGTCCTCTGTTTGTCTATTCAGTCGGTCGGGTTGCCATGTTCTTTAGCTGTTGCTGGTGATTAGTAGTTTGATGTGAAATTTCAGAGTGATGCGACATTTCAGAGTTATCTTCACCCCTGGGTGCTAGTTGCCAGATGTAAGCAGTCTCTTGATGATCTTCGTGTTTCACTGTTGCAGTCATTACATTTGGGTTATCTGCCTGCAGGTAGCCCTCAGCCGGCCTGAATATCAAAGTCTTGGGTCCTGCGTCAGATGCTGTCTCTTCTCCTTCCATGATGTTAGGTCGTCAGGGGTGTAAAGCATGCAGCCGATGCCATTACACCAATCTTTCTTGCCGCACGGTGCCCGAAGCAGAAGCAGTTTGCAAGTGCCAGTCTGCCGACTCCTGAAATTTTAGTTTTCGAGTTTCAGAACCGAAGTCTTCAAAAAAGCCAAGTACCCTGTTGGGGATCCTTTTTCTTGCTCTAAACTGATGTCCGTAAAAGTTAACGATTGTATTACCTGTGGAAAGTAAATACCTCTCGAAGATTTTCATTCGTACTACATTCCTTGTTAGGCCCAGACCACGATGTACCTCGCTGTAGGTTTTGTGCCTTATTCAATCCTCGAACTGTTCATTGTCTGTTCATTTTTGCATCAAACTATTTCAGTACTCTGTTTAATTTATCCAGAAATGGCTTTGGTAAGCTATCAGACTACCAACATTCCGAAAAAATGTAAAGATAAAGACAGACAGACCTCCTAGGTCCAAAGCTGCCGACGATGCTTCCGTTAAGCTAGTCGCCAGTTCGCCGGTACTCAGTGAGGCGCTTTTGCAGCCCTTGATCCCACTACTTCAGATTCACAGGCCTCTACTGAGACCCATTCGGAGTCCGGTATGCCATGAGATGCTTCTTTGACCATGGAACCTGCGGCTGTCTCTACCTTGGATGTGTCCGGAGGCGCTGTTTAGGCACCGGCTTCTGAGGGTGTATTCAGGCCAACTGACTTGCATTTCAAACAGACGCCATCTTCTTCTTCAAGGCCTAAAACTTGACCCAAGCCTAGAAAACCGACTTCCAAACCGTATGGTCAGGCCCATATGCCTAAAAAAACAAAGGATAAGAATGGCTGAAGACCTTATTACTTTAATTAGGGGAAGCTAGCCTTCACCCTCTAAGAGATCTAGAACTGATTTTCTTCTGATTCTTCGGATCAGGATTCTGAAATTTCTGTTTCTTCTGATTACCAGGATTTGCCCTTATCTACCTAAGAGGATTCTGATGCAGAGGACTCCATTCCCTCTGCTTCCCCTCCAGAAGATTTTTCTTTTGGTGAAACCTTGCACACTCTTAGGGAGTATTTCCGCTGGGAAAGCTGGGATTACTCTGACTCCAAAAAGAGGCTTAGGGAATTCTTACTCCTACCTCAACACAGGCCTTTAGCTATCCCTCCTGTTCTGGACATTGTAGATGATGCCTTCTTGCAATCTAGCCTGTCCCCAGACACTTTACCTCTGGCTCCCAGGAAACCTGACCGGTATTAGAGTACCTGACTCTCACAAGTTCCTCTTCAAGAATCCTACTGCGGACCCAGAGAACATTTCCCAGGGACCTCCAGGCATTAAGGCTACTACTGCCAAAAACCCTGCCCCCTCTGATAGATATTCCATGGCCATGGACAGATGGGGTAAGAAGGTATACACTTCTGCCAGTTTCATATGTTAAAGTATCAGCAGCATATTATGAGACTACTTAAACAGAAAATTATGTAGATTCCTGACTGTGGTGAAAATAAAGAATTCTAGGATTTAATGCATTCTTCTGAACAAGTTGGTAAACATACTTTGTAATGTGGTTTTGACTCTCTAGAAGCATTTTGCAGGGCTGCTATCACTGGGTCTGTTTTTAGAAGGAATGCGTGGCTTAAGGAGCAAAATTTGCCAGATCCTGTTAAAGCAAAATTACTGGATGCTCCCTTAAACCAAGACCACCTGTTTGGCAACAGAGCAGAAGACGTCCTTGAAAAGATGGAGGAAAAGCTAAATCTATGCAAATTGTTAAAAGATTTCCTGCAAGTACAGCCTCCCAGATGAGACATTGGCCTTCTAAAAACTGGTCCTTTCAAGCCTCTTCCAGGCATTCTCAGTCCAAACCCAGGAACAGCAGACCACCTAGGCTACAACCTCAAGGTACTCAAAGGCCAAAGCAGTGGGGGGCTTCCACTCCCAAAGCTGGAAGTAGTAAGACGCCCCCCTATGAAAAACTGTCACAATGACTTAACCTTAAACCTTCCAAGCCCTGCTCAACTGCCTGCTCCCTTAGGGGGAAGATCGCCCTGCATGCAAAAAACTGGGAACTCCTTACCCCGGACAAATGGGTTTTAAATGATGTTTCCCAAGGATACATATTCCACTTTCACACCTTACCAACCCTAAACGGTTGACCAGACCTACACCCAAATCAGTGGGCAGAGGCTCAACAGCAGGTTCTCTTTCTACTAAGTATCAGGGCTATTCAACCTGTCCCAGCAAAAGAAAGGGAACAAGGTTTTTACTCAAGACTTTTCCTGGTACCCAGATAAGACAGCTCCTGGTGTCCTATCCTGGACCTCTCTATTCTAACCTTTTTTGTACTCCCAAAATTCAAAATGCTAACACTTCATCAGCTACTTCCTATGCTAGGCAAAGATGCCTGGATGGCAACCTTAGATTTAGAGGAAGCTTACCTGCACATTCCAATAAGGTAATCTTGAAGGAAATACCTACGCTTCAGAGCAGGCTACATGCATGATCAATTCTCTGCACTTCCCTTTGGCTTATGTACTGCGCCCAGGGTATTCACAAAGTGCCTAGCTCCAGTCATTGCATTTTGCAGGCAAAGAAATATTCAAATATACCCATACCCAGACGATTGTCTAATTCAGGCAGAAAGCCAGGACATGCTACTGAGTCATCTGGCATTTGTAAAGAAGCTCCTAACTTCACTGGGGTAGACTATAAATGAAAAGAAATCTCATCTAGTACCCTGCCAACAAATTGTATTCCTGGAAGCAAGCTTGAACACAGCTTCCCAGATGGCCTACTTCACACAAGAGAAACAAGTTTATTTTGACAGCCTTCTTCAAACTACTGGCCACAAAGACCCAGCTATCTGCAAGGAAAATCCTGCAAGCCCTGTGGTTCATGGCCTCTTGCATTCTACTAATTCCATATGCAAGACTGCATATGAGGAAACTACAATGGTATCTAAAAAGCCTATGGTGTCAACTTTCTCAGGACCTGGAATCTATGATTTCTATCATTCCTTGTATAAAGACAGAGTTCCTGTGGTGGGCAGAGACCTGCTACCACAACAAGGAACTGCCATTCATCTACCCCCTGCCGCCCAAACCCTAACAGACTCATCATACTATGCATGTGGGGCTCACTTGGCAGGGCAGTGCATTCAGGGCAAATGGAACCTGAGTTAGATGCACCTGCATATCAGTGAAAAAGAAATGTTAGCTGTACAGAATTCCCTGACTGCCTTCAAGGACCACATTCTTCCAGGACAATTACTGGTAAAGACAGACAACACCACTGTTATGTGGTATATAAACAAGCAGGGGTGAACCCACTCGGATCCTCTCAGCAGACCATGGCTCTGTGGAACACAGCCTTGAGCTACCAAGTGCACCTACAGCTCAATTCCTGCCAGGCAAGCTAAATTCACTGGCAGATGACCTAAGCAGAAATCTCATGGACCCACATGAGTGGAAACTGGAACCAAAGATATTCAACATTTTGAGAAACAAATGGGGGAACCCAGAAATAGACCTATTTGCCTCCCCTCAGAATTAACAAACTGGACAAATTCTGCACAAGTACTTCCCACAGTCAAGCTTGGAAGGTGGATGCCCTGTCCTTCACCTGGGAAAGCCTCTCAGTTTATGCCCCCCCCCCGCCTCTTCTCTTGAAAGTTCTGCTAAAGATCAAACAAGACAAACCAAGGACAATACTGATTGCACCAGACTGGCCACGCCAGCACTGGTGTACCCCCTCTTGCACAGTATGTCACTGCTGGAACCATGGCACCTGCCTCAGACCCCTTCCCTGCTGACTCAGCAGGAGGGCCAGATTCTGCATCCCCAGCTTCAAACCCTGAACGTTGCAGCCTGGCTAATTCCCTGAGCTCTCCAACAGCATCCCTCAGTAAGCAGATGCTAGATGTCATTCTAGAGGCAAGGAGGCCTATTACTAGAAAATCCTATGCTAAAAAGTGGAAAAGATACTGTTCCTAGAGCTAGACTAAAGGGATGCATAACAGTGCCCAGCTTACTGCATATTCTTCAATACTTAACAGAGATGCTCAACAAGGGCCTTTCCTTCTCATCAGTTAAAAATTCATGCCTCAGCCATTTCAGCTCATTATAATAATGAGCCACCCCTCTTCTCTCACCCCCTGCTGAAACAATTCCTCAGAGGGGCCAAAAATTTAAGACCACCCAGGAGAGCCCCTACTTCAGCTTGGGAACTTAACTTTGTATTGGAAAAGCTCACTGTATCTCCTTTTGAGCCAGCTGCAACTGCAGAGTTAAAATTCCTTTCTTGGAAAACAGCCTTCCTTCTAGCCGTCACTTCAGCAAGAAGAGTGTCTGAATTACAGGCCCTCATGGCAGTGGAGCCCTTCATCATGTTCCATGCGGACAGGGTGTCCCCCAGGACCATTCCTTCCTTTATGCCCAAGGTGGTATCCAGTGTGGCCTTTAACCAGTCCATTCATTTGTCAAACTTTTTTCCTAATCCACAGAACAAAAGAGAACAAATACTGCACTATTTGGACATGCACAGACAGCTTAGATTTTATTTGGACAGGACTAAGCCTCTCAAAAAAACCTGAACAGCTGCTAGTTGCCTTTGCTGCAGGGACGGAGCGGAAGGCCATATCAATGCAAACCATTTCAAAGTGGATAAGCCATTGCATTCCTTTCTGCTATAAGCACCATGGAAAACCTTCCCCACTGGGAATAAGATCACATTCCACCAGGGCTGCATCTACCTCTACAGCCTTTCTGAGAGGTGTCCCTACCAGGGACATCCTAGAAGCTGCTACCTGGAGCTCTGTACATACCTTCACCAAGCTTTGCCACTTGCCTAATTTTTCTAAATCCATAGCTGATTTTGCCACTGCAGTCTTGCAGGGCTTAATTGCTGGTCCTAATGCTCTCTAACTTCCTCCTCCCATCCTTAACTTTGGGAATCTTCCCAAATGTGATGACTGCAACAGTGAAACACGAAGAACATAGTACAGTTGTGTACACTTACCATCAATGTAGATGTTTGAGTGTATTCACTGTTGTAGTCCTGGTTACCCTCCCTCCAGCCCCCTGATTTCTCTTGGCTATACCTTTCTTCTTGTTTAGTGTATTTCAGCTTTCTGGTGTATTTGCTTTTGTTGGAGGTGTAACCTTATATATAATTGCTTCCCATTATGGGGGCACCTGACATCTGGGGCAAGAAAAACTGATGTAATGGTGTCGGCTGCATGCTTTATACCCCCGATGACCTGACGTCATGGAAGAAGAGACAGCATCCGACGCAGGACCCAAGACTTTGATATTCAGGTCGGCTGAGGGTTACCTGCAAGCAGATAGCCCAAATGTGATGACTGCAATAGTGAATACACTGTAACATCTACATTTATGGTAAGTGTACACAACTGTACTTTTTCCATTGGCAAATCGAACACATGCACTGAGGATTGCAATGCAGGACTTCCACTTCCTCTAAATCGTACTTCAAGGGCCTATTGTTATTTCGAAGCGGCTCAGGGCCAGAAGATGTGAGCCAAACTGGCATCACAGTGCCATTGATGGACCTGCTATTGTATTGAATCAGCCTGTCGTGTGGCGTCGCATTGATGGCTGTGCACAGTAGAGATTGGATCAAATGGAGAGCCTCGAGCAAAACATCTTCCCACTGTTCCATGGGCATCTTTATACATTTTAAAGCCAGAGTAACGGCCCTCCAAAGTGTGCCATTTAGATGCTTGATTTGACCTTTACCTTGGGGTTTGTAAGGGGTGGTCCTGCTGGTTGCAATTCCTTTGGTGTGCAAAAAAAGTCTGTAATTAGTTAGACATAAAAGCGGTGCCAAGGTCTGAGTGAATATAAGATGGCATACCAAAGGGTAAAAATAGTTGGCATAGGCAGGCAATTACAGTTTGTGCAGTCATGTCTGGGCAAGTGAAAGCAAAAGGGAACTTTGAATATTCATCAATAATAATAAGCAAACTGAGCACGTGTTGTGGAAGGAGGAGGTACCTTAAAAATCTATGCTCCCAATCTCTGAAAAAGTCGAGTAGCCTTTATGAGCCTGGTGTTTGTAGGACAGTAAAAATATGGCTTTACTTCTGCACATACCAAACAGTTTGAGGTTATGCTTTATGATTCGTACCTCCTCAAGAGAAAAAGGGAAGATTCTTGGATCGTGCAAAGTGCATCAAGTGGGCATCACCAGGATGAAACAATGAGACAAGTAAAACCTTAAATCAACAAGAGAGAGAAATGAGCTAGAAGATACATGGCAGTAAGGCATCAGCAGTGAGATTCTCATTCTCAGGCCGATAAAATGAAGTTGAAGTGAAAAGTTGAAAGCTCTACTCTCCAGTGCTGTATTTTATCATTGTTTGTCTTTCCTCTCTGATTGCCATGCATAAAGGCGAGTGATTGTTGGTCAGTAACAAGCTTAAAATGATTTTCCAGAAGAAAGTGTTTCCATTTTAAAATTGATTCAACCACTGCATACACTTCTCAACAGCTGAATGGCACCTCTTGAATGGTATCCTGGGGGGGCACAGGCCTAACTTTAGTGTGGCAGCAATGGTGATTTTCCGAAGTGTCCATCTCCAGTACCAGTGGAACATTATAACTGACTATAGAGACAGTGGCATTCTCAAGCTCCTTTTTAAGATTCTTGAATGTGTCCACCATAGCTTTAGGCAGTGGGAAGGTTGTGTTGTATGCAAGAGAGTGAATTTTATCTGAAAACCATGTTATCCACTGCGAATAGTAGGCAGAGATCCCCACTACTCTGAGATTTGAGATCTCGAGGGAGAGGCTGTATTTGCAGAGGCTTTAGTCTCAGAGTCTAGCTTGATTACCCCCTTGGATACCATGTAGCCCAATAGCTTGATTTTAGTAGCTGCTATTGTGCTGTTGTCTTTATTGAATGTTAGACCGTATTGTTTGGCAACTTCCCAAAATCTCTGCAGGTTTTTATTGTGATCATTCCTGACTTTGCTACAGATTGTAACATTATCAATGTAAGCAAATGTGTCATGCAGTTGCTCGGATGCAATTATTTCATTGATAGTGCATTGAAAACAGGCTACATCATTAGTCAAGCCAAAAGGCATATGACAGAACTGATAGTCTGCCACAAACCTCAAAGGCAGTGTATTGTTTCTCATCATCTCTTATCGGTATTTGGTGATCAGCGCTTTTTAGATCCAAAGTGCTGTATACCTCATAAAATGCTACTTTCTGAATAGTCTCATCCATTCTTGCAAGCGAATAGGCATCAAGATACATAAAACAATTTATTGTTTCACTGTAGTCAATAACCAGCTGCTTTTTGTGCCTTCTGTTTGCAGTGATCAGAACCTAGGCTCTCCAGTGTGAGTTAGAGAGTTCAATTATGCCTTTGGCTATCGGTCATTTGATCTCAGCTTGTATAAAAATCTTGTTCAAAGGGCTGCGATGCCTAGATTTTGAGATCTCTGTTCAGCTATTGAAATCAAAAAAACACAAACTGCTAAATACCGAACGTGAAACATCAAAAGGTAAAATTAATGGACAACAATGAAACTAAATTCATTGAATGGCCATAGTCGGCCAACATCACAAACACAACCAATCAAGTGGGTGGGGGCTGTGCCCCCCCCATAAAAGTGTGTGTGTGGGTATATGTAATGTATACATATATATAAACTCTGAGATCGCACTACAGAGGGGAATAGGGCAAATTTAAAAGGCTTCGCTTCACTTACCTTATGAGCTGTGTTGCTTCTTGGTTGTTTGCCAACTATGGCCATTTGATAAATTTATTTAGAATAAGTAGTTGTTCACTAATTTCATCTTTCGATGTTTAACGGACAGTATTTAGCCATTCGCAGATTTTTGGTTTTGGTAACCAAACCACTCAGAGGACAAATAGTCTACCAAAGCCAAATTTGAAGTAAGTTTGGCCTCCCAGGCCAAGGGCAACCACAAAGCATTCTTTAGCTGTGTCTGCAACCTCAAACACAATACACAATTGTGTGCAGAGCTCATTGTAAATGGAGCCACCTATATTGAGCCAGACGATATAGCAAACCTTCTGGCTGATAAATTCAGCTCCAACTGTTCTCTCTCTGTCTGCCTCTCTGTCTGCCTCTCTGTCTGCCTCTCTGTCTGCCTCTCTGTCTGCCTCTCTGTCTGTCTCTCTGTCTGTCTCTCTGTCTGTCTGTCTCTCTCTCTGCCTCTCTGTCTCTCTGTCTCTGTCTGTCTCTCTCTCTCTGTCTGTCTCTCTCTCTCTGTCTGTCTCTCTGTCTCTGTCTCTCTGTCTCTCTCTCTCTCTCTCTGTCTCTCTCTCTCTCTCTCTCTCTGTCTCTCTCTCTCTCTGTCTCTCTCTCTCTCTCTCTCTCTCTCTCTCTCTCTCTCTCTCTCTCTCTCTCTGTCTCTCTCTCTCTCTCTCTCTCTGTCTCTCTCTCTGTCTCTCTCTCTCTCTCTGTCTCTCTCTCTCTCTCTCTCTCTCTCTGTCTCTCTCTGTCTCTGTCTCTCTCTCTCTCTGTCTCTCTCTCTCTCTGTCTCTCTCTCTGTCTCTCTCTGTCTGTCTCTCTCTCTCTCATTCTCTCTCTCTCTCTGTCTCTCTCTCTGTCTCTCTCTCTGTCTCTCTCTCTCTGTCTCTGTCTCTCTGTGTCTCTCTCTCTGTCTCTCTCTGTCTCTCTCTCTGTCTCTCTGTCTCTCTCTGTCTCTCTCTCTCTCTCTCTCTGTCTCTCTCTCTCTCTCTCTCTCTGTCTCTCTCTCTGTCTGTCTCTGTCTCCTCAACCTTCTCTTAGAAAATATCAGAAAATATAACTCCCCCTACAATCACTAGTGAACAGGTCCTTAATGCTCTCTCTAAGATCAAGAACACTGCCTCAATGGGTGCAGACAGTATCCCAGGATGTCTTCTAAATAGCAAGAAACATGACCTATCTGCCTCTGGGATTACTGTTTAACTATAACATTCAAACAGGCTTCATGCCTCATGAATGGAGAAAGGCAACAGTCATCCCTATGCACAAAGGTGGGCTATCTACAGACCCTGGAAACTACAGACCCATAAGTCTCACTCGTCTTCTATGTAAAGCCATGGAAAGAATGATCATGGGGATGATCAATAAAGATATAGTAAACCTCCAGACACTGGACCCAACCCAGTTTGGTTTCATCAAGGGCAGTTCATGCGTACTCAACCTGATGGACTTCTTTGAGAAGGGCACCAAAGCAATGGATAAGGGCAAAATCTTTCACACTGCCTACCTTGACCTGGCCAAGGCATTTGACACAATACCCCACTCGGACATTGGTGACAAACTCAAGAGGTAGGTACAAACCCGTATGCCACCCGGTGGCTAGCCAGCTGGCTCACAGACAGGACCCAGGAAGTTAGAATTGGGGAATCCACCTCAACAAAGAGGCCAGTCACAAGTGTAGTCCCTCAGGGATCAGTCGTTGGACCACTGCTTTTTGGCATCTACTTCTCAGAAGTCAAGGCCAATGTCAGTGGTCTCTGACTGACTAAATTTGCAGATGACTGCAAATTAGGAGCTGTCATTGAATCTCACATTGACACAAATGTTCTGCAGGAGAGGCTGACACAGGTGAACAACTGGTGTCAGAGCCATGGACTAAAACTAAATGCCAAGAAATGCATAATAGTATCCTTTGGGAAGTCCTCCATCCCTGGTAACTATCATATTGACAACACACCCCTTAGAGTTGACCCAGTAGTCAGGGAATTAGGGACATGCATAGATAGTAATCTAGCCTTTGATAATCACATGTCAACAGTGGTGAGGAAATCATTCTGTATTGCGCAACTTGTAAACAAAGGTATGGCATCGGAGTCCAAGGGAAGTCATTGTTCCACTGTATTCAGCATTCATCAGACCTGTCATTGAGTACAATGCTCCCCCTCTGTTATGTACCTAACCAGACGTATCCAACAACTGGTATGTCCACAGAGGTTCCTCACTAAAAGAATACAGGGCATAAGTAATATGTCCTATGCAGACTGCCTCAAGACCCTATCCCTGTATTCTGTCTCCTGCAGGCTTTTGAGGGGAGATCTATGCCTGGCATACAGGGCATTGTCAGACCCCACTCTTCTGGACATCCTGCATATCCACAAAACAAACAGCACCAGAATTACCATTCTAAAGACTTAAACCTTGCCCGTAATATAAATAGGACCTGCTGGAGAGATAGGTTTGTATCCCGGAGACTACCCCGTTTATGGCACAGACTCCCCATCCATGTGAAGTTCCTCCCTAACCCAATTCAAGTACAACTTGGACAATTGGATGGGAAGCTGGAAATTCATCCCTGGCTTGGCACCTATGTCTCTAATGGACACAGATAATCTGTAAATGGTTCATCTCCCAGGGCCATGCTTACACTTATCAAGGGTGGCAGAACTTGTCAGAGATTTGGGATGCATGGATAGGCTTAAAAAGGCCATTGTGGTCGTTAACCTAGTAAACACCTACGAACTTGGACCCTAGATTTTGTTGCTATAGGCTTACAGTCTGGTGATAAATGCTGGAGGAGTCATGGTGCTGCAATCTGAGCAGTGATTAGTCCGCTAAGAGTGAGCAGGTGTTTGGTTCCTCCAAAAGCAGTTTCTGCCATTGGAGTGCAGCTTGAAAAAGTCCAATAAAAAAAAGACCCAATAAAATGTTGGCACAGAGATTGGATAAAATGGATAACTGTGGTAAACTGTATGGTTGTGTAACTCATGGAAACAAGAAAATGTCCTTGTGTTAAGCTTGTCAAATGAATTTTTGCCATTGTAATTCTACTTCGGAAGCTGTGCATTGGCCAACCATACTTGTGAACCACAGAGGAAGCCGTGTAATTTTCTGAGTCCCCTGTATCTATCAGTGTGTGTAATTTGACTCCACTGACTGAAGTGGTAACTGCACTAAATAGGCACCCTGGAGCCACTGTAGTGATGATGCAAGAAAGAGATTAGTTCTGGAACCAAACAGACAAGCCATTTGAAAATTACCCTTCTTACTGCATTTTCTGCATAACTCGTCTTTAGCTGGACGTTTTGATTGTGCTGGTCTGTTGCGACCACAAAAGTAGCACTTTGAATTAACAGCGACACATGTATCATCATTACCAGATGGTAGGCGAATGGTATCTGTGATACGCTTTCCAGGAGGCACCACAGGGTGACAAGACAGAGTTCTGATAGGACTGCGATTGTGCATGGGCTATTTCCAATGATCTTGCCAGTTCAGAAACGCTTTGAAAATTTAAAGTGTGTTGTTCAAGCAGACATTGCGGAATGTGACTTGACTGAATACCGCTGATGAACACATCTCTTATGGCATCATCTTCATAGCGTTCAGCTGTGGCAGCTTTGAAGTTACAGTCTTTGGCCAACAAATTTAATTTTTGGGCAAACTGATCAAGAGTTTAGCCGCTTTTCTGTTTGCGGGTAACCAAATAATTACAAGCGAAGACTTCATTTTTAGGCTTTGTGTACAGCTTTTGTAAGGTATTGACGGTGGCTTCGTAGGTAGGGCATTCACTAATGACTTCATATACTGAAGGAGAGATGTAGTTAACCAGAAGCTTTTGTTTGTCAGAATGAAGTTCTTCGACAGAATCTAGAAAACTGCTAATGTTTCTAACCAGTAGATCCGTTGTCTAGAGGCATCAGGGGCACTTGGGTTTAAGTCAAAATGATCTGGTTGGAAAAGGCGATCCATTGCAGTCGGGTTCTAAGATGAATAAATTGAGACAGACAAGCAAATGCAAATAACACTGATGAGATGAATTGAGAATAGAAGGCTTGAAGACTAGGCTTTATTCATCTTACAATTGAGCTAGTTCAGCTACAAGAAAAAGAAACAATATTGTTGGTAAAAGAGGTGCAGTAGATGAAAGCAAAAATCATCCCACACATTGATGTAAATTAGATGCCATAGCTATAGCTCAGTGATGGCAAACATATGATACATGTGTCAAAGGTGACACACAGTGACGTTTTGGGTGACACACCTGCATTCTCCAATACCCGAGCTACCAAAGAAACTTGTGTTAATCAAATCAAATGCAATGTGTTCCATATTTTCTTTTTCAGTTCAATTCAAAATTACCATTAAAAGTAGGGTACGTATCATTTTCTCTATTGTAAGTCACTGATTTTTCTTTTAATTTTATAATACATTGCAACACACGTGATTGGGCTGTATTTTTTAAGTAAAGAATTGTTTCTCTTTTGTTTGGGGGGGGGGACATGCCAGCAGAGTCAAGATAGGCATTTTCTGAATTTTTGACCTGCAGAGCCCAAAAGGTTCACCATCACTGCTATAGCTCGGACTATCCACTCCTTGGAGGTTCAGACCATTGTGTGTGTCTGTGTGTCTGTGTGTGTCTGTGTGTGTCTGTGTGTGTCTGTGTGTGTCTGTGTGTGTCTGTGTGTGTCTGTGTGTGTCTGTGTGTGTCTGTGTGTGTCTGTGTGTGTCTGTGTCTGTGTGTCTGTGTCTGTGTGTGTCTGTGTCTGTGTGTGTGTCTGTGTCTGTGTGTGTGCCTGTGTGTGTGTGTGTGCCTGTGTGTGTGTGTGTGCCTGTGTGTGTGTGTGTGTGTGCCTGTGTGTGTGTGTGTGTGCCTGTGTGTGTGTGTGTCTGCCTGTGTGTGTGTGTGTGTGTGTGTGTGTGTGTGTGTGTGTCTGTGTGTGTGTGTGTGTCTGTGTGTGTGTGTGTCTGTGTGTCTGTGTGTGTGTCTGTGTGTGTGTGTGTGTGTGTCTGTCTGTCTGTCTGTGTGTGTGTGTCTGTCTGTGTGTGTGTGTGTCTGTCTGTGTGTGTGTGTCTGTCTGTGTGTGTGTGTCTGTCTGTCTGTGTGTGTGTGTCTGTCTGTCTGTGTGTGTGTGTCTGTCTGGGTGTGGGTGTCTGTATATATAAATACACCTATGCATTTATATATAGGTGCTTTTTTCTGTTCTAACTTGCCAGTTTGGAATGATTGTTCGACATCCAAAAAGCATTGAATCAGCTGAACAAGAAAATGTTCCACATTTATTAGTGATGTAATAAAAAAAAAAAAAAAAAAAAAAAAGGCATGCCATGGTTTATACTTCCCTCACTCTGAAGGCGGTATGGGCCTCCTTGAAATTGACTGTGTGTATGTATGCATCTGTGGGACTGCATACATATTTGCTGATGTCATCAGTTCCCAACATAGTGAAAATTCTAAAGCATAAAGTGTGGAAGTCTAAGATGGCATCCTTGCTTTGTTTAGGAGAAGCATTTCGGAGCGGAGTGGGAATGGAAACCAAACCTAGTCATAGACGTGAATCAGATAGTAACTGAAGGTGCCAAAAAAAGAACAGAAGCGAAGGAAAGAAAATTGGGAAGTCCACAAATATATAGTGATAGATAGAGAACTTCTAGAACAACCTCATAGTGACTACGATTTGGCACAGGAATGGTTAAGGAGAGATGTATTAAAACCAGTAGATGAGCAAGTAATGATGGCCCAGTTTAGAGGGCTGTGTACATGGTGGTTTACAAAATCAGTAGAAAAAGTGGTAGAAGTGGACAAATGCAGGTTCTATAAAACATGTGAAACTGTTGCACATCTCATTGCTGGCTATGATACACTTATGGTTAAGGGTCTGTATACTGAAAGATGCAATAATGTTGCAAAACTGTTGCACTGAGAATTGTGCAAACACTAAAATATCTAAGAAGCTGCTAAGTATTATCAACAATGATGAAGTCTGGATCACATGGGATCACCACATGGAGCCAACAGTTTTAAAAATAGATTCAGTGCAACTAGATGTAGTAGTTCAAGAAAACAAGACACAAGTACTGTTTCAGTAAAATTGCTATGCCCAGCAATTTGGTCTTGCATACCAAGAAAAACACAGTCATGAGGTACAAGAATTTGTAAGCAGAAATGAAAGCAATGTAGAAGAAAGGTAACCACACAATTGCAGTAGTAGGTGCAAAGAGAATTAATAAATAGCAACTAAAGGTATACTTGCCACTACTTATCTTCTCCCCACACTTCTTTATTATGGCACTCCTATCCTTACTAACCTTGATGCATCACAAAAATGAAAACTTGAACAATGCTGTAACAAAATGTTAAATTTGTAGCAAATACCCCTTTTAGAACCCACCACTGTATATCACTAGAACGCCTAAATTGGTTAGAACTACACCATCAGTTAACATATGTAGCTTCTTACTACCTATGAAATTATCCAGAATCGATCTGCTTCTCCAGCACTAAATAACATTCTACACACCAATGTTCCCAGTCAGTCATTCTGATCCAGTGACCAAACTCCTGTCTGTCCACAAAACTATCAAATCTTTTGGGCATTGTCTGCACTCGTACTATCTTGCTGAAGCCTAGTACTACTTATCTGTATCCATCAGGTCATTACTCTCCCTTCCCATCTTTCAAAACCATTCTGATAGACTTCCTAGCCAAAAGCTGTTAGACTTCCTAGCCAAAAGCTGTTCAACACCAGGATAAACTATGTCCCTAAATGTGAACAAATACCTGTTCATACCTTACAGCTCCTTATTCTCCCTTCTTCACTCACTTCCTAACATTTATCATTTTCTCTCCCCTTCTTGACTCACTTCCTAACGTTTATCATTTTCTCTCCCCTGGCTTTCTCTCTAAGTATACCATAGGCCTGCTTTTTCTCTTGCAAACAGGAATTGCAGTACGAAGTATTATACTAACTTACCTTTAATTTCTTTATAAACTGGCTAAAATTTATCTTACTATATGACTTCTACCTGTTCTTAACCAATGTTTTCAAATTATGTCTAATTTGGTTGAAGTATTTAAACTGTAGTTGCTTTTTTTGTATCATTTTTAAAGACTGTAAAATGATTATTGTTAAAATGTTTTGTAACACTTTGGAGCTTTTCTCCCCAGGCCTCTGCTGAAAATGGACCCTGCCCATTTGGATATTCCCAGTAATCAGAGGTCAATAATAAAAAAAAAAAAAAAAAAAAAAAATTTACAGTTGTATTTATGTATGCTACTAGTACATGTAACCCTGTATAAACTGCAGAAAGTGGCAATCCTGTATTCATTGCAGAAGATTAGAGCACCTTTGGCTAACATCACAGACTGAAGTAATAATTGATTTTGTGAAGTTTAATTATACCCTGGCTTATGAATGGGGTGGTCATTACTGTCAAAGTATTATTAAAAAAAAAAAATAAGCATTTGGAGAAATTAAGCATGAGTATCAAAGTCATGGGATGAGTACAACAAATTCTGTGGTAGAAAGGTTGTCTTTGGAGGTTGTGGAACCTAAAGTTACAGATGTGTTAGGTGGTGGTGGTGGTGGTGGTTGTGTCTTTAGGCTTTTCCTGGATAGGGGTCACCACAGCGGAACTCCGGTCCGCTAATGATTGGCAGTACATTTTTACGTGCCGAGTTGCCAGCCCTGACGCACACCCTTCAACGAAGGTACGCCCATTCACGCATGTCTCCACACAGAAGACGCTCTAGCTGAGAATCGAACAGGACAACGTCTTACTGTGAGGTGACAGCGCTACTGCAGCACCACCACCGCAGTCAAAGTTGCAGATGTACTGCTTTGAATTTGTTTTAACCTGTTTGAAAATGTGTGCATCATGATGTTTGTTATAGTTTTAAATGTTACATAAAGGGTTATGTCCAGGAGGTGCACTTGGTTTTAAATGCAGTCATGTTTTGGATAGGGTATTAACTAAGTAAGGAACTCTCTGTATTTGTGTCATAACCTACCTTCTGCGCACAGTAAATGTTTGAAGAACATGCACATAAACATTCCGTCTTTACTACTGTTGTCCTGGACTGTGGCTGAAAAGCATCATTAGACCAGCTAAACATGATCTTTCCTGTCTAGGCAGTTTGAAGATGCAGCAACTGTCATTGGAAAATAGAAATACAGGAGAAAGGAGGGTGTGTTTCTCTAGTGTGGTATTTGTGGTCTCTACTTTTGGACCTCACATGAGCATGGTAGAAGGTTTACCTTCTTTAACTGATATGGCAGAGGTCTAACGTTTGAAGGGCAAGCTACCAGCTTGAAGGGCAGAATTGAGCTTTTTGCCAAGTTGAAAATCACATTCCTCTGCTTTAAAAATGGTTACTGTAAGTGACTTCAGGAAAGTCTCTGCCTGAGGTACAAAAATGGTCTTGGCAGAAAAGGGAAGAGGCACAGAGGACACCCCCCCCCCAAAAAAAAAAAGACTGTTCATGTCCAAGATAACCATTTAAAAAGTTATTGGTAATTGGGAACAGACTCTCAAAGTGTTACAACAGCAGGAATGTTCTCCTCCAGACTTGTGGGTTGTCTTTGCATGAAGGTTTCAAAACAAGAATATATCCAGTTGTAAAGGTGTATTGAGCCATAGTGCTCAAGTTGTAGGTGCACATAAGAAGCCGATGAGTGAGATAACTGGAGACTTGTCTTAGATACTTTATACCTAAACAGGTCTTGGGGGGGGGGGTATTCAGACTGTTGAATCTGATAGGAGGTCCACCCAGTATATATGACATGGCTTAGTGGTAAATCACTTTGGCTAGGGTGTGCAGGGTCCTGGGTTTGAGCCTTGCAGAGGCTGTTTATTTAATATCTGGCATGGCTAAGTGGTAAATCACTTTGTCTATGGTGTGCAGGTTCCTGGGTTTCAGCCTTGCAGAAGCTGTTTATTTGTGGGAGGATGACATAATGGTTAAGGTGTTTACCTTAAAGAGACAAGGTACAGGGTTTGATTCTCACATGGGGTAACTGGCTAGGCTTCAAATGGCCCAAAAGGGCAGCTAGCCTAGTACTAATCAATGAATATTAACAGCAAGACTAATGCTGAAGGTATTAGCACCGTTCACCAGTTAACTTCCCATGCTTGCATCTTTCCCCAATCCCATAATATGATGGTGCCAATTTTGCCCAAATTATATTTGATGTTCTTCATCTCGTATGGGGAGGATAGCCTCAGGCTGTGTGTTTTATCAATTTTGTTTCTGACAAAAATCAATGGATAGTCAGGTCATCTCTGTGTAAACCCCTTCAGTTTGCCTGTGCCAGAGTACAGACTGTAACTAAAAAAGAATGGACAAAACTATTTACTCTTAGAAAATTCTAAATGGTCTACTTATGACCGCCTAAAACATTGATCTAAAGAAAAACTGTTAGTCCCAATAATGTCTAGTGAAGGATTATACCGGAAAAGTCTTCTTCCTCTTCTCTTCGTCAGGGGTAGACCCATTTGATGTCACAGTATGCAAGGGGTTCTTCTGATTCACATTGACTAGGATAAAGATTAGAAACATAAATGTAAGGGAGACAGATCTATATCTTCAGGGACTGTTCACCAACACTGGTTTAAAAAAATAGAATGGAGGAGTCCACTTTTTCTTCTGTTGCTTCTATTCTGATATTTTAAAGCTTTCAGTCAGTTGTGGATGCTTCTTCAGGTAGAGTTATGAGGACAAAGTATTGTGTTTATCTGAGGCTGAATTTGGGAGATCTATTCCCTTTAGACTATCTACAAGTAATTTTGTTTCTTCTGTAGTCACTCTATTGCAGTAGAGTTGTATTACAAGAAGATGTTGAGGGCTTTTCTTAATTTGCAGCAGAAAATTGGTCTCATCTCTTCACTGTTTTGTACCAGGGAAGATTGGGACACTTCTTCCCAGCCCTCATTCTGAGCTGTTTTCTTTTCCAGGTTTTCACTGGCCACTGCCATCCATGCTGGTACGGAGGAGACCATTCAACAACCTGTGACTGTTGACTTTTACAGAAATGTTGACAGTGGCTGTGATGTCAATTCTGGGACCACAGCTATTCATTCTGATGCTTTCTGTGTTTACTGTGCTGTCAATTTTTATGGCTTTGGCTGCGGCCCAGGATAAAGCATCGGGATGAATGGCTTACTGACCCAAATACCTCTCCTCAAAAGATCTTGCAGGAGGCGTTTTGGTTCCCTTGCTGACAAGATGGCTGTTCTTTGCATCAGGGAAGCACAAAAGGAAACTGATATTGTGACACTTTTATTCTGTTGAGGCCAGACAGGATCTTTTAGCCTCCCAAGAATTGGAATTGAATGGCTCAGACTCTTGGGATTGATTCTGTATTTATTGCAGAGGCCTTTATAAAGGTTTCTTCTCTGCAGAACCCTGCTGTTCACCTCACCTCTCCTGATTGCCTGGGGCAGTGGACAGATTTAGAAAGTGGGTTTATGATTCTTCTATATTTACCATAAGAGAGCTAGACTACTTATGACATATAGAACATTTCCAGCAAGAGCTTGCTGATGAGATGTCCACATCACTGGAGAAGTGCCATATGATTATCTAAAAATCAAATTGGTTTCGCAAGTAGCAGTGGTGTCCTCTTTATCTGATCTCACCATGCATTTTGCTGTATATTCATTGATTTGTTGGGAGCTGAGGCAACCGATGTCTGCCATCTTGCTTTGCTGCACCTGGCTGACTTTACTGGAGGTTCTAAGGCATCATTGGTAGTCACCCCCCACACCCTTTCTGTAGTTCAACCCTGTTTGAACTAAAAGTTAAAAACTGGAATATCTTGAAAGAGAACAGAAAGCCCTCAGTCATTTGACTCTGAACGGCTGGCTAATCTCTACAGCCTTGCTTGACTGTTCCAAACTAGTAGCAGTTGGGACAGACTGATCATCATACAGGATAGAGGGATTCAGATGCAAATATCTGTAAGTTATGTCAGTACATCTTACCTACACCACATGGTCTCCTGTTGCCTAAAGTTCCACCCCATAAGAAGTGTGTGACAGGAAAGGAGGATTTTAAACAACTTCAGCAACAAAGCCATCCAAAAGGACCAACCAGACCAGATAGGTTTTGATTTACTATTAATGTTTTTAGTTCCATGGAAAACAAATGACCAGAGACTAATACCAGATTTAAGCAGTTCATTTAATTTGTTCCCAGCATAAAGTTCCATACAGTATAGCTGGGCCTTTTCTGCCTGTCAGAAGATGACTGGTTATGCTGTTTGGACCTCCTGAAAGTGAATCGTCACATCAAGATCACAAGGGAATCTAGGAGTTTTGTGCACTTCTGGATAGAAGTCACTCATCAGTTTCAGGCTGTTCCACTTGGTCTCACCTCCACCCCCAGGATGTTCACCAGGTCCACATCTATAGTTGCAGTGAGTCAGAGTTTGCAAGGTGTCCAGGTATTTCCTTACCTGGATGACTAGATGCTGTTACTCGAGACAAGTTTGTGGCAGTACATGAGACTTTAATTTCCATGAATTGGAATGGGTAAAGGAAAGTGAACACTGTTTAGTCTAGAAGGATCTGTCGTAGATTCTTACTTTTATTGGATGCTCCTTGAACACTGCTGCAAGGCAAGTCTTCTTGACAGGATTTCTCCATTACAGTCTGCAGCGTCTCCGTTCAGACATTTTATAACCGTGCTTTGTCTCAAGCAGCAGTATTCTTGGATGCATGCACCAGGTTCCACGAGGATCCTGCAGTAGACCTGAAAGGTTTAGTATTAGCAGTTGACAGATCCATTGTCTTTTCATGCAAAGCACACCTGTAATGGTGGCACCATACTCCAGTGTTGTTCAAAGCAGTCCATTTTCACTTCACCACTACTGTAATGGATGCCATTTAGAAATGACATTTCTTCCTTTTTTAATTTATCCAGGTCTTTTGTGTTTCTAATAGCATAATGAGAATGGATGCCATTTAGAAATGACATTTCTTCCTTTTTTAATTTATCCAGGTCTTTTGTGTTTCTAATAGCATGATGAGAATAGACCCCATTCCTAAGTCAAAGTATGATTAAAGTTCATGAAATTAGTTCTGTTTCAGTCTTTGATATTAGCTAGAAGTGCTGTTTGCAGCACCTGCAATGTGCCCAGTAATGACACCTACAATTCATATGGAGTTACATGTATCTGTAACATATATCCAAGTACAATTGTAAATTCTTCTATATAAGATCCATTACTGCTACTGCTATTGGAACTGTCTGGGTATCCTTCTTCCAAATTACCATCATTTCTGCCTGCAAATCCTGGTATTTTATGACTTTCTCTCTCTCTCTGTAAGTAAGACACTGTAGTCACTGGATATAGCAATTTGAATGATCAGTGCTACTTTTGTCTTCTTTTCATGGACTACTATATATGGTTTTCTCACATCTGTTTTTTGAACTGCTGGTAATGGGTGATCCCATATGATATAAACTTCATAATTTTCTATAATGCTTTGTGGCTCATGTTTCCAGTGTTTTTCAGCAACTTCTCTATTATAATGTTTGCACAAACCCCCATTGCAAAGTCCTGCTACATTGTTATGCCAGTCCTTCTACCATTAGTGTATAACAACCAGCAACAAGATGTGCAACTGTTTCCAATTCTGTTATACAAAACCTACATTTGTCTGTTTCTCCCACATGTTCAGTGGACTTTGTAAACCAACACTGTAGTCCATAATCTCTGGTTGCCAATATTAACCTTTCGTTTTTCGGTTTAAATTCACCTCATGCATTCGATCATGATCAACATGAGGTTATTCCAAGAGTTTTCTATACTTGCAATTATTTTTATGTATTTTCCACATTTCTTGCCTTCTCATCTGATCCTTCACCTTATATTCTTTCTTTTGTTTTTTTGGCAAACTCATTTGCTGCCTGACTTTTATCAACTTCTGGTTTGATTTCAATTCCTTCTTACACCAATATGCTTCTGCTAGATTAGAAGCAGGGAAGTCGTATTAGTTATTCTGGTCATGTCTTAAAACTTATACTATGTTTAGGTATTCTGATGTCAGCAGATACGCATGCAGTCCTGTGATTGCAGAGCTATACACGTAATCAGTTTCAAGGAGGCCCATACCTCCTTCAGAATGGGGAATTTATAGTCTTGGTATAGACTCATTTTTATAAGTCATTAGATGAGCATGAAAAATCATTCTTGTTTTACTGTCCAGGTGATCCAACACCTTTTGGGGCCAGTCAGTCACTCCAAAACTAGGTTAGAACAGGCAGAGTAAATTGGTTTATAGCTTGGACTTTGTTCCTAGATGTCAGTGCTCTTTTTAGTATTAATTTTAGTGTGGGATAGTGTCAAATGATTCTCTGTAGTCTATCCATGCCATACTTAGATTATTCCCTTTTTTACAGTTCTCCTTTATGACTTTAACAACAAATTGTCTTTTTTGTTGCATATTACTTTCTTTATTACCTTTTGTTCTATTGCCATAATTGAATGTTCTTCTAAATTACTTTAAACACTGTCTGCATCCATTCCACTGTATAGTTTATATGTCGTCAGAAGGCAAGTTATTGGCCTATAGTTTTTAGGCGAGCTTGCAGGTTCGCTCTTAAGTAGGAGTATTGTTTTTCCTGTTGTTATCCAAGTTGGTGTCTCTTTAGGGTATGCATATAAATAAATTCTTATTCATGGCTAAATCTTCATGTAAAGATGTTAATACTTTTAGCCAGAAGTTGGGTACTGCATCTGGGCCTGGGGTCTTCCAATTAGGAGCTTTTCTTAACTTTCTTCCAGATTTCTTCATCCCATTTCCTATGTCTTATTCTTTCTTTTACTTCTATCCATTTAGCATCTTTATGTTTCACAGGATTTTCGTAGATATTTCTCCAAAATGTATCTATTTTTTTCTTTTTTTGGTGGTGTTTCAGTTCCTTTTACCTTGTCTCCCAATTCTCTATAAAACTTTTTTGGGTCATCGATAAATTGCTTATTTTGTACTTTTTCCATTATACTTATCTGCATATCTTCTAAGTTTTTCTGCCTGTGCTGATAATTTTAACTTATTATTTCCGATGGTGCATAATGGATCCTGATCTGTTCTTCTACTGCTTTTTGCTTTTATCACGTCTATCTTTCTAAGTGTTTTTGTTGATCTGTTCCGTCATTTATACTCTTCTAACAGTGACATTTCATGCTTAATCTCTTTATAGTTTTCTCTATTTGATACTTACTTGGTGGCATTTGATTTCTCCCCTTCCTTTCCCTCACTGCTGTGTTTTTGTGGTAAGACTTTATCTGTTATTAATTTAGCTGCACAGTGATGTATCCTGTTTACTTTTGTTACATTGCATGAATCTCTCTATAAAAATTCTTAATTACTGTGTTCATTTGTTTTATCAAACTTTTCACTTTTTTGGTTTTATTGATTTTCTGTAGTCTATTTCTTTCATTGATCTCAATGTGTCCATCTCTATTAAATCAACCAACTCTTCTCTTAGATTGTTTTCTTCTAAACTGAGGACACATTCTTTGTTCTCCATTTTTGCCCTATACTGAGGAAGTTATGTTACGGCAGACTGACTATTCACATTTGGCTATCTGCATGGGGAGGAGGACCTTCTTCCTCATTCTGCAGGCCTTTCAAGACTGCTTTTCCCACACTACATTTGCCATCGACACCATAAACATGAATGTGGTATGGTACATAAATGAGCAACTAGGAATTCATGTTCTTCCTCTTATGTCAAGAATGAATGATGGTATGAGAATAGGTGTGGACACCTAATTGTCCTCTAACAGCCAGTTGTATTCCTGAGGGGGCAAATTCTCCATTGGACAAACATGGTCCCATGGATGCTGTTATGCAGAAATGTCCCCAAGGATTTCTTTTACATTTTTACCCAGTTAGTGAACTGCAGCCATTGTGTGAGACTACTTTACCTTGTTTTTCACAGGAAATAACGTCATTGTAACAAAATCCTTCCTTTGTGCCTCAGCCATAGAAACAAACTTGAATGATTCCATTTAACTTGCCTGTTTCCGTAACTCTTCCAGCATAGAGGAGTACTTGATTTACGCCATGGATGTACACATGCAGCTTAGATTCTATGTTAACAGAGTGAAAGTGTTCAGAAAAGACTCTGTTATACCACCCCCCCCCCCAAGTTTCATTTGTTCAGGTGGTTTTCTGATTGTATTCAATTTTGCTACAAAAAATGTCTGTTGTGCCTACTCCACATTTGTCCAGGGCCATGGCTACCTCTTGGGGCTTTTTCAATACTGCTTCCTTAGATGATAAGTTGTATAGCTGCTACATGGGTTTGAGGACAAGCTTGTGACTCCATCTTAGTGTTTAACAAGTGTGGCCCTCCTCTCTATCATTAATATAATGATAGAGCTGAATGAGCTGGTCCATCTTTGTTAGCATAGCTGTTCCCCTTCCTCTGGCATTTGATAAACATTGTCTTTTGAGATTAAGCCTTAGATGTTATTGATTGCCGTTATTTAATTGATGTGCTTCTCTTTTGAGTGGTGCACATGAAGTGTGGACAGAAAGTTGTATCATAGATGGTGGTGGGTAAGGGGAGGATATATAACCTGGGAAAGTTTCAGATGCCAAGCTAACTGCCTGCAGTTTCAGTCCTATTGTTTAACAAGGTCGGAGTGACTTGTCCAAATCTGTCGTTATCTACATAACTTTTATTTCACTGGTAAATGAATTGTACTGAAAACAATTCCTTGTGTATGTTATCACTGCATCTTATGATTTTATTTTTTAGAAGACTGGCACTTTGTAATATTTTCTTCCTGTTGTTTTTACTGTTAGGTAGAGGCAGCTTTTAAAATGATGAAGGAACCCCAGGCTGTAAAGTATGATTACATCGAGCATGAGAAGAATTTCTGGTGCTACTGTTGTGGGTGTGAAGTTCGCAAGCACATGAGTAGTGAGAATATTACCGTGCTTTATGGTGCTCTGCTTGAACACCTGGCAAGGTAACCTCTTCTGTCTTTCTCCAGATTTAACATTGATGGTCCTTATAGTGTGATACAGATATATGGGATGAAACCCTCAGCTCTAGTAGTTCACCAGCTGCATTTTGTTCATGTTTCGTAAAGTGATTTAAGCTACATTTAGTATGACTCATGTTTATGATTAATTAAATGGTATAAGGAAGTTTAAGTTAGTGTGTTATTCACATTGGTGACAGTTTAGACAACACTGAGTAATGCTTTGGAGATGAAGACACACTGTCATATGCAACTGGGTATATGTTTGGTCAGTAAGTGGAGCCTTGCATGATGTGTATTTAATGCACCATACCCTTAAACTTTGTCAAGTTGTTGAACATTGCTTCCTTGTTTGGGTGTTCAGATCTGAATTTTTAACTAATAATTTTACTGCAATATATTTTGCCAAAGAAACATGCAGGTTATTCAGTTTGTACCCCTTTTTTGTGTTGGAAACCAAATTTAACCGGCTGACTCTTAATGGACCTGAATGCATGACTGACTGTGATGCAGACTTGCTTAAATCAGAAGATCAGAAGCTGGAGGAGCCAGCCAGGAAGGTATGAGAGTAGATGGATGAGATCACCTCACCCCAGGCTTTGCACTGCATCCCAGTGCACATGGACTCGGGATACAAGCCTACTCAAAGACCACTTACACTTCAGCAAAGATAATGTGTGAGGAAGCTCATACTTGCAACAGCTTGGAGTAATCAGGTAACACACAGTGCCTGTCGCTTAGTAGATGTGCATTTATGAGCATCAGAACTTAACTTAGTGGGAGTTTGTCTCCAGTTCCTTTCTCTGACATCTTCCAGTGCCAGGACTGAGGATGAATGAATGGGCTACTTCAGGATATTGTTTGATTATGGCAGGTATAAAAGTGAGACTAAAACAGTTCATATACATAATTACATCAGTCTATCTTGGATGGCATTAGGCGGGTAACCAGGGACGGAGAGATAGGCTGTCATAGTTTGAATTTTTGAGTATTTAATATTAAAGAAACTTAATCCTTTACTGCTGACCATTTTCCAGAATGCGATTCTTTTTAATGCTTTTTCTCAGCAAAATGGGTTGATAAATTCTAATGAAAATTCCATGGAATAATTCTGGGGCTCTCAACTGCAAGGTTTCCATAGACTGGGTTGTAAATCCAAAGGTAGTAGAACAGCTACATCTTAAATTTTAGTACTTGTTTTAATAATTTATGTCCCATAGAATTTGATTGAAAAATATTTATACAGAACTATATACTATTTTTAGTTTTGCTGTTGTAGCTATAATGATCTAAGCTATTTTTAGTGTCTGGTGTGCTCTGTATAATGGCTCAATGCACATTTCCCGTGCACAAGGTACAAGGTTCGATCCTGACCTCCAACCAATGCATGTTTGGAGTTTGCACATTCTCCCTGTGTCTCCGTGGGGTTTTTCTTATGTCTGAAAAACATGCCGAGTCTTTCCATCTCAAATTGACCAGTGAATGAAGTTGTGGGCAGCAGCACAGACTCTACATGGTGCCCTATAGGGGGAAGAGTTTTACAGACCAACCACTTTGGGCATCTACTGTGGTGCACAGTATCCTCAAGATAGGAGAACATGGATCGCACACTGCGTGCCGTGGCAGGGGCTAAGCCACTCAGTGTAAAAAGTATAACTGTAGGTGATTTGGTCATGTTGACTAATGTCACCAAAATGGACATGGGTAGTTACCACTGATAAGTGGATGTGTGACCAATGCCAGGGACCCTTGCTAACAGTGGGAGGGGTATATGTGTCCCTGTTGGCTAGTGTGTGCCTGCCATAAAGTCCAGCAGCCCTGTGCCAATAAGCTACTGGCTAGCCAGTGTCTAGTTGCCCAGCCTGGGTTACCTGGGGTAGCTCTGTCGAGTGAAAGCTTGATGTAAAACCAGCCAACCTGCCAAACATGAACTGAGAATTGCTATGCTTAATGTAGGTTCACTGACAGGATGCAGCTTGAAAGTGGATGACATGATGATATGGAGGAGGCTGGACATCCTATGTATCCAAGGGACGAGATGGAAGGGCAGTGCAAGGCACTTGGCTTGGGATCCAGACTCTACTACTCAGGAGGGGCACAGGCTAGAAATGGTGTGTAATTGTCTTGAGAGAGAGGTTTCAGAAGGCAATGAGGGATATCATCAAAAATCATGGCAATCAGACTCCAGTGGTATGACAGGGCAGTATTCATAATCTCAGCCTATGCCCCACAGCAGGGTTGTGATAGTGAGGAAAAGCGTGCATTCAGAGAGCAGTTGCAGGACCTGCTAGATAAAGCAGGACAACATGAATTGATGTTGATAATGGATGACTTGAATGCACATATCGGGACAGACGGTACAGGATTTGAGGACTGCCTGGGTCCACATGGGTGGGGCAACAAGAGTAAAGAGAAGCCATTCTAGACTTCTGTCTGACAAATGGCTTGATAGTAGCCAACACATGGTTCAGAAAGAGAGGCAGTCACAAGATCACATACAAAAGTAGCAAACCATGCAACTCTGGTAGACTTCCTCCTAGTAAGGAAAAGGCACTGGGGTAGAATCCATGAATGCAAAGTCATCCCCAGTGAAACAGTTGGCCCACAGCATAAACCACTAGTTGCCACGATCAGCTGCAAGCAGTAGTCAGAGAAGGCTCTAAGGTCAACAGAGACCAGGCTGAAGACCTGGAAGTTGACTGGAGAGAAATTACAACAGTTCAAGGAATTACTCAGGGCTGTAGCATCCCAAGAAGAGGAGGAAATAGGTGGAGCTAAAGAAGAATGGCAGCGCCTAAAAGCAGCATGTGTTAGGAGTACAGAAAAGATATGTGGCCAAGCCAGGTATGGAAATAAGGTATATAAGGAAAGCTGGTGGTGGAATGCAGAAGTCCAGAATGTCATCAAATGAAAGGAGGAGTCCAGGAAGAAGTGGGAGGTAGAAAAGACTGACCAGGCTAGGAAGAACTTCTGGTTGGTAACAAAGAAGCTAAGAAAGAAGTTGCAGTAGCAAAGAATTGGGCATCAGAGGCACTCTACCAACTTCTGGAAAGTGACTGAGTAAGTGGCACAAAGAAAACTATATCAGGTTGCAAGGCAAAGACAGAAAGATAAAGAAGATAGTCAGACACCCTTCATAAGAGATGGCAGCAACAACCTGCTCACCAGTCCACAGGACATCAAAGGCAGATGGAAGGAGTATTTCCAGCAGCTTTTAAATGAAGAAAACCCCACAGAAGCTGTACTGCCCAAGAAACAGCCTACAATGAGAGAAGAAGAGGAGCTCAACTTAGAAGAAGTAAGAACAGCACTAAGGAAAATGAAGTCCAGGAAAGTGCAGACTCAGATGAGGTCACAGCAGATATGATAAAGATGTTAGGTGAGATAGGAGAGAAATGGCTCCTGAGGGTACTAATAGCAGTGTGGAGAGGAAGGCGTATCTCAGATGACTGGAGAATAAGCATACTCGTGCCTGTGTACAAGAACAAAGGGGACACCTCAGCTGGGGCCAGTACAGAGGCATCAAACTCCTATCACATTGCATGAAATTTTTGGAGAGGGTGATTGATAAACGGATACGTGGAGTAGTAGAATGTAAGATGGGAGGTGAGCAGTTCGGATTCAGCTCAGGATGCAGCACAATTGACCCGATGTTTGCAGTGAGACAGATACTTGAGAAGAAGCTGAAGATGAGGAGAGAGTCCAACTGGTCATTCCTCCAGTTGGAGAAAGCATATGACAAGGACCCACGAAAGCTGATCTGGGCAGTACGGAGGTGGTTTGAAGTCCCAGAAACACTAATAGAATTAGTGAAGGTTATGTACAAGGACCCAAAGACTCAAGTACGAACAGTGTTTGGCCTCACAGAGAGGTTCCCAGTGGGAGTGGGTGTACACCAGGGTTCAGCTGTGAGCCCAGTGCTGTTCTTACTGGTGATGGACTGCATTAGCAAACAGGTCAGATCAACAAAGTTGCTGTATGCAGATGATGTGGCATTACAGGCAGACTGCGAGCTAGAACTTCAGCAAAGGATGGGAGAATGAAATACAAAACTGAAGGCACATGGGATGAAACTAAGCACAGATAAGATGGTAGTATTGGCAGCAAAGTGGGGAAATCAGAAGAAGCTGAGAATAGAGAGAGAAGGGAAGATAGTGGAACAGGTAAACAGCTTCAAGTATCTGGGAGGGGTGGTTGAGGAGAAGGGAAATCTAAATGAAGAGGTCAAAGCTAGAATCAGAGGGGCTGTAGCCAACTGGCATAGTGTGTCAGGTGTAGTCTATGACAGAAAAATGCCAAAGAAGCTGAAAAGTAAGGTGTACAAGACAGTGGTGTAATTAGTACTACTGTATGGTACAGAAACCTGGTCAGTAAAGGCAGAACAGTTGAAGCTAGAGGTGATGGAAATGAAGTGCCTGAGAAGGGTAGCAGGATGCGTGCTCTGGGACAGACTAAGAAATGAGGACATAAGAGCAGAAGCCAAAGTAGCTTCAATTGCAGAAAAGATCAAAGAGAACAGATTATGGTGGTTTGGACACATGCAGGAAAGGAGAAGACAGTCTGGTGGTGAAGATTTTGCACAGTCTGAGAGAAGGTAAGAGGAAACGAAGACATCCAGCAAAGAGGTGGAGGGATTGTGTGAAAGAAGATCTGTGACAGTCTGGCATGAGTGCTGAAGAAGGCAGTAGTGTGGCACTGAATCGAGAGAGTTGGCGACAGTTAACAAGATACCCTGACCCCATGTAGAAAAAAATGGGAAAAGGGGAGGCTGATGAGCTGTATAATGGCTCCATTACCAGCACCCAGTTGGATCTTTTTCCTTCTGAGGGGCAAGAGCCAGGCCCATTGAATTATCCAGGCATATGTCCCATTAATTCTCTGGCCGGGGCTAAAGATCATCTCATCCCCTTGGATGTGAAAGTTGAGTGTATGTGATAGGACAGCCCACATTATGAGCATGCTATCCCAAACTCCCCTCTCCAAAAGCTGTTCCAAGCTCGGCCACTGCTGCCTTTCAGAAGGTGCATGCCTGCTCCACATATCTGGCCAAGCAGCATATGGCTTGCAGCATAGGCTTGATGAGTTCTTTGCTGCAGGTGATTTCCCACATTCTAGTAGGTCATCAACCCCCCCCCCCCCTTGGATGATCAGGCCTCTTTTGGCAGCTTACTTTCTTCATACCATTCCCATACCCCTGGACCTACTCTATTCAAACATGGGTCACCTGGGTTGTCTTATTTAGCCCTGTAAGGCTTAGTCTAAGCTTTTGATAACTTTTATATTTGTCATACTAAACAAATTTGATAGCTACATTTTGGTTCTAAACTGAATGCTTTGGAAATGTTGCGTTGTGTGGCTGCTTGATAGCCATTTTGACCCGGATTTAACCCTGCCTATCTACTTACAGAAGACTTTGTCTCTCTCTCTCTCTCTCTGCTTTCCTTCTAAAATTGTGCTAACATGGTAGCTTGAAAATTCCCAGTGTATGCTATACATCTCATGTACTTTAAAAAAAATATGGAAATGCTTCATTTTTAAATTTAATATTTTGCTGTAGCATTTAGGTGATAATATATGTTTTAAGTATTGCATCAGGGAGGGGTCACTGTAAAAGAAAATCTTAACCTTTGATTTAACCTCCCTACCTGACCTGCATTGGTCTGTCTTTCTTCTATAACAGTTTTCTTCTTTGCTAAGAAGGTTATTGCTGGTATCACAAAGTTGCACCAGTAATGATGTGTCCCAATGTGCAAAAATGGGAGAAGGGATTGTTGATGGATGGAGTTGAGTAAGCAAAGAGATGGAGTTATCAGCAAAGTCATTTGCAAGCATTGTTGACCAGGGACAGAAGATTCTAGTAATCCCTCCTCCCATTGTTCAAAAGAAGCTGTTGACAAAATGAAAGCCAGCAAAAGAGTGAACCAGGAGACTGGGCAGAGAATTGAGATCAAAGCAGGTGTCAATGGAGAGATTAAATGTGATCTGTCTGAGGAAGACTGGAGCATAAGTAGTCTTATAAATTACCTGGGTGACTGCATTACTTCAACTCTAGTTTGTCAACACTGAAGTAAAATAGGATGTTTTGAATAATAATGCATGAACAACTGAAACTGGTTTTGAGAGGATAGGGATCTAATTGTATTTTTATTGTTTTGGATTACTATGACCTGGGGAAAAGATTTTGTATGACTGATGAAAATATAAGGACATACGTTGATACAGATTGGCTGTTTAGTTGAATTAAACATGAAAAGCATTAATAGGTTCATAGGCAACTACTAGGCTAGCTCCCCTTGCAGGCTATTTTCAAGGTTAACCAGTTTCTGGTTTGGTGCTTGAATTAACCTATCCCATTTAGTGTTAGATTGGTCTTACCCATCCCATGGTTGATATATTTGTATGTTACCCATAGTAAGAATAACTGGGGTCATACCACAGATAATTTGAGGGGACTCATGCATGGGAATAAAGCATTTAGGAGCTGCTTCTATCCATTAGTACTACAGAGGGGGCAGTCCTGCGATCAATTTTTTATTACCCATCCATAGCTCCAACTTGCGCTTGAATATGGACAGGGATTTGCTTTGTTTTACGTGGATGGGGTGTTTGTTCAGAGCAGTAGTATCCTCTGCGAGCTGTATCTGTCCAGCCAAACTTGTCTGCTGATGTTTCAGAAGAGATTTAGATTCCTGACCAATGTTTTTCTGATGCCATTTGACTTGCTGATGTACAGTAGGTTCATCAGTTTTGGATCTGAGAATACATTATATGCCAAACACTGGTTACCTTTTTGCCTGTAGGATACAGTGTATAGTGATAAGGCTTTGAGGTGGTCCACATAGGACACATTGTTTGTCTTGCATCCTCTTAGTAAGGTACCTCCGTTCCAAGTGTTGCATGTGTCTGGACAGATACATGCCAAAGGGTGAATTATACTCCATGATTGGCCTGATGAGGGCCGAGTAAATGGGGACAGTGGTCTTATAGCTATCCCTTTGTAAGCTGCACAATATAGAAGGGCTTTCTTAATGACAGTGGACACATGTTGGTTGAAAGTTAGGTCACTGTCCTCATTAGTTCCCAAATCCCAAACTGGGTCAAATCTTAGGGGCATATGGTCAATATAGTAGTTCCCTGGGACAGACTACTACCCTGAGGATATGATAATGCACTTTTTGGCATTTAATCTGCCATGATTGTGGCTCCAGTTATTTGTTGAGGCAAGCCTTCCTGCAGAATGGCAATGTCACTTGGGGATTCAGTCTTAGTCAGCCAGCATCTTTCGGTATTTGGCTTTTACTTCAGATAAGTAGATGCCAAACAGGAAAGGTCCAATCATTGAATGCTGGGGGATTCTACTAGTGACTGGTCTCCAGCTTCCCCTATTTTGATCTCCTGCGTCTGTCTGCAATGCAGCTGGCAGTCTAGTGGGAGACGCAGGATTTATTCCCAGTTTATTTAGCGTTGCTACTATGTCCAAGTGGAGGGATTGTGTCAAAAGGCCTTGGTCAAGTTGAGGTATGCAGTATGTGCTGTTTTACCTTCATCCATTGCTTTGGTAACCTTTTCAAAGAAGTCGACCAGGTAGCAGACTCACCTTTGGTGCAGAAGGCTGTGGGTCTTATTCCCATACCATTTAGATTAGATGGATTGGTGACACTGTAGTGCAGCATTATGGGGTTGCTGCACTCCTGAGTGTGCCCTCTTTTGGATTAGATGCTAAACTGAGGCCTCTTCTCCCCAAGTTAGTGGTAGTCCATGTGAATGTAAATGATCACAAAGCACCTATTAAAAAGAGTAGATACAGTAATAACTCTTTATTTACAAAATATTTATATGTTTACAAATATTTACTTATGTACAAATATACAAATCTGTTTACACACATTCATAATTTCTTTTACAATCCTGCTAACTTTTCATCTGTATAAGACCCCCATTCCTTTTTCCATAACCACAGTCTGATTTTGTTTAATATTGTCGCTAAAATCCATTTATTATTAAAATAATTTCATTTATTCTTGCATTCCATAGAACTCGTATAACATAAAATAACTTATCTATTTTAATATATTCTTTACTTCTCTTTTAATAATGTCCGTATTTAATCATATCTGTTTATTTTATCCACTTTTATATCTTCAAAAAAATCTTCTTTAGTTTTCCATAACTTTTTTTTTTACTATTTTACATTTCAGAAACACGTTTTATCATTTCTTCTTCTTGACAATGTAAACAAATTATATCACTTTTGTTTTATATGGCATATTTCCTATTGCTGGCAATTTTATTTATTTATTGCCAATCTCCACAAAAAATCTTGACATTCTACTTTGATTACACCATTTGCTTTTTATTTTTATAGGTTTATTTTTTTTCATCTGTTAGATTTTCCCATGATTTTACATAGTAATGTTTTATCATTAAATTCTTATACCATAGTTTTCTTTTTCAAGATCGTCAATTTTTATTTTCCACAAAAATATTTTTTCTTGGTAACATTTTATTTCTTCCATTTATACACTCTTTTTTTTTTTTTTTTTTTTTTTTTTTTTTTTTACTATACTACCAAATTTATCATAGTTATATTTGTACAGTTCTATTACTAATGTCTCATCTTTTTCATTTATCCACTTTAGTACTTTGTACAAATTTCATAAAGCAGCATATACCACTGGCTTAATTAACCCTAAACCTCCTTCTTTATTTATATACAGATCTCCTCTTTTTCCTGGATTTAATCTAGAACCCCATATAAATGAAAAAAATATCTGCAATAATTCCTTTTCAAATACTGTTGGCAACATAAACGCACTTGCTAAGCATGCTGTTTTTTCCCCATCGGCATTGATTTTATCAAATAAACATTTTTTTCTGAATGATAATTTATATGCTTTCCAGAAAAGGCATGTTTACTTTATTTCTTCTATTGTTTTTTTTCCCAGCAGGGGAAGATGTTCATCATGTTTCACTGTTGCAGTCATTACACTTCGGTTATCCTGCTGGCAGGATACTCGCAGTCGGCCAGAATTCCAAAGTCTTGGTCCGGCGTCGGTTGCTGTCGCCTCTACCCTGACGTCAGAACGCCAGGGGTATACAAGATGCAGCCGACGCCATTTTCTTCAGTCTTTCTTGCCGCGTGGTGCCCAAAGCAAAAGCAGTTGGCAAGTGCCGGTCGGCCGACTCCTGAGATTTTCGAAATTGAATTTCAGAACCGAAGTCTTCAATAAAGCTAAGTACCCCGTTGGGGAAACTTTTTCTTGCTCCAGACCAATGTCAGTAAAAGTTAACAATTGTATTTCTTTTGGGAAGCAAATACCTCATAAAGATTTTCACTGTTACTGCATTCCTTGCCTAGGCCCTGACCACGACATTTCTAGTTGTCGGTTTTGTGCTAGGTTCAACCAATGCACTATTAAGCATCAGTTTGATTTTGCATTCCGTTATTTTGGCAGAAGGTTTAACTACATAATGCCGTCGGAGCAACCGACGACCGCAATTCATAGAGCGCAATTCATAAAAAATGCAAAGACAAGGAAAAGGACAGGCATCCCAGGTCCAAAATCGACGAAGCCTCTTCTAGGCCAGTCGCCGGTTCTCAGTGAGGCACTTTCACAGTCCCTGACACCCGCTACCTCAGAGCCACAGGCCGCCTCCGACTCCCACGTGGAGACAACTAGGCCTCTGGAAACTCAAGGTACTGGGCCTACGGAAACTATTCCCTCAGATGGGTCCGGAGCCGCTGAGCAGGCATCGGCTTCTGAGGGTGTTTTCAGACCTACACAACTTACTATCAAGTCAACTACAGCAACCAAGGCAAAGTCTAAAACACAATTAAAGACAAAGAAACAAGTACAGCATTCTCCTGGACAGTCATCCATGCCTAAGAAACAGATGCTAAGAATGGCCGAAGACCTAATTACTTTGATCAGGCATTCCCATCCCCCCCCCTGATAAAAGGCCTAGGCAGGACACAGACTATAAATCCTCTGACCAGGTTTCTGTTTCCTCTGATTCCTCTTCAGACCAGGGATACTCTCTTCCTCCCTATGAGGACTCTGATGCTGAAGAATTTATCCCTTCAGCCTCTCCTCCTGAGGATTACTCTTTTGGGGAAACCTTGCACACCATGAGGGAGCATTTCCATTGGGAGAGCCAGGATTATTCAGAATCAAAGAAAAGGCTCAGAGGTTTTCTTTTATTGCCTCAGCACAGGCCCCTTGCTATTCCCCCTGTGCTAGATATTGTTGATGTTTTTTTCTGAATCTAGTTTGTCCCTTGATTCTTTACCCCCAGCACCAGTCAAGCCAGATAGGTACTACAGGGTCCCAGACTGTCATAAATTTCTTTATAAAAACCCTGCTGCTGACCCAGAAAGAATTTCACAGGGTCCCAAAGGGGTAAAGGCTTCCACTGCAAAAAACCCAGTCCCCTCTGACAAGGATTCTAGAGCACTGGATAGATGGGGGACAAAAGTTTTCACTTCTGCAACTTTAGCAGTAAGGGCTTTGAACTGCCAGTTTCACATGCTTAAATACCAACAATACTTAATGTCTTTGTTAAAACAGAAAATGCTTACAAGCTCAGAATGTCCTGACAATAAGAAAATGCAGGATTTATTGCATGCAGCTGAACAAGTGGGAAAACATACTCTGCAATGTGGTTTTGATTCTTTAGAGGCTTCTTGTAGAGCCGCAGTTACAGGATCTGTCATTTGAAGGCATGCTTGGTTAAAAGAACAAAGTTTACCTGATCATGTTAAAGCAAAATTATTGGATGCTCCTTTACAGCATGATACTTTTTTGGTGTTAAGGCAGAAGAGGTATTAAAGAAAATGGAGGATAAAGCAAAATCAATGCAGACAGTAAAGGATTTCTTCTAGATTTAGCAGAAATTAGCCTTCTAAAAATTGGTCCTTCCCTGTGTCAGACAGGCCACAAAGAGGCAGATACAGATGTCCAAGAGGCAGATCTCAGCCCCAAGGCTCTTACAGACCTAGACAATGGGGTGCTTCAACCCCCAAAGGAGGAGAAGACAAGTCACAACCTTATAGGAAACAGTCCCAATGACTTCCCTTTTCAAATGCCAAGCACTTACCTTTTGGCAGCACCCTTAAGGGAAAAGCGATCGCTTTTCTCACAAAATTGGCACATAGTCACCCAGGACAAATGGGTTCTGAATATTGTTTCTCAGGGTTACAGATTCCACTTTCACACCCTACCAAGGTCAAAAGGAATGCCAGACCTGCCACAAAATCAATGGGCAGAGGCACAAAAACAAATTACAGCTCTCATGGACATGAGAGTTATTCAAAAAGTACCACAGCAAGGACAAGGATTTTACTCAAGACTTTTCTTGGTCCCCAGAAAGGACAAAGCCTGGAGACCCATACTGGACCTGTCTATCCTAAATACTTTCCTGGATGTTCCGAAATTCAAAATGTTGATACTACAGCATCTTCTACCCATGCTGGGCAAGAAGGCTTGGCTTGTTACTTTGGACCTCAAAGAGGCATACCTGCATGTCCCAATCAGACAAAATTGCAGAAGATACCTCCGATTCATAGCTGGCACAATGCATTACCAATTCTCTGCACTGCCCTTTGGCTTATCTGCTGCGCCCAGGGTCTTCACAAAATGCCTGGCACCAGTGATTGCATTTTGCAGACAAAAAGGAATTCAAATATATCCCTACTTGGACGACTGCCTTATTCAAGCAGAGAGCAAGGACATCCTACTAAAGCATCTGGCATTTGTAAAAAGATTACTAATTGGCCTAGGGTACACAGTAAATGAAAAGAAGTCTAAACTAGTGCCCTCTCAAGAGATAATATTCCTGGGTGCAAGCTTGAATACAACTGCCCAGATGGCTTATCTCAAGCCAGACAAGCAAAGACAACGGACTCATTACTTTCAAATGATGGCAACAAAAACCCAGCTACCTGCAAGAAAAATTCTGCAGGCTTTGGGGTTCATGGCATCCTGCATCCTACTAATTCCATATGCAAGACCGCATATGAGGAAGTTACAATGGTATCTAAAAAGTGTTTGGACTCAACATTGCCACAGCCTGGAAGCAATAATAACTCTTATTCCCTGCCTGCAACAGGAGTTTCAGTGGTGGGCACTGGCATGTCACCACAACAAGGGACAGTTTTTCACTTTACCCATAGCCAGGCAGACACTAACAACAGATGCATCGGATTATGCCTGGGGGGCACACATGGCAGGAAAATGTATTCAGGGCAAGTGGTCCGCAGACCAAATTCATCTTCACATCAATCAAAAAGAGGTGCTAGCTGTACAGAATGCCCCAACAGCCTTCAAGGGCCTACTGCATCCAGGACAACTATTACTAAAGATGGACAACACCACAGTTATGTGGTACATAAACAAGCAAGGGGGGGTGCACGCATTCATATCCCCTCTGCAGGCAAGCCATGACTTTGTGGAACACAGCACTGATCTATCAAGTTCATCTGCAAGTACAATTCCTGCCAGGAAAGAAAAATACTCTGGCAGACTATCTAAGCAGAAACCTCATGGATCCTCACGAGTGGAAACTAAATCCACAGGTCTTCAGCATGATAGCAAAGAAATGGGGATGCCCAGACATGGATCTTTTTGCCTCCCCAGACATGGATCTTTTTGCCTCCCCTCTCAACTGCCAATTACAGAAATTCTGCACAAGGACTTACCACTCACAAGCATGGAAAGTGGATGCTCTCTCATTCAGCTGGAAAACCCTAAAAGTTTATGCCTTTCCACCACTGCCTCTCCTTTCCAAGGTGCTCCTAAAAGTCAGACAAGAGAGGCCAAAAATTATCCTGATTGCCCCAGACTGGCCCCAGCACTGATACCCAGTCTTGAAGAACTTGGCTCAAGGCCCAGCCTGTACCTGAAATTCCTCATCTTCTGACTCTCAACAAAACAATCAGATCCTGCACAGCCAACTCAGAACCTTAAATCTGGCTGCATGGCAGATAACATAGTCACTCAGACCACACCTCTCTCTAAAGCTGTTATGGATGTCATTTTGGAAGCCAGGAGCCCCAGCATCAGGAAATCTTATGCAGACAAATGGAAGAGATTCTGTGCCTGGAACCAGGTACAAGGCTTTGACCCACTTGTACCAAATATCCCTCAGATTTTACAATACCTAACTGAGATGCTGGACAAAGGCCTATCCTTTTCTTCAATTAAGGTCCATGCCTCTGCCATTTCAGCCCATTACAACACGGAACCTCCTATTTTCTGTCATCCATTACTAAAGCAGCACCTCAGAGGGGCAAAAAATATTAGACCCCCCCCCCCCCCCAGAGAGCACCGATACCTACTTGGGACCTCAACTTTGTCTTGGAAAAACTCACTTTACCTCCTTTTGAACCAGCCAGTACAGCAGATTTAAAATTTTTATCACGGAAAACTACTCTGCTCCTAGCAATAACTTCAACACAAAGAGTCTCAGAGCTACAGGCATTAATGGCAGTGGAACCTTTTTCATCAAGACGGGGGGGTTTCTCTAAGGACAAACCCAACATTTATGCCAAAGGTAGTATCCAGTGTGGCTCTTAACCAAACCATTCGTTTGCCAACATTTTATCCAAATCCCCAGAATAAAGGGGAGAGACTTCTGCACTCTTTGGATGTACACCAGGCAGTTACGCTTCTACTTGGACAAAACAAAAGCTTTCAGAAAAACTGAGCAACTGTTTGTAGCATATGCTGCAGGATTACAAGGAAAGGCTATCTCAAAGCAGACCATTTCAAAGTGGATAGGACACTGTGTTCGTTTCTGCTATGCACAGCATGGAAAGTCAGTGCTTAGCAACATTAGGCCACATTCTACCAGGGCAGCAGCCTTTCTCAGAGGAGTACCAACCAAGGATATTTTGGAAGCTGCAACTTGGAGTTCAGTGCACACCTTTACCAAGCATTATCACTTGCCTCTTTACTCTAAATCCAGAGCAGGCTTCGCCACTGCAGTTCTGCAGGGCCTCATAGCCACTCCTAAACCTATTTAGACCCAGCCACCCTACCTCAGCTTTGGGATTCAACCCAAGTGTAATGACTGCAACAGTGAAACACGATGAACATAGTACAGTTGTGTTCCTACCATAAATGTAGATGTTAGAGTTGCAGTCCAGGTTACCCACCCTCCATCCCCACTCTCTTTGCTGGGACTTATCTATACCTTTCTGTCCTATACAACCTATGTGGTGTGTTTGCTTGTAGATGAAGGTATTGTTTTTACTTTACAGTATGTTTTTATTAGCAATATGTATTGCCTACCTATTTGGGGGCACCTGACATCTGGGGCAAGAAAAACGGAAGAAAATTGTGTCGGCTGCATCTTATATACCCCTGGCGCTCTGACGTCAGGGAAGAGGCGACCGCAACCGACGCCGGACCAAGACTTTGGAATTCTGGCCGACTGCAGGTAGCCTGCCAGCAGGATAACCCAAGTGTAATGACTGCAACAGTGAATACACTCTAACATCTACATTTATGGTAGGTACACAGCTGTACTTTCCTCGATGCCCTGGCCATGTTTTCCCTAGTAGTATAAATACCACTTTGGATCTACCCTGAAAAGAAGGGACTAACCCGGACAACAAAAGGATAAGCAAAAAATTGATTGAGCATGACCTGCCCTTGACTAATCTTAACTGGAACCTGGTACAATATTTGGCAGTTCCTTGTGTTCTTATTAAGTTCCATAATAAGTCTTTCTATGGCTTTGCATACGAGCCTGGTCAGACATATGGGTCTGTGGAGGATTCTCTGTTATGCAGGGAAATGACTGTGGCTGTTCTGCATTCACTTGATGAAAAATCTGTAGGAGGCTGAGGTTTGACCAGTGTTGTTAGGTGTTAGCTAAACCATGCTTCACGGTGTTTAACATTCATCCAGGGATAATGTCAAGACCCACTGATGCAGTATTTTTAGCTTTTGATAGAGTTTTCAGGACTTGTGTGATAGTTGGAGGCAAGTTAGTTTCAGATATTTCTTGTAGGATAGACTGAGGGAAAGTAGGAGTAAAATTTGAGCCGAATTTATTGGGCAGTAAGTTAGCTATATCTTCAGCTCCTTTACAGGTAACATTGATCAGAATCAGCTTGGCACATCACTGTATTGTGCTTCTGAGATTACGAACGTAAGTAAAATTAACCTTTTGGTTGTCTTGTGTGGCTGTTTTAGCCTTAGGCTTGGCTTTGGATTTTAAGCTCCTGAATTTTGTCTCACTGAGATTTCTATCATTCTGAGAATTACTCTTCTTTCTTTTGGTCAAAATTCTCTTTCTTTTATTGTTAAGTTTGCCAGTGTGTAACTTTGGAGTAGGTAGTTTTACTTTAAAGAAATTTCTAGAGGTACCTTTGGTGGAAGGGATCTCTGGTTTCACCTTTTCAAATGAAAAGGCTTTATGGCCAGATCTAACAAGTGACAAATATTTACAAGGGATTGTGCAAGATTCCCTCATATTAGTAAGGACAAGATCCAAGATGCATCTCCATCCAGGCAGTCTTGTTTCAGAGAATTTGTCCTGACAAAATCCAAGAAGAATCTCTGTGTTTGTGCAGCTAGTGGTGGTATATGCTTCCTTATCTGTAGTTGGATAGTTTAGATCTAGGAAAATATTTGGTTTAATAGTGAGTGATTCAAGTTACTGTAGATGGCCATTGTGGCTTCATGGGTCAGAGGGAGTTTTGTAGCTAGCTAATGTATGGTATGAGAACTTTCTTATGGTTATTTGGAGAGGAAGCCCTAGTACATCATGCTGCTTAATTAGCCTTGAAGTGAGTGTCTTCTGGATAATGACTGACATCTCCACTCTTTTTTCCCCTTCCTGCACATTAGCTGGTCTAAACTTTTGGAAGGTGTTGTAGCCCTGCACAGCCAGAGTGCTGTCCACTGGTTTAAACCATGTCTCAGTCACTACACAAATGTCTACATCTTCAGAGTGATGAGAGCTTACAGGGAGTAGAGTTTCTTGTTCTAATGTAGATAGTTAGGAACATGTGAGCTGGATTTGAGGGGGGGTATTCATCTGAATGCCAGGGCAGATGAAGAGGACAGTTGAGGTAATATAACTAGGATGAGGAGTTCTTTAAAAATACAGGAAGGAAAAAAGGATGAACATCAAAGCTTTTGTGGTGCTGCTGGTTTAGAAACTGAATTACTTTACTGGATATAAGACACCACTAACCCGTACTGGTCAGCAAAGGTGTATGTGTCTGTGTGTGTGTGTGTCTGTGTGTGTTATGTAAATATCCCACCCGAGACTGCCATTTTCAGAACTGAGTTGAATGTAAAGATAGGTTTTCAGCAAAGTACCCTAATTATAGGGGGAGATTGGAATATAGTCTGTAATACCTTATGTCAAGGACCTAAGGTGGGAGACTACTGCTAAGGAGAGTAGATTCTTAAGGACATATCTGAAAGTATTCAGGATGGAGGAAGCAACAGTGGCCTTAACCTTAGGAGGTCAAGTGGGGTTTACTTATTCCCACTGGTACACAAATTCAGCTAGATTTGACAGTGTATAATGCAAGAGCTCGTTCATCTACCTGAGTGAAGAGTTACATCAGATTACAGTATCTCATTGTGCACTTAGAGCAAGGGTTTGATTTAGTGGGAAAATAGAGTTGTTGGCACATCCTTGCCTTTTTATTGAAAAGGTAAGACATTCAAGGAGTGGGTTGCAGGTAAGATTCCATATGTAGTAGAGAAGTTGGAAAATGGGTCTGTTAACCCATTTGAATGAGTTTGCTGGTGTCTGGAAAGAAGTGAAAGGGAATGTTAGTGCTGTAATTGAAACAAAGAAAAGAGAAATTTGGGAAACTGGTGGCAATTTGGCGAAAGAAAACCTCGCCAATGATGAAGGGAAGCAGTTGTGAGGTACCAAAGTGGGTATCCAAGAACATATGACAACATGCATGAGTGTGATAAAGTGATACTTGGACAATTGCAAAATGACGATAACTCTAGAGAACATAAATATTTAATGCAGAGGTTAAGGAAGCAAAAGGCAGAGAGAGCAGATGTAAAGCTAAGAGATCCTAAGTCCAGGTAAATAATAAAAGACCCTAAAGTAATTAGAAAAATATTCAAAAATAATTTATGAAAATTCTTTACAAAGCAGATGAATAGAGCAATAGAGATCACAGTGTGTTGGAGGATTCCATGAGAAACGAGTTTGCCAAAGGTGGGGGAGATAGTGGCTCAAGAATTAATTGTAATTAATCATAGAGAAAAAATAAATAAATAAATGATGACACACAGTCAGGCTGTAGGCAAGTCACCAGGGTCAGATGGTATAACAATGGAAATCTGGAAGTTGTGGGGGAGGACAGGTACTAATAATGATTTGAAAAAAGGTGTATTTAATTACTTCTTAAAGGGTAGGGGGAATACCTGCATTCTGGAAGAAAGTGGTGGTGATGTTTTTACTTAAAATAAAAGGCACTATAGATCCGGTCTTTGTGTAGACCAGTTTCAGTATTGAATCATGATGACAAGTATTTGTGTATTGTCACTTAAAGGTTAACAAGGGTGTTGCGCACATGGATAGACCTAGCTTAGTGTGGATTTTTTTTAATGAGGAGGCATAAATTTGACAACATTGATAGAACTCTGATTTAGAAGGATGCAGGTAACAAAACGCTATTGTTACCAGTGGTAAGCCTGCATGCAAAACTTTGATAGGGTATGATGGGAATGTATGTAGTATAATGGATAAACTTGTGTATTCTGCTTGAAGTAATTAACTTTAATAAGGAAGGTATATATCAGTCATCTCAAACCAGCATAATTCTAGATGAGGGAAGTGACTACACTACTTTTTGGCTTGAAGATTGTGGCCAGGTGCAGTTAAGGTTTATGTAGGTCAAGGAAATAAGAATGCCTTATTAACATTACTTCCACTTTCTGGTTAGCTTTTTTCCTACTGTATAATTAGTCTTAAGACCGACCTTAGAATGTGTTATCAGACTTTAAAAATTCCCTGCCGACTACATTAACAGAAATACTGGGTGAGTAAATTGGTATAACTAAGGAAATTATTTCTTTAAGCTGCGATACAGAATCAGAATTGCCTAGACATGGTAAGGCCTTGCTAGGTCTAATTATGGTGGCGGCCAAAAAGTGATCACTAGAAAATGGAAATCAATGTCTAAACCAGTTGTACTAGAAGTAGTGAAATACAGTAACGGAGCTAAAACAACTGGAAGTGGGATCTTTAGAAAAGGGTAGTATCGCTCATCCACTCAAGATAAAACAGATGAAACGTTTTTGGTTTGGTTCAAGCAGCTTTATTATATACAAACACATCAGGATTGAGGCTTAGTAACTTAAACTTAACATAAACAGATTGACTACTGCACTCATACATTTTAACACTCTGGCTATTCTCTCAAAATGGCACTGCTGCCTGCACATGCTCTCTGTTTATATGCACTTGCCCTCACTTTGAAATACTTTTTAAAGTTACAGCACATGCTCTGCTCTGCATCCTCCTCCTTTGAGAAAATAAGTCATGCACTGAAAATGGCAACGTTCATTGACATGCAGTTGTAAAGAAATGATCCTTTGACATGCAGTTATACAGAACTAAATACAAATAAAACAATCATTGTCCAGGTTGCTGTGTAGTTTACACTAGGTCTAGAAATATGACCTGATCTTGAAACATAAAAATTACTACTGGGTTTAGCATCAGGGACTGTGTTTAATGAATGTTCAACTTCAGGGAGATCTGGGACATCATCAGCAATGGGAATGGATACTGAGACATGTTCTTCAACAAGAACATCGTCTGGGTTGCTCTGAGATCTAGAGTCTGTATCACAGGTACGATGCTGCGATATCGATTCAGACACTGGAAGAAGATGCATGAGATTTCTTCTGTATTCTATACTCTGAGTCCACTAAGTAGGATCTCGGCTCAGCACATGTACCTCTCACTTGACCAATTTGATCAAAACCTTTCGCCATTTGCATCCTCACTATCTCTCCTTCTTTCAGTGGATGAAGAAATCTGCTTGTTTATCATAGCTGGACTTCTGAAAGAAACGCTTTTTAAATAGTTGGGCTTTGATTGCTCTGATGTTTTTAGCGTTAGGCACCAACAAACGAACTGATAGGCAAGGTTATTCTGGTTTGCCCAGATAGAAGTCTCTGAGCAGGCAAGCCAAGTAAGTTGTCACAGGATATATTTTTGAGATTAAGCAAATTCAAGGAGATATCTGTATTGTCACACTTTGACCTCTCTAGTAATTGATTTGCACTTTGTACTGCACGCTCAGCCAGCTGACTGCTAGTAATCTGGATGAAGTCCCACTCTTTTGCAGATTTCTGAAATAACTGACTGGTAAAGTGGGCACTGTTGTCAGAAATAACTTTGTGTGAACTACCATGGACTGAGAAGTGATGTTTCAGCTTAGTAATAACAGTACTGTACGTTAGGTAGCAGATCAATCTCAAACCAGTTCGAATAAGAGTCTACCATCACCAAGTAATTCTGATTGTTCCACTCAAATTTGTCAGTGGGTACTGTTGACCAAGGTAGTTCAGGAATCTGGCTTAGCTGAAGTGGCTGTTTTTGCTAATGTGATTTAGTACCATTGCATACTGAACAAGAAGAAAGCACTGTGTCAATGTCTTTTGATAGAGAAGCAAATCCAAAACGCCAAAAACTTGTAAGCAAAAAATTCCAGCAAACCTTGGATCCTGGTAAAACGATTTATTGTAGAATAAAATAAAAACAAACTTGACCATCAAAAGAAGATACCTTTGTAGTACTAAGCGCTTTCTCCCTCAAAATAAACGGGCATCCTCAGAGTACAAAAAAACAAATCTCAGTCCATCCCTTAAATACTAGATTTAAAATTGAATAATTAGATCAATTTGAAATTAATTGACAACAGAAGAAGTAATGAACCCTAATCAGTGTTGTGCACTTAGAAAAAACTCAAATGAAGCTGTCAGACAAAAAAATGCAGAGCAGTATTGAAACAGTTATATACTCAAGGAAATTGTTTAAAAAACATAAAAAAACAAGTGCTCTATACAACCACAGTGTTAAATGTAGTAATTTCAAGAGATTTTTGTTTTTTGTTATAGACAGAATCCCACACAATGTACACAAAGGGGGAGATGAGAAAGCAATGCTTGAAGTGAAGGAATGTCTATGGCAATTAAGGTTAAATGCCAGTCAATGGCCAGGCATCAATGAATACATTTCTATTTCGAGCATACTCAAGTTGAAATCACATTTTATATGATACATTTTTATATTACAATATATTAGTTTTTATTATTACAGACCAGTTTTTAGTATTTCAAGGTTTCAACCAAGTGTATTTTAAACTATTTTACAAATTATTATTGATGTATTATTGATTAACATGGTTATAATATAATCTAATTTATTAATTTAATTATTTATTTATATTTATACATTTATATTCATATTTAATAAGTTATTTATGTATTTATGATTAATTGATATTTAAATATTTATATATTTATTCATTGTTAATTCAGTAATGCATTCATCATGTATTCAAGATTTTTAAACAATTTCCTTGAGTATATAACTGTTTCAATACTGCTCTGCATTTTTTTGTCTGACAGCTTCATTTGAGTTTTTTCTAAGTGCACAACACTGATTAGGATTCATTACTTCTTCTGTTATCAATTAATTTCAAATTGATCTAATTATTCAATTTTAAATCTAGTATTTAAGGGATGGACTGAGATTTGTTTTTTTGTACTCTGAGGATGCCCATTTATTTTGAGGGAGAAAGCGCTTAGTACTACAAAGGTATCTTCTTTTGATGGTCAAGTTTGTTTTTATTTTATTCTACAATAAATCGTTTTACCAGGATCCAAGGTTTGCTGGAATTTTTTGCTTGCAAGTTTTTGATAGAGAAGGCCAAAATACTAGTCCTCTCACCTTTCTTTTGGTAGCTTCAGAACCTGGGTGGCCACGATGCAAAATCTGAATGTACTCATGTTGTAAGGAAGTAGGAACAATAACTTTAGGACCTTTGAAAATGATACCATCTTCCATCAACATCTCATCTCTAAGAAAAATAAGGTTGCACTTCGGTTGGTACGCAAGATTGCTTTTGACGGCCATCCAGCATTAATAAAGTGGCTGAGCTTTTGCAAAACTGGATTAGTCATTGTATGATCTCTTAGCTCATCAAGTCTTGTGGTATAAAAATTATGCACCTCCATAACATCGAAGTCAAAATTCTCTGCATCAAGCTTTTCTGTGGTATTTCTGGACGATCTGAATAAGTTATCAGCCAGATAAAGAAGTTTGCCTTTTGTATAGACCATTTTGAAGTTGTACTTTTGTAATTGAGCATCATTCTTTGTAGTCTTGCTGGAGCTGTATGCATAGGCTTCTTTAAAATAGTGACTAGAGGCTGATGATCAGTCTCAGTCCGGATAGGTCAGCCATAAATATAATCATGGAACTTCGAACGTGCAAACATAATTGCCAAAAGTTCCTTCTCCATCTGAGCATTCTGTATCTCAGTTTGGGTAAGAGTTGTAGACCCTTAGGCTACTGGTCTGCTGTCCTGAAGAATAACTGCACCAAGACCGAACTTTGAAGTATCACAGGAAAGAATTACTGGTTTGTGGACATCCATAGTATCTCACCGTAGGTAGACTGGCAATTTTCTGTTTAAGGTCATGAAATTCTCTCTGGTGGTCGTCCAGCAATGATCAGGCAACATTTTTGAGTGTTGGGTCTCTTAAAGGCACTGATAATTCACTGACATCTGAAAATTGCCCAAATAGTTAACCATACCAAGGAAACGCTGTAAGGCTTGGACATTGTCTGGAGCTGGCAACTCAAGAATGGCTGTTTGTTTGGAAGGATCTGGTCATAAGCCTGTACTGATAAATAAATGAACTTCTGGTAGCCAAGTTTGCATTTCAGAGGATTGAGCTTTAGATTGACTTCACGCTCTTGTGTCCAGAATTTTCCTGAGGTTTCTGTCATGCTCTGCTTCACCATTACCTCCAACTAGTAAATCATCTAGTATTATAGCACATGGATAACCTGAAAACAATTGCTCCATTGCATGTTGGAAGATTTCACTGGCAGAATTTATTCCAAAAAGCATTCTGAGAAATCTGTAACTACCAAATGGGGTACTGAATGTAGTCAGTAGTGAAGATTTGAGATCAAGCACTACTTGCCAAAATGAACTCTTTGCATCTAAGATGGAAAAAACAGTGGCATTTGGCATGAGGGTAGAAACCTCCTTGACTGTATGCACAGGATGGTGGAGCCTCTTTAATGCTCAAGTTACTTGGGTCAATACATATTCTGATTTCTAATTATACTTTGAATAGCTTTGGTCGATGTGATATAGTAGCTCTTGTTAGAACATGGTCATTTACTAAAAAACATGCAGTCGTCTTGTTTTTTATGCTTATTTTGCCCCTTTATTGTGTTTGTTATGCCCATTTGACCTCTTATCATGCCCGTTATACTTTTCTTGTGCTTGTTTTACTTTTAACATTCTTGTTATGCAAATCAGAAGCAACTGTGAACATCCTCATAAGTATTTCTGATAATTCTGTCAAATATCATAGTTTTGAATATTTTGTTCAATCAGTAATTTGTTTTCTGTCTTTTGTTTGATTAATAATGCATTTTGTGCTTTGCGGATGCTTTGTATTGTTTTCTTTACAAAATAAATAATTAATTTATGCAAGTTTTGGTTACCTGAAGTTCGTTCCTGGCCCTTTTTTAATCATTTGAGCAGGTTGGGTGATACAGTGCACAATGTACCTTCACCGTTAACTCGGCAACTCATGGCTTGAAGAAGTTGCAGTCTCCATCCTGGTTCTGACACCATGTCAGTCATCTGGTCAGGATAAAACAGACAGACAGTTGTGGGTTCAGTTCAAGCAGTTTTATTATATACAAACACATCAGGATTGAGGCTTAGTAATTTAAACATATAAACTGACTATTGCACTCATACATGTTAACACTCTAGCTATTCTTTCAAAATGGCACTGCTGCCTGCATGTGCTCTCTATATGCACGTGCCCTCACTTTCAAATGCTTCTTAAAGTTGCAACACATGCTGTGTTCTACAGGTAGGAGCAAATAAAATAGAAAAAATAATATTTTGGAGGAGGAATGAGATTTAAGAGAAGGCGGGTATTGACTTAGTAATGTTTGACTGACAATGACTGGCTAGATTATAAGTGATATATAACATTTGCAACAGAAAATGTCATTATGGTTTTTCATTTATATAATCTGATTTAATAAAGATGTTTCTTGTTTTAAAAAAAAGAGTGATACTGGGAGATGTGGTAAGTATTGTAAAGGGAATAAAACAGTTGAACGAGGGCTTGGGGGATGGTTAAAAACAAGGTACATACCCCTGAATGGAATGTGTGTATCAGTTACTTTCACAATGCGGATCAGAGTGACGGAAAAGAAAGGAGCATTGGGTAAATTGAAAATGGTGCAAAAGTAAAATAATAGTGAGGGAGTAGCATTTAGGTTTGTTGGTTGGAAAAATCAGTAGTTTGAAATGTTAAATAGTTTATGAAAAAGAGAAAAATGAATATGTAACTTAAGTATGTGATTGTAATATGGCACTGAGGATGATTTAAAATATGTATGAAAAACTGAGTGAAATAAAACTGTGTTCCAAAAACATACCACCAGGATTGCCTGGGGAAAGATACGGCATCCACTGTACATTCCTAAGGAGGACAACCAGCCTTTTGGGTAGTGAGACTAACTGGGCAAAGATCCCTAAATTTTTTTTTTTTTTTTCAAAACAAGTTTATTGTTTTAACATATATAAGAGAAATATCATAACAATTTTATACAAATAATTAAAAATAGGTATTATTATAATATTCAACAAAACAACTAAAGTATTTACAAAGACATCCACTACAATCAGATCAATTAAACTAAAATACTGTGCTATTGAAATTAGAATTTTTTTAACAAATTTTGTAAATTATCCCATACAATATAATGTGATGTTTTTCTAGTTGTTCTCATTCTAATTGTGCTTATTTCCATATGACACATTATATTCATAACATTTTTAAATTCATTGAACGAAGGAGGTGTATCTGAAATCCAATTTCTAGTTATTATTTTCCTAGCCACTGCTAGGATAGACCATAACAAGGGAAGCTTAATCTTTTTAACACATTGAGGTACAGGTGTGTTGAATAATATAAGAGACTTAGAAATAATGAAATTATCTGTAAAAAGAGCCTGCAAAAATTCATTAATTGACTTCCAGTATTCTTTCAACTTCATACAGTCATAAAACATATGAGCCCAGTCAGCATTAATTTCTACATTACATCTCTTACATAGATTATCTTTATTATTAATTTTATTCATCATCAAAGGTGTATAAAAGATCTATGTAAAAATTTCCATGTATAAAGTCTCCAGACAATGGAAGATGTAGTTCTATAAGCAGATTCCAATATATATTGTTTATCTTGTTGAGTTGGTGGGTCCCCATTAATAGAGGTGAAATAATTCCAGTATGAATCTACATTGTAAAAAGTTTCTTGTCTGATAATTTTATGTATATATGAAAGTTTACCTTTATCAGAAACTTTATGCTGTAAATTTATTATCAAGTAATCAATCAGTTTTGGAATAGATTCTTTAACTGTTATAGACATTAGATCTATTCTATCAATGAGATGTTGTCTAAAGATCTGAACCTCTAACCAGCAAGTTTCTCTTAGATCAAATTCTTGTTTTAAGAAATCTAGATTTTTAACTTTATTATCAGATATCAGCTGATACCAGTACTTTAGATTATTATCTATAGCTAAATGAGCTCCTTCAGAAGTAGATGACATAAGCATACCCTGAGTATAAATTATAGGAATACAATAAAATTCCATTCCCTATACTTAGGGTGCATGAATATAAAGTTATGATAACTAATAATAATATTTAATGGGTAACAGACCATATGTTTAGGTGTAATAGGTGAAGTACAAAATTCCTTTAGCAACCACAACATGGAGTTATTTATAATCATATTTTTATGTGTTAAGGAGATTTTCATGAAGTGCATACTAATTAGCTCCCAATAATCTTTCCATTTTGTGACATATGACCAATCTATTAATAAAGTAATAACTTTTATAATAGAAGAGATAATATATAAATTAAAGTCTGGAAAAGAAATGCCGCCTTGAGACCAGCTATTAGTATGTTTCTTTAATGCAATCCTAGGTCTATTAGGTGCCCATAAGAAATTTAACATTAGTGTATTCAGTTTCTTGATAGTTATTTTTGTAGGTGAAAGTATTATTGATTGTATTAAGTATAAAATCTTGGGGAATATTATCATTTTAATAATTGTAAGTCTCTCCTCCATAGTAAAAACATATTATTCCAGGTATTAAAAAGATTTTGTATATTAAGAAAACAGGTATTATAGTTATTATATATAATAGATTTAATATCTTTAGATAGTATTATACCTAAATAAGTTATCTGACCTGAGTTGGGTACATATTTAGTAAAATCACTAATGAGAATATTTTTTCGTGTATATATAGGTAGTATTTTAGTTTTTTCTTCATTGAATATTAAACCAGAAATACTTTTAAAATTCATCATTTTATCAAATAAAGACTGCATAGAAGAATTAGATCCTGCTGATGTAATTAGAACATCCTCTGCAAAAAGTTGAATTTTTGATGTTGTATTTTCTTCTATTTCAAAACCCTCTGTCAGTACTGTTTCTAATCAAATTAGCCCAAGGCTCCATTACTAAAGTGAATAATAGTGGAGAAAGTGGACATCCTTGCTTTGTACCTTTAAGAATGGGTATTTTTTGTGAAACATATGTTCCTACCTTAATATAAGCCAGCGTTCCTTTGTATAAATGCTCAATTAAATTTACAAATGCATCAGATAAATTTGTGCATTTCAGTAAGGTAAACAGATAGTCCCAACTTACTGAATCAAATGCTGAACCTATATCAAGACTAATAAGTGTTAAATCTTTCTTTTTCCTATTTGCAAAATCAATTAATGTTAAAGTCCTTCTTATATTATCAAAAGTATTTCTATTTACAATGAAGCTCGTCTGATCTGTGTCTATAATGCCGGGGATAATTGTCTTCAATCTATCAGCAAAAATACTCATAAACATTTTATAATCAACATTAAGTAATGAGATGGGTCGATATGAAGAACATCTAGTTGGATCTTTATTAGGTTTTAAAATTGGTGAAATAAATGTATATTGCCAAGATGGGGGGGTTATTAACTCAGTTTGGGCCAGAATAAAAACCTTATGTATTAATGAATATGTAGTTTTAGAAAGGATTTTATATATCTCTGGTATAATACCATCATTACCCGGTGCTTTGTTTGATTTAAGCTTATTTATTTGTGTAATAACTTCTGTATATGAAATACTCTTGTCCAATAGTTTAATCTGTTGTTTATTAAGCTTTTATTCATGTTTGTGGTTATAAACTCCTTTATTTTATCTTTAGGTTCCATGTTAATGTTGTTATGGTTAATCTTGTGAAAGTGATTTCTAAATTCATCCAGTATTTCTGGTATACTAGAAACATTCTTCTTTTCCTTGGAGAAAAGATTTCTTTGATATGGTTTTGTTTATTCAATCTTTTTGTTTATTTTTTAAGTCTATGTAAGTATTTGGGGCTTATTGAATAAGACAAAACTTATTTCTCTAAAGTTATTTTAACTTTGAGTTAAAATTTCTTTGTATTTCTCATTTAGTTTGTTTATTTCTTCAATAACTTTCTTGTCCATAATATTTTCTTTATTATTATGTTTATAAGAGTCTAGTTTACTTTGAATATCTAACAATTCCTTATCCCAAGATTTCCTTTTATTATTATACCATCTGATACTTTGTCCATATAGATATGATTTTAAGGAATCCCAAACATAGACAATGGAGACTTCAGGAGTATTATTTATGTCTAGAAAATGTTGTACTTCTGAAAGTATATATTCTTTATAGTCTTTTAGCTGAGTTAAGTATGCTGGTATCCTTTTGATCTGAACATTATGAGTATTTTTTTATCATGAATTCAAAAACAATTGAGTTATAATCAGATATAGGACATGAAATGATTTTGGAATTAATTAAATCTGTTACCATCTGGTTAGAAATAAAGACCCTATCTATTTTTGAATAAGTTTTGTATCTGTTAGAAAAAAAGGTGTATGGTAATGATTTTGACTCTATCTGATTTATTAATATCATTCAAATGATAAGAATTAGCAAAATCATTTAAATGTTTTGCATTAGATGTAATTCTTCTTTTCCTTATAGTGGTAGTATCACTTTCATGTAGTATACAATTAAAATTACCAGCTAAAATAATATCCCCTATAGAGAATGATATGATCTTATCAATATGATGTTTCACTGTATTAATACCAATTCCAGGTATCCAATATACATTAATTAAAGTGTAAGTCTTCCCATTAATTTGTATTGTAACCATACAAAACATTCCTTTGTCATCCTGATAAGACTTAATGGTTTTAGGAATGGGCATACTTTTATTCCATAAAATAGCCACTCCTCTTTTTTTCTGAGTGTGCTCTGAACTAACCAATACTGTATACTTATTAGTGGCTAGTTTATCAATATCTTTTTCAAGAGATGGGTTTCTTGCAGGAAGACTAGATTGGCCTTGTGTAGATTAATGTATCTTATTAGGCTTGCCCTTTTACATGGATTATTCAATCCATTAATATTTAAAGAAATTCCTTTTAAAGATGTCATTTGGCATTTTTAAAACTCAAGAATCTTATGATCGAAATAACAAATAACAAGATAAATAATGTTACATCTCCTCTTTTAGGTGTACCTTTAAATATAGCTGTATTTATTAAATCTCTTATGGGATTTTGTATAGGATTCAATTTTGTTTGTAGTGACAATGAGTGTACAAAATATATTGTGGATGTCAAAACTATATACATATAACAATGAACAAGTGAAAATAATGTAAGGATTAAACCTTGCATCCCGCCTGGAGTTGAAAACTCCAACTTAGAGTAGTATTTACTACTCAAGTTAACCCCCTACCCTAAGCAGCAGTACCTCAGCTACCACCTTATCAATTTAATACTAGTTATATTTAACTGAGGCTAACAGTTTTCAATTCAATTATCTATCAAGACAAAACCACACATTTGGTAAAACAGCATCATATAAACTAAAATAAACTTTTTTTTAAAAAAAAAAACTGTTCATACTATTATATAGATCTATGTAATATATAACACTTGTATTCTAATAGCATTCAAATAATCTTAATGTTAGAAATCAAGAGGAGAGAAAATTATGTTCTAACATTCATTTAAATCAAAAACTTTGGCTAATATGATTCAGACATTACATGCATTAAGATGCATCTATTTTCTGTCATGTGAATTCTATCAACAGCTTCCAAAAAAATCTTGAATTGTTTGTATATGAGCATTTACTTAAACTCATTATTGTCAATAGAGTAAAATATTGTATTCATAAAAATTATTATAAATCATATTGCATAGTTATGCAGATTCTCAGAAACACCTGCGTTATTACCTAAAAAAAGCCATCACACACATAAACACAGACACACACACATACATATACACACATACATATACACACACACACACACACACACACACACACACACACACACACACACACACACACACATACACATACATACACATACACACACACACACACACACACACACACACATATATATATATATATATATATATATATATATATATATATATATATATATATCTGATCTCATTGAGTTGTGTCTTTGTAGAGCACTATCCTACTTGCTGTCCCTAGAATAAATCTGTCTGCTTTATACAAAATAATGCACAGCAAACACATATTAGTAACCAGATTTTACAATCATGCTAACCTACTGCTTTAAAATATATCACATGACATTTCTTCCAGAATAGAGTTATAAGATTATTTATGCTTGTCAATCAGATGAATTAAATGAGTTATAGTAAAGTATATGTTTGGGACACAAGTTTTTAACACAGATTATTATGCTACTGTTAAGTAGATTTTCAAAAACATTTAAATAAATGTTTCATTTTCTATGCCTTCTAAAATAAGATATTTACTTACTACAAGAAACTACATCATTTAAACTCATCCTAACTGACATATTTTATGAATAGAGTATTTTTCCTGAATCTGTGGTGTGTCAGTGTGATAACCTTGTCAATGTTTATACTAACTGCTTTCAGTTTCTCTGTGAAAATTCTGTGAGTGAAGCTTCTGAGGAAACTCATGGACACTGTGCATGAGACAGCCCACATCCCAGATTGTCTCCCTTAACATTTTGGCGGGAAACTTATTAAAACTTGTGGCAAACATTCATTTTATCAATAGAGTAAAATATTGTATTCATAGAAATTATTATAAATCATATTGGATAGTTATGCAGATTCTCAGAAAAAAAGCCATCACACTCACACACACACACATACATACATACACACACACACACACACATATATATATATATATATATATATATATATATATATATCTGATCTCACTGAGTTGTGTCTTTGTAGAGCACTATCCTACTTGCTGTCCCTAGAATAAATCTGTCTGCTTTATACAAAATAATGCACAGCAAACACATATTAGTAACCAGATTTTACAATCATGCTAACCTACTGCTTTAAAATATATCACATGACATTTCTTCCAGAATAGAGTTATAAGATTATTTATGCTTGTCAATCAGATGAATTAAATGAGTTATAGTAAAGTATATGTTTGGAACACAAATTTTTAACACAGATTATTATGCTGCTGTTAAGTAGATTTTCAAAAACATTTAAATAAATGTTTCATTTTTTATGCCTTCTAAACTAAGACATTTACTTACTACAAGAAACTACATCATTTAAACTCATTATAACTGACATATTTTATGAACAGAGTATTTTTCCTGAATCTGTGGTGTGTCAGTGTGATAACCTTGTCAATATTTATACTAACTGCTTTCAGTTTCTCTGTGAGAATTCTGTGATTTGAAGATTCTGAGGTAACTCAAGGACACTGTGCATGAGACAGCCCAAATCCCAGATTGTCTCTCTTAACATTTTGGCGGGAAATGTATTAAAAACCAGTGACAAACATTCATTTAGCAGTGTAAATGCATCTAAACATGACAGAATCTCCACAATTTATTCCACAGATCATCACAGCCTCTATGCAAGTGAAATTAAACTCAAAATTACCAACAAGCGATAAAACTCAGCATTCTTCTCCCAACTCAATTTTCATACAAATCCTATTATTCACTGTGCCCACACAGTCAAAAGCATTTCTATATATTAATAAAGAAAAGAAAAAGAGAGTAGAAAATAAAAGGGAGTGAGGCAGAAATAAAAAAATGTAAGAGAAAGCTGTAAGAAGTATATACAATGGAATGTTACTTACTGTTTATATTAATAGAGTTAAAAATAAAACATATTATTTACTCTTATTTAGTTCTGATTATTATTAGTTAAAGCATGACAGATTATTTACAAACAAGCATAAGCAGTATAATCAAGAAAGTATAATTAGAAATAGCATTTGAAGAACTTATAAACTTTTACAAGAAATAAATATGTTATTATTCTGTTAATGATATTTTCTTTACTGTTCTCTCCCTGCCCTCCACATTCCCTTACCCACTACATGATCTCAATAGAATTTCATTGTTTATACAAAGAAAATAATAAAAGAAGAAGGAAAAAAAGGTAAAGATAAAAAAATGTATAAAATTACTAACCTTACTTTTTTCAGAAAGAGAAACAAATCGAGTCACAGCCTGCCATTAAATCCTCAGGCATTTTGACTGGTTATGAAACAAAACATTTCTTTGCACATAGAGAATAACTTTGATTAAATCTTTTCCAAAATATTTGTGACTTTCTGGAAATGCAGGAACTATATTCAAAAAGATTAATAATGAACTAAAATGATGAGAGAGAAAAAAAACATATAACAAATCATTTGTTTTTTAGTCTTAGTCTCTTCTTCTTCTCTGAAGTCTTCCAGGAAGCTTCAGTTGCCAATCTCTTTAATGAAGAACTAGCCCATTCCATTTCTTCTATTTTATCCAAAATCCTTTTTCTTTGACAAACAGTAAAGCAGAGTCTAAATCATCGAAGACCTTAGGACCATCAGGAAGGAAGATTTTAAGCTTGGCAGGAAACAGAAGGTATGTTTTAAACTGTGTTTTTTTAAGCTCCCTTATTAGTGGCAGAAAATCTTTTCTTTTAGCAATTACCATGGAAGAATAGTCATTGTCAAAACGCACAGTTGTCTCATTAAACTTAACAGGAGCTTTAGCCCAAGCAGATTTAAGAACCATCTCTTTATCAAAAGATGATAGAAATCTAACTATAACTGATCTAGGATAGTTTTTGTTAGAGTTAGTATTAGCTATAGATCTATGTGCTCTTCGATACCAAAAGAGAATGCTTCTTGTAAATCTAAAGTTTTAGGGAGCCATGTTGTTAAAAAGAAGTAATATTGTTACCTTCAATATTTTCTGGCAGTCCAAAAATCCTAATGTTATTGCCTAGATCTATTTTCCAGGTCATCCAGCTTTGTTTGTAAATGTGTATTTTGTTTCAGCAGAAACTCAATGTTGATTTCCTCTTCTTGTATTTTATTTTCCATGTCATTCACAGCTTCTTCTATGCCTGTCATCTGGATCTTCTGTTGTTGCAGGTCCATATGTAACAAGTCTATTTGTTTTGTAGTTTTTTCTATGAAAGTGTCTATTTTAGTATCCATTTTATCCATCTTAGCAGTAAGTTGCTGGACTATAATTATCAGAGACTGAAGTTCTTTCTTGATGCTGGAGTCTTGAAAATTTGTCTTACTGGAACTCATTTCAGACTGATAAACTGACAGGAAAATTTCCAAAGTAATTTCTGACAGGAATATTGTTAAGATTGCCTTTCTTTTTTAGATATAGTTCAAGAACTATATAAAACAAACATATTTAGAAAGAAAATTACTTCAAGAATTAATTTTTTAAGTAATTAATTCCTGTCAATGTAATGAAATTGGTGGAGCTGAAGAAATCTGCTGCTATCCTGTGTTCATCCTTGGTCACACCCCCCAAAGATCCCTAAATTTGACACCATGGTTACTGCTGCTACTGTCAAGAAGTTTTCACAGTGCCCCTGGTGGACAAGGAGTCCAGAGCAGTGGAGAAAGTAATGAAGTGTGTCCTGTAATCATCACATTTGTCTTGGAGCACTAAATTACACTGTATGTGTATATTTTCAGTGAAATGTAGCTGATACAAAAGCACTGTGTGCTTTAATTGCTACAGGCCATGGCTGCTGCCAAAATGAACCACCTCCTCATGTTTGCCATGTATAACATCACAGAGGAAACTCTTGAGTTCAGGATCTGTTATGGCCTTTCATCAGTACTCTTGGCTTAGACTTGGATGTCTTGCTTAGGCCATCAAGATGAACTTCCAGATTTTTCTTTCTAGTGTCCCCTCACCTTCAGGAAGGAGGCCCCCTTGGAAGAGGAAGGCAAAATCCTAACAGTGTGAGTGTAAAATTCACCCCCCAGGGTGTTTTTTTGTAACATACAGAGGAGCCAATGCTATATGTGGTTTCTACGTGACAACTGGCCTATTCCTCAGTAAGGTCTTACAAGAATGAAACCTTGCATCCAGCGCAGTTTTCAGCAAAGTTGGGCCTAGCAGCTGGGATTCCTGGTGTTCCATCTATGTTTGGCACCAGTAGTCTTGAGACCTTTATGGATTGTCCCACTCTGGAGGCATTCGGGATCACCTGTCCCTCCTCACCAAGGATAGGTAGGTGATATTAATATACAGGGAGTGTGGAATTCACAATTGTGCAGCAAAAAAGGAGGATGTCAGCCTCTTACCGAAAAGAGATAGATGTTCCATCATACCTGAAAAGGTTAAGATACTATTCTAGGTTATTTTAGTTGTGAAAGGAATAAAGGACTTTTGCAGAATACTGGATCTCAGCAGACTAAATTCCTTCATCCCAAAGCAGACTTTTCATATGGGCAGAGTGCATTCAGTTCTCAGCTTTTCTGAAGGAGATCAAATGTGCTTTTCAGGTTTCCAGCACAGCTGCCTCACATAAAGATTGCCAAGGAACCAAGGAGGTGTTTGCTTGTCTGTAGAAAGTGCTCAGTTATTTCATTGGTGCTGTCTGTTCACCAAATGCTTGTTTGTAATAGCAGCTCTCTAGAGGATGCAGAGTGCCAAGGACTTACCTTACCCTTATGACAGTCTTGCTGTGTCAGTAGAAGCTCTGAGAATCCCTATTCGGATTATTCCGTTCTGTGGGGATCACAGACAGTCTTGCAAAATCTGTGCTTCGTAGAGTACACAGTAGACTTCACTGTGTGCCGTAATATGTGTTCCCCATTTTGCAGTATTTAGGATCATTGCATTCCACTCAGTTTCATTAGAGACGTTCCCAAAAGCCCTACATCTTAAGAGGTGGTTAGAGTGGTCCCATAACTTGGAGCCAATATTCCAGCTCATGGAAATGTCTAAGGCTTGAAAAATTAATCTGCAGTGATGCTTGATAACAGTTATAGGAAGTCTTTTGTGGCTACAGATTCTTCAGATGTCTGTTACCATTGATGCATTTGCTTAGGTATTGATGGGAGGGCATTGCAGCAGGCAGTTGGTTGAGGATGTTTGGATGAGTTGCATTTCAGCAAGTGTTTTGCTTGGTATGTATTTTATTGATGCTATGTAATTTGTTAGTGGCATTTGTAACTTGATGTTGGGTGAATTTTGATGAAGTATGGGGAAGGTAATAGTAGTTGAGGGGATATTGTGGCTGGGGTAATTTTGGCAGGTGTAGTTAGCTGGTGTATATTTAACAGTCTGTGTTTTTTGTGGTATCTGTACATTGATGTAACGTCCTCATTTCTGTTACTGTGTGAGCCGGCCTAAAGAGTACTCTGGTTTGTTTCTTGAGCACATATTTCAATGCTGTGTATTCATTTCAGGATTTGTAGCATAGAATGGCTGATGCAGATGAAGGAATGAGTTCCACTGCACAGGCAGTGAGGGTGGGACAGGAAGGTGCTGCATGTAAAATGTTTCGTAGTCAGTATTGCAGCAAAATGCCAGATATTGCTGGCTGTATATACACCAGAAGAGAGCTGCAGTAGAAGGAACTACTGGTACTGCCAATTGTAAGACGAGGGATACGTGTACAGGGCATGTACTGTTAAATCATGTAACCACTATCATCTGCCAGACACTACCTCTGGGGACAATGAGATGAGGGACACAGTGCTGTCACCAACTTCATTACTTGAGGTAGATTCATTACAGTGCTGTGTTAAGAGGTACACCTTTTCTATTTGGTAAGATGGGATTGAATACTGTGGATGTATTTGTCTTGTGAATGACCAGTGTGTCTCACGAATCTGTGCAAAACTTGGATTGTTAAGGCATTTTTATTGAAAGAGGGTGAGTCTGATAATTGTTTTTCAGTTCATGTAGTGGTTAGCAAGGGGTAATCTTCCTGTGGTATATTTCTTAATGGTTAAGTAAGATGTACAGAATGTTATTTAATACAGTGGTTAATATGTGTTGCTCTGTAGGTTTAGATCCTTGTCCATGGTTTATAATGTGAGGTTTTTTTTTTGAACTGGTGGCAATTAAGAGCTTGCAGTATATTTTTTGCCTGTCCTGCAATTCATGGCTGCAACTTTTGTTTTATACAGAATGTGTTTTGGAAATTAGAGTGTCAGTTTCATGGAATTTTGCTGCAGTGGTTCAGACATTATGCTTGTCATTATTTTCTACCACAGAGGATACTGCTTTGCTTTACTCTACTGACAAAATACTTTCCTTTACAAACTCTCACCCTCTTTTCATGTATTTTGAGCAGTTTCATGAGCTAGGCAAGCTGACACCCTTTGCCATGAGTAGCTGTAGTACACATTGATTTCCAGCTTTATTTACACTGTTTCTTGTATATCTTGACCTGCGGTGGTGGTGTTGCAGTAGCATTGTCGCCTCACAGTAAGACACTGTCCGGTTCGATTCTCAGCTAGAGCGTCTTCTGCGCGGAGATGCGTGAATGGGCGTACCTTCGTTGAAGGTTGTGCATCAGGGCTAGTAACTCGGCATGTAAAAATCAACTACCAATCATTAGCAGACTGGAGTTCCACTGTGGTGACCCCTAACCGGGAAAAGCCAAAAGACACAACAACTTGTATCTTTAAAGTGCAGAGAAGTTAATTGCCTAAACCACAGAACCTTGAGTGGGCTTTCCATCATTGTCTGAGGTACATATTGGGGCGAAATTTAAGTGTATTAACCCACCAGATGCGCAGTAGCAAGCCCCACCCAAACCCCACCTGCGAGCATTTGACTGCACCGCCCACCATTTGATTGAAAGATGCCACCAAAACACAAGGTAATATATGCGATATGCGAAACACAAGTTAATTGTGTGACTGATGTGATCTGACAAGTTCTGATACCCTTGATAAGTGTAAGCATGGGGCTGGGAGATTAACCACTTACAGGTTACCCATGTCCATTAGAGAGAGAAGTGCCACTGGTGCAATCTTAAAGTAACATAGGAAAGGGTGGGAAGGTTTAAAAAAACAGCCAAGTAAAGGACTGATAAACAAAATACGGTACTTTTCCGTTATCAGGGCAACAGCTCTAATGCTCAATGATCACACAGCTGTCAGCCCTGAAGCAGTTGTTAAAGCAATTTCTAATAAGTCATCTGGTGTTTTCAGTACGTTTAGAAAATGCAATTTAGTTAAGCAGTTTGCCAAAAAGTCAGGAACATTTTTAACAATGAATGATGGCTGTATGTATTGCTGTTTCAAAACTACCAGTGTGCGATCATTTTGTGCACCTGCTAGCACGTTACAAGTGTTGCCCCGATAACGGGAAAAGTACCCAAAATACTTTATTAGCAGTCTGACTGCTGCCAATACTGGTTGAACTAAAATATTCTCATGGAAGCTACTTCAGCTGATTAAAGTGCAGCAGAGCTAATACACAATTTTTAACCACAGTTGCTGTGGTCATATGCTGCTGTATTGTAGGTAGGCTAGTCTACGGAACCTTTTCTAACATGACCAGGGCCAAACCAGTAACTTGTATAGTTTATACAACAGCCGTGAATAAAATACACAGTAAGATTCACGGCCATTAATCCCGCCCTCCCGCATGTCAATCACGGCAGGCATGCCCATACCTGCATGAACTTGGTGTTGGGTTAATACACTTCAATTTCACCCATATTGGGACATAGATGTGCAAATTCAGAAGTGGTAATGGATTGCATTATAAAGGAGCAGTGCCGTTTAGGTGATATGCATTTACCGCTCTGCACTGGGAAGCAGCTTACTCCCCCTCGACTCAGTGCTAGAGATAAGGAAGAGCGTATAAGATACATTACAGAAAAGTGTGGACAAGTGGAGGATTAGGAATACCTTTGTTTGATTTCTTTAAATTTGCCATTGTAATGGACTGCGGTGGTGGCGCTGTGGTAGTGCTGTCGCCTCACAGTAAGACGGTGTCCCGTTCGATTCTCAGCTAGAGTGTCTTCTGTCTGGAGACCTGCGTGAATGGGCATACCTTCTTTGACGGTTGTGCGTCAGGGCTAGCAACTCGGCATGTAAAAATCTACTGCCAGTCATTAGCGGACCGGAGTTCCGCTGTGGCGACCCCTAACCAGTAAAAGCCAAAAGATACAACAACAATGGTTGTATGCTTTCACAGGCTTTCTTTTTTGAGGACATTTTATGTCTTTTGACTTGTATTCTTTATGTGGTTATAAATGAAGCTTGTTATCATGTTTATTGATACAGAGCATGTTTATATGCTATATTGTCAGTGATTTGAAGTGTTTGTATATTTTTGTTGTGGTTCTCATCACTGAGTGAGTACTATTTTAGTATAATTAATTAGACCCATCATATGGATATAGTTAAACTCTTGATACCCAAATGTTGATGTTGCTGACATCAGCACAAAACAAAAAAAAATTGACATGCAAGTGTGCATGCTTCGCAACATCACCTTGGAGCATGCAAGTATAAAACAATGTCTTTTTGCAAGGGACGAGCTCCCCCACACACCCTGCCAGTTATAGGTTCCAGCTGTGATATCACTGAATACTGGGGAAAGGGCAGATTCCCCAACTCCTGTAAGGTAGACATAAATGATGTTTCATGTACGCACATTCATGTGTTTGTATAGCCATAGTCATTTTATGGCTAATATTTATGGTGCCCTTTTAATAATGTGTGTGCCCCTGTACTACTACTGAACAGAGACAGCTCCTAAATGCTTTATCCCATGCATGGGTCCACTCAAATTATCTCTGATATTATCCCAGTTATTCTTATTAGGGATAATATATAATTATCGACCATGGGATGAGTAAGGGCAATCTTGAACCAAGTAGGGTAGATTAATTCGAGCACCAAAAGGGAAATTGGCTAGGGTTAAAATGGCCCGCAAGGGCAGCTAGTCTAGCAATTGCCCTTGAACCTATAATAGATTGCCTTGCCAAACTTGAGTCAGATGGGTATGAAATACTGAAGTGTATGGGTATGAAATGCTGAAGTGCATCTTTCCTGTTGCACTGCTGTTCTTTCGAATAAAAGTCATCTTTTCAGACAGATGATGTGTCATAACACTTTTATAAACTACAGGTGAAAATCACTAGGTTAACATAAGTGCACTTTCTGACAAGCATCTACTTTCTTTAACTTAGCTCTTTCCCTTTAAGAAAACCTCAAATATTTTAGTTTTTTATATATATATATATATATATATATATATATATATATATATATATATATAATTTCCTGAAAGATTGGGAAGAGACTGAAAATTTACCAAGGGACAATGGGTGGATATCTGTATAGCTCCCAAGTGTGCAACAGATCCTAGAAGGTTTAGGATTTTTGATTGGTTTCCTTAGGATATAAAAATATCTAAAGATAATTTTCCCTTAGGTAGTTAGCAAATGTTGGAAGTATGATGGGGAAAGGGAGACAACTGGGATCATGTGTTGTGGAAATGTAATGAGTAGACTGATCTTAAAAATTCCATAAAGAATGTTTTGTCGGAAATGTTGGTAGAACAAGTCATTGTTACTAAGAAAATGATTCTTTTGAGCTGGGACATAGGCAGTGAATTCCCAAGACATAGTAAGACCTTACTAAACTGAATGCTACTGCCAAAAAAAAAACACTTGCTACAAAAAAGAACTGAGGTAGAATCCTTAGAGAAAGGAAAAGAGCAAATTAAATAAAAGTAAATGAATAATGTTCAGGAGGAGTGGTGAAGTTTAAGGCAAGGATGGAAGTGAACAATTTATGTTATGTCAGAGTGAGTGCTAATTCTGAAAAAAGAAAGGTGTATCCTGCATGAAAAAAGTGTTCTATTAATATGTTTTGTTTTCTTTTATAGTGTGTTTACTTAGTGTCACAGTATTAGTTGTGATTTTAATAAAGAGGGTTATAATAACTTATGTTTCAGCAGTTGTTACCTGACAGAGATTGGTGAACTCCTGTGTTCTTTTGTCTTCCACATTCCCTAACCAGTCTTTAGTATTAAATATATCCTCCTGCCCTATTTAAAAAGAAAAAATGCCCCCTCCTCAGCCAAATGTTGAGCATCAAGCCTCCCCTTGTCAGGCTTCTGTCTGTCTTCCAGTTGAGGTCTCATGCCCTTTAGCTTCCAAAACAAGATGAGCCTAATGAAAAGGTTTCTGTTATTTTTTTGGAAGCTGGCGGTGGTGCTGATGGTCAGGGGTGACCTCAACCCCCAAGAAATCAAGGCCAGCTACATACAGAGCGGCTCCAGTCCCTCCCTTCTTTTTTATTAACCCCCATAGTTGGCAAAGGCCATGTTGACAGCTTAGGTGAATCATTCTAGTTAGGACTGTCAGCTTTGTAAGTGGCAAAAATTGGCACAAGCAACAACTCCAAGCACCAACTGTTGTTCAACCTTTTTTCGCACCTCACTTTTCCTATTTTCTTTAGTAAATTGTGACTGCTGCCTATTGTGAGAAATGAGTGTCTTTTTTTTTTCTTGACTGTCCTTGCAGTCCAATGTGTCACATCAAAGCAGTACTTGTGCAAAAACTGATATATGGAGACAGTGACTTTACAGATTCTAGTATTCTGTTTGCTAAAGTATTCTTTGCATGATTATTTTGCATGTCATTGCACTGTTCGTGCTTATCTTTCATGAGCTATTACTGTCTATTAAGAAAATTACAGGCTTACATGTTTTGCAGTAACGCACATTTCACATTATAGCACCATAATACGTGTCTTGCTTACTTGATTTGTCTTGTACCAGTCTGTGCCTTTATCATAGCTAAAAGGGATCATTCCACCTTTGTTTGTTGGTGGGTAGTGGCTGTTAAAACAGAGTGATGGAAAGACCACTGCGCCCAAATGGTCTGAACATCCTGGTCAACAAGTCATTACATACATACAGTAACCAAAGAAAGGAGGGGTGTGTAGATTGAAGAATGTGGTATAAAGTGTAAAAAAAAATGTGAATGATTCCATATTTTAGCTTTCTTGAGTAAAGACACAACCATCCCATTATTTTGTTTCCATTCTAGTTGTTTAGTCCTTGTTTTAATTGTATTTGTTATTCCTTACGTTTTATTCACCTGGAGAAGTATTTTAAACATTTGTATTTTTAAATTTTTCCAGTCCGGAGCACAGAAAGCAAACCAACAAGTTCTGGTGGGAGAACAGAGCTGAAGCAGGTTTAAAAGCCAAGTTTCTGATCTCCATAGAGGATTATGAGAGGTAAGGCTGTGTTTTCATTTTAAAGGGAAAAAGCTACTAAAAGATGTGCACTTCAGTGTTAGAATGGTCCCCGGTACAGAATCATTTGAAATATAAGAGAAGTGCTCATATGTGGAAGGGGAGGGGGGACAGGGTCTACTTGCGGATCTACCCTAATTAAAATTTGCCATCAGAAACAGGAATGGTTGTTACTGTTTTATTGTATGTTGCAATGGGTAGTTGACCATAACATGTGATAAACCTGGTCAAGAAGGAAATGAGTGGAGTGAAAAAGTGCACGAGTGCAGTTATGCATACAAAATTGTTGATTGCGAACGAGAATGCACTGGTGGGCAGTGTTACATTATTTTTGAGCTGGATTAAAGGAAGGCTTTCTTTAAAAGAAAGGCTAGATCTGCGGTTTGGAGTTTCAACTCCATCACCTGTAGGACTAAACCCATCTGGTACTTATCTGGTGTAGCCCATACAACTTTCCTGGCTAATGAGGGACCCATCCCAACACCTGTAATCCATGGAGCTGAAGACCCACTTCTCCAGATTTCTTCAGCTACTCTGTGACGCCATATCTCCTCCAGAAGATGGCCCTGGGCTGCTGCTTGGCATCTTCATTAGGGATTTGCTCCACTTGGTCACATAGTTTGACTGTGGACTCTCTCTATAATTTCTGCTACAGTTAAGAATCCTCCTTCGCCGAAGTCCAAAGCTGCACACCACACCCCTTCCAACCTAGGAGTTGCGGACCTTGGACAGACATGGGACGTGAGTGTTGTCATCTAACACATTTACTTTGAGGGCATGGATCAACCCTCTACATGTGGAGACTTTACACAGACATTTATTAATTCAGATAGGTAAAACTGGCTTTCTAGGTTTGCACATCCAATCCCATGGCTTTCTAGATTTGCACATCCAATCCCATCTTCTTTTCCAACTGTCAGCATCCAGTTGTTTCCATTTTTTTTTTCACCTAACTCAGTTCAGATTTTTTTGATTCTGTTTTTCTGGTGGTTTATTGTAGATTTTTTTTCTGACTGTCCTGTCAAGAGTTTTGGCCTCTCCTTTTGAGTATGAAATTTTAGTGAATAATTTCTGCATATTTACTTGATGTTGTTGTTTCCTTGCTGTGGTTGAATGTTTAATTATTTGGTTGTTTGATCTGTTAAGGCTTTAGATAGTTGTTGCTTGCTTGGACAAAGGGAAAAAGTAGTATTCATTCAAGAAGTGCTCCTGTAGTGTAAAACACCCCAGGATAAGCAGTCATAATACTTGAAGTACTTGAGTATACAACATGTTTAGCGGAGTGCATTATTTGCACCTCCTCTAAACCATCTACTGTTAAGGAAAGGAAAACCTCTCAAGTTTGAGAAGTTTGGGACTACCTCTGCAGGTGATGCCAGGGTTTCAGTATCTAACTCTAGGTCTTCTCCTCCTATGAGAAGATACCATCTGTCCAGGAAGTGCATATTTCTACAAAAAGAGCTAAGCTGGTTGAGTTTACTTTTGCTAAAGATTCTAGTGATGTAGTCATTTCAGCTTCTTCCACTAATCTTTGTCTGGTGTAGCTCAATTGAAGAGGACTTCTACCTCCTTGTTGTGGTAGTGTAGATTTTGTGGCTTTGGATTGGACGCACAAACCCCAGTCCTTCAGATGTCCAGTGGGCACTATAGGTCATGATTGGTCCAGCTGGACTATAAGAAAACGTGACAGGCCTTTTTTTTGCAAATGCAGCAATTCTAATTCAAGCACCCTCCTCCTGGATTATCATAGCACCTTCTTTGCTGGACTTTTTGTAATGCTTCAGGACCCTTTCTTTTTTGGCTCAGTTGAAGCTCCAGTTCCATCTAAGCCATTCTTTAATCCATCACCTTTCATGTCCGCATCAGTGGCTCTCTTGAATTTGATGCATTTGACCTTGACAGTCCCGATGTCCATAGAGTTGTCGGCATTGAGGGTTTTTCAGGCTGATTCCTATGTCTGCATCGAGGGGACAATGCCTCGGGGTCAAAGTCAGCCCTCTTGATCTTAGAAAAGAGTATTCCATCCAAGAACTCGATCTCTCTGTGCTCAAAGCCAGGATTTTTGATGTCATCTGAGATTTAGGGAGCCTCTCAGACTTTGGTGTTGAGATGGTTTCAAAGTAGTTACAGGCCATGGTTTAAATGAGACCATCCTGTGCTTAATTTGTCTTTACCCCCCAGCAGAGGGACTATGTCTTTCCCAGGGTGTTAATTGTAGGTCTGGCTTGCAGTCTTCATCCTTTCTGCTTTTTGTACATTCCTGGATGGAGGCAGTATGTAAGAAGAAGCATGTGAGATTTCCCAGTAAAGTCCTCAACCCCAGACATGAGTGACATGATTTTAGCATGTCCCTTAAAACTAAAGTGTTCAGAATTTGAGCTTATGCTAGTGGAGGCCTTCTACTCTCCTAGGACATCTTCTTCTTGGGTGGTTCAACCCACTAATGAGATGGTTAGGATGATAATGGGCAGTGGGTGGAAAAAACAAGATATGATGGCTTTCATCCTTAAGCATTCTGATCAGTTCTCCATCACATTAGGGATTGCTCTACTTGGTCACATAGTCTGACTGTGGACTCTCTCTATAATTTCTGCTACAGTTAAGAATCCTCCTTTGCCTAAGTCCAGAGCTGCACACCACACCCCTTGTGGACCTTGGACAGACATGGGAATTGAGTGTTGTCATCTACCACATTTACTTTGAGGGCATGGATCAACCTTCTGCATGTGGAGACTTTAACTTTAAACAGACACTTATTAATTCAGATAGGTAAAACTGGCTTGCTAGATTTGCACATCCAATCCCATCTTCTTTTCCAACTGTCAGCATTCAGTTCTGTGGTTGTCCAGATTATCCAGCTTACTTGTAGTGTGGTGGATGGATCTGAGAGGGCAGCATCCGCTGGTCTTACAGTTTGCTATCATGCTTTGTTACTTCTCAGGAACGTACTGAAAACACCCTAAATCCATTTCCTTTTGACGGTTCCTTGCTTGAAGCAGGAGGGTGAGGCCAACACTTTCATCAAGGTTGGCAATAAAGTTCTAGGCTCCTCAGCATCTGTTTACTTGAAATGATCATATACTGCCTCTGCTTTGGTAGCATCACTCCCATTTGAGAACTTTAGAGGGTCTGGCAGAGGTCACAGGGACTTCCATAAAAAGTATATTTCCAGAGAAAGATAATCTTAGTAAAACAGGGCTCACAGCATCTTCCTTTGGGAAGGCAGTTCTCTTATCACTGTTGGTTTACCCTATTGCTGCACTCTGGACAGAGTCCAGGGGTTGTCTGTCTCTCCAGTTGAAGCAGAAGTTATCAAATGACCCAGTTGAAGAATATGCATTATATTCACAGGCTGTTCTGTTCTGTCTTGTCCCTTCCTAGCCAGCAGCTAGTTCTTCTGCTGAAATCCCACCCTGCCTTAGGCCATCTCTTGATTTTAAGTGATTTAACTCTACACATTGTAAAGATGCTCTTTCAGATGGTCATGGTGCAGTCTATCCCTCCTTGTCTGTCCCTGTGGGACTGGTTGTGCTGTGTTTGGTCCTCCAGGATGTAAACCTGCACATCACAATTTACAGTGGAGTCCAGGAGGTTCCTTAGCTTCTGAATAGATGCCAATCACTCAGTTGAGGACATTGTCCTTTTGGTCTCACCATAGCTTCCTGTTGTTCACCAGGTATGTCTCAGTTTTCCATTTACAAGGGTTCAGGGTCTTTACTTTCATGGGCAACTGGCTTCCAACAGCCTTAGTCATGCAAAATATGGTTGCTTCCAGGATGTTACTGCTTAGACTGTTTTTGTTGTTGTGAGTAACCATTGTCCCTCTCTCCTGATCTCATTTCATGCCCACTCAGAAGATTATATTCATAGGCTGTACTCTGAATACCCTATAAAAACCACCAAGCTGTTCTCTGAATACCCTATAAAAAAACACCAAGCAAGTGTTGAATCTGGCGCCTCGGCACAGCCTTCCTGGAGTTACAAAATATGCCACACCGTGCATCCATATACACACACGCACATATATATTTACTTAAACACAGTTAATTAAACAATCATCTAATTAGTCAACCATCAATTAAAATAATCATATATACATTTTAAAGAAACACTCTCCAGTTACATTCACTATTTAGACCTGCTGGAGATAGTGTATTAAATTTTAAAATATATAAAGTTTCTTTGTAAAGTAATTTCTTTTTCATTAACACTTCATCTGTTTCTGAAATATGTTCCAAAATACAAGCTTTTAACAGTGAAAAGTCACTATTGTGACAAGTAAAAAAAAATGTGAAGCTATAGGGCTCATAGCATTATTATTTTTTTATGTCTCTGATATGTTCTTGCAACCGTAGCTTGAATATTCTTTTAGTCTCCCTTATGTAATACAAATTACATGAGCAAGACAGAGCATATACCACTGATTTGGTTGTACATGAAAAAGCAAAAGTGGAACAGAATTTTACACCATTTGATTTTTCAAAACATTTGGTAATGTGGGGAAAACTGAACACCTTCTACAAGGAAAGGTGCCACATTCACCAACCTGTTGATTTAATTACCACATTGTCTTTAATATTTCTACTTCTCCTAAAAGAGATACTTTCAGTTCTGCACAGATTTTTTACCCCTTCCATATTAATTAAATAGGGCCAATAATATCTCATGACATCAATAATTTTCTCACTTAGAATATTATATACAGTAACAAAATAAATGTTTCTACACTCCTGAACAGTATTAAATTATTTGTCATTATTTATCTTATTTACTAAAGGCCTATTATGAATATTCTAAGCTGCCTTCCACTCTGCAGTTCACTGTATAGTCAACAATAACATTGCCCCAACCTCTCTTTTTCCTGTGAGTATTGGGTCTAGTGGCTTCCATAATTTTCATGATTCCATGATTCCCTACACAAGACTGCTAATATGGGCCTTTCATTGAGCTCTCAAGATACAGTGGAATTGGCTTGTAGATCCCTTAAATTTTTCTGTAAATATTTCCAGAAAATGTAAGCACCATCATTGTTATTTGACTCTTGGTTCCAGTCTGGATCTGAGACTATCCTTTTCCGTTGTCCTCACCCCTAGGGTGACAATGCCACACACATCTCCTCTGCTCTTTTGTGAAGGAGACATTATGTGGAGCAGACAGACCAGGGTATCTAGTTATCCCAAGAATCCTCATTGTAGCATCCTTTTCACCTTGCAGGTGTTCAAGGGCTTTCCAGCTTCCAGTGCGATTGCTGCTCATTCCAATGCATGTCATTCTTATGTTATACAAAGAAATGGAGGAGACTTGTTCCTACCCCCTCTGTTAGGAGGCCAAGAGAGTTTGGGATTGGACTAGTCTCCAGATTGTATCTCCTCGCTACTTGTATCCCTGGTTATGTCAGCATTCTTGTGGATAGACTCAATGTCTTATGATGTTAAACAAGTAGTTTCTCAATCCCATCAGCTTGAATCATGTTTCATCTGTGGGGGAGACATTGATATGACCTATTTGTTCTGTGAACAGCTACAAATGCATCAATATCTGTTTCCTCAAGAGGATTCCCCAGAGATGCTCTGTTACAAAAGTGGCCCACACAGCTTCTTTATGCCTTTTCCTCAGTTTTGGGGCTCTTGCCTCCAATTGATTTAATTCAGCTTATAGTCTGCGTCAATGTAGCTGCCTTGTGGTCAGTCTCCGTCATAATGTCTGATGTCATGCAGGTGGTGGTACCTCAGTCTAGCAACAGTTTGAGTCCTATTACATCTGTAGGGAAGAACTTGGTGGGACATCTTTGCTGTATGCTTGGCTGGATGCAGTTGCAATTTCTTTCCCCTTATTCCTCCCTCAGGAGGATGCACCAGGGATAAAGTTTGGTTTCCTCTGCTTTGGCTCTGCTTCTTGGATAGGCTCCTACTCTTGAGCAGAGATGTGTGTGGCATTGTCACCCTAGGGGTAGGGATGATGTAAAAGGATAGGCTCAGAACCAGACTGGAACCGAGAGTCAAATAACCATGATGGTGCTTACATTTTCTGGAAATATTTACAGAAATACTTAAGGGCTCTACAAGTCAATTTCACTGCTTGAGCTTCCTATTAACATCACCCTGACTTGACTTCCCTGTGATTAACACAGTGTTTTATTTCCCTTTTCCCTTGATGATCAGGAACCTTGTTCGCCTGCATAGGATGGTCCAGATCCTCATCTCTGTCCAAAAACCAGGTACTAGGAAAATGTATTGCTCCAAATGGGCTTCTTAGTTTAGACCAAACCCAGACACTTCCACAGCACAGTATTATATCCCATGGAGGAAGAGCTGGCCTTGTCACCATTAAAACTGTATTCTTCTGATGACTTAAATGTCCTTACTTAGGAAAAATTTTCAAGATGGGTTTCAGAGTTGCAAGTGTTTTGTATAGTTGTATACCTCACTAAAAGAATCACAGGCCTAAAGCAGATTCCCTACGCTGACCGCCTTAAATAAAATTCTAGCTGTACTCTGTCGCATATCGTCTACTCTGAGGTAATCTCTGCTTAACGTACAAGGCCATGTCAAACCCAGAGCTGTTGGGCATGCTACACTTAAAGAAATCCCAATCCCTGAGAGCCACATGCTCCAGGGATCTAAACCCTGTCATCACAATAAACAAATCATGCTGGAGGGATAGGTTCCTGACCCAGAGACTTCCCAAACTCTGGAATAGACTGCCCATACATGTCAAGCAGAGTGCCTCTTTGGCCCCCTCTTCAAAAGGAACCTTGACAATTGGATGGGAGAAAGGAAATTCACCCTGGGGATCACGTCATTCGCCCTGCTAGACAGGGGTCCACGTCATTCGCCCTGTTAGACAGGGGTCCAGGGAAGTAAATAGTGTGGGAAGAAATAGCCAGGGAATTGTTAAGACTAGGCTTGTATAGACCCTAGGGCCGATAGCCTAGTACCAACCTATGAGCCTATTATCTTTCACAGGGACATGGTTGCCCTTTGACCTAATCCTTCCTCCATGCATAAAGTTGCAACAAGTTGTAGTATAAATCTGTAATTCTTCCACTTTTTCATCCTCAGTTCTTCCACTTTTTCATCCTCAGTTCTTCCACTTTTTCATCCTCAATTACTCAAAGTGGGGTGAATATCTACTATACTGCATGCATGTCCATTGACAGCTTTGTTTTTTTCTGAGAACCAAACTAATTGGGAAAAATTCCCAACTGTTTGTTTTTGTTTGTTTGTTTATTTATTTATTTTCCTTAAAAAAAAATTAGGACAAAATGAAACCAAAGTATATCATTTTTTTCATGGCTTTCTCAGGGTATCACTTTTTGTTAACAAAAGGTTTGCAGGCCTGGACTTCATGCCTCCAGCATGCAGTATACTAGGGCTATGTCTTCCTCACGAGCCTTAAAATGTTTTGACAGATGACAGTTGAGCAGATACCACATGGGAATCTCTGAATACTTTTGTTAAGCATTGCGAGTTAGATGTTGCTTCCCAGTCCAGAAAAACATTTTAGAGCTGCAGCGATCTTGGGTATTTTGTTGTGAGATACCCAAGAGGTAGAGGTTTAGTTTGGGACCCTGTTCTGCAGGTGATGGAGTTGACACTGCTGACATTATGTATAAAAATGATGTACATACAGGGTTAGCTTTGCAATGACGGTTTCAGCTCCAACTCCCACCAGATGTTGTAGTAGTGGTGATGGTGGTGGCAGTGGTAGCCACTGCCAAATTTCATGGGAATGAGGCGGGACTTTTTCAGTAGCCTGGGAAAGTTTTATGGACCAGTCTAAGTACCTGCCAGTCTTGGTGCCCCAGGTGGTTGAATTGCATTGGATAGCTGTAACTAGTTCATTTAGAGAACCCGAAGAAAGTTTATGATCTGCAGTACGAGTGGCACTGGCATAAGCAGATAATCTGAAGGACATAGGTTCATAGGTTGGTAATAGGCTATCGGCCCTAGGGCCTATACAAGCCTAGCCATAACAATTCCCTGGATATTTCTTCCCACAGTATTTACTTCTCTGGACCCCTGTCTAGCAGGGTGACTGACATGATCCCCGGGGTGAATTTCCTCTCTCTCATCCAATCATCAAGGTTCCTTTTGAAGAGGGCCAAGGAGGCTCTCTGCTTGACATGTATGGGCAGTCTATTCCAGAGTATGGGGAGTCTCTGGGTCAGGATCCTATCCCTCCAGCATGTTTTGTTCATTGTGATGACAAGGTTTAGATCCCTGGAGTGTGTGGCTCCTGAGGGATTGGGATTTCTTTTAAGTGGAGCATGTTCAACAGCTCAGGGTTTGACATGGCCTTGTATGTTAAGCAGAGATCACCTCTAAGTAGACTATATGCCACAGAGTATAGTTGGAGTTTTCTTTGAGACTGTCAGCATATGGCATCTGCTTTAGGCCTGTGATTCTTTTAGTGAGGTATTTCTGCGGCCTTTCCAGCTGTTGCAGATGTCTTGTGAGGTACATACCAAACTGGGCATTATACTCTATAATGGGTCTAATGAGGGATGAGTACAGTGGGACAATGACCTCCTTTTTTCTGGATGAAAAGCCCTTAGTGATGAGGTGTGCCACCTAGAAGGATTTCCTGACTTTTGCCAACCAATGATTTGACATGCTTTTTTCAGAGAAGGTGGCTTGACAGCTGTAGTTGTCATCAGGTAATGGTATTGATAAAGTGTAGGCAAAAATGCTTTTACAGTGCAGATAAGTAATACTTTAGATAATGAGTGTTTTGCAAACTTGCTGTTTGTTTCAACTTTGTCTCCTTCAGGTTCAAGGCCTTGGTTGGCAAAACATTGGAGTGTTATGAAGAGAAAGAAGATGAACTTATTAAGCAGGTAAAGAATTGTATTGCCTGTGTCTTTGTCACTGTTTTGGTTTAAAAAGGGTCTGAATAATTGTAATAGCATAATTCTAATACTGGCTCACCAGTCCTGTGGTGGTAGTGCATTAGAATTTGGTATTGAGGAGTACTAGCAGACTGCAAAGCATAATAATCCTCAAACATGTCAACATGGGGGGGGGTCGACTGACGCAGTACCTGGCCTAGGCAAGTGGGGGCTGCACTTGCTTAGACTTTAGTGTCTTGTGCCTTCTACTCTAGAGGAGAGCTGTTTTTGTTGAATAACAGAAGCCTCAGTATGATCCCCAGGAACCCCCTCTTGTACAGATATTCTAGGGACCTTTCCTTCTCCATCAGTTATCAAAATATGAGTCTCACTAACCAAAAGATCATAGATTGCCAAAGGAGCATCCAAGATGTTAGTCCAGAAGGACTTGTCCAATACCAGAGGCGTGGGAACCTGCAGAGCTGATGTCCTTCAAGGATGCATCTGCAGTCCTAACATATGGGTTGTCCTGCCTCAGGCAGCCCTTCGGTCGGCCGGATTCCAAAGTCTGGGTCTGGCCTCGGCTGATGTCGCACTTCACCCGACATCATAGCTGCTGTGAAGGGTATAAAGGCATCAGCCGATGCCATTTTCCTCAGTCTTTCTTGCCGCGCGGTGCCCGAAGCAGAAGCTGTTCGCAAGTGCCGGTCGGTCAGATCCAGAGATTACTACTACCGAAGACTTCTAAAAAGCTAAGTACCCCGTTGGGGACTCTTTCTTGCCTCAGCCAATGTCAGAAAAAGTAAATAACTGTTTAACTTGTGGGAAACAAATACCTCATAAGGATTTCCACTCTTACTGCCTTCCTTGCTTAGGCCCAGACCACGACGTAGCAGCTTGTCTAGCCTGTGCTTTCTTCAACCGACGGACACTTAGACGTCGGTCGGAGTTTGCAGAGGAGTTTTTCGGCCCCGCTTTTGCTTACAAAATGCCGTCGGAGACTCCGACTTCACAATTAGCTAAAAAGCGTAAGGAAAAGGACCGACACTCGCGGTCCGCGGTTTCGGCCGAAACCACGGTTAAGCCAACCGCGAGTGTCTCTGTTTCGGCTGAAACAGAGTCCACGGTTCTTCGGCCGAAAGCATGCCTCCTATAGCCGAGGCCTCACACAGCATGGCTGAATCTGCTACTGAAATTTCCCCTGCTTGTGGCAGTTTCCCAGGATTTATCAGATACTATTCCTTTAGACATATCTACTCCTGCACGTGGAGCTGCTAGGTCCCCTGCATCTATGTCTATCAAGGCTTTTTCCAGGGCTAAAGCAGCTAAAACTTCTAAGGCCTTGCCTGCTAAAACCCCCTCACACAGGCCTACCTCTAGTTCCCAAATGCTCAGCCTGGCTGAGGATCTCATTTCTTTGATCAGGGGATCCCAACCTCATCCTGACAGGGCCTCTCAACCCCCTCCAGAGAAGAGGCCTAGAGCAGAGCCCCCTGAGCCAGTTTCAACAGATTATTCCTCGGATGATTCAGAAAACTCAAATCCTCCAGAAGGCCCTTATTCTCCATATGAGGACTCTGATGCAGAAGACTCCATTCCTTCTGCCTCTCTTCCTGAGGAATTTTCTTTTGGGGAAACCTTGCATGCTATGAGAGAGTAATTTCAATGGCAGGGCCAGGATTTTTCAGATTCAAGGAAAAGGCTAAGGACCTTTTTACATTTACCACAGCATAGGCCTTTAGCCATTCCTCCAGTACTAACAGTTGTGGATGATGCATTTAATGATGCTTGTACTGCCCCTGACTCTCTTCCCCCGGCCCCTGCTAAGCCCGACAGATATTACAGGGTCCCGGACACACACTTTCACTTGTATAAGGCTCCTATTGCAGATCCTGAAACTATTTCACAGGGCCCCAAAGCTGTAGCAGCTGCCTCTGCCAAAACCCTCCCTCTGAAAGAGAATCTAGGGCATTAGAGAGATGGGGTAAAAAGTTTATACTTCTGCTACTCTTTCGCTAGGGCCTTAAACTGTCAATTCCACATGATTCAGTATCAGGAATTTTTGTTAGACCAGCTAAATAAAAACTGTCCTCTCCTGAACCTATAGACCGTAAGTCCCTTCAGGATTTGGTACATAACACTCAGCAGGTCAGTAATCATTCCTTAAAATGCAGCTATGATGCACTGGAGGCTTCCTTTAGATCAGCTATGACTGGTACAGTGATCAGAAGGCATGCATGGTTAAAAGAGCAATCCTTACCAGACCATGTAAAGTCAAAGCTCCTAGATGCTCCCATGGAGAAACAAAGTTTGTTTGGCTCCCCTGCACAGTAAGTGCTAAAGAAGGTGGAAGAAAAAGCAAAATCTGTCCAAACAGTCAAGGATTTTTTACAGGTCCAGCCTCCGAGGTTTAGTAGAAATTGGCCTTCGAAGAATTGGTCCTTTCCAGACACCTCCAGAGCACAGAGAGGCAGAAATAGGCGCCCAAGAGGCAGAGGTCAATCCAGAGGTGCCTACAGGGGACGTCAGTGGCAGCCTAACAACCAGAGAAGTACTGCCACAGATCCAGCTACTACCACTTCCACAGGACAGACACAGTGACTTAACTCTGATACCGCCTACCAGGGAACAACTGGAAGCACCCTTAGGCGGAAAGCTAGCCTTATTTTCCGTAAACTGGCATTACATTACAGGAGACAAATGGATTTTACAGACAATAGACAAAGGCTACAGGTTTCACTTCCACACTCTACCAAAAAGAGAGGAATGCCAAACCTACCACCAAACCAAAAAACAAACGCTCTAGGACAAATCAACCACTTACTAAGGATGAGAGCTATAGAAAAGGTACCGTCTATGGAACAAGGACAAGGATTTTACTCCAGACTTTTCCTGGTACCAAGGAAAGAAAACCAATGGAGACCTATTCTCGACCTGTCCGCTCTGAACACATATCTCATTGTTCCAAAATTCAAAATGCTGACCCTACAGCAACTTCTTCCCATGCTGGGCAAGGAGTCTTGGCTGGTGACTCTAGATCTCAAGGAGGCATACCTGCACGTCCCTATACGACCAGATTGCAGAAGATACCTCAGATTTCTTGCAGGATCAGAGCATTATCATTTCTCAGCATTGCCCTTTGGCTTATCTACTGCGCCCAGAGTATTCACGAAATGCCTGGCATCAGTAATTGCTCATTGCAGGCTTCAGGGAATTCAGATTTATCCATACCTGGACGACTGCCTAATACAAGCGGACAACAAGATCAAATTAACAAAAGATTTGGAAAAGGTTATACAACTACTGCAAGCCCTGGGATACACAGTCAACATGAAAAAGTCAAGGCTGGTACCATCCCAAAGGATAACATTCTTGGGTGCAGAACTGGACACTTCAAATCAGATGGCATTTCTCACAGCAGAAAAGCAAAAGCAACTACCACTCTATTTCATGGCATTAACACAGAACCAGCTTACAGCAAGGAAAGTCCTGCAAGCCCTGGGTTACATGGCATCCCGCATAATATTGATTCCACATGCCAGACTGCATATGAGGAAATTGCAATGGTACCTAAGGAATTTATGGTCTCAACACAAGCACAGTCTAGAAGCCCAGATTCCAATAATTCCATGCCTGAAGCAAGAATTCCTGTGGTGGGCTCAGGCCTGTCAGTTGAACAGAGGACTGCCTTTCCACAAGCCTCACCCAAGCCAGACTATCACCACGGACACCTCGGACCTCGGTTGGGGGGCACACATGGTGGACAAGTGTATACAAGGCCTATGGACACAAGACCAGCTGAACCTACACATAAATCAAAAAGAGATGCTGGCAGTGAAACAGGCAATTCAGACATTCAGACCGTTTCTTCAACAGGGTCATTTGCTGATAAGGACGGACAACACCACAGCATGTGGTATATCAACAAACAAGGAGGCACACACTCATATCCTCTATGCTGGATGGCAATGGACCTGTGGAATGTGGCCCTGAACCTCAACATTCAGCTCCAGGCCATATTTGTGCCACGAAAAAATATACTAGCAGACACCTTAAGCAGAACTACCACGGATGCCCACGAATGGATGCTGCATCCAGACATCTTCAAATCCATTACAAAGAAATGGGGACTACCAGAAATAGACCTGTTCGCATCCCCACCCAACCACCAATTGAGGAAATTCTGCACAAGGACATACCACACACTTGCTTGGAAGGTGGACTCCCTCTCCTTCAGTTGGGAAAACCTGACAGCATATGCATTCCCACCTCTTCCTTTGATGCACAAAGTGCTACTGAAGATCAAAGAAGATCACCCAAAGATCATCCTGATAGCTCCAGACTGGCCGAGGCAGCATTGGTACCCGCTACTGAGGAGTATGTCTCGGACACACGCATGGCCTCTACCTCTAGTTCCTTTACTGCTAACACAGAACAACTTCAAGATCCTACATCCAAACTTGAAAACACTGAAGCTAGCTGCTTGGAATATTACATAAAACAAAATAACCCAGATTTATCTCAGAGGGTTAAAGACATTATCCTGGAGGCTTGCAGACCCTCCACAAGGAAGACTTATTCAGCCAAATGGAAAAGATACCTCATTTGGAGTGCAGCAAAAGGAGAAAATGTATCATTAGCAAACATAGTTAACATCCTGGAATATTTAGCAGAACTTTTCCACAATGGCCTGTCTTACTCCACCATTAAGATTCATGCATCAGCAATTTCAGCAGAATACAACATGGATCCTCCAGTCTTCTCTCATCCTCTACTAAGGCAGTTTCTGAGAGGAATTAAAAATGTAAAGCCTCCAAGGAAGCCACCTTTGCCTACATGGGACCTTAACTTTGTGCTGGAAAAGTTAACACTTCCCCCTTTCGAACCAGCAGCAACAGCAGAATTACAGTTCTTATCTTGGAAAACTGCTTTCCTGCTTGCAATCACTTCAGCAAGAAGGGTTTCTGAATTACAGGCATTAATGGCAGTACAGCCCTTCCTTATCTTCCATCAGGATAGAGTGTCCTTGAGAACTAACACTACTTTTATGCCAAAGGTGGTCTCCAGGGTATCATTGAACCAAGCAATCCACCTACCAACATTCTTCCCCAACCCACAGAACAGAGGGGAAAGACTACTACATACCTTGGATGTGCACAGACAATTGCGCTACTATCTGGACAGAACCAAGAACAATAGAAAAACTGACCAGCTTCTGGTAGCATATGCAACAGGAATGGAAGGAAAAGCAATTTCAAAACAGACAATCTCAAAATGGATAGGAAATTGCATTAGATTTTGTTACTCTTTTCATGGAAAGACAACTCCAAAAAACATCAGACCTCACTCCACAAGGGCTACAGCCACTACTACAGCTTTCTTACGAGGATTGGCTACCAAAGACATTTTAGAAGCTGCTACTTGGAGCTCCGTGCATACATTTGCCAAGCATTACAATCTACCTTTATACTCCAGATCCCGAGCAGGTTTTGCAACTGCTGTTTTGCAAGGGATCTTAACTACACCATAATCATCTTAGTGCCTCCTCCCCCAGTTTGGCTATGGTATTCTACCCATATGTTAGGACTGCAGATGCATCCTTGAAGGACATAGTACAGTTTTGTACCTACCATAAATGTAGATGTCCGAGAGGTATGCATCTGCAGTCAGGATTACCCACCCTCCATCCCCTCTGTGCTACTCCTAGGGTATTTGCCCATCTTATAGCTAGCTGGGGGAATCTATTATGGTGTATTTGTTTGTATATATGTATATACATGTTTACTTCTGTTTGCTCTCTACAGTTTGGAATCATTTGCATTTATCCAAATTTAGCCTTCCTAGAGGGCACCTGGCATCTGGGGCAAGAAACACTGAGGAAAATGGCGTCGGCTGATGCCTTTATACCCAATTCACAGCAGCTATGACGTCGGGTGAAGTGCGACATCAGCCGAGGCCAGACCCAGACTTTGGAATCCGGCCGACCGAAGGGCTGCCTGAGGCAGGACAACCCATATGTTAGGACTGCAGATGCATACCTCTCGGACATCTACATTTATGGTAGGTACAAAACTGTACTTTATGCTAGAGGACTTGTGGAGTCTGCAGTCGATGGTTGTGGAAGTGTCTCTTTTAGTACAGAATCTCCAGACCATCAAAACCCTGCATCAACAGTGATGTCTTCCGATTCTTTTCTCTTCATCTTGTTTACTGCATGCTTCTTTGTTCGGAGGTAGGCTCCCAGAGGCCTTAAACAATGCCATAGTGACCTTAAACCAATATTGAGTTGCCTTTTGGCAGTGACCTGCTGGAGAGAACATTGTTTGTAATGGATTGCTCTCAGGTTAAATAAGCAGCAGGGAAAGAGTCCATGTCATGCATATCCCAAAACTGAAGAATGCAACAGCGAATACTACAATGAACATCTAAGCACCCTCTGCTGATGCACTAGGAGTCAGAGAAGAGCAATTTTATTGAACAGAGAGTTCCATCAGCAGCCTGTATGTCCTTGCTGGAATGTGAAAAAGATGGAAGGTTAGGGTATTTACCACAGCAAAAACCTACCAGAGAGCTGTCTCAATATAAAACAGCTAAGATAGAGTAAAGACAAATAGTAGTTTCCCATTCACCTGCTGCTGAAAAGTTAGAGAATGGAAAACCATTAGTAACGTGGTATGTCCCCTCACTTTAAGAGCATATAAGGAGTGGAAGGTTGAGGTGCAAGAAATCTCAGAACTCAGACTCTGTCAAAACCACACACACACACACACACACACACACACACACACACACACACACACACACACACACACACACACACACACAAACAAACACTCTGACAACTAAATTTATGAAGTGACTTTGACCAGAAATCTACTGTGGACGTCATTGGAATAAATTTTAATAAAACCATGTCTTTTTATATCAAGTTAACATAAAAGGTGTAAAGATTTTTTCAAATAAAAAGTTTAAAATTTCATTAAAGTAATTTTTTTTTGTTTCCTGACCAATCTTCTGTCATTGAAAAAACATTAAATATCATAGTTTCACTCAAGCCTGGAAATTTATCTTCTTATAGGTATAACAAATTGGAAGAAAGGGAAACAAAATGGCAGTTTGAATACAAGCTGATGCATTTAAACTCAGAAATTTGTCGTGTGACCTTTCATGAATTAAGTTAATTTTATAAAAAGATGTGGTGCGGTCATATTGTAATTTTTTTCTGATGAAGTCCAGAGTAGATTTTTGAATGCAGGAGCTTAGTAAATTTACAGCGGAGTGTTTCTGTCAAGTTTATTGTTTTTCTGATCATGCCAGTGGGAAGACCTTAGAAAGTGACTCTTTGACTACCCCTCTACCTTACAGCCACAGATGAGGGCAAATTTACAGCTTCCAATAAAACCTTGAAATTTGTATGTCTGACAGTTTACAAACTCTAGTTATATAATGTACCACCTCTACCATGACGAACACAAATGGATGGAAAGTGAAGGGGGTCATGTTCAATACCTGTACTCCTCCTGTTGTAAAATGTCATAGAGCACAGCATCCAGTCGACATTTCAAAGTGGACCCTATTTATTTATTTATTTGCTTGCTTGCTTAGTTACACATGTATACGTTGTTGATCATGTTAGTCTTGCTAGGCCAGTGTCCTTTTTTTCAGGGGAGACCTAAGGCGGTATTCATACTGATACTAGGGGAACTTTGGCAAGGGCACCAGGGAAAGGAAACTTTTCCTACTCTTTTTGGTAAGTGCTGTGGGATCTTTCACATCACTTGAGCTGCCACCAGCTCTGGCAGATGGAGCCTCAGTTTAACATCATATCAGAAGGACCGTCCCTGGTTGAACATCAAGCATTGTGCAAGTAAAGGAGGTACAAGTTGAGCCCAACCTCAAAGGAGGCAGTGTAACTGATATGGAGATCTAAGTCAAGTTCCTTCTCAATGGAGACAATAAGATCAAACAGAAAATAGACTTCAAGCTTGACCCTGAAGGAGACATTGAGGTTAACAGAGAGACTAGTGATTTGGTTGACCTTGAAAGAGGTATCAAGGATGGTAGGGAGGTGAATGTCTAGGATGACCCTGAAGAGAAGCATCAAGATCAAAGTTGGACAAGAATGTTGGGATCAAAAGTGGCAGCCCAGAGACTAACATAAGTGTATAAGCCTTGAAAAACTGATGTAAACAATTGGTCTCAAAATAACATATGGAAGTATTCAAGTCCAACACCTATAACAAGGCTGTTGACATCAAGACCAAGGAAAAGGAGATGAGCTTGAGCTTCAAGAATGAATCCCTAAGGTTGACAGTTGATGACTAGGCATGCTTGCATGGTCACAGATGATATTGCCTGAAACGCAATCCTACCAGCAGGAGTTGATTCTGACAAAACTGTGGCAGAAGGACAAAGTACTAAAAGTGGTAGACAGCAGAGTATTTGTGGAGAATGATTACTCCTTGTACACTAGGCCGAAGAGGAGTAAATTCCACTGTTCAGGGAATGTAGAGAAGCAGGCATGAGATTTAAACTGATGTACCTAGCTATCTTCAAAATATTCTTCCTTAGAGGGACAAAATCATTTTTTGATGAAGTACGTGCTAAGTAGGAAATACAGAAGTTTGTCCAACAAAAAGTGAGCTGTGTAACTGAAGGAGATTCTGCTTCTTGTTCATCTAGTAATAAAGACCACAGGGAGACTGTGCCAGTGAAACATTTTCCAGTGTTTCAACAGAAAATGCTGGAGAGAAAGAAGGGAGCATGAGACTTGACTAGAAAAATCGAAAGTACATTGGAAAAGAAGTAGAACATGATTTAGGACTTGGAGATTAATAGGAACAAATCCAGTAACTTTGACATTGACAAATATGGGATTACAAAGCAATAATTATATTTATGAAGTATGACAGAACAAGAAAATCTGGAAATATTGGACTTTTGGACTTTGTCGATCTTGGGGGGTGGGGGCTCTAAACCATATGCCCTACTTCAATCCCTAAATGTTGGAAAAATACTTAGGGGAGGGGAAGAGGAGGGAGAAAGTTAACTAAGTAAAACAGAATTCTTTTTTAATAGTACTATTTTTATAGTGCATGATTTTCTTTGCATGCTATAAAGTAAAGTTTTTTCAGCTATTTTTAAGTATAATGGGGATACTATTGTAAACAGGTACTCCTGATTTTTTTTCCCTTACTCCTTGTTCAATTTTAACACATGTAGGCACTGCAATGTGAAGAAAGTCTGGTTAAAAGAGCACGACAAAAAATAATCTGCTTTTTCTCATTCTTGCATGGGGGGGCTGACTAGATTTGGACCCTTGGCTTGATCTAGTAATACGTTTTTAGAGAAAGCAAGTGAATGAAAAAGAATATTGAATATTATAAGGCTTTTATTCTAGCAAATAAATGTATGCTTAATAGCACTTCTGTATCTGGTCCTCATGTGTCCATGGAGACAATGTGATAAAGAGAAATTGGCTGGAAAAAAAAGAAAAATTGGCTAGGAGATGATGTTCACTGAAAGCATTCAGGTGTTTTCCCAGCTGGGAGAGCTATAAAGATAAGACAAAAATCAAACAACACTTAATAGAAGCACAGGCTGCACCATGTGTCTTAACCTAAAAGAAAGGTTATCCATGCTAACTCGAGCCTGTGAATGTAGCTGTCAGTTTGGGACATTTGTTCCTTTAAGGAGGGTAAAACTTCAATATTTTAAGATGTACATAATTTTTTCTGTAACTGCGGTGGTGGTGCTGTGGTAGCGTTGTCGCCTCACAGTAAGACGTTGTCCTGTTCGATTCTCAGCTAAAGCTTCTTCTGTGTGGAGACATGCGTGAATGGGTGTACCTTCGTTGAAGGTTTTGAGTCAGGGCCGGCAACTCGGCACGTAAAAATCTACTGCCAATCATTAGTGGACCGGAGTTCCGCTGTGGCGACCCCATAACCGGGAAAAGCGAAAGATGTAACAATTAAGTTAATAGGTTTTAGGGAGATATTGGGGTGTGTTTATTTTTATTTATTTTTTTGTTTTTTGAGAGCTTTCAATAAAACAAAAAGTTTTGTAAGATGCGACATAGGCTGAAATGGATATGACAAGAAACAAACATATAAAATTTCAACCTGCCAAACAGTGTGTGCATGTAACACATAAGCTTGAACTAGACATTTAACAAAAAAAGTTGTCATACATAAAAAGTGGGAATAATAACTTTTTAAGACAGTGGTGCTTTCTGTAATGCCTTTAATGTCAGTGGTTTCCCAGATAAATAAAAAAAAAAAAAAAACAATAGTGAATTATATTAAAAATGTAGAGTGCAAATAGCTATGCTACAGGAGAGACGCTTGGAAAGAACTGAACATTGAGTTTGATAAAAGTTTTCAGGATGGTTATTCAGTGGAATACATGGGACAAAGGAAATAGGAGTACTGATGTTAATTGCAAGAGGAGCTTCAATAGTGATAGAAGAGGAAAAAAATAATGGCAGAGTTGTAGTACTAAGGGGCTACTGGTAAGTGAGGATGAATTTATTTATAATTCCATCTAAAACTGCTATAATAGAGCTCAAGAAAATTCTGAGAAAAATAATCTGCTTTCAGCAAGGAATATTACTTGTAGGTGGGGACTGGAATTTGATTTGCACCAGTGAAGATGTGCCTTGGGGGCAGAAAGGAAAGTATAACAAAGGAGAGTAGACTTTTGAAGAAATGTATGAATATATTTGGGATGGAAGATGTGAATTTAGTACTAGGAGTTCAGAGTGAATTTACATATTCCCCAAGATACAAAAACTGAGCTAGGCTAGACAGAATTTACATTTCACAAGAACATGTGTGTTTAATTGAAGGTCTTGATATGTATCCAATAACTATTTCAGATCATGCATCAATAATAATTAAAATAAAAACATAGGGTAATGTAATAAAAAAAGAGACACTGGCACTTTCCCACTAATCTGTTGAAAAGAAAGTAATTTAAGGAATGGGTAGTGGAAATTATTCAAGAGTTATTAGAGAAGATATTTCTTCTGAAAATATAGCTAAGAAGTGGGATAAAATTAAAGTCACGCTTAGGTAGCCTATAACAAGGAAGGTAACGAGATATCCTGTAGAGGTATTAGAAATATTTTGGAAATTCTATGAATCTCTGTGTAAAGATTTATCTTATATGCTACGTGTAATACTACTAATTTGATTTACTTGGCTACATGTACCAAATGTCAAGCATATTATGTAGGGCTAACCTCTAGGAGGTTGAGGGACCGTATATACAATCATGTATATGAAATCAGAAAAATGACTCTAACCAATGCTCTAGCTAAACATATTAATATATATCATGACCATAGTTTTAATTTTAGGGTCCTACAAACAATAAAACCAACTATGAGAGGTGGAGATAAGATGAATTTGCTAGAAAAAATTGAGCTAGAATGGATTTTCAGGTTGCGGGCACATATAGAACCTAGACTCAATACTGCTATTAGTATTAAACCTATACTAGAAGCACGTAGATAGCAATGAATTTTGGAGAAATAATGAATACATTTATTAACATTAATTCACTATATGATATGGTCTTAGTTGATACAACATTAAAGTTAATGAACTAAACATTGAATTTAATAGCCATTAGTTACAATTCATTAAGCATTTCATAATTCTGATTATTTATACATAAACATTTTAATTATTTCAATATTTAATATATTGTTTATATACATACTATATATATTTTAAATACGATATATATATTTTATATTTATTTGCAGTGAATAGTGAATTATTTTTATTTTTGTTTTAGTAAGATGCAGTTTAGAGATGTTAATTAATTATACATTTATTTACCATTTATTATTTTATTATTTGATATATATTTCCATCGTTCCAACAGATTATGTTCTATGTTATTTATTATATTTATTATACATATATTTTTTCATCATAACATTTCTCATGTAGTTATGACACTTTGTTGGATGTAGTATGTTCTTGGAGATTGTTTCCATAAGAATTTGCTAACTTTATGTGAGACTGCTTCAACAATGGAAGCTAGAATCAATGCTTTGTTTCTTTTAAAAGTTAAGTAGATGATTGACTATTTAATCAAGTAATGAAGTTAATTGAATCAATTGTCAGTTTTTGAACTAGTATATAAGTTAGTGTTTTAACATCTTATTATAACCTGATGAAGCATACTTGGAGTATGTGAAAGCGCTCGTTCTGATTCCTGTTTCGTCTAATAAAAGTTTTTACTTTTATACATTGTGGTGGATTCCTTTGGTTTTTACAAGAAATCTCTGTGTAAAGCAGAGAAGTATGGAAATCCATAAATATGTCCTTTTGTACCTTTTCTTGAAGGTTTAAATATGCCAAAGTTAGAGGTGGATGAGGCTCACATTTAGGATAGGAGGAGATAAGATAAAAATGGTAATGTATAACCAGTCTACAGGAAAATCCCCAGGTATAGATGGTATTCCTGTGGAAGTTTGGAAGCTAAGAGGGAAAAACTGATAAAGATCCGAAAGGTTTTAAGAGTATTTTAAGAGAAGTACCAACATCCTGGAAGAAAGTGGTGGTAGCTGTAATGCCTAAAGAAGGTAAAGAAGCATCAGATCCAGCTTCATACAGGTCTATTTCAGTTACTAAACCATGTTTATAAAGTGTTTGTTTATAATGATTTTTTTTTGTATATACTCTTTCTTGTATACTTGTATTCAGTTTTGTAATGCAAAATGTTAATTTCTTATACTGTGGAGCTTTTCTCCCTAGGCATCCACTGAAAATGGGTTCTCTATGACCCAGTGGACTATCCCAGTAAAGAAAATGCAAATAAAATGAAATAAAATAAAATTAATAAATAAAAAAATGATTAAAAGAATGGCAAAAGTAATGCCAAAATTGATAGATATGGATCAATGTGGCTTTGTGGAGGAGAGGCAAGCATTTAACAGCATTAACAGAACACGGATGATCCAGATCCAAATAACAAAGGGGAAAAATGACACCCCTGCCTGGTTCCTATGTTTAGACACAACTCATCAGAGAGGAACCCTCATATTTTGATTTTTTCCTCCAGTTAACCTTGTTATTGTGTCAGGAAATGCAAATGCTTCCATTGCTGTACTCAAAATCCCAACTTACTCTGTTGAATGCTTGTTGTTGTGTCAGGAAATGCAAATGCTTCCATTGCTGTACTCAAAATCCCAGCTTACTCTGTTGAATGCTTTCTCTGCATCAAGACCTAACACCAACATTAGTATTTTCTCACATTCTGCTTCCTTCTTGAGCATCACTGTTCTATTAATGCTGTCAATTGCTGGCCAGCCCTCCGCAAAACCACAGTGATCCATATATATCAATTTTGGCAACACTTTGGAATTTTTGCCATTAATTTAGTCAGTGTAGACATAAGCACTTTATAGTCATGGTTTAAAATTGAAATGGGCCTATAGGAAGCTAGATCTGATGGTTCTTTACCATCTTTAGGTATTATAGCCACCACAGCATTTTCTAGGATTTTGGTGCTTCCCATCTTTTTAAAATACTGTTAAAACTTTCCAGATCTTCATCACCTTCTTCCCTTCTAGCTTCAAAACTTCCACTGGAATGCCATCTACTCCTGGAGACTTTCCTGTAGATTGGTTATACATCACCATTTTCATCTAGTCTCCATCTATCTTCACTTTTAATTGTTCCTCATCTGCCTCTAACCTTGGCATATTTAAGTATCTGATACCTCTATAGGATCTCTGTTTAATTTTTTTTTGTTATAGGCTCCCTAACTTTGCCAACAGCCCTTTCTACTTTCTGTTGCCCAAGTCATTGTCCCAAAATATTTTGTGCTCTAGAGTTATCAAAAAAACAGTTGCTTGAGATCAGTTTTTCTAAACTCATGAATGTTATCCTGTTACTTCCTTATTTTCTCTTTAGCACTCTGAGATTGTGCCTCCTCTTATTCTGTGAGATTCCCCTTATTCTGTAATTCTTTAACTTTTGTGAGCCCCTCTAAATAATTATTGCTACTTAACTATATCTTTCTTTTATTTCTAACCTACTTGTAAAATCCAGTTGCATTTTTATCCCACTCACTAGCTATAATTTGTGTAGTAGTTCCTATCTTCCCTAATAACTCCCAAATAATATCCACTACCCATTCTTTTTAATGGGTAGATGGGGAAGTGCCAATGTCTCATCTTTACTTTATTAGCATGCAATTTTATCTAAGTAGTTATTGGCACAGGATCTAAAATAGCTATTGGATGTGTGCCAAAGTTCTCAATTAAAAGCTCATGTTCTTGTAATACAATTTCTGTCAAGTGTAGCTCAATTATTGTACCTGGGGAAATAATATGTAAATTCTCTGAGTTTCTGCTGAATTGACATCTTCCACACCAAATATTTTCAAAACCTTCTTCAGAAATCTACCCAGGTTTGTTATATTTTCCCTTCTTGTCCCCCAGATACAGACTCCGTGTTGTAAATCAAATTCCAGTCCCCACCTGCCTCTTCTCCCCATCACCTCCTACCACACCGAAAGAAATACAGAAAACCATCCCCTTACCAAACATTGAGGGAACAGGTTCTTACTGTGCTCGCTAAAGCCAAAAAGACAGTATCCATGAGTCCAACAACATTCCACGATGGGTCTTAAATGACAGAATCTGACAGGGCCACTAAAAACTCTCTCTAACCACAGCCTCTAGATAGGTTTTGTCCCAGTGGAATGGAGGACTGCACAAGGGAGGGGGGGGGGCATCAACTGACTCAGGAAACTACAGACCTATAAACTTAACCAGTGTTATGTGCAAGGCCATGGAAAGAATTTATCATGGGCCTGATCAGTAACAGCATAGGAACTCTCAAACACTGGACCACACCCAATTTGGCTTTGTCAAAGGGAGGTCTTGCCTGCATAACTTTGTGGACTTCTTTGAGAAAGTCATCAGAGCCATTGATGAGGGTAAAACAGTACACATCACTTACCTAGACCTGGCCAAAGCTTTCAACATAATCTGCCACTCGAGGATCATAGATAAAGTTAGTGAGTTAGGCATAAACCCCTACATCATCAGACAGCAAACTGACTCACTGACAGGATACTTGTTGTTCAGATAGGTGAAATACACCTCCAATAAGAAACTTGTTGCTAGCGGTGTCCCACAAGGCTCAATGTTGGGATCCCTCATGTTTGGTATATACTTATCTGAAATTAAGGCAAATGTTGGGGGCTTTGACTCACCAAGTTCGTCGACGGATGTAAGCTGGGATCAATCAATGAATCCAAAAAAACAAAACTAGAGAACACCTTGAGACAAACAAAGAACCAAGTCTCTAAGGTTGTCACAGGCATGCACAGGAAAAAAAAATCACAGATAGATAAATGGCTGATCCACACATTGTGTAAAAAAGCGGTTTATTGAATCAAGTTGAACGCTTTCATCCCAGTAGGAGGGACTTCATCAGAAAGTTCAACCGTATAAAACAGTTAAGATGTACACATAATCCAAAACAACAAGTCATATTGCAGCTGAATCACAAATATTAAAAACTGCAAACAAATTTAAGAATATCCCATTAAATAAGGCCTGCTTAAATAAGTTAATAGCACAAGAATAAAACAATAAAATTATTAAAAATTATAACCTTGAGGCGTGTATCGTCAAAATACTACTGATAGAAATCGTATCATTTAAACCTGGAAATTTATTGGCTTTTTGTCTCAATTGCCACTTCAGTGGATATTCAAGCATCTGTTCCCGGGAACACCTCCCTCTCAAACTGGAAAAAACTTGTTCCAAAACAAAAAAAAAAATGAAACATTTTATGTTTAGGACAGACAAGCATGTGCTATATATAGGGCATTATTGTCATTGTGTCCTTATATTGTATACATGCTCATAAATATATCTTTTTAGTTGCCTTTCTGTTTTTCGTATATGCATTTTGTGACCATTGTCACTACTATTAATGTACACTACTCTTGCTGATTTAAAATTGCATTTATTTAAAAGCTTGAGCTTACAAAAGGCAAGTGTGTAATTTTAAGGTTTGCCCCACAAATATGAACTTGCATTGTGAGCATTAGCATCCCTTTATGAATCCTATTGAAACTAACCTGTTCATTTTTGTTAGCTGTCATCTCCACCTTTTCTTTTATATTGAAATGCCTATTGTATACGAACTATGGACTAGCTCCTTATACTTTATGTATAGAGTTGTTGTGTATAATTACCTTCCAGTTGTCTACCGTAAATTTCCTGGCACTTTGAATCCAGGGTCCAGGATCATTGAATCCCCAAACGATGTTGACATCCTGTAAGCAGGTCTAAAAATTATAAACAACTGGTGCCAAAACCGTGGTCTGAGACTAAATGCTAAAAAAAATGTGTAATCATGCCCTTAGATAAAATAGATATTCTTGCAAATTGTAATATTGATAGCACACCCCTAAAAGTAGACCCAGTGGTGAGGGACCTAGGAACAAAGATGGATAGTAACCTAAACTTTAGGTAGCTACAGTACTGAGGAAATCCTTCTGTGTGGCTCATCTTATGAGTAAAGGCATGGCATTAAGATTAGAGAAGGTCATAGTGCCATTTTACTCGGCCCTCATCAGGCCCATAATCGGTACAATGCTCCCTTCTGCATGTACTTACACCAACTGGAGCAGACCCAGAGGTTTCTCACTAACAAAATATATATATATATATATATATATACATACATACACACACAAAGTGTAAGATGCATCTTATGCAGACCAAATAAAAGCCCTATCCCTTTACTCCTCCTCATATTGTTTATTGAGAGGCAACTTATGCCTGACCTATAGGAATTCTCTGATCCAGCCTTGATGAAATGTCACGTTTGCAAGAAAAATTATACAAGGATCACACATTCCAAGGACCTGAACCTTATTTGTGACTCTAACAGAACTTGCTGGAGGGAGTGATTCCTATCCCAAGGGCTGTCTTGTCTATGGAATAAACTTCCCATCTTCATAAAACAAAGCCCTCCCATCCCTCACTCTGTCCTAAAAGAATTTGGATAAATGAATGGGGAACCATAAGTTCACTCACAGGGTACTGCCCTTGTCCCTTATGGGCAGAGGTATTCTGTAAAATGACTCAGCTCCAAAACCCAAAGACCCACTACCCTGACACTACCCCATCCCATATCTGGGGAATTGAGATATGTTACTGTCATATCCTGGGTATTATTGGCTAGGCTTATAAAAGCTCTTGTACCATTAGCCTAGTAATTACCTATGATCCTATAAGTAATATTCCCTGATGAAAGCTGATTTTTTTTTCTCTCAAAATGTTTTTAAGCTCTGTAGTTGCAGTTTTCAGTGGAATATAAATAACATGCCAGTTTAGTCATCATCCCTTGCCAGCAACCCCTTACTATCACAAAGCTGCCATTATTATCTTTTTTTTCCTTTTCTATCAGTATTGTAACTCCTGTAGCAATTTAATATAAGTACTCTCATTTTCTTTCATTTGTTCCTGATATCCTGCTGAATATCCACTCCAAAACATTTTCCTTATAGAATTCACATGCTCAGTTCTTCCCAAATGTATCTCCTGTAACATTGCTGTTTGTACTCTTTCTTAATATACTTATATTCTTTCCTTTTGTCTATACCTGAGGCTGTTCACATTCCAAGATAATATGGAAAGTGTCATAATTATGATAAAAAGTCATTATTCCCACATGTTATATATGACAGTTTTAAAAGTTTATTTCCAGCTTTTGTGATACATGCAGCCACTAATATTTGACAGGTTGATCCTTTGTACATTTTTTCATATCTACATTGGAACCTGTATCACATTTTATGGAAGATTTATTTTTATGAAAACCCTCAGAAAAAAAAACACTCCCAGAACACCCCCATAACCAGATAACTTAATACAGATGCACAAAACTCCATACATCTTCAAATAATGAAGTTTAACTCTAATAATAGGAGCAATTGTCCCACAAAGACAGTTTCAAACACAGGACTTAACTAAGCTAAAGTTGAGGTCATCCATGTGAAGACGCATGTTATTGCTTGTTCTTAACTTAATTGGTGTCTCTTCTATTTTTTATCTTTATTCCCCTCCCAGATGTGAAAAACAACTTGCATGCTTTCAGAAAACATTAACTTAGAAGCCTTGAAGAAACATTGCCTTGATTTTTTTTTTCATTGCCCTGTAGTCAGCTTGTCTCCATGGAAATGTAAGAGACAAAAATGTAGCCCTCAGCTGCAGGCTTCTAAAGACAAGTTGAAACACTTTTGCATAACTGAACATCTAGATTAAGACCCTTGGCTAAATCTAATAAGAAGTTTTAAGTGGAAATAAGTACGTAAGCGAACACTGAATGTAATGAAAAGTTTTCCTTTAGAAATGAATAAGAGAAAATATATAAGCTGTACATATATTATGTTCTGTATACTTCTGCACCCTATCCCCCACCTCAGCAACCCAAGAGTACAGCCTATTAATTTATACATGCTTCTGTCTAGCCTTTTTTGTCTTTGTGCATTGTAATGCCTACACTGCTTAATACTAAAACAGAAGAAAGGGCCATCTTAAGACTAGCCAGTTTTATTTTTTATGCTTGAAATAACCTATCCCATTTGGTTATAGATTGGCCTTACCCATCCCATGGTTGTTAATTATATATTACCCCTAATGAGTGTAACCGGGATCATGTCATAGGTAATTTGAGGGGACTCGTGCATGGGATAGAGCATTTAGGAGCTGCCTCTAACTATCAGTAGTACAGGGGGCAGTCCTGGGGTAAATTTTCTGTTCCCATACATAGTTCTCCAAGTTGTGCTTGAAAATGGACAGAGATGAACTTTGTTTTATGTGGATGTCCACAGAAGCTGTGAATTATACCTGCCCCAACAAACTGTTAAATTGATGTTGCAGAAGATGTTTGGATCCCTAGACAGAGTACTTCTGATGCCATTTGACTTACTGATGTGTAGTAAATACATCTATAATGGGTCAGAGTATGACTTGTGTGCCAGGCACAGGTCACTTCTTAGTAGTCTGTAGAATACTGAATGTAGCGATAGGGCTTTGAGTTGCTCCATGTAGGACATGTTGTTTATAGGCCTTTTATGTTTTTTGTAAGATATCTCTGTGGGCATTCGGACGTTTCATGTGTCTAGACAGATGCATGCCAAAGGGACATTATATTTAATGACTGGCCTAATGAAGGATAAGTAAAGGGGAACAATGACATCCCTAGAACTCGAGAGAATTCCTTTGTTTATAAGCTGTGCAATGTAGAAGGACTTTCTACAACAGCAGCCACATATTGGTCAAAAGTTAGGTCACTGTCCACATAGTTCCCAAACAACTGGGTCAGCTCTTTGGGATGTATTGTCAGTGTGGTAGTTTCCTGGGGTAGATGACTTCCCAAAGGATGCAGTAATAATTTTTTTTGGCTTTTGGTTTCAGACCATGATTTTGATACCAATTGTTTATTTGCAACAAACCTTCCTGCAGGATGGCTGTATCATTTGGGGATTCACTGACTACTGTTGGCTTGGAATCATCTGCAGATTTAGTCAGCCAGAGCCCTTTGGTATTGGCTTTTAGTTCAGAAAAGTAGATGTCAAGTAGAAGTCCCAGCACAGAGCCCTGGGGGACTCTACTGGTGACTGGCCTCTCTGTAGGATCATAGGAGATTACTAGGCTAATGGCCCCAGGGCCCTTACAAGCTTAGCCAAGTTCATGCATTCCCAAGGGTGTCTGGTTGAAGCAGTCACTAAAATCGGCACGTATTGCCCCTGTTCAAGAGCGACTCAGGTGGAACCCCTGGAGCAAATTTCTGGTTACCCATGCAGTCGTCCAAATTACACTTAAATAAGGCCAATGAGGGGCTTTGTTTAGCATGCATAGAAAGCTTGTTCCAAAGGTGGGGCAACCTCTGTGAGAAACATCTGTCTCTCCAGCAAGTTCTGTTGATGTGACATACTAGAGTTAAGGTCCTTTGACTGAGTGACCCATATGCCGTTTGACTTGCAAATGTGCAGCGTTTCCATTAAAACTGGGTCACAGACTGGACTGTATGCAAGGCACAGTTCACATCTGAGCAGTCTGTATGACACAGAGTAAAGTGACAATGATTGCAGTCTGTCCACATAAGACAGGTCTTTAAGACCCTGAATTTTCTTTGTAAGGAACCTTTGTGGTCTCTCCATTTGCTGCAGATGTTTAAAAAGGAACATGCCAAAGAGAGTGTTGTAGTCTGTTATTGGCCTGATGAGGGAAGAATACGGGGGGGGGTTATAAGAAGTTTTTTTTTCTGGAGGCAATGCTCTTACTTATGAGATGAACAGTATAAAATGTCCACTTACCACTGCGGAGACATGGTAATCAAAGTTAAGATTGCTATCAACCCATGTTCCTAGATCTCACCACTGACTGCGAGCTTAGGGTATTGCTGTTGATGTGGTAGTTTGCAGGAACATCACCCTTGCTGAAGGGTATGATAATGCATTTTTTTGCATTGTTTAAGACCATAACTTTGGCACCAGTCATTAGTCTGCGTAAGACCTTCTTGCAGGATGTTGACATCAATAGGGCTTTCAGTAATTGCTCCCAGTTTGCAGTCATCAGCAAACTTTGTCAGCCACAGTCCTTTAATTTTAGTCTGTACTTCAGAGATGTAGATTCTGAACAGTAGGGGTCCCAGACCCGATCCCTTTGGAACACCACTGGTTACAGGTCTGCTGGTGGAGGTGGAGTCCCCCATTTTGACTGTATGAGTTATATCAGTGAGCCAGTTTGCAAGCCACCTGACAATATATGGGTTGATACGCAGCTGAGTGAGTTTATCAATGATGCCTGAGTGGGGAATTGTGTCAAAGGCCTTGGCTTAGTCTGGGTAGGCCATATGCACAGATTTGCCCTAGTCTAGGGCTTTGGTGACAGTCTTGAAGAAGTCCACCAAGTTTTAACAGGCATGATCTCCCCTTGACAAAGCCAAACCGGGTGGAGTGGAGCGTTTGGAGATTTCCTGTATCTCTTTTAATAAGGCCTATGATGATTCATTGCATGGCCCTGTAGATAAGGCTGGTCATGCTAATGGGTCTGTAGTTCCCAGGGTCTGTGGATGCACCCTGTTTGTGCAAAGGGATGGCTTGTAGCTATCTTCCATTCTGCTGGGATGAAGCCAGTGCGTAGGCTGTGATTGAAAAGATGCTCAATGGTGATGTTAATTCCTGTTTTAACCCATGTAGAACACAGCCTGGGATGTTGTCTTGTCCCATAGAGGCTGTGTTTTTGGTCTTGGAGAGGGCATTTGAGACAGTCTCCTATGAGATACTAGATGAGGGACAGGTGTTAGGGATGCTTTGGGGTATATGTGGCATGGACAGGGGAGTGAAGATTTCACTGAACCTGTCAGCCAGCCGGTTTGCTATAACCACAGGTTCTATTTATGTAGTACCATTAACTATGAGTTCAGTGCAAATCTAGGCCTTACATTTGAGGTTACGGATGTAACTAAAGAATACCTTGTGGATGTTCATCGTGCATACAGCTGCAGTCATAACAGATGGGTTATCCTGCCGTCAGGTGGGTCCTCGGTCGGCCGAATTCCAAAGTCTAGGTCTGGCGTCGGTTGTCGTCGCTTCCTCCCTGACGTCAGTGCGGCAGGGGTATAAAAGAGGCAGCCGACGCCATTTTCTTCAGTCTTTCTTGCCGCGTGGTGCCCGAAGCAGAAGCAGTTCGCAAGTGCCGGTCGGCCAGCTCCTGAGATATACGAAAGTATTTCAGCCGAAGTCTTCTTGAAAGCTAAGTACCCGTTAGAAACTTTTCTTGCCTCAGACCGATGTCAGACAAAGTTAATAATTGCATTTCATGTGGGAAGAAAATACCGCATAAGGATTTCCACTCTTACTGTATACCTTGCTTAGGCCCAGACCACGACGTCTCGGCCTGACGTTTTTGTGCTAGATTCAACAAACGCACTATTAAGCGTCAGGCGGAGTTCGCCCTTCACTTTTTTGGCAAAAAATTTAATTATATTATGTCGTCGGATACTCAGACTCCAGTTTTGAGCAAAAAACGCAAAGATAAGGACCGGCATACGAGGTCCGCACCTCCTACTGATACCACGCTAAGGCCGACTACCGGTTCTCCGGTACTCAGTGAGGTGCCTACACAGCCACTGAGTACCGATGACAATGCATTACCGGTGTCTTCAGTACCTGAGGTCGCAGGCTCCTCGGCCCCCATTCCTACTACAGATACCGACGCCACTCCTGGCGGGGAAACGCAGAATTTAGACAGGCCTGCCATTTCTCAAGGGGTCTTCAGGCCTTCCTCCTTCTCTATTAAAGCCTTCACTAAATCTAAAACAGCCATGAAAACCAAAAAACAGGTTCTTCAGACACCCTCTCAAGGCACCATGCCTAAAATACAGATGCTTAAAATGGCTGAGGATTTGATTACTCTTATCAGGGGTTCTCAACCCCCCTCTGACAAAAGGCCCAGATTAGAGGAAGACTACCCTTCCTCAGATCAAGCTTCTATTACCTCAGAACTATCTGAGGACCAGGATTGTGCCTATTCTCCATTCGAAGACGCTGATGCAGAGGAGTCTATTCCCTCGGTCTCCCCCCCTGAGGACTTCTCTTTTGGGGAAACCCTGCATACATTGAGGGAACACTTTCACTGGGAAGGCCACGATTACTCAGATTCCAAGAAAAGGCTCAGGGAATTTCTTCTGCTCCCCCAGCATAGGCCTCTGGCTATCCCTCCTGTTTTAGATTTATTGGATGATGTGTACACAGAAGCCAGCCTTAATCCTGATTCTTTGCCTCGAGCTCCTGTTAAACCAGACAGGTATTACCGGGTTCCTGATTCTCACCAGTTCTATATAAAAGCCATACTGCTTAACCATGAGGGCATTAAACGGTCAGTTCCATATGTTAAAGTATCAACAGTTTTTGATATCTCAGCTGAAAAGCAAAATGACACAACCAGATTTAAGAGTTGCAGGATTTGTTGCATGGTGCAGAGCAAGTGGGTAAACATACCTTGCAGTGTGGTTTTGATGCTTTAGAGGCCTCATGTAGAGCTGCTGTTACGGGGTCTGTTATACGTAGGCATGCTTTGCTCACAGAGCAAACCTTACCAGATCATGTCAAAGCTAAATTATTAGATGCACCTCTTCAAAAAGATGTATTGTTTGGTGTTAAAGCAGAGGAGGTGCTAAAGAAAATGGAGGAAAAAGCGAAATCAATGCAAACAGTGAAAGATTTCCTGCAGGTACAGGCTCCACATTTCAGCAGAAACTGGCCTTCAAAAAATTGGTCCTTTCCAGCCACGGATAGACCTCAAAGGGGCAGATACAGGCGTCCAAGGGGTAGAGGGCAACCTCAAGGATCTTTCAGAGCCAGACAGTGGCAAGCACCAACCGCAAGAGGTGGAGAAGATAGATCACAGTCTTTTAGAAAACAGACACAATGACTTCCCCCTACACCTGCCAAGCAAAGCTTTAATGGCAGCACCTTTGGGTGGAAAACTGACATTATTCTCAAAAAATTGGCATATTGTTACAAAAGACAAATGGATTCTGGACATTATAGACAGAGGCTACAGGTTCCACTTTCACACCCTTCCAAAAATGAGAGGCATGCCAAACCTGCCACAAAATCAAAGGGCAGAGGCACAAAAACAAATTTCAGCTCTCATGGACATGAAAGCAATTCAAGAGGTACCTGCAAAAGAACAAGGTCAAGGGTTTTATTCCAGACTATTCCTGGTACCAAGGAAAGACAAAGATTGGAGACCTATCTTAGACCTACCCATCCTAAACGCATATCTACAGGTGCCAAAATTCAAGATGCTCACATTACAGCAGCTCCTTCCCATGCTGGGCAAGGAGTCTTGGCTGGTAACCTCAAGGAGGCATACCTGCATGTCCCTATCAGACAAGATTGCAGAAGATACCTCAGATTTCTTGCAGGTTCAACCCATTACCAATTCTCTGCATTGCCCTTTGGCTTATCTACTGCGCCCAGAGTGTTTACGAAATGTCTGGCATCAGTAATCGCCTTCTGCAGACTACAAGGGATACAAATCTACCCATATCTGGACGACTGCCTGATCCAAGAGGACAGCAAGGACATACTACTGCAACACCTGGCATTTGTAATAAAACTGTTGAACTTCCTGGGATACACAGTCAACAAAAAGAAATCAAAACTAATACCCTCTCAACAAATTATTTTCCTGGGTGCCAACTTGGATACAACCACCCAGATGGCCTACCTCACGCCAGACAAGCAAGGGCAACTGTCTCAATACTTCAGAAAAATGGCAACTTACACCAGGCTAACTGCAAGGTAAGTCCTGCAGTCTCTGGGATTCATGGCATCTTGCATCCTACTTATCCCATGTGCCAAGCTGCATATGAGGAAACTTCAATGGTACCTAAAAACTTATGGTCTCAACACAGCCACAGCTTGGAAGCAATTATACCACTCATTCCATGCCTTCAAAAGGAATTTATGTGGTGGGCTCAAGCTTGCCAAAGAAACACAGGTCTTCCTTTCTGTGTACCTCAAGCAACTCATATCACAACAGACGCCTCAGACTACGCCTGTGGAGCACACATGACAAATCAGTGCATTCAGGGAAAATGGGCACGAAAAGAGAAGCTCCTTCACATCAACCAAAAGGAAATGCTAGCCGTGCAAAAGGCTATTATGACCTTCAAAGACCTACTGCATCCAGGCCAGCTATTGATAAGGACAGACAACACCACAGTGATGTGGCACATAAACAAACGGGGGGGAACTCATTCATACCCCCCTGTGCAGGCAAGCCATGACCCTATGGAACACAGCACTGGAATAGAAAATTCAACTACAGGCACAATTCATGCCAGGGAAGGAAAACACACTGGCAGACAACCTAAGCAGAAATATGACAGATCCACATGAATGGAAGTTGCATCCTCAAATTTTCACAAAGATTACTCTGGCATGGGGACAGCCAGACATAGATCTCTTTGCTACCCACAGAAATTCCCAGTTGAAAAAATTTTGTTCAAGGACCTATCATCCACAGGCCTGGAAAGTGGATGCACTTTCCTTCAATTGGGCAACATTGACAGTTTATGCCTTCCCGCCTCTTCCTCTGCTGCCCAAAGTTCTATTAAAAGCCAGAGCAGAGAGGCCGAAAATGATTCTCATTGCTCCAGACTGGCCAAGGCAACACTGGTATCCGCTCCTGAAGAGCCTGACACATTCCCCACCATGGATCCTACCTCTAGTCCATCTTCTGTTGTCCCAGCACAATTACAAAACTCTTCACAGCCATCTCAAAACTCTAAATCTAGCTGCATGGAGAATTCCTTGATTTCCCAACAGTTTCTCCTCTCCAAGGAGGTGCAGGATGTCATCTTGGAGGCCAGAAGACCTTCTACTAGAAAGGCCTACTCCGCCAAATGGAAACGATTTTGTGCCTGGAATCAAAAGAAGGGACAGAATCCTTGGGTAATAAATATACCTCAAATTTTACAGTACCTAGCTGAGATGTTAAACAATGGACTTTCCTTCTCCTCCATAAAGATCCACGCTTCAGCCATTTCTGCACAATACAACACAGATCCTGCTTTATTCTCTCATCCTCTCTTAAGGCAGTTCCACAGAGGGGCAAAGAATATAAAACCCCCAAGGAAACTACCAGTCCCTGCTTGGGACCTCAACCTCGTATTGGAAAAGCTGACCCTTCCTCCCTTCGAGCCAGCTTCTTCATCAGAGTTACAGTACTTGTCATGGAAAACAGCCTTTCTTCTGGCTATCACCTCAGCTCGCAGGGTTTCGGAGCTACAGGCTCTCATGGCTGTGCAACCATTCATCATTTTCCATCAGGACAGTTTCCTTACGAACCAACCCTACCTGTATGCCAAAGGTAGTATCCAGTGTAGCTTTGAATCAGACTATCCACTTACCTACCTTTTATCCTAATCCACAAAACAAAGGGGAAAGACTACTACATTCCTTGGACATTCACAGACAACTTCGTTATTATTTGGACAGGACAAAGCCATTCAGGAAATCTGAGCAACTCTTTGTGTCCTATGCTGCAGGTGCTCAAGGAAAGGCCATTTCCAAACAGACAATTTCAAAATGGATAGCCCACTGCATACGCTTTTGTTACTCATTTCATGGAAAAACTGTGCCTGCATGCATCGGATCCCACTCCACCAGAGCCACAGCTACCTCTGCAGCCTTCCTCAGGGGGGTCCCTACCAAGGATATTTTGGAAGCAGCCACCTGGAGTTCAGTGCACACTTTCTCCAAGCACTATCACCTCTCACTATACTCTAAATCTAGAGCGGGCTTTGCCAAAACAGTCCTGTAGGGCATCCTAGCCCCTCCTAGTTCCACTTAGTGCCTACCACCCTCACTTAGCTTTGAGATTCTACCCATCTGTTATGACTGCAGCTGTATGCACGATGAACATAGTACAGTTTTGTACCTACCATAAATGTAGATGTTCGAGTGCTCATACAGCTGCAGTCCAGGTTTCCTTCCCTCCAACCCCTGTTAGGACAGGCCTTATGACAAACCCTTTTCATATAACCTTTTGGGGTACTCTTTTTATGGTGTATTTGCTTGCAACTGCTGTTTTTGATTTATCAACATTGCATTTTTGCATAACATTGTTTGCCTTCCTTCTGGGGGCACCTGACATCTGGGGCAAGAAAAACTGAAGAAAATGGCGTCTGCTGCCTCTTTTTTTTCCCCTGCCGCACTGACGTCAGGGAGGAAGCGACGACAACCGACGCCAGACCTAGACTTTGGAATTCGGCCGACCGAGGACCCGTCTGACGGCAGGATAACCCATCTGTTACGACTGCAGCTGTATGAGCACTCTAACATCTACATTTATGGTAGGTACAAAACTGTACTTTATCCTTGGTTAGGGAACCTAACTGGAATTCATAGTTATCTTTGGATAACTTCACTGTGAGTCTTATTTGCTTGTTTAAGTTGAGGAGGGAGTTTTTCCAGTTTGGAGACCTTTCCTTCCTACTCTTAGACAGCAATTTCTTTCTCCTATTGTATAGCCTGTTAATGGCAGATGTCCTTCAAGAATGCAACTGCAGTCCTGACATATGGGTTGTCCTGCCTCAGGCAGCCCCTCGGTTGGCCGGATTTCAAAGTCTGGGTCCGGCGTCAGCTGTTGTCGCTTCTTCCCCGACGTCAGAGCGGCTGGGGTATAAAATCATCAGCCGACGCCAGCTTCTTCAGTCTTTCTTGCCACGCAGTGCCCGTAGCAGAAGCAGTTTGCAAGTGCCGGTCGGCCAGCTCCTGTGTTTTCAGTTACGAAGTCATCAAAAAGCCAAGTACCCCGTTGGGGAACCTTTTCTTTCCTCAGCCGATGTCAGATAAATCTGCAAAAGTTAATAATTGTTTGTCTTGTGGTAAACAAATACCTCATAAGGACTTCCATTCTTACTGCCTTCCCTGCCTGGGCCCAGACCACGACGTCTCGGCCTGTGCTGCCTGTGCTTGCTTTAATAAGTGCACACTTAGGTGCCGGGCAGAATTTGCTGAAGACTTTTTTGGGGAAAATTACTCCTATATCATGCCGTCGGAGCTTCCGACTGCCCACGTTTCCAAAAAACGGAAGGACCGGGACCAACCTTCGCGGCCCGCGACTTCCACCAACACCATGCCTAAGCCTACCACGAGTGTATCGGTCTCTTCGGAGGTGGTAATTCAACCGCTCCAGGTCGACGACACCGTTTTACCGCACACTACGGTCCCGGAGGCTTCCTCGGTGCCGGTTGTTGTTTTTCCTCCTGAAACCGAAGCCCAAGATTTGCCTGACACCATACCGGTGGACAAAGTTACTCCAGCACGTGGGGCAGCTAGGCCTCCTGTGCCTATGTCCATCAAGGCCTACACACGTGCTAAGGGTGCCAGCCAGGCTAAGTCTCATCGTCCCACTTCGGATAAACAGATCATGACTTTAGCTGCAGATCTAATTTCTTTAATCAGGGGCTCTCAGGCTCATCCAGACAGAGGTTCTCAGCTGCCTTCAGACAAAAGGCCTAGGGTTGAGCAGACATGCACCCTTTCCTCAGATGAAGCCTCTGGTGAGTCAGGCCTTTCAGATTCCCAGGAAGAACCCTTCCCGGCCTACAAGGATTCTGATACAGATGAATCCATTCCCTCTGCCTCTCCTCCTGAGGATATTTCTTTCGGGGAAATTCTCCACTCCATGGGCCAGGATTTCTCCGACTCCAGGAAAATGCTTTGGACCTTCCTTAAGTTACCCCAGCACAGGCCTTTAGCTATTCCCCCAGTGTTAGATGTATTGGATGATGTGTACTCAGACTCCAGTACTTCTCCTGATTCTCTCCCTCCTGCTCCTGTCAAGCCAGACAGATATTACAGGGTTCCTGAAGCTCATAAGCATCTCTTTAAGGCCCACTCTGTTGATCTAGAAAATATTTCTCAGGGGCCCAAAGGAGTGGCCACTTCCACGACCAAGAATCCTTTGCCCGCAGACAGGGAATCTAGGTCCCTGGAGAGGTGGGGTAAGAAAGTTTATACCTCTACCACCCTTGCCATGAGGGCTCTTAACTGTCTTTTTCATATGTTTCAGTATCAAGATTTTCTGATGGATGATTTGCAGAAAAAGTTAGCCTCTCCTGAGCCGTTAGATAGAAAGGCTTTGCAGGATTTGGTTCATAATACTCAGCAGGTTAGCAATCATTTTCTTCAGTGTGGTTATGATGCATTGGAAGCTTCATGTAGGGCAGCTATGACAGGGGCCGTCATACGTAGACATGCTTGGTTGAAAGAACAGTCATTGCCAGATCATGTTAAAGTAAAGCTTCTAGATGCACCTCTGGAAAAAGACAAGCTATTTGGTGCTAATGCACAGTGTGTGTTGAAATCAATTGAGGAAAAGGCTAAATCAGTACAAACAGTCAAAGATTTCCTCCAGGTTCAGCCACCAAAGTTCAGCAGGAATTGGCCTTTGAAGAATTGGTCCTTTCCAGACACTGACAAGTTTCAAAGGGGGGAAAAAGCAGGCGTGCTCGAGGTAGAGGGCAATACCGAGGCTCCTACAGGGACCGCCAATGGCAACCAACTAATCAGAGAAGTGGCGCAGGGACTCCCACTGCTCCACAGGGACAATCACAATGACTTGACTTTGACACCGCCGACCAAGACTCAGAGAAGCTCCTTTAGGCGGAAAGTTATCCTTATTTTCAAAAAATTGGCACGTTTTTACAAAGGACGGATGGATTTTGAACATAATAGACAAAGGTTACAGGTTCCACTTCCATACCTTACCAGCAAGACAAGGCATGCCAAACCTGCCACACAATCAAAGAGCAGAGGCACTCATACAAGTTTCAGAGCTGCTACAAATCAAAGCAATAGAAAAGGTTCCTCCTCAGGAACAAGGCCAGGGATTCTACTCAAGACTGTTCCTTGTTCCAAGAAAAGAAAAGCAATGGAGACCTATACTGGACTTGTCCGCTCTAAACACCTTTCTCATTGTGCCAAAATTCAAAATGCTGATGTTACAGCAACTTTTTCCCATGCTGGGCAAGGGGTCTTGGTTGGTTACTCTGGACCTCAAGGAGGCATACCTGCATGTCCCAATCAGACACAGTTGCAGAAGATACCTCAGATTTCTTGCAGGGTCAGAGCATTATCAATTCTCAGCATTGCCGTTTGGCTTGTCTACTGCGCCCAGAGTATTCACGAAATGCCTGGCATCAGTAATTGCACATTGCAGACTCCAGGGGATACAAATTTACCCTTACCTGGACGACTGCCTTATACAAGCGGACAGCAAACAAGCCTTGGGATTGGATTGGACTATGTCATACACTTACTACAAGCTTTGGGATACACAGTCAACATTCAAAAATCAAGACTACTGCCATCCCAACGAATAATTTTTCTAGGAGCCAAACTGGACACAAACTCACAAATGGCTTTCCTCACGGAAGAAAAACAAGAACAATTACCAGATTACTTCAAAAGCCTAGCAAAGCTCACCCAGATGACTGCAAGGAATATCCTGCAGGCCCTGGGTTTCATGGCATCTTGCATTCTTCCGATTCCACTGGCAAGATTACACATGAGAAAACTACAATGGTACCTAAAAGTTTATGGTCTCAACACAGCCACAACTTAGAAGAAATTATACCACTCATTCCATGTCTTCAAAAGGAATTTTTGTGGTGGGCACAAGCAAGTCAATTAAACAAAGGCATTTCTTTCAACAAACCTCAAGCAAGTCAAACCATTACAACAGACGCCTCAGATCATGGATGGGGGGCGCACATGGAAGGCAGATGCATGCAAGGGCAATGGGCTCCCCGGGATATGCATCTGCATATAAATCAGAAAGAGATGTTGGCAGTGATTCATGCAATCGAGGCCTTCGGAAAATTTCTTCAGCAAGGTCATCTGCTAATAAAGGCAGACAACACCACTGTCATGTGGTACATAAACAAACAGGGAGGCACTCATTCTTACCCCCTCTGCAGACTAACAATGACTCTTTGGGAAAAGGCCCTGAAACTGAACCTACAGTTGCAATCCCAGTTTGTTCCAGGCAAGGACAATGTTCTGGCGGACAGTCTAAGCAGAAGCATTTTGGACCCGCACGAATGGATGCTGCATCCAGACATGTTTTCGCAAATAACTCATGCGTGGGGAAGGCCGGACATAGATCTCTTTGCCTCTCACCTCAGTCATCATCTGAAGAAGTTCTGTTCGAGGACACACCATTCTCAAGCCTGGAGAATGGATGCTCTCTCCTTCAGCTGGAATTCTCTGACAGTCTACGCATTCCCACCTCTACCATTAATGACACACCACGAGAAGTGCAAAGTCTGCTTTTATTCAAATCAACAAGAAAAAAATAAAAAATAAAGATAAGCGCTTTCGCGTGCTAGAGGTGCACGCGTCTTCAGATCTCATTAAATAACAATTACTGCTTGGTTCTTGTATTAAACATCTGACTATTCTTTGTTGAATCGAGGATTGAGTTACATACCCTCTCAACCCAGTGTACAAACTGAGACTTTTTGTGATTTAAGACTCTTTGCTAGGAACATAGCGCTAAAAATGTTCTTTACTAGTTCCAAACCCATGAACATTGCTGTCGAGAACAAGTTGACTTCTAATTTTAAACGTAGAAGTACCTTTTGTCCTTCACTTCCACATATGGTGGAATGTTTTGTGAAGTCTTGTGAAGCTGATATGTATGCCTTTTATTCTTCTAAGCATGTTTATAACAAATTCTGTAACCTAGATAAATCTGAATTTAATTATTTGACAAAACTTAGCAAACATCCCAGTGTCATTGTAACTGCAGCAGATAAAGGGGGGGGGGGTTGTAGTATTAGATAGGATAGAGTACATCAACAACATTGAGCACTCGCTATCTGGTGACAGTTACAAAGAACTCACACTTGAACAGGTAATTAATATTATTACCAATATTAATATTGAGCTGTATGACCTACTCATGTGTCGTCAGGTGAGCCAGGAAATGTTTGAATTTTTAAATATAGAGGACCCCCTCATACCAGCGCTGAAAGGCTTACCTAAAATACATAAGGGGATAAGACCAATACCCATGCGACCCACAGTGGCAGGGAGACAATGGGCCACTTATAACATTTCGATTTTTATTGAGAAAATGCTTAGACCTATTGTTGACACAGTTGATACTATCTTGAAAGACACTCAACATTTATTGAATGATATTAAGCAACTCAATAGAGACAGTTTAACACAGGGGTCACTGTATCTAGTTACTTTGGATGTTTGCAACTTATTCACCTGCATACCCAATGAATATGGGATGCAAGCAATTCGTGAAATCATGGTGACACAGTGGTTTCTCCAATGATAGACAAATTCTGATTGGTCAGTTGTTAGACATTGTATTAAACAACAATGTATTTATTTTCAACCAGAAGTACTATTTGCAGACATGGGGTGTTGCCATGGGCACCCCATGTGCAAATTCATATGCCAACTTGGTACTATATTTCTGGGAAACGCATTGTTTATTCAATAATGCATGGATGAATAAAATAAGCCTCTATAGAAGATTTGTAGACTATGTCATATTGTTTTGGAAAGGCACCATTGATGAGCTAAAGGTTTTTGTTAACTATTTAGAGTCTACAACCGACTTCCTTAGGTTTACTCTTCAATATTCCAAGTTACAAATTAATTTTCTAGATGTGAATTTGTACTTCGATCCAGAAGGAATTATTAAATCCAGACTTCATAGGAAGGAATGCTGGAGAAACAGTATATTGGAATATAGTAGTATGCACCCTAGGCACGTTTATCTAGGGATAGTGAAAGGACAATTCACTAGACTAACAAGGATTATTCAAGATCCAAAGGTGTTAGAAGAAGAAGCTGATAACATGGTAAGGATCTTTTTAGCTAGAGGTTATAATAAGATGATGGTGAATGAAGTAAGAGAGGGGATTTTCTCCTTGAACAGAACATCTAATATTCGGTTAGACACTTGTACGTTTAGTACTACAGAAGCACCCACTCGACAAGAGACCTATGAGAATGCAAAGGCCCCTGGTCCTAATAATTATACTCCAGGAACACATCATAGACAAGGAGGATATAATAATAATAGAATATCTTATGTCATGAAGTACTCCAATGATAATGAACAGATTAGGAGAATTCTCTCTAAACATTGGAATATTCTGACAGTTACAGAAGAAATTAGAACTTTAGTGGGTGCAAAACCTACCTTTGTCTTCCGAACATGCAATAATCTCAAAGAGATATTCTCCAGGAATTATAATAACATAGATACCCTGCCTCAACATCCAGTCCCAGGCACTTTCCCTTGCAAATTGTGCAACATGTGTAAACATATAACTAATACACAATCTTATACTCATGTTCATGGTGTTTTTGAGTTTAAACCTAGGATGCGCTATGATTGTAATAGTACCAATTTGCTTTACATGGCTAATTGTTTATTTTGTCCTGCGTTTTACATCGGTCTAACGACCAGAAGATTAAAAGATTGTATATATAATCATATTTACGATATACGCAAGAATAAAGAGACCAATGCGTTAGCAAGACACATAGGAGAGAAGCCCACTCATGAGTTTAAGTTTAGGGTGTTACAAACGTTAGGAAAAAGTAATAGAATGGGTGACAATTCTAACCACTTGGCCAAGTTAGAATTAAAATGGATCTTTAAGACAGGAGCGCACAGAGATCCTGGCATCAATAGTTTCATCTCATTAAAACCTATTTTAAGTGAAAGGAATGCAGTATTATAGTTTACATTGTCAATTTATACTTAGTCTTTATGTAGTCTTTAGCTTTATTTTTAATGACTATTTATTGACATGCAACAGTCAAGTATTTAGCACGTTATAAAGAAGTTATCATTTTTCAGGATATTTAGGGCTTTTCTCTACACTAAGCATACCAACTTTTGTCAGTGCATACAGCTTCTATTTTGATAGGGGACTGTAATCACAATATATACAGCTTATTTTTTGACTTTAATGCGCTATCATCTTGAGCTGGAAGAGCATCACACCATTTAGGTTTATAAGAGATGAGCTCAATGACAGATAAATTAAGAATACGTTCTAGTACATTTTTAGATAGTTGCTTATAGATATAGATTTACAGTCACATTACAATGTATATTACTTGAGATATTCTCAGTAATTCTTATGACAGTTAATTTGTGCACACTCTTAAATTTTGATGTCATCAGGCAACTTAAGTTTTATGCGCCATTATCATGGATTTCTGATTTAGTTTTAAAATTATGAACATACAGGATGAAAAGGTTATCAATAAGTTAAGACACTATATCTTAGGGCAGGAAGTTTTTAATAACTTAAATGCAAGGAAAAGAATCTGAGCAGAGCAACAAACGTTGGTGATGTTTTACAGAGCAATTTAGCTAACAAAGGGTTTAGCTCCTTAAGATTCTATATGCTTCCTGTTCCTACTAGAACCTCACTTATTTGAGGTTGCCTTGGGTATATTGGCATCCCACTGTTAAGAATAGTTCCGACATCTGCTTCACATACCCTATGCTCAGAAGCTCCTTATTTTCATCCATCTTTTTTGCACAGTGAATTTTTTATTGTTTATTTCAGGTTATAATCTTTCTATCAGATGATTGGTTTCACTGGGTTGTGGTAACCAAAATCCATCGTAAGCCATACATATATAGCTTTATGTCAGTTTTTTATGTATAAAATTTGGTGAATGTTTGAGTCTTCGAAATAGTTAAAAAGTTGAATGGGAAAGAAGACTGTTCAGAACTTAGCAGTTCAATATTGTTTCTGTTCGCAGAACAGCGAGTTTTTATTTTTTATTATTTATAAGTGCCCTGCTGTGTTTGAGCGCAGCTTGAGGGTGAATATGTTTGATGTGATAGAACCACGTGATTTTATTGACCATATGAGATGTTTAAGATTTTTCAAACCATATTTTCTATAATTCACATCTATAAACATATTACTCAGAACTATTTATTACCCGTCAAACTCAGCAGTTTAACGCCATTTTTATTCGTAGCGTTACAGCGAGTTTTTATTATACATAAGTGCCCTGATGTGTTTGAGCGCAACTTGAGGGTGAATATGTTGGATGAGCTGGAACTATTTTATTATAAAAGATCAGATGAGATGCTTAAGATTTTTTAATAAATAAAATTTTTTATAATTTACATTTGTAAATGTACGTTATATACAAGTTTTTATTTTTTCTAACTGTTTATACGAGTTACGAAGGGTAACAATAAATTTTAACAGTTAACCTCATGGGTTATTGCAGAGTTGTCCCCATTTAGTATAAACTCATTGAGAGCGTTGCTTGCTTTTCATGAATGAATATTTAGGCTAGTCATAAGAGTCTGTTTGCAGTAAAGAACAGTTCTTACATTTCCATCATTCTGCAAGTTTATAGTACTAGTTTGTACTTAAGTTTGTATAAATATTACTATGAATACTAAGTATATGATTGGCTTAAGGTTCATGAAATGCTTTATTTGTTCAGTTTTGCACAAAAGTTTTTTTATGTTTTTGTTAATAGTATGTGAATTTTGGTTCTCATTCATACTACTTTTAATTAGATGTTACGTATTAATGACTGATGAAAACGGCCTGTACTAGTTGCCAATTGTTCTAAATTGAAGAAGAGCTTGTATTGGTCACTGTTTAATATAAGAACCAAGCAGTAATTGTTATTTAATGAGATCTGAAAAAGCGTGCACCTCTAGCACCCGAAAGCGCTTATCTTTTATTTTTTATTTTTTTCTTGTTGATTTGAATAAAAGCAGACTTTGCACTTCTCGTGGTGTGTCCTAAGGTACTTTACTTTGAGATTTTTGGTGCTACACGTTGCCAGAGGACACTTTGGAGAACGGTGATATTATTTTTTATCTACCATTAATGACCAAGGTGTTACTGAAGATCAAAGCAGAGCAACCAAAAGGTATTTTGATAGCTCCAGACTGACCAAGGCAGCACTGGTATCCATTACTAAGGAGCATATCTCGCACCAAGCCGTGGCCCCTGCCTCAATGGCTTCTGCTTCTGCTTCTAACTCAGCACAATTACAGGACTGTTCATCCCAGCCTGCAAACATTGCAGCTGACAGCTTGGAGGGTTCCATGACTTCCACCCATATCTCTCTCTCCAAAAAAGTTCAAGAGATCCTACTGGAAGCACGCAGACCTTCCACCAGAAAAAATTTATTCAGCCAAATGGAAGAGATTCATCACCTGGAATGCCAACAAGGGTCAGGATGTATCAGTAATAAACATGCCACAGATACTAGAATACTTGGCAGAAATGCTTCACAGTGGCCTTTCATATTCTTCCATAAAAATACACGCTTCAGCAATCCCAGCAAAATACAACTGTGATCCACCTGTGTTTTCACATCCTTTGCTAAGACAGTTTCTAAGAGGGATAAAGAATATCAAACCTCCCAGGAAACCACCAGTGCCTGCATGGGACCTCAACTTCGTCTTGGAAAAATTAACTCTTCCTCCTTTTGAGCCAGCAGCATCATCAGAGATGCAATTTCTCTCCTGGAAAACAGTTTTCCTGTTGGCAGTTACCTAAGCAAGAAGAGTCTAGGAGATACAGGCCCTCATAGGAGAAAAGCTGCTGTACACTTTGGACAGAACAAAGGCCAACAGAAAGTCTGACCAACTATTTGCAGCTTACACTGCTGGAGTGCAAGGAAAGGCAATTTCCAAGCAAACAATTTCAAAATGGATTGGACACTGCATCAGATTCTGTTAGTCTTTCCATGGAAAAGGTGTGCCAGCCAATATCAGGCCACACTCCACCAGAGCTATAGCCACCTCCACAGCCTTTCTAAGAGGGGTGGCTACAAAGGACATTCCAGAAGCTGCTACATGGAGCTCCGTGCATACATTTTCCAAACACTACAACCCGCCTTTATACTCCAGATCCTGAGCAGGCTTTGCTTCGGCAATCCTGCAGGGTATTTTAGCTACACCATCTTTTTCTTAGATCCTACCTCCCCCAGCTTGGCTATGGTATTCAACCCATATGTCAGGACTGCAGTTGCATTCTTGAAGGACATAGTACAGTTTTGTACCTACCATAAATGTAGATGTCAGATAGATATGCAACTGCAGTCAGGATTACCCTCCCTCCCTCCTACCCCTCAGTAATTTACCTTTTTGGGTCCACTACCCCTTTTCCAACTTAGCTGGGGATAGCTTTTATGGTGTATCTGTTTATTACTATTATGCATGTCTGGAATTTTATGCATTTTCTAAATTTATCCTCCCTTGGAGGGCACCTGGCATCTGGGGCAAGAAACACTGAAGAAGATGGCGTCGGCTGATGATTTTATACCCCAGCCGCTCTGACGTCGGGGAAGAAGCGACAACAGCCGACGCCGGACCCCAGACTTTGGTATCCGGCCGACCGAGGGGCTGCCTGAGGCAGGACAACCCATATGTCAGGACTACAGTTGCATATCTATCGGACATCTACATTTATGGTAGGTACAAAACTTTACTTTGTCCACCAGGCAGTTTGATTTTCTTTAATGATCTTGCTTTGGTTCTATCAGGTACAGTAGAGTCAATACAATTGCACAGTTGCTTGTACAAAGCATTGGTGTATAACTCGACATGGGTGTCTGTTCCATCAGTGATAGGAGGGGCTATGAAGCTGTTTATGCTGTCACGTAAGCGGTTGTAATTGGCCTTAGAGAAGTTTTTTTTAGTCTAGTTGTTGCTAAGGGGGGTTCTTGTGTTATACTTCTAGCGAGACTGATTTGTGCTCTGATCTCACCAGGAATGGCAACACACTGGGAGTGGTGCAGCAGTGGTCCCCCACGTTGGTGAGCACCAGGTCAAGGATGTTTGAGTCCCTTGTGGGTGTGTCAACCAGCTGGTCCAGGGCATTGGAGTTAAAGTCCAGGAACCTTTGGGCAAGTGAGTTAGAACATGTATAATTTACCCAGTCTATGGACGGGTAATTAGTCACCCAAAACCAGGGTGTTTGGTTGTATCTTAACTGATTCAAGTAGATCCAAGTAGGCTGAGTGGATGTCCTGATTCATGGAGGGGGTCCTGTAGTTAGTAATGATCTGAAGAGGGGTCTTATCTACAGTCAATTGCCCCTGAAGTAATTCAAGGGAATTATGCTGTTTAACCAATCCAGAGGTGTATTTATCTTTAGTGAATATTGATACACCACCACCTTTAGTTCTCGCACCTTCAGTTTGTGGTCTGAACATGTGGAAGGAAATGTAATGTGGTATAGCTGGGGTGCTCTCTCCACAGCCTTAAATCAGGTGTCAGTGACTGCACAGATGTCTGTATCTTCTGGGGTGAGGACTGCTTCCAGTGAGTGCAGTTTCTGGTTTAGACTCCTAACGTTTAGCAGCATAACCTTGAGGTTGTTTTTAGAGGGTATTATTACGTTGGGAATTTTGTTCTTATGATATTGCCTAGAAAAGGCTCTATGAGAATGGCAAGAGCCTTAGCCAGTAACCGAAATCCTAGGGGTGACAGAAGAAGATATCTCTGGCAAAGCATAGAGGTCTGTTGACCATGTCATTCTAGGCTAACAAATACTGGATCCCCTTTGAATGACACCAGAAACTAATTTCTCTTATTTTGATTGTCTTCATCCTACCTGTGAGCCAGTTGGAAATCTAATGGATGAGCTAGGGGTTTATTCCCAGTTTATTTAGCATTTCTGCTATGCCTAATTGGGAATTGTCAAAAGCTTTGGCCATGTCAAAGTATGCAGTGTGTACTGTTTAGTTTCATCTGTTGATTTGGTGATCTTTTCAAAAAAAAAAAAAAAAAAAAATCCACCAATTTGAGTAAGCATGACTTGCCCATGACAAATCCAAACTGAGACAGGTCCAGTGTTTGGAGGTTCCCTATGTCCTGATTGATTTAACTCCCTGATAAGTCTTTCCATGGCTTTGCATATTGGGCTGGTCAGACGTATGGGTCTGTAATTGCCTGGCTCTGTGGAAGGTCTTCCCTTATGCTGTTTTCCATTTGCTTGGTAGAAAATCTGTATGGAGAAAGAGACTGAATAGTGCTGTTAGGAGTGTGACTAAATCATGCTTCGTGCTATAAGATGCGTCAACGGATGTTTCACAACCCATCAATGAAGTATTTTTAGCTTTTGATAGCACTTTTATGACTAGGTCTTGTATGATAGCTGGAGGTGAGTCAGTTTCAGGTGTATCTTAGACAGATTGAGGGGAGAGGAGGTAAAATTAGAGGTGAATTTATCGGCCAGTAGGTTAATTATATTTTGCAGTTTATATCATGAAAAGTTTCATAGAGATGCTAAGAACAGAAATTATTTTACTTGGTTACATTTTTCCTTCTTCCCCTCTCCTCAGTGTCCTTCCAAACACTAATGCCATGAAGTGAGGCAAATGCCTTTCACTTCTCCACAAGTTTAGCAAAGTCAACAAAAGTCCACTCTCTTCTTTCCACTTTTTCTTGTAAAGCCACATTTCACGAATGCAATTAATGCTTCGCAGTCTGACATTTATTTAGTAATTTTTGTGTTGCTGGTCTTCCTTGTTCATCTGTATCTGCAAATGCCAGAATCCAGTTCAGTTCCAATTTACACCCAATTCTCGTCAACTCCTGTGTTTTTCTCTGTCACTCAAGCATTTTCCTTGGAACAATGAAAAAGGTTTCACTGACAGTGTCTGTCCATGTGCTTTATCAGAAGAATGAGAAGCAGAGTCCCCTTCTGTTTGATTAACTTTTTGTTGGGCAAACTATTTTTTATATTTCCTCCTTACCCTGCTCTGCATCAAAAAAATTATTTGATCCTCCAGGAATAAAAAAAATCTGTATTCTAAAGACAGCACCTTGAATCTCACACCTGCCTCTCAACATTCCGTAATTGCTGGAATACGTTTTTCTCTTCTACCGGGTGTACAGTGAGCAATCATTTTTCCACAGACACCCTGCTGTCTCCAACTGTGTTAGCACTTTGCCCTTCTGCCACAGTTTCTGCTGGTAGATGTGCATCTTTATTAATACAAGTCTGCTTTCTAATGGCCAAGTTTGGAGCATATATATATATATATATATATATATATATATATATATATATATATATATATATATATATATATATAGTGCCTTTCAGTTAACAGTTCCTGCAGTTGCTTATTTGTGCCTTCATAAAATGTATACAGTCAGTTTCTTCTAGTTTATCTGGTACAGCAAAAAATCTCAGATTTTCCCTACATGCTGTGTTCTCTAATTTTCTTTTTTTTTTTTAAACATCTCTTCTTGAACAGTCTTATACCTGGCCAGTTTTTCTTCATTTTACCTCTGATTTTTGCAGTTTTATCAGCTCATCTGAATATCTGTTTAAAGCTACTTCAATCTTTTTTCAGCCTTTTGATATTTGAGTTTAAATATTCCTTCAGTGTTTCATTTATTTTAATCAGCTCTGAGCACATTGACATATTTCTTCCTCTAGATTACTGGAAGCCTCCCAGTCAGTGTTTTCTCTTCACTTTGAGTTAATTTTCTTTCAGGCTCTCTTGGTTTCTTCTTTGCTGGCATCCAGGCTGTACACTTGCTAGACAGTAACTAAATTTACTAAAAGTGACATCAGCTATCCCATTGTGAAAAAAAAATTGAAGTTAAGCTGTTGATCAGTGTGCAGCATCTTGGAAAGACTTTATTCCAGATTCTTTTGCGTCTCAAAAAGGGAAACTACTTTGGGCCAATATGAGATCTCAGCAGTCTAACCTTATACATATGGAAGCCAATTTTTGGATGATCACAATTTCTGCATGGTTACAATGCAGTCTGTCCTACCATGCTTGCAGAAAAACTCTCACCCAAAGTGACCGTGAGTGTGTCTGAAATGTCTAGGCCTGATGGTAGCTGCAGTATTCTAGCCTCCCCCCCCCGCTTTGCTAAGCATCATATGTGGGCTTTTCAGTGGACACTAGGGATCCATTGGAGTCAATTGTATGTTGATAATACAACTGTCCAGATCCTGCCACCATCTGCAGTGGTGGCTCTAACTTGTCAGTATTGTCCAGTGCTGTTCATTTGCCCCCCCCCCTCCCACATAGTCACCATGGATGTTTCTGCTGCAGTGTTGAGGGGACCGTTGTTTGAGGAAGATAATCCAGGAGGCATGGTCATAGCAAGAGGCCTCCTTGCACATCATCATCCTGGAACACAGGGCAGTACTTGCATTTCAGGTCTTACAGAACCTTATTTGTCCAGGTCCAATTGTCATCCAGTCAGACAACATAGCAGTGGTTCTGATAACAAACCGGGTAAACCTCTGTAGTGCTCATCTGTCAGTTGGTCATGTCATCTCACTGTTTTCTCATAGCAACACACATTCCCAGTTAGGCCAGTTCATTTACAGATAAGGTCATCCAACATTTACTGATGGCCCACAAGTGGTCTTTAGTCAATTGGTGGTGACTGCAGTAATCATTGCTGCAACCTTTTTGCCTCCCCAAACAATGCAAAGTGCAGCAGCTGTTTTTCCCTGACTCGCCCAGAGGGGCAAACATTAGGGATGCTGTAGCCCAGAAGTGGGCTTGGTCTTGTCTGTGCTTCTCTTTCCTTTCACATCATGAATGTTCTGCAGAAAGCAAAGGTGAACAAGGCCAAGGTCAGTCTTATAACTCACGTTTGGTTCAGTTTCAGTCCTCTGTGCTTTAACCTTTCATATTAGAGAAGTCTCTTCAGATCTTATAAAGATCTGTTGTCTCATGCGTCTGTGTCTAGTTTGGCAGTTGATGAAGGCATACTTCCATACTCTGCTTCAATTCCCACAGTGTTTATTTTTGACCAAGATTCTAGCTATTGTATTGTAAAGGTTCACCTGACTGCATCAATAGCCTGTTTTTCTTGAATTCTTTACTTTTTTTGGAGGAATTGAGAATACATCCATTTGAGCAAGCTGCAAGAATTGGAAAACCTTTTTCATAGTGGCAGTTACTTCATCTAGATGAGTTTCAGAACTTTGACCTCTGTCTTCTAAGCCTCCACATATGATTTTCCTTTTGGACAGGGTTTCTTTGCATAGAAATCCAGCCTTTATGTCTAGCATTGTTACAGAAACTAACCTCAACAAGTCCATTAATCTTTCAGAATTCTTTCCTTCATTCTCCAGCCAAAGGGTAGACAATGCATTGCCTTGATGTTCATCAAAGGATGAACAACTGTTTCTTTTATTCCCTGTAAATTGGAGGAAAAGGTTTCCTAGGTCATTCTGCCCACATGGCTTTCAGACTGCATTGTTTTTGTTACCAAAAATACAACAAATCCTTATCTAACAAATCTAAAGCACATGTGGCCAGAGCTATTTCTACTACTTTGGCCTTTTTCAGAAGTTATGCTGTGGATGATATCTGTGCAACTATGATATGGGCTTCACTACATATTTTTGCCAGATACTATAAGCTGGATATGATTTCAATATCCATGACTTCTTTTGCAGCTGCTGTACTGTTGTTGGGGTGGTGTCCTGTCTAGATGTCACCCAAAAGGTTAAGCTGGGGATTCTGTACTGAGGTTAAAGTGGATGGACTGCATCATGTCCATGTCAGATAGCAAAATTAACTCATCCATCTTCCCTAATCCTTATTTTCCTCTGTGTAGAGAACTGCAGGATTTGGCCATTGGCCTTTTCAGGGTATAGTATGATTCAGCACCCTTTGTGTAATCTTGATCTGGTGAGAAGATGAGGCAAAATGCACTGTGGGAGTGGAAGAGAATAGTCTGAGTCAAGAAGAGCCTTAAAGGTCCCAAGCAACTGTTGACCTTGGCTGCTGGGCTGAAGTTGAAGTTGAGGAATGTGGATCTTGATGATCTAACTTTATGGCAGGTACATATCTTTTAGTGCATTACCAAAATAAAATGGTTCTAAAGTCTACATATGTAATAGATTTTACATTCAAGACAGCATGCATCACCTGACATTTCTACCCTCTTCGAGACCACAGGTGAGTTTTAGGAGACCCCGCAGGAAATGTAGCTTGGAGAGAAAGTGTAATTTTTTCACAAATGTACTAATTTCCATGCTTTGAAAGACCTTTTGCATTCTTATTATTGTAACCCCCTTTGCCATTTTTAACGGGTAGCCTTTCACCTTTGTAGTTAACTCAGACCTTTTTCATTGGCATTTGGGTCCCTCTGCTTACATGATGCACCATTAAATGGGGACACGCTGGCTTAGAGATGAATGAGTCTCAAAGCTCTTGTAATATCCCATGATTTCCTGACTGTGGTTAGAAGATAGCTGGTGTAGCAGTAGTCGAGAAACTGTGTCCAGATTCTAAAATTTATTCTCAGACACAACAGATTATAGATATATTTAAAAATCTTATGCAAAACAATTTAGCTTCACAAAAGTGGTGATAAGTTGTCGTAGTAACATCGAGGTAACTCCATATACTGGAATCAAATTAGATTATATTGAAAAAGAACTGTGCAAACGGGATCCAAACAAAGCACAGGGAGTAGATGGAATTAGTAACAATGACCTGAGAACATTTCGGCAAGAACTTACAGTACCATTATATCTGTTATTCACTAGGTCATATAAATATGGGGAGATTCCTCAAGATTGGAGACATGCACTTATTAAACCTGTCTTTAAAGGAAAGGGGAGTAGGACAAACCCAGAGTCATATAGACCCTTAAGTGTACTTTCATGTTGTGGAAAAATAATGGAAAAGGTAACATTGGATAAGTTATTGTTAGAACTGGATAGGTTGGGACTTGAAACCATATATCAGCATGCATATGTTGAAAATGGAGCTATTACTCCCTGTAACATGATGTTCTAGAACAATATAATAACAGCTTGTTTTTCTTTCAGCTTTTCCCGGTTAGGAGTTGGACACAGTGGAACTCCGGTCTGCTAATGATCGGCAGTAGGTTATTTACGAGTGCTGAGGTGCCAGCTCAACTCCCAACCTTCAATGAAGGCGCGCCCATTCTACGCATGTCTTTTGAGTGCCACTTGGCTGCAGGGAGGACATTTAGACTCCACACAGAAGGCGCTCCAACCGAGAATCGAACGGGAGAAGCTCTTGCTGTGAGGCAGCAATGCTACCGCTGCACCACCGTGGCTTAATGTAATAACAGCTATGAATGAAAAATTGTGCTGCGATGTAATTTATATAAATTTAACTTCAGCATTTGACAGGGTCATACACAAAACACTGATCAATAAATTAGTACAACTAGGTATTGATGTACTCTTAATAAGATGGATAGCTGCATGGCTTACAAATAGGACATGGCAAGTATTATACAGCAATGGAACAGGTGAAATCCATGGTTACAGTCAGGGTGTCCCACAGGGCTCTGTCCTAGGCCCTTACTTGTTTAGATTGTGTCTTTCAGACCTAACTTTTTCATCTGAGGTGTTCTACAGTCTATATGCAGATGACCTGAAATTGGTTAAACTGATTATATCTGTTACAGATAAAGCATGTCTGCAGAATAACTTGACTAAATTGACCATTTGGGCACAGGAGAATAATATGCTGATAAATGCATCAAAAACTAATCGTATGACATTTCAGAGACGTAAACTAAAAGGTGACTATTTAATACAGCACACAGTGATTGAAACTGTAGACTCATTTAAGGACCTGGGTATATGGGTAGATTCAGCTATGAGTTTTTCTAATCATATCAGCCAGTTGGTTAATGCTAGTTATAGAACTATAGGTTGTATGAAAAGATTTATAAAGTTTAGGAAATCAAAAATAATGAAGTCTTTGTTAGTCACATTAGACCCAAACTCAAGTACGGAATAACAATATGGAAACCCAATAAGAAAACAAGCATGAGTAAACGGGGAAATCGTACAGCGGAAATAAACCAGGGGCATCCATGGATGTGAAAATTTAAATTATGAAAGTAAAATATCTGAACTTGTACAGTGTCTCTTATAGATATCTAAGAGGAGATCTTATTCAGGTATATAGGGCATTTAGAGACAACTACCTCTGGGAATGTTTGTGGTTATCAAAAAGAACTAGAGTATCATCAAGACAACCTATGTAGAAGATTCTGTAGGAATGAGAAGTGTACTAATTGGTTCTCTGACAGATTAGCTGATGCATGGAAAAGACTACCAAATTACATTAAAGCAAGTACTAGTTTAGATATTTTTAAGAACATTCTGGACACTTATTATGGGAACCAGTGTTTTAGTATACTGGCAAGCTAGAAGGGCATTAATGCCCCTGCTTGAAATATTTGTATGTACGTATGTATCTCATTCACTAAAGTAACAGACCAAGCTCCCCTGAGTAGGTCTAAATTAAAAGTCTTCTCTCCTTCATCTTGTACCTACTGCAAATATGAAGTTATCAGCTTCATAGTAAAATTTGTGTTTCTGCCTCCTACCTGGCAGCTTCACTATGTAATTAAAATTGTCTACCTTCTTTACATCAGTGAGAGGTCACACTCATGTGGCTTGAAGTTTATTTTGCTGGGCATGAATATGCACAATTAATCTTTGTGCTACATTATAGTGTATTGTCACTATGCAGGCATAACATATCTTTTGTCCTGTTGTACTTGAGGTGTAGGTGCTTCTTTGCCAGCCCATTGAGGCTCCCCGTGCTATTCTTGAAATTCAGTAATACTTCACAACAGACTCTGTGGTAGACATCTTCACTCTCCTCGTTATCACAAATCAAGTCTAGGGGTTCCCCACCCAAGGTCATATAGTAACTTAAGTAGCATAGAGCAGGCACTTGTCCCAGCCCTGTTTAAACTGGCCTGAGAATGCTGTTAGCATGGTCACTCCCCAGAGTTCAATATCACTACCAAACCTTTTGGTTGTGAATGGTATGGGGCCATTTTTAATTGCTTTGTCCTGCAGCACTTTCATAAACCGATCAGCAAGTTTAATATAAAGCCAGCGTCTCTTTGTCAGTATCTCCTGGGAAAAAATACCCTGTAGATATTTTCTAACACAAGATTTGCCAGTTGTGTTGCTTCAGGAGAGGATGTAAGTACACCTCATTGGACTTCATGGCATAATCCACAGAAACTGAGATGTACCTCTTACCTCTAGTTCTTGGAGTACTGAAGCCCCGCAATATCTATGACTGCTGTCTGAAGCTGTTCTTCAATACATGTAAATGCATGAAGCCTTGCCAACCTTTTAGCAATCTAATCTGTCTCACAGTATTTTGTCATGTCTTTTGCAGTACTCGGCCAATAAAAATTTTGCATAAGTCTCTTCTGTCTGCTGTTTTTGCCAGGATGACCTGAAAAAGAAATATTGTGGACTATGGACAGAGGTGCTGAATAGTATGCCCTTAATTAAGAATTCCATATACTATATTACCTCTCCCTCTACCCCCAGTTCAGGAGGCCATTCTTTGTACAGTAGCACTTTGGCCCAGTGTAGAGGTTCTTTGTGCTTTTGAATGTCTAAAATGTCCTTGGCTACCTCCCTCCAGTTTGAAAAGGATGGGTCACCCCAGTAGCATAGAGGGATAAAGCCCTGAGTACAGCTTAGACAACCAGAGTTCAGTTAGTGGCTCGGGCACCTGGTAGGGGCTGGCAGGGAGGATGACCATACCTGATCTGTTGAGGAGAGAGGAATGTTTTTGCAGGTCTCTAATGAAACTCTGGCAGAGGTTGGGACTTGAGGGGAGCAAGAGTATAGAGTAAAACATGCCTGCCATAGAGGGTCCAGAGTGGAGCACAAGAGCCTGCTTATGGCCTTTCCAGCCTGACAGCGATGTCTGCACATAGAGAAAGAAACACAAGGCTATGAAATATGCCCTGGTATGATTGACCCTGCCTGCATTGTCTCACTTCTCTTATTTTGACAAGCCTTATACCCTTTGTGCCTGTGAATTTGAGTGGTAGAGCCATATTCAGGTGCTCTTCCAGCAAGGAGACCCCTTGGTGTGGGATCACATTTGGGAGCAGTCAGGGATGGGATATGTGGAGTTTGAAATAAGAATGTGTAGGCTTGATGTTAATGTGAGGGGTCAAAAAATCTTAACTTTATAAGGTGGGATATGAAAACATTGCCTTGTTTAGCTCTCTTTTCTTTGATCTTCCCAAGTTCTCCATCCAAAGGAAGTCTAGTATCTTGTAGTTCAGATTAAGGCTTACTGCTACCAGCTATCCCTTCCTGTGAAGTACAGGTCTTCAGACAATGGTCTGCACATTTTGATGACTGTGGCTCCTATTCTGGATTCCTGCAACCTCTGAACTAACCACATCACTGGCCTCTATTGAAGGTGTGTACTCTTGACCATTTATCTCCCAAGTGCTTGTTTCTGTGTCTGGCAGGCATTGACTGTATATACACCAGGTATAACGTCATCAAAATCGTTTCCTATCAGGGTATCTGCCAGGATGTCATCAGAAAATTCCCCGTTTGTGTTGTAGCACCCCTTTTCAAATGAACACTGTAATGCTCCTCTGCAAAAACTGCAAGTTTAGTAATAATTATGCCCGAGACTGTGTTTCTATTAGCAGGAGTATCTTTACCCTGTACCAGCATAGACTATAGGTTACTTTGACAGTCTGGAACAACTGCATTTTCAAGACAACTCACCACTGCAGTGTTACTGTATCTGCTATCTCCCTTGCATTGCCTTTTTCCCCAACCTTGTCTGTGTGAGCGTTTGGCCTGCACATGTCCCACTTGGTTACACTGAGAACATTTAACTCTGGGACATTGATATGCAGTGGAGTCACTGACTTCCGCTTTTGTGTCTGGAACCTGATAGGATGGTTTAGAGTTCCTGTCCCCCATGAGTTACCTTATACCCATGTGCAGTGTTGGATAAACTACTCTCATGCATGTGTATCTCACTTGGTAAATAGATGCCACCCTGTTTTACTCATCTTTTCAGTTGATGCACATTGCCTATGTGTCAGCCAGCTTTTTGTATCCTTAGGCAAAGTACTGAGTGATTACATCCTTCGCAGAAGATCTCCCAGCATGTCAAACTTGATAACTTAACATTCACACACCCACTTATTTAAAAAAGTGTTTTTTTTTTCCCTGCAGTGAAATAACTGTGTCTTCTATGTTTTTTCATTCTCCAAGCTTTTCTTTCATAGGTTTCTGGTATGAGCTTAAAATATTCTAAAAGGGTACACTTTACTTTGCTGTAGTAAACGCTGTAAACATCTGAAATGCTGCCATTAGCAAGTATAGTTTTAGCCTTGAGCACAGGAGTTAAAAATATCACCCATTGCTGTTGCTCATATTATCTGATTTACATGCACTTTGAAATGCCTAAATAAAATTATCAAAGTAAGCTTCCTTTTTATACTAAGGAAAAAAAATTATTACTGACCTTGGCATTTAGCAGTATGTTTCCTTCCTGTTTTAGTCATACGTGTTGGGTGAAGGATTAAGAGCTGCTCTTGTCACTCCTCTTCCTCAGCAGTTTCTTGTTGGTGCTTCTTTCTTTTTTCATGCTCTTGTCTTTTTTTTTTTTTTTTTTTTTTAACATACTGCTTTCTTTCTGTAGCCTCACAATGATGCTTCATCTCCTTCTTTGTGACTAAAGTCTCCAGTTGTGTTATCTCTGGTTGTATTCTGTTGTATTCTTGTAGCATTCTGACATTATCTGGTGACACACTGGTTGGATGTTATTCGTGTTTCACTGTTGCAGTCATTACATTTGAGTAATCTGCTGGCAGATGGCCCTCAGTTGGCCTGATTAACAAAGTCTTGGGTCCTGCGTCGGTTGCTGTCCCTTCTTCAGGTCATCAGGGGTGTAAAACATGCAGCCAACGCCATTACATCAGTCTTTCTTGCTGTGCGGTGTCCGAAGCAGAAGCAGTTCGCAAGTGCCGGTCGGCAGTCTCCTGAAGTTTTCGTTTTCGAGTTTCAGAACCGAAGTCTTCAACTTAAAGCTAAGTACCCCGTTGGGGAAACTTTTTCTTGCTCCTTAGTGATCTCAGTAAAAGTTAATAATTGCATTACTTATGGAAAGCAAATACCTCATAAAGATTTTCATTTGTACTGTATTCCTTGCCTAGGCCCTGACCACAACGTACCTTGCTGTCTGTTTTGTGCTTTATTTAATCAGCGCACTGTCCATCGTTGGTACATTTTTGCCTCTAAATATTTTGGTTCTTGGTTTAATTATCCAGAAATGACGTCGGTTAGCCGTCTGACTACCGGAATTCTGGAAAAATGCAAAGAAAAAGACAGAGACAGGCCGTTTGAGGTCCAAAACTGCTGACGAAGCTTCTCATAAGCCATTCGCCAGTTCGCCGGTACTCAGTGAGGTGCTTTCACAGCCCCTGATACCCACTACTTCTGATTCGCAGGCCTCTACTGAGACCCATTTGGAGTCCAGTATGCCACTAGATGCTTCACCTATGGAACCCGCGGATGTCTCTACCTTGGATGGGTCCGGGGCAGCTTCTGAGGGTGTATTCAGGCCTACAGACTTGCATATTAAACCGACTCCACCTTCTTTTCTAAGGCCTAAATCTCTATCTATGTCTACAAAACCGACGCCCAGGCCACATGTTCAGGCCCCTATGCCTAAAAAACAAATGATCAAAATGGCTGAAGATCTTATTACTGTAATCGGGGGTAGTCACACCTCCTTCTAAGAGGCCTAGGACTGAGCTTGACTATGAATCTTCTGATCAGGACTGTGTTTCTTCTAATTCTTCCAATGACCTAGAGGATTCTGATGCAGAGGATTCCATTCCCTCTGCTCCCCCCCCCTCCCCGAGGACTTTTCTTTTGGGGAAACATTACATACCTTGGGGGAGCATTTCCATTGGGAAAGTCAGGAATTTTCTGAATCTAAAAAGAGGCGTAGGGATTTCCTTCTACCTCAGCATAGGTCTTTAGCTATACCTCCTGTACTAGACATTGTTGATGTGTTTTCGGAATCCAGTACGGCCCCTGATTCCCTGCCTCTGGCTCCCAGTAAACCTGACCGGTACTTCTGGGTTCCTGAGTCCCACAAGTTCCTTTTCAAAAATCCTGTTGCTGATCCAGAAACCATTTCTCAGGGGCCCAAGGTCATTAAGGCTTCTACTACTAAAAATCCTACCCCTTCTGATAGAGACTCCAGGGTGCTGGATAGATAGGCTTATAAAGGTTTATACTTCTGCAGCCTTGGCAATCAGGGCTGTGAACTGCCAATTTCATATGCTAAAATATCAACAGCATATTATGGGACTGCTCAAACAGAAAATGGTGTTGATTTCTGATTGTGTGGAAAATAAAGATTTACAGGATGTATTGCATTCTGCTGAACAAGTTGGAAAACATACTTTGCAATGTGGTTTTGATTCTTTAGAGGCCTCTTGCAGGACTGCTGTTACTGGGTCTGTGCTTAGAAGGCATGCTTGGCTTAAGGAGCAATCTCTGCCTAATCATGTTAAAGCAAAATTGTTGGATGCTCCTTTAAATCAGGACCACCTGTTTGGCAATAAGGCTGAAGTTCTAAAAAAGATGGAAGTTAAAGTTAAATCTATGCAAACTGTAAAAGATTTCTTACAAGTGCAACCTCCAAGATTTAGTAGGCACTGGCCTACTAAGAATTGGTCCTTTCCAGCTCCTTCCAGATCCACTCAAGCCAAACCCAGACACACCAAAAACACCAGGTTTCAGTCCCAAGAGAACAGAACTAAGCAATAGGAGCCTCCACTTGGAAAGAACAAGACACCCCCCATGGTAAACAGTCTCAATGACTTTCCTTTAAAATTACCAAGCACTTGCCTTTTAGCCGCCCCTTTGGGGGTGGAAGATTGCTCTTCATGCAGAAAACTGGGAACTCATAACCCAGGACAAATGGGTTTTAAATATAGTGTCCCAGGGATACAGATTTCATTTCCAAACTTTGCCAACACCAAACGGGTGGCCAGACCTGCCCCCAAATCAGTGGGCAGAGGCTCAGAAATGAGTACTTTCCCTCTTAAACATGGGGCTATTCAACCAGTACCAGAAGAGGAAAAGGGACAAGGTTTCTATTCCAGGCTTTTCCTGGTACCCAGAAAAGACAAATCATGGCGTCCAATTCTGGACCTGTCTACTCTAAACACCTTTCAGGACATTCCAAAATTCAAGATGCTGACTCTTCACCAGTTGCTTCCTATACTAGGCAAAGATGCCTGGTTGGCAACTCTAGATTTAAAAAAAGCTTGCCTGCATATCCCAATCAGGGAATCCTGCAGAAGATACCTACGCTTCAAAGCAGGCTACTTGCATTATCAGTTCTCTGCACTGCCGTTTGGCTTGTCTACTGTGCCCAGGGTTTTCACAAAGTGCTTGGCTCCAGTAATTGCATTTTGCAGGCAAAGAAATATTCAAATATATCCATACCTGGACGATTGTCTAATTCAGGCAGAAAACCAGGCCATATGTATAAATCATTTGGCATTTGGAAAAAGGGTTCTGACTTGTCTAGGGTATACCATAAACGAAAGGAAATCACAACTGGTACCGTCTCAACAGATTACATTCCTGGATGCAAGCTTGAATACAACTGTCCAGATGGCTTTAATCACGCCAGAAAAGCAAATTCATTTGGTAACTTACTTCAAACAAGTGGCCACAAAAACCCTGCTATCTGCAAGACAAATACTGCAAGCCTTGGGGTTCATGGCCTCCTGCATTTTTCTAATTCCATATGTAAGACTGCATATGAGGAAATTTCAGTGGTACTTAAAAAGTTTGTGGAGTCAACATTGTCACAGCCTGGAAACAATGAATCCTATCGTACCTTGCCTATGCCTGGAGTTCCTATGGTGGGCAGATGCCTGCCACCAAAACAAGGGACTGCCATTCACACTATCCCCTGCCGCCCAAACCCTAACTACAGACGCATCGGACTATGCAAGGGGGGCTCACCTGGCATGGAAGTGCATTCAGGGAAAATGGAACCCAAATCGAATGCACCTACATATCAGTCAAAAATAAATGTTCGCTGTACAGAATGCTCTGGCAGCCTTCAAGGACTACATTCGTCCAGGACAGCTAATGGTAAAGATGGACAACACCACGGTTATGTGGTACATAAACAAGCAGGGGGGGGGTACACATTCCTACCCCCTCTGCAGACTAACCATGGCATTGTGGAACAAGGCCTTGAGCTACCAAGTGCAACTACAAGCTCAATTCCTGCCAGGAAAACTGAATATGCTGGCAGACGGATTAAACAGAAATCTCATGGACCCACAAGAGTGGAAACTGGAACCACGGATTTTCAACATGTTGACAAGCAAATGGGGGCGCCCAGACATAGCTCTATTGGTCTCCCCCCAGAACTACCAGTTGGACAAATTTTACACAAGGACTCCTCACAAAAAAGCCTGGAAAGTGGATGCTCTGTCCTTCAGCTGGAAAAACCTGTCAGTCTATGCCTTTCCCCCTCTGCCTCTGCTCTCCAAAGTTCTGCTAAAAGTCAAACAGGACAAACCAAAAATTATTTTGATTGCTCCAGACTGTCCACGCCAACACTGGTACCCACTCCTGCGCAGTGTGTCACGCACATCTCCATGGCACCTGCCTCCGACATCTTCCTTGCTGTCTCAGCAGGAGAACCAAATTCTGCACCCTCAGCTCCCAACATTGAACCTTGCAGCTTGGCTAATCACTTAAATTCATCCTTAGCATCCCTCTGCAAACCTGTGATGGATGTCATCTTGGAAGCGAGAAGACCCAGTACTGCTGACAAATGGAAAAGATTCTGTGCCTGGAACCAATCTTTAGGGATGAGCACAGCAGCGCCCAGTTTACCTCCAATTTTGCAATACTGAACTGAGATGCTTCACAAGGGCCTGTCTTTTTTTCCTCTATATTAAAAATCCACGCTTCAGCTATTTCAGCTCACTGTAACACAGAACCACCCCTCTTTTCTCATCCCCTGCTCAAACAGCATCTCAGAGGGGCAAAGAACTTGAGACCACACAGGAGAGCTCCTACCCCTGCCTGGGACCTTATCTTTGTTTTGGAAAAGCTCACTTTACCTCCTTTCGAGCCAGCAGCTACTGCAGACTTAAAATTTCTTTCTTGGAAAACAGCCTTCCTCTTGGCATCAAATCAGCTAGAAGGATATCTGAATTACAGGCCCTTATGGCAGTGGAGCCTTTCATCATCTTTCATGTGGACAGGGTATCTCTGAAGACCAATCCATCCTTCATGCCCAAGGTGGTTTCCAGTGTGGCTCTTAACCAGTCCATTCATTTACCAACCTTCTTTCCCAATCCATAGAACAAAGGGGAATGGATTCTGCATTCCTTGGACGTGAACAGACAACTTAGATTCTACTTGGACAGAACTAAATTTCAAAGAAAATCTGAACAATTGCTAGTGGCATTTGCTGCTGTGGCAGAGGGGAAGGCTGCTTCAAAACAAAACATTTTTAAATGGATAAACCATTGCATTCATTTTTGCTATAAGCACCAAGGAAAACCTATCCCCCAGGGGATCGGATCTCATTCCACCAGGGCTGCATATACTTCTGCAGCCTTTCTCAGAGGTGTTCCTACCAGGGATATTCTAGAAGCTACTATCTGGAGTTCAGTACATATTTTCACCAAGCATTATCATTTACCAAATGTCCTTCAAGGATGCATCTGCAGTCCTTACAAATGGGTTGTCCTGTCGTCAGGCAGCCCTTCGGTCGGCCGGATTCCAAAGTCTGGGTCTGGCTTCGGCTGGTGTCGCACTCACCCGACGTCATCTCTGCTGGTCTTCGGGTATAAAGGCATCAGCCGACGCCATTTTCCTCAGTCTTTCTTGCTGCGTGGCCCAAGCAGAAGCTGTTCGCAAGTGCCGGTCGGTCAGATCCAGAGATTACTACCGAATACTACTTCGAAGACTTCTAAAAAGCTAAGTACCCTGTTGGGGACTCTTTCTTGCCTCAGCCGATGTCAGAAAAAGTAAATAACTGTTTAACTTGTGGGAAACAAATACCTCATAAAGATTTCCACTCTTACTGTTTACCTTGTTTAGGCCCAGACCACGACGTAGCAGCTTGTTTAGCCTGCGCCTCCTTCAACCGACGAACGCTTAGGCGTCGGTCGGAGTTTGCTGAACAGTTTTTCGGCTCAGATTTTGCGTACATTATGCCGTCGGATCCTCCGACTACACAAATTGTTAAACGCAAAGAGAAGGACCGACACTCGCGGTCCGTGGTTTCAGCCGAAACCACGGTTAAGCAAACCGCGAGTGTCTCTGTTTCGGCCGAAACTGAGAAAACGGTTCAATCCTCAGCCGAATCCATGACTACTACCGAGGCCCCTTCTACTCGAGTTGAATCGGCCACTGAAGTTTAACCTACCAATGTGGGTTCTCAAGAATTATCGGATACCATCCCTTTGGATGTCTCTACACCAGCACGTGGTGCTGCTAGGCCTCCTGCAGCCATGTCTATAAAGGCCTTTGCCAGGGCTAAAGCAGCCAAATCTGCTAAGTCTGTGCCTGTTAAGCCCCCCTCTCACAGGCCCAGCTCTAGTTCCCAAATGCTTACTCTGGCAGAGGATCTCATCTCTTTAATAAGGGGATCCCAATCTCACCCAGACAGGGCCTCTCAACCTCCAGAAAAAAGACCCAGAGCAGAGCACCCTGAGACAGTGTCCTCAGATGACTCTTCTGATGATACAGACGATACAGACCACCCTGAGGCTCCTTATTCTACATATGAAGATTCCGATGCGGAAGAATCTATTCCTTCTGCCTCTCCACCAGAGGAATTTTCCTTTGGGGAAACCTTACATGCCATGAGAGAACAATTCCAATGGCAAGGACAAGATTTCTCAGATTCAAGAAAAGGCTTAGGACCTTTTTACACTTACCTCAACATAGGCCCTTAGCTATACCTCCAGTTCTCCCTGTAGTGGATGATGCTTTTAATGATGTTTGCACTGCTCCAGATACTTTACCTCCAGCCCCTACCAAACCCGATAGGTTTTACAGGGTTCCGGACACTCATCACCACTTATACAAGGCTCCGCATGCAGATCCTGAGACTATTTCCCAGGGTCCTAAGGCAGTAGCTGCGACCTCAGCAAAAAAACCCTCCCTTCTGATAGGGAATCCAGGTCATTAGAGAGATGGGGTAAAAAAGTATACACCTCTGCTACTCTCTCAGCTAGAGCTTTGAATTGTCAGTTTCATATGATCCAATACCAAGAGTTTATGCTAGATCAGTTAACTAAGAAACTGTCTTCTGATGATCTTTTAGATAAGAAATATGTTCTAGAAATGGTCAATAACATACAGCAGGTTAGTAACCATTCTTTAAAATGTGGCTATGATGCACTGGAGGCTTCATTTAGATCAGCCATGACTGGTACAGTTATAAGAAGGCATGCATGGTTGAAAGAACAGGCCTTACCGGATCATGTTAAAACAAAGCTTCTAGATGCTCCTATGGATAAGGCCAGTCTATTTGGTTCTCCTGCCCAACAAGTAATGAAGAAAATGGAAGAGAAGGCAAAATCTGTACAAACAGTTAAAGATTTCTTACAGGTTCAGCCTCCAAGGTTTAGCAGGAACTGGCCTTCCAAAAATTGGTCCTTTCCAGACTCCTCTAAATCTCAGAGAGGCAGGAATAGACGTTCCAGAGGCAGAAATCAATCCAGAGGAGGTGCCTATAGGGGACGTCACTGGCAAGGCAATAACCAACGAGGCACAGAGTCTACCACCGCCTCTACAACACAATCACAGTGACTTGATTCTGACACCGCCCACCAGGGAACAGCTAGCAGCACCCTTAGGCGGAAAATTAGCCTTATTTTCAAAAAACTGGCACTATATCACAAGAGACAAGTGGATTTTGCAAATTATAGATCAAGGCTACAGGTTTCATTTCCACACCTTACCAGTAAAAAGAGGAATGCCAAACCTACCACCAAATCAAAAGACAGAGGCTCTAAAACAAATAACTCAATTGACAAAAATGAGAGCTGTAGAAAGGGTACCACCCACAGAACAGGGCAAGGGATTTTACTCCAGACTCTTCCTAGTACCAAGAAAAGAGAACAGTTGGAGGCCTATTCTCGACCTGTCCGCTTTGAACACATTCATCATTGTTCCAAAATTCGAAATGCTGACCCTACAGCAACTTCTTCCCATACTGGGCAAGGAGTGTTGGCTGGTCACTCTAGATCTCAAGGAGGCATACCTGCACGTCCCCATACGACCAAATTGCAGAAGATACCTCAGATTTCTTGCAGGATCAGAGCATTATCAATTCTCAGCATTGCCCTTTGGCTTATCTACTGCGCCCAGAGTATTCACGAAATGCCTGGCATCAGTAATCGCTCATTGCAGGCTTCAGGGAATCCAAATTTATCCATACCTGGACGACTGCCTGATACAAGCGGACAACCAACACAAGCTGACACAAGACTTACAAAGGGTCATTTGCTTACTCCAAGCCCTGGGATACACAGTCAATCTAAAAAAGTCAAGACTGATACCATCCCAAACAAGAACCTTCTTGGGTGCAAAATTGGACACAGTAAAACAGATGGCATTCTTAACTGGGGAAAAACAAGAACAACTTCCTCTTTACTTCCTGGCATTAACGAAGCAAGACAAACTAACAGCAAGGAAAGTACTGCAGGCCCTGGGCTTCATGGCCTCCTGCATAATACTGGTTCCCCATGCCAGACTGCATATGAGAAAGCTACAGTGGTACCTGAAGAACTTATGGTCTCAACACAAGCACAGCTTAGAAACCGAAATACCACTAATCCCATGCCTGAAACAAGAATTCCTATGGTGGGCTCAGGCATGCCAGTCAAATCCAGGCTTGTCCTTCCACAACAGACAAGCAAACCAAACCATCACAACGGACGCCTCAGACCTCGGTTGGGGGGCTCACATGCTGGACCACTGCATTCAAGGCTTATGGACTCCAGATCAGCTACACCTGCACATAAATCAAAAAGAAATGCTGGCAGTAAAACTAGCAATCCAGAATTTCAGACCATACCTCAAAGAAGGCCAATTGATGATAAGGACAGACAATACCACTGTCATGTGGTACATCAACAAACAGGGAGGCACTCATTCATACCCCCTATGCCGAATGACTCTGGACCTATGGAATATGGCTCTGAGCTACAACATTCAGTTACAGGCTATATTTGTACCAGGAAAAGAAAACATCCTAGCAGACATGTTAAGCAGAACTACCTTGGATGCTCACGAATGGATGCTACACCCGGACATCTTCAAGACCACCACAAAGAAATGGGGGATGCCACAAATAGACCTATTCGCATCCCCGCTCAATCACCAGCTCAAGAAATTCTGCACAAGGATATACCACCCACTTGCTTGGAAGGTGGACTCTCTATCCTTCAGTTGGAAAGGCCTGACAGCATATGCATTCCCACCTCTTCCTTTGATGCACAAGGTACTACTGAAAATCAAAGAGGAACGTCCAAGGATAATTCTGATAGCTCCAAATTGGCCAAGGCAACATTGGTATCCATTATTGAGGACCATGTCTCGGGGGGGAAACTTGGACACTTCCCCTGATTCCCTTGCTGTTAACTCAGAGCAACTACAACATCCTGCATCCCAACCTGAAAACTCTGCAACTAACTGCCTGGAACATTGCATGACAGCAACTAACCCAGACTTATCTCAAAGGGTTAAAGTCATCGTCCTTGAGGCCTGCAGACCTTCAACAAGAAGGAACTATGCAGGAAAATGGAAAAGATTTGTCATTTGGAGTACTGAAAGAGGGAAAGATGTGTCAAAGGTAGATATTGCCAACATCCTGGAGTATTTGGCAGAGCTTCTCCATACAGGCCTGTCCTACTCCTCCATCAAGATACATGCATCAGCTATTTCTGCAGAATACAGCTTTGATCCCCCTGTTTTCTCTCACCTCTACTCAGACAGTTCCTGAGAGGAATTAAGAATGTAAAACCTCCTAGGAAACCACCATTACCAGCATGGGACTTGAACTTTGTGCTAGAAAAATTGACACTCCCTCCATTGAACCAGCAGCAACAGCAGATCTTCAACACCTATCCTGGAAAACTGCTTTCCTACTGGCAATTACTTCAGCAAGAAGGGTTTCAGAACTACAGGCTTTAATGGCAGTACAACCCTTCCTAATCTTCCATCAAGATAGAGTATCCATGAGAACTAACCCTACATTCATGCCTAAGGTGATATCCAGAGTGTCTCTAAACCAGGCGATCCACCTACCTACCTTCTTTCCCAATCCACAGAACAGGGGGGAAAGACTCCTGCATACCTTGGATGTACATAGACAGTTACGCTACTACCTGGACAGAACCAAGGGCAATAGGAAAACAGACCAACTTTTAGTAGCCTACGCAACAGGAAGGGAAGGAAAAGCAATTTCCAAACAAACAATCTCCAATTGGATAGGAAATTGCATAAGATTCTGTTACTCCTACCATGGAAAGCAAATTCCACAGAACATAAGGCCTCATTCTACAAGGGCTACTGCCACTACCACAGCTTTCTTACGAGGAGTGGCTACCAAGGACATTATTGAGGCGGCTACTTGGACCTCCGTGCATACATTTGCCAAGCATTATAACTTACCTCTATACTCCAGATCCCGAGTAGGGTTCACCACTGCTGTCTTACAAGGGATCCTAACTACACCATAATTCTTCTACCTCCTCCCCTAGTTTGGCTATGGTATTCTACCCATTTGTAAGGACTGCAGATGCATCCTTGAAGGACATAGTACAGTTTTGTACCTACCATAAATGTAGATGTCCGAACAGGATAGCATCTGCAGTCAGGATTACCCACCCTCCTTCCCCTCTGTGGTACTCCTAGGGTATTTGCCCTCCTTATAGCTAGCTAGGGGGGGATTTCTTATGGTGTATTTGTTTGTATATATGTACATACATGTTTATTTTTGTATTTGCCTCCTACTTTTTGGAAACATTGGCATTTCCCAAAATTTAGTTTTACAAGAGGGCAACTGGCATCTGGGGCAAGAAACACTGAGGAAAATGGCGTCGGCTGATGCCTTTATACCCGAAGACCAGCAGAGATGACGTCGGGTGAGTGCGACACCAGCCGAAGCCAGACCCAGACTTTGGAATCCGGCCGACCGAAGGGCTGCCTGACGACAGGACAACCCATTTGTAAGGACTGCAGATGCTATCCTGTTCGGACATCTACATTTATGGTAGGTACAAAACTGTACTTTTTCTCTAAATCCAGGGCTGGCTTTACCACTGCAGTCTTGTGGGGCCTTATAGCTGGTCCTAATGCTGTATAAATCCATCCTCCCAACCATAGCTTTGGGAATCTACCCAAATGTAATGACTGCAACAGTGAAACATGAAGAACATAGTACAGTTGTGTACACTTACCATAAATGTAGATGTTCGACTGTATTCCCTGTTGCAGTCCTGGTTACCCTCCCTCCAGCGCCCTGTTTTTCTCTTACTATACCTCTACTTTCTTTTACTATGCTTAAAAGCCTTTTGGTTTGAGGTATATTTTTGTGTTTTTAATTTAATTTGCTCCCCATTTAGAGGGCACCTAACATCTGGGGCAAGAAAAGCTGATGTAATGTCGTCAGCTGCATGTTTTATACCCCTGATGTCATGGAAGAAGGGACAGCAACCGACGCAGGACCCAAGACTTTTTTAATCAGGCCGACTGAGGGCAACCTGCCAGCAGATTACCCAAATGTAATGACTGAAACCGTGAATACACTCTAACATCTATATTTATGGTAAGTGTGCACAACTGTACTTGCTGTATGCTGCACACCTACTGTACCTTACAAGCTGTCCTTCCATGTGGTGGAGTGAACACAGAATACAAGCAAGGCAGCTATTTAGTTCTCCTTACTCAAACCAGTATGTGGATGCCATTTTGATTTGCACTCCTTAACTAGTTGTGCCACTGACATATTAGAACATTTGTCAGAGGTTATCTCGCTAGTTTCAATGCTGTGACTAAAAAAATAAATAAATTTAAATACTGCAATACGTTTTACCTTATGATTGCAAGGGTGCACACACTTTTTTTTGTGACAAGGTAGTTTTCAGGGTACAAAAGTTTGGTTTGTAGTATATTTCCACTGCTGCAAACCAGTGTGATGGATAGTAGGGGATATAGAAATTAAATTCACACAGTTTCCACCAATGTGTTGAGTGCAAGGGTTATAGAGTCCAGGTCCACAACACTGCCTCAGAGATGCGAGTACAACAAGGTGATCAGCCTTAATAGTGTACATAATACATACTACTGCCCTTGGTTATGACTAACTCCTGTTGCACCCAGATAAGCTGTATACTTCCAGCTCCAGCACAAGCTTGTATAGTTTTTCTTTATTTTTTTCCTATCTGTATGCTGAACATCAAGCCACTGCCCATCAGAATCAAGGCCTTTCATTCCCTAGAGGTGAAGAGTACTTCTCAGATCCCCTATGTCAAGAAACATCTGGAAGGGTCATCATCCAGACAGACATCAGGATGTTGGATGCAATTCTTGTACAGATTAACTGTTAAAATCTTAAATTTACTGCAAAATAATCGCTTAAGTATAGAAATATTTAGATAATGTATTAGTAATAAGATACAAATAACATTAAATATGATCTCAGAGACCATTCCCAAGATATTAGAATGTTTTTAAATTAGTAGTATAGAAAATAAAGTTTTTTGTCAATAATTTATAGGATTTTAAGATCTGAATGTACTGCCCTTTATTTGTCTTACGGGGATTATTCATCAAATATAAATAATGAAATATTTTCAGATATTAATAAAAATTTAGCTTTAAAATCTATAAGTAATACAACCTTGTCTCTTTATTGGAGAATTTTTACATGGAAGTATTTACACAGACGTTTTCTAACACCACACAAAATTGCCCTAATATATAAAAAAGATAATATAAACTGTTGATGTAATGAAGTTTTAAATGCAAATTGCATCCATATGGTTCTAGAATGCAAAGTAGTTGCTCCGATAGATTTCAGAAATTTTGTTAAGCGTTATGGTCAGACAGTTGCACTGTTACCAATTTGTTGCTCTTCCTCAATACTACAGTTCCAGATTCCATTACAAAATGTAAGTGCCTCTCCATCAAATATTACTCATGAACAGTTGTCATGGTTAAGACTTAAAGATCGATTGAAAAGTTTTAATTTATATAACATTTTTTTTGTTATGGACTCTATAGTTAGTTTTACTTATTAGTTGAGTGTTTTGTTATAATGATTTTTACTGATTAAAATTCAATATTTTTTAAATTAAGGATATATAGTACTTATTCATGTTTGTTAAAAATTTCCAGAATAGGTATATATTCTAAGCACATCTTATTTTGATTTCAGTATCAAAATTGATTATTTTGAATAAACTGTTCAGAACCTACAAAGATTCTGAGCACTTAATATGTGTGCATAATTATAAAAAGATGTATATAACTAGTAATTTCAGACTAGTGCCGCAAATGTCAGTAATTCTGCATGAAGACATGCCAGCTTAACAGTTTCTTTAATTTCATTTTTTAGGAGGCAGTCTTCATTCGAGAGATGGACCAGAAAAGGCAGGAGATAATTCAGTCTGTTCTAGAGGTTTGTTTTCCCAGGATGCATCTGCACTGTATCCACAGCAAAATAATTCCTGCTTTTAAGTTTGTCTATACTTTGTAGCTATACTATTTGGCAACGCTGCAATGGCAGACTGTTAAAAGGAAAACTCTATTTTGTTAAAATTTTGCAGACCAGTTTAAGGGAGTATTTGTCTTGCTTTTGTTCCAGTTGTGTCCATATACATTGCATTTAAGTTAAGCTTGTTGTTTGCTCTCCTTTGATATAGGAGGCTGTTCATGCCTAGTTACTTGTTTTCATTTATAAGCTGGAAAAAGTCAGGGGTCCTATGTGAGTGACCAGCTCATAAAACAAGTACCTGCTGTGTGGGTTTCAGGCTATAAACTTTTCTGGTGAGCCTCAAGAGTTTCTGAATGGTTGATGTAGTCTGTGACTACCACTTGCAAAGTGCTTGGCTGTTTTCTTATCAGACTTTGTGGATCTAAACTACACTGCGTCATCAGGTCTAGACAAAAGTGCCCTCTCTCTCTAACTGATAAAGCTACTGCTCTAAGGCTTCTCAGTCTTTCAAGTGCTTTTCTTTAGAGTGTTCAGTGGTCTGCTCTTGTAACCTTTTGCAGCCACAACATGGGACTTGAAGCAGAAATAATTGAAAAACAAAAATGCCAGTCACTTTAGTTAGAGGGCTGTAAAGGTTATATAAAACTGAAATGAAATACAATTTACACTGCATTAACAGTACAGACTGCGATATTTGTTAACTTGGTGTGATTCTCAAAAACCCATCCCTGGCCTTGTGACAAATGAAGTATACTCTGAACATTTAAAATACATATTATGTTTCATTATATTTTGTCCTTATTAATTTTTATTGCGTAATGCTTCACTCATCGTCCTGCACACACTTCCTATGTTTCTAGAACTACTGTTCTTTCATCAAACCATTCCTGTCATTTTCATTTTGTAACTGTTTGTTACAGTTGTTACTGGGCACATTACATGCAGCTGCAGAACATGTCTGACCACCAGAGCTCATCTTCGGCAGTGTTATTGTAATTTATTAAAATATATGATAAGTAGCTTATTTTCTTTTCATTATCTTTTCATCTCCAACTTTAAGTTTTAAAGTTCAAAGTTACTGTTTTGTCTGTTCATTGGGGAATGCACTTGCATTCGGTATGATTTCCCTTGTGAAAATACTTTGCATTCTTTGTGTCTGAAGGTAGTTAACCAGAACAACAGATTGTTAGCAACCGCTAAAAAGGAGGTAGAAAATGTCTTAGAGAAAAGAACAATCCAAGAGGTCGCACAGAGACTCCAGAATTTATTGCAGATTCGTTTTAGTTCTCAGAGACAGAAAGGACCTGTGGCCCATACTGAATCTCATAGGCCTAAATGCAGACATAAGGAAAATCAGGATCAGGGTGTTCATGTAACAATTGGCCACCTTGTGCTTCCAAGAAGGAGATGAAAGAAGGAGATGAATGTGCTGTTTAGATCTCCAGGATGCCTGTCTACCATAAAGGTAGGCAGTGTGTTCACATTACTGTTATTCAGTTTGAACCAGTTATTACCTGTTTAGAGCCCTCTCATTTGCTGTCACCCCTAGAGTGTTCACCAAATGCTTGACAACCATGGGAGACTGCCTCAGACTGAGGGGGGATTGAAGGTGATTCCGTGTCTGGGAATTGGCTAGTAGAGTCTGCAACATAGTAGTCACTCATACAAGCCATGGCTGACTTAGTACTTGTGTTTTAGTCATTTGGAATCTCCATGAACACTGCAGAGTACCATTTGGTGCTGTCTTAGGCACAGACCTTCATGGAGTGCCACCTGGACATGATCCTGTATAGCAAGGCTTCACTTAGGTTTACTGCACTACAATAAAATTTATGCCTCTTCAGACAGTCCTCCAAGTGATGGTAGTACTGTGTGTGAAAACACTAGTTCTCATGGCAGCAACAGTATTTCTGATACCTTGTGCTAAGAATCATGTGAGAATTTTTCAGTGGGCACTAAAGATGTCCTTACATTCACTGTTGCAGTATTCTTCACTTATGGGATTCCCTGCAGTGGAAGCCCAATGTTGGCAAGTTTTCCAAAGCATGCTGTTGCTGTAAGGTATGCTGAACATCATCCATACACTCTTAGTGCAGTGTAGGGTATAAAAGTGACGTCCGGATGTACAGTCTTTAGAACTTCTTTGCCACCAGTCTGAATGCATCTCCAGGTCATAGATCTGAATGCCTGATGGCATTTCTGCCAGTTTGAACCATTTGCTGGTTCAGTGCCTATGTCATCTTGGTTCTGAACCATTGCAGATAAGTACCCCATTGGGATTTTGTTTTGTCTTGGCTGTTTTGTTGCTGCGTCAGGTTAATGTCATCCAGGAAGGGTAAATGCTATTGCAGGAGACAAGATTCCCTATAAAGACCACCACAATAAATGTCTTTTTTGCCTAGGAGCTTCTCACGATTATATGGCCTGTTTGATTTGTTAGGCTTTCATACCAAAAACCCTTCATAGTAGGCTGTCTTCCCTTTCTCTGTATATTGAGAACCAGCGACTTAAACTTCTCGCTTAGAGGGTCAGTAGTTCAGTAGTTGGGGAAGAAGAAGGTGAAAAAGTTTAGACTGGAATCTTCAACTGTCCAGCCTCTGTTGGGTGCTTCTCCCAAGGTCGGTGAAAACCTGGAGGCTTGCCTGGCTTTGTTCTCAGAGTACTCTGCTGCGAACGGAATGGAGGCCAGCGAGGATCTGGCTTGCAGCATGTCCAGTGAGGCTTTGCAGGCATCTGTTTTGGATGTTCAGGGGGAACCACAGTTGATTATTTCCAAGGATCCTAGGGGTGTTCTGCAGATTTTAGTTAGGGAAGAAGTTCCCACTACAGTTATTGAATGCCATTCTGGGTCACAGCCTTCTAGGTTTTATAGGGAGGAAGTTCCTTTAAAGAAGAAACAAAAAACTATACAGGATTCTCCTGCTGCTGTGAATCCACAGAGTGAGTGGCAAGCCTTTACTCAGGGTTTATTTAATGCTTTAATGGCATTAAAACCTCCTCAGGGGGTTTCTGTTCCTGTGCCCCCTTGGTCTTCTACTCCCCTTACAAGGCCCAGGGAACAGGATTCCTCTGAAGAGGAGTCAGATTCTGATGAGGAATCCCTTGCTTACTCTTGAGGAAGAGGAATCTGATAGTCATGATACTCCCTTTGAGGAAATGTCATCTGGGGGCACAATCACCAGGATGATGGAACTTTCTAAATGGGATTGTGCTGAGGTTTCTGACATCCAAAAGAGGTACTATGAGTTGTTGCAGATGGAATGTCTGAAACCTTCTGCTATTCCTCCTGCTTTGGCTGCTTTGTTGGATGCTTTTTTTCCAATGCCTCAAAAGCTCCTGGTTGTCTGCCTTCTACTCCTAAGAAGTCTAATAGGTTTTATAGGGTGCCTGAGGATTGTAACCTTTTACACAAATGTCCTGCTGCTGACCCCTCTGTGGTATCTGTAGCATCTGACAAGCCTTCTCAATTGCTTCCTTCACCTAGGTTTTTGCCTTCTGATAAAGATAGCAGGACCGTTGAAAGGCCAGGTAAGAAGGTTTACACCTCTGCTACTCTGGCTTTTAGGGCTAACTATCAGACCCATATCTCCAGGTATGTGTTGGCTGTTATTTCTCAGGCTTGTCAGCCTATTTCTGATATCCCAGACTCTGAGGGTAAAACTTCTGCTCTTTCCTTGTTAGGGACTTCCTGTCAAGTGATTCATCATTCTATCAAGTGTAGTTATGATGTAGCAGAAGTCTCTTCTAAGGCTGCTGCTTTTGGTTCAGTGATGAGGAGGTATTCTTGGCTTAGGCTTCAACCTTTACCTGATGATATCAAGTTGATGGATGCTCCTCTTAATAATAAGCTTTAGTTTGGGGAAGCAGCTGCTGATTTATTTAAGTTACTTCAGGATAAAGTGAAGGCCTTACAGGAACTCAAACTTGTGTTTGTGTCTCCTGTGTCTAAATTTCACAGAAATTGCCCCAATAAGCCAGTCTTTGTTCGCAGGCAATCTCGCCCTTCTACTAAGGGCAAAAAGAGTGGCAAGTGGGCTCCTCCTGCTAAGGCTACTCAGACTTCAGGGACCCAGAAGTCTTCCTCTCCTGATAAACCAGGTGTTGTATGACTGTCCATCTCTTCCCAGCCACATTCCTCTTTCTCCTCGCCTTTCTCTTTAGCTTCAGATTATTTAGGATTCTTGGATTCTGTCCATCATTCATCAGGGTATTTCATGGTGTGGAAATCCTGCCCCCTTTATTGGCATTCTTCAGCATCCTCTGGAACAACTTAATTTTTTTCCAGAGGTTGTTTGAGACCTTTTGACTCGGGTTACTATTCAAGAGGTACCTGTGTCCCAAAGGTGGAAGGTGTTTTACTCCAGAATATTTCTAGTGCCCAGAAAAGAGGCTACTTGGAGGCCAATTCTAGACCTCTCTCATCTAAATACTTTTCTGAAGGTGCCCACCTTTTGGATGTTGTCCCTTCAGGCTCTGTTTTCTCTTCTGCTGCCTCAGGCCTGTATGGTGTCTCTGGATCTCGAGGATACTGATCTCCATATTCTGATCCGTCCTCTTTTCAGGAAGTTTTTGCATTTCTGTCTTGCTTCCTGGCATTTTCAATTCTCTGCTTTCCCCTTTGGGCTTTCTGCTGCCCCAAGGGTATTCACCAAATGCCTCGATCCTGTAATTGTTTTTTGCAGGCTTCAGGGGATCCAAATATTTCCTTACTTTTTCAATCTATTGAATCAGGCATCCTCTCCAGAGATCCTGTTGCAAAGTCTTCATTTTGACATTTCTCTTCTTCAGAGCCTGAGGTTCACAATAAATTTCAAAAAGTTTTCTCTGACACCTTCTCAGGATCAGGTCTTTCTGGGTTGCAGGATTCAGATAGTGCCTGTGCTGGCATCCCTGCCTCTTCCAAAGGCCTTAATTCTCATTTCTTTCTTTCAAAGTCTTCTTCCTCTGGTCTCCATTACAGCCAGGGAGTTTGTGAGAGCTCTGGGTTTCATTACATCCACGATTCCAATGCTCCCTGTAGCCAAACTCCGCATGAGAATGTTTCAGTGGTTTCTGAAGTCAGTTTGGCTTCAACATGCCCATCCTCTAGACTTTTGTAGTTCCTCTCCTTCCTTGTCTCAAGAAGGGACATCATTGGTGGATTCAGCAGTTGTCTCTAAATCCCAGGCACCCTTTTCAGCCTCCTCTTCCCTCTCAGGAACTGTTCACAGATGCTTCAGACATGGGATGGGGGGCAAATTATGGCTCCCTAAAAGTACAGTGGGTGTGGTCAGTTCTTCAGCAGAAGGAGCATATCAATGTCAAAGGGATGAGAGCTCTTATGCTGGCTCTTCAGGCTTTTCATCCTCTTTTTCTCTCTGGGGTCTGTCAGGGTCTGACAGTACCACAGTGATGTGTATATAAACAAACAGGGAGGAACAAGATCTTATCTTTTTGTCGGTTGGCATTCCTGGTATGGGATCTTGCTGTCAAATATCAAGTGACTCTTCAGGCAGTTTACATCACTTCAGGTCAGAACCTTGTGGCAGACGCATTGAGCAGGTCCTTAACTCAATCCCATGAATGGATGCTTCACTGGGATGTGTTTCTGGACATTGTCCACCAGTGGGGTACTCCTCAAGTTGATCTATTTGCTTCCCCTCTGAACAGACAGCTTCCTATATTTTGTGCCAGAGTCTTAGGTCCTCAGGTGTGGAAGGTGGACACCCTCTCTCTTTCTTGGATGGAGATGCTTCTTTAGAAGGGGATATTTCTTTTATGCATTTCCTCCCCTTGCTCTCATTCCAAAAATCCTGTTCAGAATTCAACAGGACACTTCCAAAATCTTGAAGGTGACTCCCTTTTGGCTGAGACAGCATTGGTTCCCTCTTCTGCTACATTTAGCCAAGGGCAGTCATCACAAGTTACCTCACAGGGTGGATCTACTCACACAAGACAAGGGATCTCTCATCCATCCCCACCTGTCCACTCTTCAACTGACACTGTGGGTGATAGGATTTTGATTCCACTTAGACACCTTTTTTCCTGAGGATGTGCTGAAGGTCCTGCAGGAGGCTAGAAAACCTATTACTGTGAAATCCTACTTATCCAAATGGAAGAGGTTTTCTATTTGGTGTTTTTCTTGTAACCTGGACCTACTTACTATGGATGTTCCTTTGGTTCTCTCTTATTTGTGTGAGTTGCCCAATGCTGGTTTAGCCTGTTCTTCTATTAAGGCCCACTTATCAGCTATCTCTGCTTGTCTGCCTTTATCTCCTCCTTTAGCTTCTAGATTTGAAGCTAAACTGTTCCTTAAAGGCATCCTTCACATTAGAACTCCCAGGAAGCCTGTTCCTCCTACCTGGGATCTTAATTTTATTTTGGAAAAGTTGACTCGGGTGCCCTTTGAGCCTGCTGCTTTAGCTTCTTTTCCAGTAGTGTTCTTGGAAGACAGTCCTTTTGTTAGATCTTACTTTTGTCAGACAGGTGTTTGAGTTGCAAGCCCTTATGGCTTGTCCTCCTTTCTGATATTTCATAAGGGCAGTATGTCCTTGCATACTAATCAGTCTTTTATGCCTAAAGTGGTTAATGAGTTGTCTCTTAGTCTATTCGTTTGCTTGCTTTTTCCCCCCTCTCCGCAGTCTGCCAGTGAGAGAGTGCTGCATACTTTGGATGTGCGTAAACAACTCTGATTTTATTTGGATAAGACTAAGGCTATTAGTAAGTCTGGTCAGTTGTTTGTTTTCATCCTAGGTCCTTAGGACTGGCTGTATCCAAGCAAACTATTTCTTCTTGGATTTCAAAGGCTATTTCTTTTTGTTACACTTTTCCTGGTAGGAGCCTTCCTTCTTCTGTGAAGACTCATTCTACTAGTGCTGTGGCTTCTTCTGGTGCTTTTATTTCAAGGGGTTGGATACTAATTCTATTCTTGAAGCAGCTACCTGGACTTCTGTACATACTTTTACCAAGCACTAAAGTTGGATGGGTATTTCCAGAGCTAGAGATGGTTTTGCTAGGTCCATTCTTCAAAGCTTCTTAGAGGGCTCTACTGCTCTTTCTTCCTCCCAAGTTTCTTCTTGAGCTTTGGCACTCCCATAAGTGAAGAATACTGCAACAGTGAATGTGAGACATAGTACAGTTGTATAAAAATCTTACTATAACAGTAGATGTTCTTTCCTTCACTGTTGTAGTATTCCCACCCTCCCTCCTTTCCCCTAGTCCTTTTTTTTTCTGGATGTACTGGTTACATCCTGGGTTTTCTTAGACTGGTGTTCCTACTGTGGCAAACATTTCTGAGAGTGGTACATTCGGATGTCACCTTTATGTCCTATGCTACACAAGGAGTATACAGATGATTTTCAGCATACCTTAAAGCAACAGTAGACTTTGGTATACTGGCTGATATCTGGTTTCCTTGGCAGGGAATCCCATAAGTGAAGAAAACTGCAACAGTGAAGGAAAGGACATCTACTGTTATGGTAGCATTTTACACAACTAGACTGTCCAGTAGTAAAAGAACTTGGAGAGACTGTGTGTCATCCTGTAATTTCTCTGAAATTCTCAAAAAAGCTTGGAGAGAGAAAGGTTAAACATATGCAGGGTGTTTAAACGATTCTTATCTCCCATTCTTAAGTACCAGAGAAACCACACTACTAATTCAGGGCCATTTTTTTACAAGTCTGTTGTTGTCCAGAAAAACATCTGTTAAACAGTTCAGAAATGGCAAGGTAAAATCAAAAAGACAGAAGAGAGGTCCTATTGATCCTCCTCCAAAAAGGAAAACCTATGATTGTACTTGTCTCCTCCATCCCCTCTGCACCCTGGCCTTCCACTGAAAATTGCAGGAAATATTTCCGTTTTCCTTCCTTCATGGTAGTTAATAACCAGACAGTCTTGAATGCCAAGCATCACAGAGCATGGAAACCGGCTTCATTGGACAACCTTTTCCATTCCAAGAGGGATTCCAGTGCCTCCAAAAGACCAAGTTTTATTTTGTGCCTCAAATCATTCTTGTGTTAATTTCCAAGGCCTCACAGAACCAGGCCCTCTACAACAGCAGGGTTAGGGCTTTTATTCCGTACTTTTTCTGAATCCCTGAAAAGAAGAAACATATAGGCCCATTTTAGATCTTTCAGACTTGAATACCATTCTTTTCATTTCAAAATGCTAATACTAAGCTTTTTCCTCTTTTTTTCTCCACAAACGTTTCTCATCCCACTACACCTGTAAGTTGTTTATTTACATATTCCCATTCAGAAAAAGCACAAATCTTGGTTCTGTCTCTTGGAGTTACAGTTTCAATTGACCTCTTTGCTATTTAGTCTTTCTTCCATCCACATGTATTCCCCAAATGCCTTGCTCCAGTGACAGCTCACTGCATGCTTCGACGCGTGATTGCGGATATCTGGACAACTGTCTGATTGTGGCACCAACCCCCACTAGGCAAATGGCCTCTCTTCAGGGAAGTGACCTGAGGTGGAATTCATACCAACTAAGAAAAATTTGGCCAGTGCACCAGGGAGCTTCCCCACCAGGGAGCTTCCCCCACTCTTAATAAGTGCCTCGGAATCTTTTACATTCTCCTGAGCTGCGACCAGCTCAGGCAGATGGCCCTTCAGTTAAAATCTCATCCTAGGGATGGGTTAGTATTCTTGTAGTGCCTTCGAAGCACCTTTCTGATGGCAACTTTTCTTACTCCAGAAAAAGTGCAAGTTTATCATCAACACTTTATCAGTACTTCTCATGCAGTTGAAATTGTCTGAACTGAATTTCTGAGTCCAAGGATTCATGCCTCCTTAGTCCTTATGATTCTTTTGCCAGAATTCTTAAAGTTCAATGGTATTTCTTATGAGAAAGATTCATTGGTATTTCAAATTTGTTTAGATCCAGCACTCTCATCCTCTTTCTCTTCCAATCCCAGTCCTCAGCTTTGTGAAGAAAGAGCATTTTTGGTGGGCCAAACAAGGCTTTTGCAGCACAGGAGTCCCTTAATCTCCTCCCATCCCATCCCGGACAGTGGCCACAAATGTTTTGGCATTTTCTGGGGTGCTATTTTTCCAGGTATAAAGATACAAGGAATGTGGAACCACAGCACCAAACAATCTGAAGGAAGTAATGGCTCTAATAAATCCCTGGAAAGCTCTGAATCCACTTTGGTCTCCAGGAACCCTGTTAGTGGTGACAGACAACATGACTGTGATGTGGGATATAAATGGAGAGAAACAAGATTTTGTATCACCTTTACAGACTAGCCATGATTGCCTGGAACATAGCCATACAACAGTAATAATTTCTTCAGTTAGCTTGCATTCCATTAGGGAACTACACCGTAGCTGACTCTGAGCAGATCCAAGATAGATCCTTATGAGTAGATGCTACATGAGGAGGTCTTCCTGCAGAAAGTCCACCAGTGAGATGCTCTAGCAATAGATCTGTTTGCCTGTAATCTAAACAGACAACTGAAACTCATCTGCTCCACAGCATCATCTGTAGAGGCCCAGAAAGTGGATGCATTCTCCATCCCATTGACTGAGATGTTTCTTTATGCCTTTCTCCTCTTTCTTCATATTTCCAAAGTCCTTCAAAAGATCAGTAAGGACTTAACAAAAACGTTACTTATGACCCCCCCCCCCCAGACAACATTGGTTCTCACTTCTCATGCAGCCTATCAGAGACAATTACCAAAAGCATCTTAATATCTGAATGCTAGCCTTTTGATCCCTTTTAGAGTCCCATTTTTTTCCCGTGAGCTCATCCAGTAGGTCATACAAGAGACAAGAAGACTTGTTACTATAAAATCTGATTTATCCAAATGGAAGAAATTTCCTCTGTGGTGTCAAAACAAAAGACAGAACCCAGCTGGTTTTGTAATACCTGTGTGAGTTACTCAGTTCTGGTATTGTGTGCATTTAAGTAAAGGTACACCTCTCTGCCATTTCAGCCACTTTTTTCCTGTTTGTGTCAAGTTAGGCATTTCTTTAGAGGTTTTGCATGTCAGACCACCAAGAAAAAAGATGGCACCTTTTTGGGATTTGAATTTTGTTTTGGAAAAGTTAACCTCGAACCCCCCCCCCCCCCTCCACACACTCACACTTTTTTAAAGCTGTAGCCAGCTCTTAGAAGCTTGCTGATGCCGTATTGCAGATGTTAAGACTATCTGAATTAAGGCCCACATGTCTTTTCAGCCCTTTTTTGGCCTTCCACAGGAGAGGATGAGTTTCCAAACCAATCTTTCCTTTGTGCCTAAAGTTGTCTCTTTTTTTAATATATTCAGTTTCCTGTTTTTTGTCCTGGTTCACAGAACTAAAGGGAAAGGCTCTTCATTGCCATGGATATTTATAGACAAGTTGGGTTTTATCTTGACAAAACTAAAGATTTCAGGAAATCTAATCATTTTTTGTGCATCATGAAGGTAAGAAAAAGGGGCAGCCAGTACCTAAACAAACTATTTCTAAGTAATGATTTTCATGGAATCCTGGACTCTGTTCCTTCTCATTCCACCCTTTCTACCTGGCATTTATATCACGTTATCGAAAGATGAAAATAGTGAACGCTATTTCATCGAACTTAAAATATCTAAACCACATAATATCGAACATTCAGAACAGCAAATTTTTTCCTTGGGGAAAAAATTTGCTATTCCGAAATGCATACACACAACACAAGCACACCTAAAAAACATCAATACACACACATACACGTATAATCCTACAACTAACCCCACACTAAACTATACATACACTACTGTCTGTCCACTTACCTTAACCCTAACCCTAAGGTCCGTCACTATCGCACACTCATCTAACCCGCGCCCTAACTCACCTAACCTGTGCCCTAATCCTAACAACCACACAATTGCACACGTACCTGAACCCAACCCGTAAATCTCCACTACAGCACTGAAAATAGCGAAGCCACAGAACTGGCCAACCAAATTCTTTCCATAGGAAAGAATTTGGTGTTCTGCAGCTTCGCTATTTTTAGCATTCGATTAAAACGGGTCAATATTAGAACATTTAAAGTTTTAAAACTTCGGTGTTCTGATATAGACCCTCTACCTGAGCTTTGGAAATCTGCCCATATTGTAATGGCTACTATAACAATAATCAAATAAAAAACATGGTAAGCTGTATAATGTATTACTATAACAAAATATTTGAATAGATCACTGTGCATACTGGCACCCTTCCTCCATCCCTATAGCCCCTTCTTGGCAGGGGATGGGGGATCCTTCTTTTTGCTCTTCTGACATGACATGACTTGGAGCCTTAGGCGTCAGCCTCCATGTTTTGGCTAAGAAAGTGCAGATTTTTAGCATGTTCGTATGTCCTTTTACTAGCATATCGTATGCTAAAGGCAGACATAACAGCAAGCGAGGAAGGAAACTGAAACTTTGTAGATAGGCCAGACGTACAACATCCTAAACAGGATGCATCCTATATTGTAATGGTTACAGCAACAGTGATCTATTCAAACAGCTGCTGCTTAGGATGAGTAACATATCCAACTGTACTTTCTGAAGGAAAACATGGGTTTTATTTCTTGAGGTTGTTCCCATGGAGACCAGATGTTGAAGTTATGCCCAGACCCTCCATCCTAGGCCTCTAGTACTGAGGTTTCTGAAACTGAGGCACAAAGCACCCAAAGATGAACAGCTGCAGCCCAGATTGGCTGAGCTAGGCAACTCTCTCCCATGCATCTGCTGATTTATTAGTCTAGCTGGCCAAAAGCTTTGTCCTTTCTGAGATCCAGGAAGCGTGAGCTGGAGATGCATGAGGTGTCTGATTTCCTTCCAAAAGGAGAAGGGCAGATCCTCTCCAGGAGGAATCTGACTGCCTCATATCATAAGCAAATTAACTATGTATATTTGTATCAGTTCTCAGTGGCTGAAACCTGTGACTTGAACACCAGATAGTTCCTGTCCTCTGCCCTCTGCCAGAGGACTTTTCATTTGGAAACACCTGTTATAGAACAAGGAAGACCTTCCAGTGAGAATCTGAAGAAAAAAGGAAAATATAGACAGGAATGGCAAGCCAAAACCCAAAGAGGAGCTTGAGTACCCTCAGAGCTGAGACCTCCAGGGGTATAAGGTAGGGCTCGTCAAGGCTATTCTTCCTCCATCCCTCTCAACTCGAACATGTTCAACAAACACACTACCATATTGCAGGGCAACAGTCTGACTGTGTTTCTCCCTCCGCTGGTGGCTATGGCTAGATCCATTGATCAGGTAGTTGATTACATGGTTCAAACCCAAGTTATGAGTAACATCAGCACTTCCACTCCTGTTTAACTACCCAAGGATCCTGATTTTGAAGGGGGTCTGGAATCTGAGGTTTCAGAAGTGTCAGAGTGTGATCATTCATTTTCATCTGAGGACGAACAGGTTCGGAAACCCAAACAGATATTTTCTTTTTCCCCAAATGCTGGATAGATTTAAGGATGTATTCATTTGGGTGCAATCATCAACTGCCACTGAGGTCAGCAAGGTTTATGATCTTTTGCCCTGGATGCTGTGACCTTCCCTCCATTAATCCTAGCTTTGGAGGATGTTTTTAAGAATGCTTGCAGTTATCCTCTGATGAATGAGTCTCTAGTGTGTAAAAAATTCAGGGTGTGCTCAACCATGCCTGGCTTCCAAGCACCATTGTCTCCTCACCCTGCATCTATGTCCCCAGTGACCTGTTCCAATATTCAGTCCAGTCCCTTCAGAATAACTAGGCATGTGGCCAGAGTCTCAGGGAAATAAGCTAATGTAGTTCAGCACTTTAGCTGTTAAAGTGTTTAACTACTAATGTTTTATGTGGAAGTTTGTGTTGAGGTATATACATACTTTAAACGACTTTGCTCCAATGGTACCTATTGAGCAAAAAGTCTAATGTCAGATATTATTTCCAATGTTTCTCAAGAGTCTCAACATGCTTTGAAGAGTGCCTTGGAGGGGGCCGATATGGTTTCTAGAAATACAGCTATGTCAGTGGTGAGAAGTTTTGTCTGTGCATCCTAGTATACCTCCTTTTCTGATGTGTTTTAAAAAAAAAAAGACAGATGGAGTGCTCCACTTGATTCTGATTGTGTGCTTGGTACAGCAGCAAATCAGATTCTTAAACACTGCGATGACAGGGGTCAGTTAACACAAGGGATGTTGAATGTTCCCTCTTCCCAAGTTTCCCTCTGCTAAGCAGTAATTTTTGACTGCCCAACAGCCAGACGTTCCAGCCAAACAAAAACCAAGGCATCTAAAGGAAATGGCAGGATGAGAACTCCTTCAAATCTAATGAGGGGTCCTTTCCCAAAAAGGCTAACCCCCATCTAACCTATGACTATGCTAAGGCAAGACACCCATATTTCTCAAATAACCTTGAGTGTGCCTTGTCTTGAAAGTTAGCTCTCAATGAGGCTTGGCCATCAGTGTTTTCTAACAGATTGGTACTCAACATCATTTGCAGAGGTTACAGGTGGCAGTGGAAGGAACTCCCCCTCCATTTATTTGCAGAGGTTACAGGTGGCAGTGGAAGGAACACCCACCTCCATTCAAGGGGGTTCCCCATCACCCGCTGGACCAGACTTTGTTACTCCCTCCTCCTATACTTTGGCAAATGTACTCTGGGATTGTAAAACTAGTCCCTCCTTCAGAAAGAATGCAAGGCTTCTATTCCAAAACTTTCCTGAATCCAAAAAAGAGCTGTCCTAAAGACTGGTGTTGGACCTATTCTTTCTGAATAGTTTTGTCAAGGTCCCTAAGTTCAATATGCTTGCCCTGCAGACGGTACTTCCTCTTTTGCCTGACCACTTCTTCATGGTGACCCTGTAGTTGAAGAATATGTATTATCATATCATTGCTCATCACTTCAACAAATATGAAATGAACAAAAATGTAGAACACAGCACCACAGCAAACCAATAAAAAGCAGATGGCAAAGAGCAGTATAAAATCCAGACAGACTTTTATTTGAATACAGGTGAGCGCTTTCACAATAAAATCGCTTCTTCAGACCATACAAAAAAAAAGCAACATCTCAGATATTTAAAATACAGTCAATTGAATATCTACCAATAAAAAACTTGCAGATACAATAGCCATAAAAATTTTAAAGGCACAGCTTTATTTTAAGACAGACAGGTGCACACAGCAAGACACGTATTTAAAAAGCTTTCGTTCAAAACTGGCTTAAGACGTACTGATTCATTCAAGCCTGCACCTCTATGTGTTGATAATTTGATAATAGGCGACTTAAGGAACGAATTAGAGACCATTATTATTGTGCATAGTTATAGTTCCCTAGCTAAACACATTCTATAGAAATGTACTAACCATTGGTTCATGTTTATGGCAGTAGAAGTAATCTACGAAAGTTTTAGGTTGGGTGATATGTCACAGAAGAGAAAGAATTAAGATGGGTCAGCACATAGAGGTGCAGGCTTGAATGAATCAGTACCTCTTAAGCCAGTTTTGAAAGAAAGAAAGCTTTTTAAATAGTTATCTTGCTATGTGTGCCTTTATGCCAATAGCCCTCTATGGTTTCTGTCTTAAAAGAAAGCTGTGCCTTTAAAATTTTTATTGCTGTTGTATCTGCATGCTTTTATTGGTAGATCTGTAACTGATTGTATTTTAAATATCTGAGATATTACTGTTTTTTTGTATGATGTGAAGAAGCAATTTTATTATGAAAGCACTCACCTGTGTTTGAATAAAAGTCTGTTTGGATATAATATACTGCTCTTTGCTATTTGCTTTTTATTGGTTTGTTGTGGTCATGTGTTCTACAGTTTTGTTCATTTCATTTAGTTCGTGGTTGAACACAGCTTTGTGGTCAGCAGGACTTGTTTTTACCATACTTTAACAAATGTCTTGATTTGTTTTGGTTCACACTATCTGCATTGCTTTTTTTGCTATCCACTGCACCTCGAATGTTTACCAAATGCCTTGCCCTGGTAGTGGTTCACAGTCAGACTTTTGGTATTCACATCTTTCCTTACTTGAGTGACTTTTTTGATCTGAGCAGAGACTGTATCCAGGTTTTTGCAATGTTTGCTGTTATGCTTACCTTGAAAGTCCTTCACCCCTGTGGACTCTGGGCCCTCCTCTTGTGGTTACAGACAACACCACAATGATGTGGTACCTCAACAAACAAAGGAGTACAAGGTCATATCCTCTGTGCCTGTTGGCAATGATGGCCTTGGAGCTGGCTATACAATGATGTCCTTCGTGTTTCACTGTTGCAGTCATCACACTTGGGTTATCTGCCTGCAGGTAGCTCTCAGTCAGCCCGAATACCAGAGACTTAGTATTTCTGCGTCGGTTGCTGTCACTCCAGGACTGACGTAAAGTCGTCAGGGGTATAAAAACAGGCAGCCGACGCCATTACATCACTCTTTCTTGCCAAGGAATCCAAAGCAGAAGCAGTTCGCATAAGTGCCGGTCGGCCGCTACCTGTGTGTTCGTTTCCAAATTGAATTACCCTGAAGTCTTCTAAAGCTAAGTACCTGTTGGGGATCCTTTTTTCTTGCTCTAACTGATATCAGAAAAAATTAACAATTGTCTTGCTTTGGAAAGCAAATACCACACCGAGATTTCCATTTTTACTGCGTCACCTGTTTAGGCCCAGACCATGACGTACCTCGCTGTTGGTTTTATGCCTTGTTCAATGCCCGAACTAGTCATCGTCTGGCCCTTATTGTCGCTAAATACTTTCATTCTCCATATTCCGAAATGGCTTTGGTAAGCCATCCGACTACTGATCTTCCGAAAAAACGTAAGGATAAAGACAGAGACAGATCACACAGGTCCAAAACTGCCGACGATGCTTCCGTTAAGCTAGTCGCCAGTTCATCGGTACTCATTGAGGCGCTTTCGCAGCCCCTGATGCCCGCTTCAGTGGATTTGCAGGCCTCTACCAAGACCCGTTCGGAGTTTGGTATGCCGCGAATCTCTTCTTCGAATATGGAACCTGTGGATGTCCCTACCTTGGATGGGTCTGGAGCAGCTGAGCAGGCACCAGTTTCTGAGGAAGTTCAACACACTACCGATATTCGACACAAACCGACGACTTATTTCACGTCTTCAGTTCTGTCCAAAACTGCTGAGTTTCTAAGGCCAAGAGTACACGCTACACCTAAAAAAACGATGACCCAAACTCAAGCACCTGCTTCCTTGCCACAACATCAAATGCTTAAAATGGCAGAACACCTTATTATGCTGATTAGGGGAAGTCAGCCTTCACCTGCTAAGAGAAATAGAGACCTGTTTCCAGCAGCCTTAACAGGCCAAGAGTCAGACGACTCTGAGGTATCTGATTATGAAGACATGCCTTTATCTGCTTATGAGGATTCAGATGCAGAGGAATCCATTCCCTCTGCTTCTCCTCCAGAGGATTTTTCTTTTGGTGAAACCTTACATACTTTGAGAGCATTTCCACTGGGAATGCCAAGACTATCCTCAGTCCAAAAAGAGACTCAGAGAATGTCTAGATTTGCCACAACATAGGCCTTTAGCAATACCCCCAGTTCTGGATTTAGTTATTTATTTTACATTTGTTAACCGGGGGTGTCTGAGCCGAAAAGGCCCTTTTTCAGCAGAGGCCCGGGGAGAAAAGCTCCACAAAGAAAAATTACAGACACATTTTAGTTATTTAGACATGATCAGTATACACACAAATTACAAGAAACATGTTTTTACAGTGGTATGTGGCACAAACAGTTACAGTGGAGAGAACAATCAAAAAAATATTAATTTTAAAAATAAAGGTAAGTAATAGATTTGTGGTGTACGGCTGAACTTTGGAACGTAGGTAGAATACATACATAGTACACAGGTACAGTTGTTGTGAATGATGTCTTTATGGAATCCAGTTTAACTTCTGATACTTTACCCCCTGCTTCCAGGAAATCAGACCAGTAGTACAGAGTTCCTGACTCTCACAAATTCCTGTTAAAAAATCCTACTGCTGACCTAGAGGTCATCTCCCAGGGGCCTAAAGGTATCAAAGCAACTACAGCTAAGAATCCCACCCCTTCAGAAAAGGATTCCAGAGCTTTAGACAGATGGGGTAAGAAAGTATACACCTCTTCAACTTTCGCCATTAGGGCTTTGAATTGCCAGTTTCACATGCTGAAGTACCAACAACATATTATGGAACTTATTGAGCAAAAAATAGCTACCTTTACAGACTGTGCAGAAAATAAAGAATTACAAGAGCTTATGCATTCTGCAAGCCAAGTCAGCAAGCATTCTTTGCAATGTGGCTTTGACGCCCTAGAAGCATCTTGCAGGGCAGCAGTCACTGGTTCTGTACTGAGAAGGCATACTTGGCTTAGGGAGCAGACCTTGCTAGACCATGTCAAATCAAAATTACTAGATGCTCCTTTGAACAAGGACAATCTGTTTGGCACCAGAACAGAAGAGGTTCTTAAAAAGATGGAAGAAAAAGCTAAATCTATGCAGACAGTCAAAGATTTCTTGGAAGTACAGCCTCCTAGATTCAGTAGGCATTGTCCCTCAAAACATTGGTCCTTTCATGCCCCCTCAAGGCCATCTCAAACTACACCCAGGGGAAACAGACCCCCCAGACTACAGTCTCAGGGTATGCAGAGATCTAAGGAATGGAGTGCCTTCTCTTCAAAAACAGGGAGTGCTAACCCATCCCCTTATGGAAAGGATTCACAATGACTTCTCAACTCCACTCCCCACCTCTGCCCAATTGCTCATGCCCCTAGGAGGAAAACCTGCCCATCATGCAAAAAACTGGACTTCCATCACCAAAGACTGATGGGTCCTCAACATTCTATCCCAGGGGTACAAATTTTACTTCCACTCACTGCCAACCCCAAAAGGGTTCCCAGACCTTCCTCCAAACCAGTGGGCAGAGGCACAAAACCAAGTTCAATCCCTGCTCTCCATAAGGGCAATTAAACCTGTTCCTGCGGGAAAGATAGGTCAAGGGTTCTATTCCAGACTTTTCCTGGTACCCAGAAAAGAGGGCACTTTGCACCCAATCCTAGATCTTTCCATTCTAAACACCTTCCTGGTGGTACCAAAATTCAAAATGCTCACCCTGCAGCAGCTTCTTCCCATGCTGGCCAAAGATGCCGGGTTAGCCACCCTAGACTTGAAAGAAGCCTATCTATACATCCTTGTCAGGGACTCATGCAGGAAATATCTACGCTTCAGGGCAGGATCTATGCATTATCAGTTCTCTGCACTTCCTTTTGGCTTATCCACTGCTCCCAGAGTATTCATAAAATGCCTGGCTCCAGCCATTGCCTACTGCAGACAGAGAAAAATTCAAATGTATGCGTACTTGGACGACTGCCTGATTCAGGCAGACAGCCAGGAAATGCTGTTGCAGCACCTGACATTTGTAAAAAAAACCTTCTAACCTCCCTGGGGTACACCATCAATGAAAAGAAATCAAAACTAGTCCCCAGTCAAAAGATGGTATTCCTGGGAGCAAGCTTGGACACAGTATCCCAGATGGCATTCCTTACTCCTGAAAAACAAGCCTGTCTGACAGACTACTTCACTCAAATAGCCATCAGAACCCAGCTATCCGCAAGGAAATTCCTGCAGGCCTCATGCATCCTACTAATTCCATATGCCAGACTACATATGAGGAAACTTCAATGGTAATTAAAAAGTCTTTGGTGCCAACATTCTCAGGACCTGGAAACTGTCATTCCTATCATACCTTGTCTAAAGACTGTGTTTCTTTGGTGGGCAGCAGCATGCAACCCTAACAAGGGACTTCTCTTTACTCAACCCCATGCCGCCCAGACCGTAACCACAGACGCATCAGACTATGCCTGGAGGGCACACCTGGGGGACAAGTGCATTCAGGGCCACTGGAGCCCAAGTACAATTCATCTGCGCATCAACCAAAAAGAGATGCTAGCTGTTCAGCATGCTCGAACAGCTTTCAGATCCCTACTCTCACCAGGACCCCTGCAAATAAAAACAGACAACACCACAGTTATGTGGTACATCAACAAGCAGGGGGCAGCCCACTCTTACCCATTCTGCAGGCTAGCCATGGCCCTGTGGAACACTGCCTTGGGCATGCAGGTCCATCTGCAAGCTCAATTCCTGCCAGGCAAACAAAACTCAGTGGCACTCGACTTGAGCAGAAATCTCAGAGACCCACACGAGTGGCAGTTAGATCCCTGCACCTTCAGCCTTCTGATTCAGAAATGGGGGACCCCAGAGGTGGATCTCTTTGCCGCCTTCTGCAATCACCAGCTCAGCAAATTCTGCACCAGGACACCTCACAGCAGGACCTGGAAAGTGGATGCCCTATCCTTCCAGTGGGTAAACCTCTCAATCTATGCATTTCCCCCTCTGTCCCTTCTCTCAAGAATATTGCTCAAGATAAGACAGGACATACCAAGGACAATCCTGATTGCCCCGGATTGGCCATGCCAGCACTGGTACCCACTACTGCGCAGCTTGTCAGTGCCACCCTGATACCTACCCCAGACCCCGACCCTGCTCACTTAGCAGGGGGGGACAGATCTTGCATCCACACCTGCAAACCCTGAATCTTGCAGCCTGGCTTATTGCTTGAATTCTCCCCCAGTGACCAACCTAAGCAAGCAGGTGCTGGACGTTATTCTTGAAGCCAGAAGACCCAGTACAAGGAAATCCTATGCCGATAAGTGGAAAAGGTATTGCTCCTGGATTCAATCTAAAGGAGAAGACACAACTCTGCCCTGCCTACCTCTAATCCTGGATTACTTAGCAGATCTACTCCACAGAGGCCGATCCATCTCCTCCATTAAGATCCATCCCTCTGCCATCTCTGCTCATTACAACTCTAAGCCATCCCTCTTCTCTCATCAAACAGTTCCTGAGAGGGGCAAACAACTTAAGGCCACCAAGGAGAGCACCCACCCCTGCTTGGGACCTTAACTTTGTACTGGAAAAGCTCACACTACCCCCTTTCGAGCCTGCAGAGTTAAAATTCCTCTCTTGGAAAACAGCATTGCTCCTGGCCATCATTTCAGCTAGAAGAGTGTCTGAGCTACAAGCACTTATGGCTGTGGAACCCTTCATTATTTTTCATGCTGACAGGGTCTCCCTCAGGACTAATCCTTTTATGCGTAAAGTGGTGTCCAGTGTGGCTCTCAACCAATCTATTCATTTGCCTACCTTCTTCCCTAATCCTCAAAATAAAGGGGAAAGGATCCTGCACTCCTTGGATGTACACAGACAGCTCAGATTCTACCTGGATAGGACTAAGCCCTTCAGGAAATCTAACCAGTTATTACTCAGTTTTGCACCATGGGCAGAGGGCAAGGCCATTTCAAAACAGACAGTTTCCAAATGGATAGCACACATCCATTTCTGCTACAAACACCATGGGAAACCAACCACTCAGGGGGTCCGAACACATTCCACTAGGGCAACATGTTCTTCGTGTTTCGCTGTTGCAGTCATTACATTTGGGTAATCTGCTGGCAGGTTGCCCTCAGTCGGCCTGAATAACAAAGTCTTGGGTCCTGCATCGGTTGCTGTCTCCTCTTCCATGACGTCAGGTTGTCAGGGGTATAAAACATGCAGCCGATGCCATTTTATTCAGTCTTTCTTGCCGTGTGGTGCCCGAAGCAGAAGCAGTTCGCAAGTGTCGGTCGGCCAACTCCTGAAATTTTCGCATTCGAGTTTCAGAACCGAAGTCTTCAACTAAAGCTAAGTACCCCGTTGGGGAAACCTTTTCTTGCTCCTTACCGATATCAGTAAAAGTTAATAATTGCATTACTTGTGGGAAGCAAATACCTCATAAGGATTTTCATTTGTACTGTATTCCTTGCCTAGGCCCAGATCATAACGTGCCTTGCTGTCGGTTTTGTGCTAGATTTAACCAACGCAGTATTAAGTGTCAGTATATTTTTGCTTCAAAATATTTTGGATCCAGATTTAATTACCCTGAAATGTCGTCGGTTAGCAATCAGACTGCCAGAGTTACAAAAAACGCAAAGAAAAAGACAGACAGACCGTTGAGGTCCAAAACTGATGATGAAGCTTCTCTTAAGCCAGTCGCCAGTTCGCCGGTACTCAGTGAGGCACTTTCGCAGCCCCTGATACCTGCTACTTTTGAGTCGCAGGCCTCTACCGAAACCCATGCGGAGTCTGGTATGCCATGAGATTCTCAGAGTATTGAACCCGCGGATGTCTCTCCCTTGGATGGGTCCGGAGCCGCTGAGCAGGCACCAGCTTCTGAGGGTGTTTTCAGGCCTCAACATTTTTATATAAAACCAATGTCAGCTTCAAAAACAAGATCAAAAGCATCTTCTAAGTCTAAAAAACCGACGCATGAGCCACATGCTCAGGCCCCTATGCCTAAAAAAACAGATAATCAAAATGGCTGAGGACTTAATTACCTTGATCAGGGGTTCCCAACCCCCCCCCTGCTAAGAGGCCTAGACAAGACACTGATTATGAATCTTCAGATCAGGTTTCTATTTCTTCTGATTCCTTTTTGATCAGGAATTTTCTATACCACCCTATGAGGATTCAGATGCAGAAGAATCTATCCCATCTGCATCTCCTCCTGAGGATTATTCTTTTGGAGAAACCTTGCATACTTTAAGGGAACATTTTCATTGGGAGAGTCATGATTTCTCTGAATCTAAAAAGAGGCTTGGGGTTTTCCTTCTTCCTCAGCATAGGCCTTTGGCTATACCTCCTGTATTAGACATTGTTGATGTGTTTTCGGAATCAAGCATGGCTCCTGATTCCCTACCTCCGGCTCCTAGTAAGCCAGACAGATATTACAGGGTTCCTGACTCCCAAAAATTTCTATTCAAAAATCATGCTGCTGATCCTGAAACTATCTCACAGGGTCCCAAAGGCGTAAAAGCCTCTACAGCCAAAAATCCTACCCCCTCTGATAGAGACTCCAGGGCGCTGAATAGATGGGGAAAGAAGGTTTATACATCTGCAACCTTGGCATTTAGGGCCTTAAACTGCCAGTTTCATATGCTAAAATATCAACAGCATGTTATGGGCTTATTGAAACAGAAAATGATGTTGATTTCTGATTGTGTGGAAAATAAGGAATTACAGGAATTATTGCATGCAGCAGAACAGGTTGGAAAGCATACTTTGCAATGTGGTTTTGAGTCTTTGGAGGCCTCCTGCAGGACTGCAGTTACTGGATCTGTGATTAGAAGGCATCCCTGGCTCAAGGAGCAAAATTTGCCTGATCATGTTAAAGCTAAATTGTTGAATGCTCCCATGATACTCTGTTTGGTAATAAGGCAGAAGAGGTTTTAAAGTAAATGGAAGACGAGGCTAAATCTATGCAAACTGTAAATGATTTCTTACAAGTGCAGCCACCCAGATTCAGTAGGCACTGGCCTACTAAAAATTGGTCCTTTCCTGTGTCCAGCAGAGCCTCCCAAGGCAAATCCAGGCGCTCACAAGGCTCTAGATACGAATCACAGGGTTCTTGCAGGTCAAAGCAATGGGGTGCCTCCACCTCCAAATCTGGAGGAAACAAAGCAAAACCCTACAGTAAGCAGTCTCCAATGACTTCCCTGTACCATCACCAAGCACTTATCTTTTGGCAGCCCCCTTGGGTGGAAAGTTAGCACTTCATGCTCAAAATTGGCAGTTAATTACCCAGGACAAGTGGGTATTAAACATAGTATCCCAGGGGTACATATTTCATTTCCATACTTTGCCAATTCCAAACGGTTGGCCAGATCTGCCACAAAATCAATGGGCAGAGGCTCAAACAAGGTACGTCCCTCATGGATATGGGGGCTATTCAGCCAGTACCAGAACAGGAAAAATGACAAGGTTTTTATTCAAGACTGTTCCTGGTACCCAGAAAAGACGATGCCTGGTGTCCAATACTGGACTTATCGATTTTGAACAAGTTCCTGGACATTCCAAAATTCAAGATGGTGACTTTACAACAGCTACTGCCTATACTGGGCAGGAACGCTTGGTTAGTGACTCTAGACTTAAAAGAGGCATACCTGCATATCCCAATAAGGGAATCATACTAAAGATACCTCTGCTTCAAGGCAGGTTTTATGCATTACCAATTCTCTGCACTGCCCTTTGGCTTATCTACTGCGCCCAGGGTCTTTACAAAGTGCCTGGCACCAGTAATTGTATTTTGCAGACAAAGAAGCATACAAATTCATCCTTACCTGGATGACTGTCTCATTCAAGTGGAGAACAAGGACATTCTTCTTCAACATCTGGCATTTGTAAAAAGGTTTCTAACATGCCTAGGGTACACAATAAACGAAAATAAATCACAACTGGTACCCTCTCAAAAAATTATATTCCTGGGTGCAAGCTTGAATACAACTGCCCAGATGGCTTACCTTACGCTCGACAAACAAAGGCAACTGACTACATACTTCAAACAGATGGCAACAAAAACCCAGTTATCTGCAAGACAAATTCTGCAGGCTTTGCAGTTCATGGCATCCTGCATTCTACTAATTCCATATGCAAGACTGCATATGAGGAAACTTCAACGGTACCTAAAAAGTTTATGGAGTCAACATTGTCACAGTCTGGAAACAATGATTCCTCTCATTCTTTGCCTACAACAGGAGTTTCTTTGGTGGGCAGAGACATGTCACCAAAACAAGGGACTGTCATTCACTCTACCCCCTGCCACCCAAACCCTAACTACAGACGCATCAGACTATGCTTGGGGGGGCCCACCTGGCAGGGAGATGCATTCAGGGCATATGGAGCCCAAAAGAAATGCATCTGCATATCAACCAGAAAAATATGCTAGCTGTTCAGAATGCTCTGACAGCCTTCAAGGACTTACTTCATCCAGGACAACTACTGATAAAGACGGACAACACCATGGTTATGTGGTACATAAACAAGCAGGGGGGTACACATTCCTACCCCCTTTGCAGACTAGCCATGGCATTGTGGAGCACAGCCTTGACTTGCCAAGTACATCTTCAAGCTCAGTTCCTGCCAGGAAAACAAAATACTCTGACAGACGACCTAAGCAGAAATCTTATGGACCCACAGGAGTGGAAACTGGATCCACAAATCTTCAGCATGGTAACACAGAAATGGGGGAGCCTAGACATAGATCTATTTGCCTCTCCCCAAAGTTATCAACTGGACAAATTCTGCAGAAGGACTTATCACAGACAAGCATGGAAAGTGGATGCCCTATCCTTCAATTGGAAAAACCTGTCAGTCTATGCCTTTCCCTATCTGCCTCTTCTCTCCAAGGTCTTACTAAAGGTCAGACAGGAAAAAACAAAAATGATCCTAATTGCTCCGGACTGGCCTTGCCAGCACTGGTACCCAATTATAAGGAATATGTCTCAACTCCCTCCTTGGTACTTGCCTCAAATACCTCATCTACTGTCACAGCAGAACAATCAAATTCTGCACACACAGCTCCAAACTCTCAACCTTGCAGCATGGCTGATCATTTAATTATTCAAACAACACCTCTCAGTAAATCTGTGATGGATGTCATTTTGGAAGCCAGAAGGCCCAGTACTAGAAAATCTTATGCTGATAAATGGAAGAGATTCTGTGCTTGGAATCGAGCACAAGGAACAGACACAGCAAAACCAAATATCCTTCAGATTTTACAATACTTAACTGAGATGCTTAAGGGCCTATCTTATTCTTCAATAAAAATCCATACCTCTGCCATCTCGGCTCATTACAACACGGAGCCTCCCATCTTTTCTCATCCTTTGCTAAAACAGCATCTTAGAGGGGCCAGAAATTTAAGGCCTCCCAGAAGATCACCAACTCCTGCATGGGACCTCAATTTTGTGCTGGAAAAACTCACCCCGCCTCCTTTTAGGTTCATAGGTTCATAGGTTCATACTAGGCTATCTGCCCAAGGGCATTTATAAGCCTAGCCCATAGTTATGTGGCTTTCGCCACCCCTTTAGTTTGAATAAAACTATGCCTATTATTTTGCTGTGCCTCTGTCAAGCAGCGACACTGAAGTAATCCCTGGGCTATATCTGCGATCTCCCATCCATTGGTCAAGATTCCTCTTGAACAAGGCCAGCGAGGCCAGTGCTCTCACTGTACGGGATTTTGTTTCCACAGCATAAGGGAGTCTCTGTGATGAATTTGTGTCCCTCAGCAGCGTTCTATTTATAACCGTGTCAAGGTTTAAGTCTCCGCCCTTGTGGTTCTGAGCAAGCGGTATGAGACTGAATAGAGCTGGAGTTCTTTCCAGGGCAGCATACATATATTTTTTAGACCCCCTATCTTTTTCGGGTGAGGAACTTTTGGGGCCTTTCCAGCTGCGAGTGTCAAGCGAAGGCTACTGTCAACCTGGGTCCGTGGATTGCCACCTATATGGTAGCTAGGGGTACCTTGTTTTTCGAAGGGGTATGACTATGCATTTCTTGGCGTTTAACTTTAGGCCATGGCTCTGGCACCAGTTATCCGTTTCTGTGAGGGCTTCTGTCTCTGTCTGATGTGTGAGATGTGTTTTCGACTATGGGCGCCAGTTTTGCAGTCATTGCAAACTTTTGTAGCCATAACCCTCCTGGTTCTGTCACTAGCCAGTTTGCATCTTATCTTATGGGTTACATTCAAGCTGATGAGTTTTGCTGATGATACCTGAGGGATGTGTTGTGAGGGGTTGGCTTGCCAGGAGGGCGTAGGCTGCTGTATGGACCTTTCCTCATCAATGGCCTTGGTTCTGATCTCGAAAAAGTCAACCAAGTTTAAAGGCATGATCTGCCTTTGACAAAGCCAAACTGGGTTGGATCCAAAGTCTGCAAGTTCCGATCCTTCCATGGCTTTGCAGCAGCTTTGCATCAAGCTAATGGGACGGTAATTACCAGAGGGGGTGTGGAGGCACCGCCCTTGTGAAGTGGGACCACAATCCTGTGAGGCTAATATTAAACAACAGTCCTAAACTGGGGTGGTTTAATTCTCATTGAGTTCGAGGAGCACACAGCCGGGACACCCATCCGGTCCCATGACCTGGGTTTTGGGCTAACTACAATCCTCTGGTCCTCTCCCTTTTTAGAGGGGAGGGGTTTTGGAGAGAAGGCACTGAACCTGTTATGGGGGCAATGTGCAATGGGGCAGTAATCCTCTTTCACATCATTTCATCACTTGAGTATACATCACAGGGAGCTCTGAGGCTTCTAACATAGCTAAAGAAGGCCTTTGAGGTATCTTTTTTGTCTTTTTTGGTTTGGCTTATTTTTCTCAAAAAAGATTTTTTAGGATTTTTTTATCTTAGTTTTTTTTTTTTACTTATAATGATCAAAGGTGCTTTACCTTTTTCAGATTTTGCTCTCTCTTGTAGTCTTCCTCCCTTTGTTTTGTTGTTTGCTTGTTTATGCCTGGTCCCACCAGACTGGACGCTTTGCCTTGGTACAGAGAGTCTTAGTTTGTTTGGGATTGCCTGATCCATGCAGTCATGTAGGTGCTGGTAGTGATTTCGGTTTTTGAGTAATGTTTACCTGTTTTTATTTCAGGTGGGGGTGGGATGAGGCCTCTACCTCAGCAGCCTTTCTCAGAGGAGTTCCAACCTTTTGAACCAGCAGTTACTGCAGATATAATTTTTTTTATCTTGGAAAACAGATTTCCTTTTGGCAATCAATTCAGCAAGAAGGGTTTCAGAACTACAGGCTCCCATGGCTGTGGAGCCTTTTATTACATTTTACCCGGACAGGGTATCTCTCAGGACCAATCCTTCCTTTATGCCTGAGGTGGTATACAGTGTGACTCGTAACCAAAACTATTCACCTGCCAAAATTTTACCCAAATCAGCAGAACAAGGGGGAGCGGATTCTGCATTCATTGGACGTACACAGACAACTAAGATTCTACTTAAACAGGGCCAAATCTCTAAGAAAGTCTGAGCAACTACTGGTGGCATTTGCTTCATGATCAGAGGGAAAGGCTGTATCAAAGCAGACTATTTCTAAGTGGATAAGCCACTGCATTCGTTTCAGCTACTTGCACCATGGTAAGCCTGTGCCCCAGGCAATCAGGTCACACTCCACCAGGGCTGCCTCTACCTCAGCAGCCTTTCTCAGAGGTGTTCCAACCAAAGACATTCTAGAAACTGCTACTTGGAGCTCTGTTCATACCTTCACAAAGCGTTATCATTTGCCTCTCTTCTCCAAATCCAGGGCAGGCTTTGCCACTGCAGTTCTGCAGGGCCTTATAGCTGCTCCTAATGCTATTTAGTGCCATCCTCCCATCCATAGCTTTGGGATTCTACCCAAATGTAATGACTGCAACAGTGAAACACGAAGAACATAGTACAGTTGTGTACACTTACATAAATGTAGATGTTAGAGTGTATTCACTGTTGCAGTCCAGGTTACCCACCGCCATCCCCCTTTTCTATAACTTCTCTTTCCTTCACTATTCTAAAGCCTTTGTGGTGTATTTGCTTTTAGATGAAGGTAAAGTTTATGTTGTGCATTTATTTATATTTATATTTATATTTATATTTATATTTATCAAAACACCAACAACTCACAAAACCTAACACCGACACACAAAACGGCCATCCCCCTTTTCTATAACTTCTCTTTCCTTCACTATTCTAAAGCCTTTGTGGTGTATTTGCTTTTAGATGAAGGTAAAGTTTATGTTGCTTAAGTGCATTTACTTATATTGCTGTTTATATTTATATTTATATATATATATATATATATATATATATATATATATATATATATATATATGGATCCCTATCACAACACCAACACGCCACAAACCCGACACTCAAAACGACAGCAAAACACCAACAACTCACAAAACCTAACACCGACACACAAAACGTAAACTACACATTACACACAACTATACATGCACTAACCCCAACCCTAACCCTAAGGTCCGACACTACCGCACACTTACCCTAACCTTAACCCTAACTCACTTAACCCGCCACTACACCTAAAGTCTGTCACCATCGCACACTTACCTTACCCGCACCCTAAGTCCGACACTACCGCGCACACACCTTTCCCGCGTCCTAACCCTAAATCCCACACTATCTCACACTTACCTGTCCGCTCCCTAACGCTAAATCCCTCACTATCGCACACTTACCGACTCGCGCTCACACGTTGCCCATGTCGGTGTTTCGGCTGTCGGGCTTTCACCTTGTCGATCATCTGTCTCGTCGGTCTTCTCGACTCTGTCTTCTTACCGTATACCCCTGACGACCAGACATCATGGAAGAGGAGACAGCAACTGACGCAGGACCCAAGACTCTGTTATTCAGGCTGACTGAGGGCAACCTGCCAGCAGATTACCCAAATGTAATGACTGCAACAGTGAATACACTCGAACATCTACATTTATGGTAAGTGTACACAACTGTACTTTCTACCGCTACAGTATTCCTCAGGGGAGTCCCTACCAGGGACATTCTGGAGGCTGCTACCTGGAGTTCTGTACACACATTCACCAAGCATTGCCACCTGCCTATATTTTCCAAATCCAGGGCGGGTTTTGCAACTGCAGTCCTACAGGGCATATTAGCCAGCCCAAACTCTTCTCGACTGCCTCCACCCTTTCTTCAGCTTTGGGAATCAACCCAAGTGTGGTGACTGCAACAGTAAAACATGAAGAACATAGTACAGTTGTGTACACTTACCATAAATGTAGATGTTCGAGTGTATTCACTGTTGCAGTCCTGGTTTCCCTCCCTCCAGCCCCCTTCTCTCTCTCCTCTGTGTGTATATTACTCACCCCTTGCAGGAGTATTGGTATTGGTATTTACTTTTTACTGGTGGTGATTTTCCCACCATAGCTTAGCTCCCTATTAGGGGGATCCTGACATTTGGTGCGAGAAAAACTGATGTAATGGCGTCGGCTGCCTGTGTTTATACCCCTGACGACCTGGAGTGACAGCAACCGACGCAGAAATACTAAGTGTCTGGTATTCGGGCCGACTGAGGTCTACCTCAGGCAGATAACTCAAGTGTGATGACTGCGACAGTGAATATATTCGAACATCTACATTTATGGTAAGTGCACACAACTGTACTTTCTGTGACTCTGTTTATCCCATCAGAGCAAAATGTTGTGGCAAACAGACTAAGCAAATCATAGGCTGATGCACGAGTGGCAGCTTAAGGCAGTGGTGTTCCAGGATCTAGTTCCAATGTGAATAATGCCGCATATAGACCTGTGTCTCCATTCAAAACAGACAGCTAGAAAAATTCTGTTCCAGACATCCTTGCAGCCATGTTTGGAGGACAGATGCATTCTCGTTCTATTGGACAGGAATGTTCCTGTGTTTGTTTCCACCCTTTCCACTGCTTCACATGGTACTTCTTAAGGTTCAGAAAGAAAGGCAAAAGATAATTGTGGTGACCCCCAGTACGTCCAGGTAATCTTGGTTCTCCCCTCTAAAAGAAGAGCAGTTACCACAGACTTTCTCACACTCTGGATTTGCTCACACAGCCTCACTGACGACTGGCGCACACCAGTTTGGAGCAGCTACAACTGACAGCCTGGATGATTCAATCTTGACACCATTTAGGTACTGATTTCACGTGGATGTGCAGCAGGTGTTAAAGGACATCAAAAAACCTGCTACTAGAAAATCTTGCATTTATAAATGGAAGAGGTTTTCTAAGTGGTGCCTAAATGGTAACATAGGGTTTGCTGAGGTTAACATCTCTCTGGTCTTGAAATATTTGTATGAGCTTCTTCAGGGTGACTTATTATGTGTGTCCATTAAGGTGTGTTTAACAGCCGTTTCTGCTTGTCTGCTAATAGATTCCCACTTTGCTCTTCTTCTGTTTCTCTTTTGGGAAAACAGTTCATGAAAGGAGTCTTTCATATGAGACCCCCTTTGCAAGCAAATTCCTCTGCCATGGGATCTCGAGTATGTTCTGGAAAAATTGACCTTACCACTTTTCGAACTGGCTGCTCAAACTGATCTGAAATTCTTAACATGGGAAACTGTTTTGCTTATTGCTGTGTCATCTGCAAGGCGAGTTTTTGAGCTGTAGTTCTTATGGTGGGACTGCTTTACCTGAATTTCCACAGGGATAAGGTTGAGTTATGCACTAACCCTACCAAAGGTGATCTCAGAATTCATTCTATTAATCTCCTTTTGTTCTTTACAGAACGTAAGAGTAAAGGAGAGTGGATACTTTATACTTTGGATGTGCATTGGAAGTGTACTATCCTGACAGAACTGAACCCTTCAGAAAGGCTGAAAGGCTTTTTATTTCTTACACAGGGCAAAGGAAAGTCAACCTGTCTCCAGGCAAACCATTGCTCTTTGGTTATCCTCTGGTGTTATTCTTTGTTACATCCACCAAGGCAAGGTAGATCCAAGCAAGGTAAAGGTACATTCCAACAGCGCCTTTTCTCTTCAATTACATATTGGAAAGGAGTGGACTCTAGGATTCTACAGGCAGCAACTTGGTCCTCTGTGCATACCTTTCTAAAGTACTACAAGCTGGATGCCTTTACTAAATCTAGAGCAGGCTTTGCTAGGACCATTTTCTAAGGGTTCCTGGACCCTTATCCTTCCTCCTTCAGGTTGGGTGAGCTTTGGGGAATCTTCCCATAGCCAGTAGGCAGTCTGTTCAACATATGGTTACACAATACTTGCTTATCTGTAAGAGTAGAAGTTTGCAGAGTGCACTGACTTACTGGCAGTACCCACCTACCATCCCCTGTTTTGGATGTACAGTTTGGTGTTGGAGTTGCCATTGAGTTATTCTCAGTGACCTTTACTTGTGTTTATGTATTTTTTTCCCTTTGGAACTGTAGGTGTTTGCAAAGCTTGCATTTTCATCTTCTATTCCTGCTGAACACTATAAAACTGAAAGGGTCCTGTCTGTGTGTCTGAATGAAAGGTAGTCCCTTTACTTACAGCTGATCCATCCCACCCAGAGATAGGCAGTGAGAGGGGCTCCAAGCTTTAGTAGGCTGCCGGAGGAAGTGTAGAAGGGCACTACCCATATGCCAGTAAGACAGTGCGGTCTGTGACATCCACTGCTATAGGTAAGTAGAACTTGTATAGCTGTACTTTCTCCTTCACAAAATGTTGGTGAATACTTGTCCTTCTTTGTAAAAAAAAAAAATGGGAAGAAGTTTTCCAATACTTGTGAGTTTTAAATATCATAAAAATAGATACAAACTTCAGTTCCTGAAACTCCTCAGTTCAAGGTTGTCTCTCCAGTACCCAAGAACCGACTGGCACTTATTCGGAAGTTCTGCAAAACATCCTAGATTAAGGAGGCATAGAAAATGTCCCTCTGGAAGAGGAGTGTTAGAGTGTCTGCTTGAGACTCTTCCTAGTTCCAAGAAAAGAAGACCTTGGAGGCACATTTTGGACTTGTCTCATCTAAGCATGTTATTAAAGGACCCAAAATTTGAAATGCTGATCCTGCAAGAACTCCTACCACTACTACAACAATGGGCCAAGTCTCTAATGTTGTCTACAGCTTATTTCACACAAGTTGGCCATTTACAAGAGTTCTTCTAACAGGTAAATTGGTAGTTACTCCTCAGCAGTTTAATACATTTTACTGGTAGTTTGGCTTCTACTCACTAGCAGACTGAAAGCTTTCCACACTGGAAATTTGTTTGACAATATATTTGCTCCGATATGAGGGGATGCAGCATATTGTTGGATGTCACTGTAAATGGTAGGCACCTCATAGACATGAAGTGCTTGTATGGAACACTCCTTTCTGACAACATGGGGTCAGTCACATGTCAGAGGTAACTGCCTCTTTAATGGACATTGTAGTAAACCTTGCAAATGTTATAACAGTGTCAGAAGTGTTAGAAATTGTGTACTAATTTTTGGAAAAAAAAAATTCTTACTGCTTCCAAGTAACTCCAAACGTTAACATTTATGCATAATCTTATGAACAGTCCTTATTTATACATCACCTAATATACATTCTAAACAGAAATGTCAGTTGATTGTTACATTTGACAAATCTGAAATGTGATGTAATCTTGCTAGGCGCAGACATATTTGACATGTTCATAATATTTTTTTATTCAGTTTAAGTCAACTTGGAACACTTTGAACAAAAACAAACAAACACGTTTGGTTCCAAAAATCAGTATTTGTTAACACAGTAAATGAACACTATCATTACCCAAAGTGCACTTGATGGATATGCATTCTCTTCTGTATTCCATGTCATCAGTTTAAATGTAGAAAACCATTCCAGTTGAACTTGTGAACTCTACATTATTAGCTGTATCACTACAAAATGTGGTGTAGCTAGAAGTATGTTAGCAACACAGTATGTTTTAAACATTCACCTTAGTAATTAACTTGTCACATACTTGTCCCATAATATTCTTTGAGCAGACTGACTCTCCTGCTGATCCAGCTCCTTCCATTAATTTCAATAGCATCACTCACTGTCTGGGATATTTAGGATTGTCATTTCTGGGTAGTAGCCTTCTTACTTATTGTAACCAACAAAAACATTTCCCATTCTGGTTCAGTACAATGTAAGTTTTTATTATATCCCACCAACCATTACATTGTAGTAAGCCTTGTATCATTATTTCTGTCACTGAAATGCCTGTGCTAGGTTTAAAAGTATCTAAATGTAAACAGGACCAAAAAATATGTCCCTAAGACCACTCACACGTTCACCATACCTCCATCAGTGAGAATCTGCATTTGTAAACATCCTCCTCGATCTGTGTGAAGTAGAAAATACATGGCAAACACTTACATGCAAAAAATCCAAATCTCCTAGATTTGGTGGTATTATCATAACTGAAACATCCACTTCCAGGCTGCCCCATCAATACTTTCATCTAGCTTAATGCTCCATTCCTGTATTTCTTTACCCACTGTCACAGTATCCAGAGCTGTCACCACATTAGTTGCCCAACTAATCAGACTTTTAACCATAGGAAACACGTCTTTTTTTATCAGAGCTACCACTAATATTTTGCATCTTTTGAATAGCTCACTCAAATGTCTGTACTCTTATTTTGAAAAAGTTAGATAACTTGTATGTTTGTTGCAGTAACCAATTATCCTAGTTTGAATTAATCTCAGTTGTTCCATATAGTTCTTGTTTTCCTATCTTTCCAGTTCCTTAGACCTACCTCTTGCATTCCCACCTTATTGTTTCTAGTTGGCAGGAACAGTGTTGGCCAGGAGCTAGGTTCTAGCTCTGCCACAATATTTTGTAAAGTCACTACTGCCTGCTTAATTGCATAGGGGAACATCCTACTTTCCAGAATAATCCACCCATAAAGAAAATCTGTCAAAAAAGTACAGTACTTTAACTTGCTAACCTATTCCATTTAGCTTCATAGATGTGCATAAACACAAAATTATTTTCAGTTGGCGCTGCTTCGTGTAAATAGGAACTGAAAATGTATATAACCCCTTTCTTTGAAAGTACCAGTTTGTTGTTGCATCTGAGCCTTCTCTCCATCCCAAACAGACTTTTAACTGTTTTCAAAAAATTGGAATATCTACCTGGAAGATTTAGACTGCAGAGCAGCAAGGAAGAGAATCCTGTGGCCTAATTCCAACCCAGTCATTTCCCAAATGCCGAGATCATCTTTACTTGTCAAGTGTCTTGTTAATAACTTCCACCAGGCCAATAGTCTTAACTTCAAATGACTTGAGGGGGCTGCATGAGATTGACCACATTTGGTGAGGGAAAAATAAGTTCCTATCACACAAACCTACAAGCCCACACCAAAACAAAAGAAAGAAGCATGTAATCTGATTTTACTATACTAACTGTAACCTGCTTGACAAATTGCAGTAACCAACTGGAATGTCACTGAAAACCAAATATGCACGTTCTTTAAATACTTCAGAGTGCAAACCCCTCATGCAGTGCTCACCCCAATAACATAACAAATGTAACAATGGATGTTCTTCGTGTTTCACTGTTGCAGTCCTCACACTTGGGTTATCTTCCTGCAGGTAGCCCTCAGCCGGCCTGAATACCAGAGTCTTTGGATTTCTGCCAGATGCGGCCGCTTCTTCCCCAACGTCAGGTCGTCAGGGGTATAAAACATGCAGCCGACGCCATTACATCAGTCTTTCTTGCTGTGCGGTGGCCCAAGCAGAAGCAGTTCGCAAGTGCCGGTCGGCCGTCTCCTAAAATTTTCGTTTTCGTGTTTCAGACCCGAAGTCTTCAAAAAAGATAAGTGCCCCATTGGGGATCCTTTTTCTTGCTCCAACCGATGTGAGTAAAAGTTAACAATTGTCTTACCTGTGGATAACAAATACTTCATAGAGATTTTCATTCTTACTGCATCCCTTGTTTAGGACCAGACCACGACGTCCCTCGCTGTCAGTTTTGTGCCTTGTTCAACGCCCGAACTATTCGTCATTGGGCCATTTTTGCAGCCAATTACTTTCGTACTTGATCCATGTACTCCGAAATGGCTTCATTCAGCCATCCAACTACCGATCTTCCAAAAAAACATAAGGATAAAGATGGAGACTGCATAGGTCCAAAACTGCTGACAATGCTTCCATTAAGCTAGTCGCCAGTCTGCCGGTACTCAATGAGGCGCTTTTGCAGCCCCTGATGCCCACTACTTCAGATTCGCAGGTCTATACCGAGACGCATTCAGAGTCCGGTATGCCGCAAGATGCTTCTTTGACTATAGAATCTGCAGATGTCTCTACTTTGGTTGGGTCCGGAACCGCTGTGCAGGCACCGGCTTCTGAGGGTGTATTCAAGCCTATAGACTTGCATTTTAAACCGACGCTTCTTCATCCAGGCCTAAAACTCGCACCACACCTAGAAAACCAATGTCCAAGCCGCATGCTCAGACCCATATGCCTAAAAAACAAATGCTTAGAATGGCTGAAGACCTTATTACCTTAATTAGGGGAAGCCAGCTTTCCCCCTCCAAGAGACGTAGAACTGATTTTCCTTCTGATTCTTCTGATCAGGAATCTGATATTTCTGTTACTTCTTATTACCAGGATTTGCCCTTATCTACCTATGAGGATTCAGATGCAGAGGATTCCATTCCCTCTGCTTCCTCTCCAGAAGATTTTTCTTTTGGTGAAACCTTGCACACTCTTGGGGAGCATTTCCGCTAGGAAAGCCAGGATTACTCTGATTCCAAAAAGAGGCTTAGGGAATTCTTACTCCTTCCTCAACACAGACCATTAGCTATCCCTCCTGTTCTGGACATTGTAGATGATGCTTTCTTAGAATCTAGCCTTTCCCCAGACACTTTACCTCCAGCTCCCAGAAAACCTGAAGGGTAATAACTTGACTCTCTCAAGTTCCTCTACAAGAATCCTACAGTGGATCCAGAGACCATTTCCCAAGGACCAAAAGGCATTAAGGCTACTAGTGCCAAAAATCCTACCCCTTCTGATAGAGATTCTAGAGCCTTAGACAGATGGGGTAAGAAGGTGTACACTTCTGCTAATTTGGCCATTAGGGCTTTAAATTGCCAGTTTCATATGTTAAAGTACCAGCAGCATATTATGGGACTACGTAAACAGAAAATGATGATTCCTGACTGTGCTGAACACAAAGAAGTACAGGATTTAATGCATTCTGCAGAACAAGTTGGTAAACATACTTTGCAATGTGGCTTTGACTCTTTAGAACCATCTTGCAAGGCTGCTGTCACTGGGTCTGTACTTAGAAGGCATGCTTGGCTTAAGGAGCAAAACTTGCCAGATCCAGTTTAAAGCTAAATTACTGGATGCTCCCTTAAACCAAGACCACCTGTTTGGCAACAAAGCAGAAGAAGTCCTCAAAAGGATGGAGGAAACAGCTAAATATATGCAAACTGTTAAAGATTTCCTACAAGTACAGCCTCCCAGATTTAGTAGGCATTGGCCTTCAAAGAATTGGTCCTTTCCAGTCTCTTCCAGGCCTTCTCAGTCCAAACCCAGGAAAAGCAGGGAGTAGTAAGCCATCCCCCTACGGAAAAATGCCACAGTGACTTAACCTTAACCCTTCCAAGCCCTGCTCAACTGCCTGCTCCCTTAGGAGGAAAGCTTGGTCTGCAGGCAAAAAACTGGGAACTCGTTACCCAGAACAAATGGGTTTTGAATATAGTTTCCCAAGGATACAGATTCCACTTCCACACCCTACCAACTCTGAAACGGTTGGCCAGACCTACCCCCAAATCAGTGGGCAGAGGCCCAACAGTAGGATGTTCTTTGTGTTTCACTGTTGCAGTCATCACATTTGGGTTATCTGCTTGCAGTAGCCCTCAGTTGGCCTGATTATCAGAGTCTTGGGCCCTGCATCGGTACTGTCTCATCTTCCATGACGTCAGGTAGTCAGGGGTATAAAGCATGCAGCCGACGCCATTACATCAGTCTTTCTTGCCGTGCAGTGTCCGAAGCAGAAGCAGTTCGCAAGTGCCAGTTGGTCGACTCCTGAAATTTTCGTTTTCGAGTTTCAGAACCGAAGTCTTCAACTAAAGCCAAGTACCCTGTTGGGGAAACCTTTTCTTGATCTAAACCGATGTCAGTAAAAGTCAGTAATTGTATTGCTTGTGGAAAGCAAATACCTCATAAAGATTTTCATTCGTACTGTATTCCTTGCCTAGGCCCTAACCATGACGTACCTCTCTGTCGGTTTTGTGCCTTATTTAAACCATGAATTATTCGTCGTCGGTATATTTTCACTTCTAAATATTTTGGTACTCAGTTCAATTATCCAGATATGTTTTTGATAAGCCACCCAACTACCGACATTCCGAAAAAATGCAAAGATAAAGACAGAGACAGGCCGCCAAGTTCCAAAGCTGCCGACGATGCTTCTCCTAAGCTAGTTGCCAGTTCGCCGGTACTCAGTGAGGCGCAGCCCCTGATACCCGCTACTTCAGGTTCCCAGGCCTCTACTGAGACCCATTTGGAGTCCGGTATGCCACGAGATGCTTCAACTGTGGAATCTGCAGATGTCTCTACCTTAGATGGGTCTGGAGCCGCTGTGCAGGCACCGGCTTCTGAGGGTGTATTCAGGCCTACTGACTTGCATATTAAGCCAACGCCATCTTCTTCTTCAAGGCCTAAAACTCGAACCATGCCTAGAAAACTGACGCCCAGACCGCATGGTCAGGCCTCTATGCCTAAAAAACAAATGTTAAGAATGGCTGAAGATCTTATTACTTTAATCAGGGGAAGCCAACCTTCCCCCTCTGAGACCTAGGACTGAATTTGCTTATGGTACTTTTGACCAGGATTCTGAAATTTCTGTTTCCTCTGATGACCAGGATTTACCCTTATCTACCTATGAGGATTCTGATGCAGAGGACTCTATTCCTTCTGCTTCTCCCCCAGAGGATTTTTCTTTTTGTGAAACCTTACATACTCTTCGGGAGCATTTTCGCTGGGAAAGCCAGGATTACTCTGATTCTAAAAAGAGGCTTAGGTATTTCTTACTCCTGCCCCAACACAGGCCTTTAGCTATCCCTCCTGTGCTAGACATTGTTGATGATGCCTTTTCAGAATCTAGCCTGGCCTCTGACTCTAACTCCTGCTCCCAGAAAACCTAACAGATATTGCAGGGTTCCTGACTCTCACAAGTTCCTTTTGAAAAATCCTACTGCAGATCCTGAGACCATTTCACAGGGACCCAAGGACATTAAGGCTACTACTGCCAAAAATCCTACCCCCTCTGATAGAGAATCCAGGGCACTGGATACATGGGGTAAGAAGGTGTACACCTCTGCAACCTTGGCCATCAGGGCCTTAAATTGCCAGTTTCATATGTTAAAGTATCAGCAGCATATTATTGCATTGCGTAAACAGAAAATGATGTTGATTCCTGGTTATGCTGAAAATAAGGATTTACATGATTTAATACATTCTGCTAAACAGGTTGGAAAACATACTTTGCAATGTGGTTTTGATTCACTAGAGGCATCTTGCAGGGCTGCTGTCACTGGGTCTGTACTTAGAAGGCATGCTTGGCTTAAGGAGCAATCTTTGCCAGATCATGTTAAAACTAAATTGCTAGATGCTCCCTTAAATCAGGACCACCTGTTTGGCAACAAAGCAGAAGTTGTTCTTAAAAAGATGGAGGAAAAATCTAAATCTATGCAAACTGTTAAAGATTTCTTACAAGTACAGCCTCCAAGATTTAGTAGGCATTGGCCCTCTAAAAATTGGTCCTTTCCTGCCACTTCCAGGTCCTCTCGGTTCAAACCCAGAACCAGCAGAACACCCAGGCTTCAGTCCATGGGTACGCATAGAACTAAGCAGTGGGGGGGGGGGCTCCCACTTCCAAATCAGGGAGTAGTAAGAATCCCCCCATGGTAAGCTGTCTTAATGACTTAACTTTAAAACTCCCAAGCACTTCTCAACTGACTGCTCCTTTAGGGGGAAAGATTGCTCTGCAAGCAAAAAACTGGGAACTCATTACCCAGGACAAATTGGTTTTAAATATAGTTTCCCAAGGATACAGATTTCACTTCCACACATTGCCAACCCCAAACAGTTGGCCAGATCTACCCCCAAATCAGCAGGCAGAGGCTCAAAAGCAAGTACTCTCTCTCTCAAGATAAAGGCTATTCAAACTGTACCAGAAGAGGAAAAGGGACAAGGTTTCTACTCAAGACTTTTCCTGGCACCCAGAAAAGACAACTCATGGCATCCTATCCTGGACCTTTCTATCCTAAACACCTTTTTGGTGATTTCAAAATTCAAGATGCTAACTCTTCACCAGTTGCTTCCCATGCTAGGCAAGGATGCCTGGTTGGCAGCATTGGATTTAAAAGAAGCATACCTGCACATCCCAATCAGGGGATCTTGCAGAAGATACCTACGCTTCAAAGCAGGCTTACATGCACTATCAGTTCTCTGCACTGCCCTTTGGCTCATCTGCTGCGCCCAGGGTTTTCACAAAGTGCCTAGCTCCAGTCATTGCATTTTGCAGGCAAAGAAATATTCAAATATACCCATACCTGGATGATTGTCTAATTCAGGCAGAGAGCCAGGACATACTTTTGAATCATCTGGCATTTGTACAAAAGGTACTAACTTGTCTGGGGTACACCATAGACGAAACAAAATCACATCTGGTACCCTGTCTGCAAATTATATTCCTGGGAGCAAGCTTGAACACAACTTCACAGATGGCTTTCCCTCACGCCAGAGAAGCAAATTCTTTTGACAACTTATTTCAAACTAATGGCCTGCTATCTGCAAGGCAAATACTGCAAGCCTTGGGGTTCATGGCCTCCTGCATTCTACTAATTCCATATGCAAAACTGCATATGAGGAAACTACAATGGTATCTAAAAAGGCCTATGGTGTCAACATTCTCAGGATCTAGAAGTAATGATTCCTATCATTCCTTGCCTACAGTTAGGGTTCCTTTGGTGGACAGAGGCCTGCCACCAAAACAAAGGTCTACCATTCACTATACCCCCTGCCGCCCAAACCCTAATAACAGACACATCAGACTATGCATGGGGGGCTCACCTGGCAGGGAAGTGCATTCAGGGCAAATGGAACCCACGTCAAATGCACCTGCATATCAATCAAAAAGAAATGATATAGTAAATCAAAATAGCAGGACTGAGCGAAAACAAGTGTAACACTTAAAGTTCAAAGTACTTTATTATCAATAATTAATAAGATAAGCGCTTTCGCTGTGTAGCTTCATCAGATCTTACATTCATTCTAAGATTCCACATCTTATATATACACATGTTTTAAACAATTAACCAATCAAGTAAGTTAATTGGTATGATTATTTAAAGAAGCAGGCAAACATCAAAGACCTAGCTTAATATACAAATCTAATAAAGATAAAATCATTTAAAAACAATCTCATATATAAGGTATATATAAAAAACGTATATATAAAAAAGTTATATATAAAAAATGTATATCAGTTAGTACATATATATTTATAATTTAAATTAGATATTAGTGTAAAAGATTCTATAGACAAGTATGCTTAATGTCTAACATAAGATTTCATGTATATGTATGTATAAATTAATATAGTGTCTTATAAAATAAAATAAAACACTACATGTGGTAACCAAATCTATGACATAGTAGTGATATAGAAGACAATTAGTGTGCAGAGAGATGGAATACCTATTTCTAGGGGGTTTATCTAATGTTTCTACGCTGTCTTAATTTTGGCTTGATAGAGGCCCTATCATTGAGGCCTAGTCCTTTATTTGATCTTAGTAGAATTATCCATTCGGTTTCCTTACCCTCTGTATATATCTTAATGTCACCCCCTCTAGAGTTGGGAGTAATTACTTCAAGTACCTTAAACAAAAATCTATGTGTGTCATCATTCAATGCTACATGCTTGGCAAGAGCATTATGTAGTGTACCTTTCCTTATGTGATATACATGTTCCCTTATCCTATCCCTCAGTGGTCGATTTGTTTTACCAACATAGAAGGATGAACATAATTGACAAACAGCTAGGTATATCACATGAGAAGTCATGCAGTTAGCTTCAGTTCTTATATTAAAAACTTTCTGTTGATCAGGATGAAAAAATTCTGTCTTACTGTCTATGTAACAACAGAAATTACAGCGACCACAGCGTCTTGTGCATTCATTCTGTATAGATTTCTTATCAAATGTAGGATGGCATAGCATTCTTTTCAAGTTGTGTTTATTCTTAAAAATAAACCTCGGTGTTTCTCCTAGTTATCTGTTTAATGTCTTCATCTATCTGCAATATACCCCAGTGTTTGTCTATAATCTGCTTAATCTCTATATGATCGGATGAAAAAAAGGTGGAGAATTTAGTGAAAGATTCACTCATATTTTGTTTATCACTAAGGCTAGCACTGTTGGCTCCAAAGTATGGCATAGCTGAAGTAGAGCGTAAATTGTACACTTCTTCTATCTTAGAATGTATTTCTTCGTCTTTATATCCGCTGTGTAATAGTCTATATTTCAAATCATTTATCTCTGTGTGAAAACCCTCTTCCATTGGATTCAGTCTGGAAGCTCTAATAGCTTGTCCTTTCACAATATTTCTAAAGACAAAAGGAGGGTGCATACTGGATCTTAGAAGCAATGAATTAACATAACATGTTTTACGATGAACTCCAGTGTTGATTAAATTATTGTGTAGCCTCTCTATATATAAGTCTAGAAACTCAATTCTATCCTCTGAAAACTTCATAGTAAACTTAAGACATGGTATTAAATTATTCATGATTAGGTGTGTGGATTCAAGTTGTTGGGATGTCCCTTTCCAGAGAATAAAGACATCATCCACAAAACGTCTGTAAAATATCACATGTTTCTGAAATGATTTGTAATATAGACTATTACACAGAGGATATAAAGACGAAGAAATACATTCTAAGATAGAAGAAGTGTACAATCATCTACTTCAGCTATGCCATACTTTGGATCCAACAGTGCTAGCCTTAGTGATAAACAAAATATGAGTGAATCTTTCACTAAATTCTCCACCTTTTTTTCATCCGATCATATAGAGATTAAGCAGATTATAGACAAACACTGGGGTATATTGCAGATAGATGAAGACATTAAACAGATAGTAGGAGAAACACCGAGGTTTATTTTAGAATAAACACAACTTGAAAAGAATGCTATGCCATCCTAAATTTGATTAGAAATCTATAGAGAATGGATCCACAACACGCTGTCGCTGTAATTTCTGTTACATAGACAGTAAGACAGAATTTTTTCATCCTGATCAACAGAAAGTTTTAATATAAGAGCTGAAGCTAACTGCATGACTTCTCATGTGATATACCTAGCTATTTGTCAATTGTTCATCCTTCTATGTTGGTAAAACAAATCGACCACTGAGGGATAGGATAAGGAACATGTATATCACATAGAAAGGTACACTACATAATGCCTTGCCAAGCATGTAGCATTGAATGATGACACACATAGATTTTGTTTAAGGTACTTGAAGTACTCCCAACTCTAGGGGGTGACATTAAGATATATACAGAGGGTAAGGAAACCAATGGATAATTCTACTAAGATCAGATAAAGGACTAGGCCTCAATGATAGGGCCTCTATCAAGCCAAAATTAAGACAGCGAGAAACACTAGATAAACCCCTAGAAATAGGTATTCCATCTCTCTGCACACTAATTGTCTTCTATATCACTACTATGTCATTATGTCATAGATTTGGTTACCACATGTAGTGTTTTATTTTATTTTATAAGACACTATATTAATTTATACATACATATACATGAAATCTTATATGTTAGACATTAAGCATACTTGTCTATAGAATCTTTTTTACACTAATATCTATTTTAAATTATAAATATATATGTACTAACTGATGTACATTTTTATATATAACTTTTTATATATCGTTTTTATGTATACCTTATATATGAGATTGTTTTTAAATGATTTTATCTTTATTAGATTTGCATATTAAGCTAGGTCTTTGATGTTTGCCTGCTTCTTTAAATAATCATACCAATTAACTTACTTGATTGGTTAATTGTTTAAAACCTGTGTATATATAAGATGTGGAATCTTAGAATGAATGTAAGATCTGATGAAGCTACACAGAAAGCTTTATCTTATTAATTATTGATAATAAAGTACTTTGAACTTTGTGTTACACTTATTTTCGCTCAGTCCTGCTATTTTAATTTACTACAACTTTGATTTATACTGCTTGCACAAGCGTTTACCAGCATAGCAGCAGCCTCTATTATTTGTTTTACACAAAAAGAAATGATAGCTGTACAGAATGCTCTGACAACCTTCAAGGACCACATTCTTCCAGGATAATTAATGGTAAAGATGGACAACACCGCTGTTATGTGGTACATAAACAAGCAGGGGGGGTACCCATTCATACCACCTCTGCAGACTAGCCATGGCTCTGTGGAACACAGCCTTGAGCTACCAAGTGCATCTACAGGCTCAGTTCCTGCCAGGAAAACTAAATACATTGGCAGATGAACTAAGCAGAAATCTCATGGTCCCACACGAGTGGAAACTGTAACCAAAGACTTTCAACATTTGATAAACAAATGGGGGAGCCCCAGATAGAGACCTGTTTGTCTCGCCCCAGAACTATGAATTGGACAAATTCTGCACAAGGACTCCCCACAAACAAGTTTGGAAAGTGGATGCTGTGTCCTTCAGCTGGAAAAATCTATCAGTTTATGCCTTTCCTCCTCTGCCTCTCCTCTCCAAAGTACTACTAAAGATCAAACAGGACAAACCAAGGATGATACTAGTTGCACCAGACTGGCCACGCCAACACTGGTACCCGCTCTTGCACAGTGTGTCACTGTTGGCTCCATGGCACCTGCCTCAGACTCCTACCTGCTGTCACAGCAGGACAGCCGGATTCTGCACTCTCAGCTTCAAACCCTGAACCTGGCAGCCTGGCTAATTACCTAATCTCTCCATTACCATCCCTCAGTAAACAAGGGTTGGATGTCATTTTGGAGGCAAGGAGGCCTAGTAGTAGAAAGTCTTATGATGAAAAATGGAAAAGATTCTGTGCCTGGAACCAAACTCAAGGGATGGGCACAGCAGCACCCAATTTACCTCCGATTCTTCAATATTTAACTGAGTTGCTTCACAAGAGCCTTTCTTTTTCCTCCATCAAAATTCATGTCTCAACCATTTCAGCTCATTACAGCACAGAACCACCCCTCTTATCTCATCCACTGCTCAAGCAGTTCCTCAGTGGGGCCACAAACTTAAGACCACCCAGAAGAGCCCCAACTCTAGTGTGGGACCTTAACTTTGTATTGGAAAAACTCACTCTTCCTCCTCTTGAGCCATCTGCAAGTGCAGAGTTAAAATTCCTTTCTTGGAAAACAGCCTTCCTTTTAGCAATCACTTCTGCAAGAAGGGTATCTGAATTACAGGTCCTTAGGCAGTGGAGCCTTTTATCATCTTTCATGCGGACAGGGTGTCCCTCAGGAGCAATCCCTTCTTCATGTCCAAGGTAGTATCCAGTGTGCCTCTTAATCAGCCCATTCATTTGTCAACCTTCTTTTCTAATCCACAGAACAAAGGGGAATGGATACTGTGCTCCTTAGATATGCACAGACAACTTAGATTTTACTTGGATGGGATTAAACCTCAAAGGAATTCTGAACAACTGCTGGTGGCATTTGCTGCAGGGGCAGAAGGGAAGACTATTTCAGAGCAAACCATTTCTAAATGAATCGGCCATTGCATTCATTTCTGCTATAAGCACCATGGAAAACCTATCCCACAGGGGAGTAGACCACATTCAACCAGAGCTGCATCTATCTCTACAGCCTTTCTCAGAGGTGTCCTTACCAGGGACATCCTAGAAGCTGCTACCTGGAGTTCTGTACTTTCACCAAGCATTGCCATTTGACAACTTTCTCTAAATCCAGAGCTATCTTTGCCACTGCAGTCTTGCAGGGCCTTATAGCTGGTCCTAATGCTATCTAAATTCCTCCTCCCATCCTTAGCTTTGGGAATCTACCCAAATGTGATGACTGCAACAGTGAAACACGAAGAACATAGTACAGTTGTGTACACTTGCCATAAATGTAGATGTTTGAGTGTATTCACTGTTGCAGTACTGGTTACCCTCCCTCCAGCCCCCTGACTCCTTTTGGCTATACCTCTATTCTCCTTTACCATGCTTAAAAGCTTTTTGGTGTATTTGCTTTTTTGTTGGAGGTGTAACCTTGTGTGTGTGTGTGTGTGTGTGTGTGTGTGTGTGTATGTATATATATATATATATATATATATATATATATATATTGCTTCCCATTAGGGGGTCATCTGACATCTGGGGCAAGAAAAACTGATGTAATGGTGTCGGCTGCATGCTTTACACCCCTGACTACCTGACGTCACGGAAGATGAGACAACAAAAGATGCAGGACCCAAGACTTTGATAATCAGGCCGACTGAGGGCTACTGCAAACAGATAACCCAAATGTGATGACTGCAACAGTGAATACACTTGAACATCTACATTTATGGTAAGTGTACACAACTGTACTTTCTCTCTCTTCTAAGTATCAGGGCTATTCAACCTGTCCCAGCAGAACAAAGGGGACAAGGTTTTTATTCAAGACTTTTCCTGATACCCAGAAAAGACAGCTCCTGGCATCCTATCCTGGACCTCTCTATTCTAAACCTCTTTCTGGTAATCCCAAAATTCAAAATGCTAACACTTCAACAGCTGCTTCCTATGCTAGGCAAAAATGCCTGGTTGGCAACCTTAGACTTAAAGGAAGCTTACCTGCACATTCCAATAAGGGAATCTTGCAGGAAATACCTACGCTTCAGGGCAGGCTGAATGCACTATCAGTTCTCTGCACTTCCCTTTGGCTTATCTACTGCACCCAGGGTATTCACAAAGTGTCTAGCTCCAGCCATTGCATTTTGCAGGCAGAGAAATATTCAAATATACCCATACTTGGACAATTGTTTGATTCAGGCAGAAAGCCAGGACTTGCTATTAAATCATCTGGCATTCGTAAAGAAACTTCTAACCTCACTGGGGTACAGCATAAATGAAAAGAAATCTCACCTAGTACCCTGCCAACAGATTGTATTCCTGGGAGCAAGCTTGAACACAACTTCCCAGATGGTTTTCCTCACTCCAGAGAAACAAGTTTATTTGACAACCTACTTCAAACTATTGGCTACAAAGGCCCAGCTATCTGCAAGGAAAATTCTGCAAGCCCTGGGGTTCATGGCCTCTTGCATTCTACTAATTCCATATGCAAGGCTGCATATGAGGAAACTACAATGGTACCTAAAAAGCCTATGGTGTCAACATTCTCAGGACCTGCAATCAATGATTCCTATCATTCCTTGTATAAAGACAGTGTTCCTTTGGTGGACAGAGGCCTGCTACCAGAACAAGGGGCTCCCTTTCACTCTACCCCCTGCCACCCACACCCTAACAACAGACACATCAGACTATGCATAGGGGGCTCACTTGGCAGGGCAATGTATTCAGGGCAAATGTAACCCGAGACAGATGCACCTGCATATCAACCAAAAAGAAATGTTAGCTGTACAGAATTCCCTGACAGCCTTCAAAGACCGCATTATTGCAGGACAACTATTGGTAAAGACAGACAACACCACAGTTATGTGGTACATAAACAAGCAGGGGGGAACCCACTCTTACCCTCTCTGCAGACTAGCCATGGGTCTGTGGAACACAGCCTTGAGCTACCAAGTGCACCTACAAGCTCAGTTCCTGCCAGTCAAGCTAAATTCACTGGCAGATGACCTAAGCAGAAATCTCATGGACCCATACGAATGGAAACTGGAATCATTCAACCTCTTGAGGAACAAATGGGGGACTCCAGAGGTAAACCTGTTTGCCTTCCCTCAGAACTACCAATTGGACAAATTCTGCACAAGGACTTCCCACAGTCAAACTTGGAAAGTGGATGCCCAGTCATTTACCTGGGAAAGCTTCTCAGTTTATGCCTTTCATCTTCTGCCTCTCCTCTCGAAGGTTCTGCAAAAGATCAAACAGGACAAGCCAAGGACAATACTGATTGCACCAGACTGGCCACTCCAGCACTGGTACCCCCTCTTGTGCAGTATGACACTGCTGGAACCATGTCACCTGCCTCAGACCCCTTCCCTGCTGTCCCAGCAGGCGGGCCAGATTCTGCACCCTCCGCTTCAAACCCTGAACCTTGCAGCCTGGCTAATTCCTTGAACACTCCAGTAGCATCCCTCAGTAAGCAGGTGCTAGATGTCATTCTGGAGGCAAGGAGGCCTAGTACTAGAAAATCCTAAGCTGAAAAGTGGAAAATATACTGTTCCCTGGAGCCAGACTCAGGGGATGGGCACAACGGTGCCCAGCTTACCTCATATTCTTCAGTACTTAACAGAATTGCTCCACAAGGGCCTATCCTTGTCAATTAAAATTCATGCCTCTGCCATTTCAGCACATTATAATACTGAGCCACCCCACTTCTCTCACCCCCTGCTAAAGCAATTCCTTAGAGGGGCCAAAAAATTAAGACCCCCCAGGAGAGCCCCTACTCCAGCCTGGGACCTTAACTTTGTATTGGAAAAACTCACTCTCCCTCCCTTTGTGCCAGCTGCAACTGCAGAGTTGAAATTCCTTTCTTCAAAAACAGCCTTCCTTCTGGCCATCACGTCAACAAGAAGAATGTCTGAATTACAGGCCCTCATGGCAGTGGAACCCTTCATTATCTTCCATGGCAGTGGAACCCTTCATTATCTTCCATGCAGACAGGGTTTCCCTCAGGACCATTCCTTCCTTTATGCCCAAGGTGGTGTCTAGTGTGGCCCTAAATCAGTCCATTCATTTGCCTGCTTTTTTCCCTAATCTGCAAAACAAAGGAGAAAGAATGCTGCACTCTCTGGATGTACACAGAACTTAGATTTTATTTGGACAGGACTAAGCCTCTCAGAAAAACTGAACAGTTGCTAGTTGGCTTTACTGCAGGGGGAGAGGGAAAGGCCATTTCAAAAGCAAACCATTTCTAAATGGATAGCCCATTGCATTAATTTCTGCTACAAGCACCATGGAAAACCTACCCCACAGGGGATAAGATCACATTCCACCAGGGCTGCATCTACCTGTACAGCATTTCTCAAAGGAGTCGCTACCAGGGACATCCCTAGAAGCTGCTACCTGGAGCTCTGTACATATCTTCACCAAGCATTACCATATGTCTGTTTTTTCTAAATCTTGAGCTGGTTTTTCCACTGCAGTCTTGCAGGGCTTAATAGCTGGCCCTAATGCTGTCTAACTTCATCCTCCCTTCCTTAGCTTTGGGAATCAACCCAAATGTGATGACTGCAACAGTGAAACTCAAAGAACATAGTACAGTTGTGTACACTTACCATAAATGTAGATGTTCGAGTGTATTCACTGTTGCAATCCTGGATACCCTCCCTCCAGCCCCCTGACTTCTCTTGGCTCTACCTTTCCTTCTTGTTTGGTGTATTTAAGTTTCTGGTGTATTTGCTTTCTGATGGAGGTGTACCATTATATGTAATTGCTTCCCACTGTGGGGGCACCTGACATCTGGGGCAAGAAAAACTGATGTAATGGCATTGGCTGCATGTTTTATACCCCTGACAACTTGACGTCATGGAAGAAGAAACAAGCATCCGATGCAGGAATCCAAGACTTTGGTATTCTGGCCAGCTGAGGGCTACCTGCAGGCAGATAACCCAAATGTGATGGCTGCAACAGTGATTCTACATTTTGTACACAACTGTACTTTTTGACGCTTTAGAAGCATCTTGCAGGGCTGCTGTCACTGGGTCTGTACTTAGAAGGCATGCTTGGCTTAAGGAACAAACTTGCCAGATCATGTTAAAACTAAATTACTGGATGCTTCCTTAAACCAAGACTGCCTTTTTGGCAACAAAGCAGAAGTCCTCAAAAGGCCGGAGGAAAAAGCTAAATCTATGCAAACTGTGAAAGATTTCCTACAAGTACAGCCTCCCAGATTCAGTGGCATTGGCCTTCAAAGAACTGGTTCTTTCCAGTCCATTCCAGGCCTTCTCAGTCCAAACCCAGGAACAGCAGACCACCTAGGCTACAGTCTCAGGCTACGCACAGATCTAAGCAGTGGGAGGTTCCCACTTCCAAAGCAGGGAGTAGTAAGCCATCTCCCTACGGAAAAATGGCACAATGACTTAGCCTTAACCCTTCCAAGCCCTGCTCAACTACCTGCTCCCTTAGGAGGAAAGCTCACCCTGCATGCAAAAAACTGGGAACTCATTCCAGGACAAATGGGTTTTGAACATTGTTTCCAAAGGATACAGGATCAGGGCAAAGTAGCTGCTGCATATGTGGTTCAAGGGGAAGGCAAAGAGATCGCAGCAAGGCTGGCCCCAACGACAAAATATTTGTGTCGCTACTAGGGGAGTGAGAGACCACTCATGAGACATCAGAATGTTTCTGCTCAGTTTGTCTGCAATCACATTGGAGTTCCCGGGAATGTACGTTAAGAGAAAGCGGTTGGAATCTATTGCCCATTGACACTCTCAGGGCTTCCAGACGTAATGGGTAGGATCTGGTTCCTCTTTGCTTGTTGATGTACCAGACTACTGACATATTGTCTGATTGGATAGCAATTGTCCCCGATGGGAGGGTTGCTTGAAATGCTTGCAGTGCTAGGAGCACCGCCCTCTGTTCTAAGACACTGATATGCAGATTGGCCTCCAAGGGAGCCCAAGTGCCTTAGACGGTTCTTCCCTGAAAATGCCCCACCCTCACCCCATCAGGGAGGTTCCATGGTCATTGTGGTTTTGGGTAGAGGGGTGAGAAGGGTCAACACCATAACTTCTCTTCTGGCTTCATCCACCAATTCAGATCTTGTTTGCTTCAGTTTGTTATGCGGATTTGGTAAGACATTGGGTGTGTCATTATAGACCACTGGGATGCTAGGAGCCATTGAAGTAGCCTCAAATGGAATCTTGCTAGTGGGACCAGAGTGATTGATGCCGCCATGGAACCCAGAAGTTGTAAGACCAATCGGGCTGGGACTTGGTCTTGAGAAAGTATCGTCTGGAGCTGAGATCTCAACCTCTGTAACCTGTGATGAGGTAAAGCGGCTAGACAGGATCTCGTGTCGAACATTGCCCCAGATGAACTCTAAGCTTTGAACTGGTACCAACTTTGAATTCCTGGTTTATTGAGATTCCTAGCATGTCTGCCACTTTCAGAGTATAGAGTACGGCTTGAAGCAGTAGATTCTTGGTTGGAGTGGTAAGGAGCCAGTCGTCCAAATATGGAAACGCACTGAATCCTTGCAGTCTTAAGTGAGCTGCTACTACTGTCATGCATTTGGTGAACACCCTTGGGGCTGTGGAAAGACCAAAGGGCAGTACTCGAAATTGGAAGTGACTGGCTCCCAGATGGAAGCAGAGATATCTTCTGCATTTTGTCCATTTTTATGTGGTAATAAGCATCCTGAAGATCTATGGAGCACATCCAATCGTGTTTTTCCAGAAAGGGAAGGATAGACTGAACTGTGACCATCTGGAATTTTGTTTGTCTGATGAACTTGTTCAGAATGGTGAGGTCCAAAGTTGGCCTCCAGTCCCCTGTCTTTTTTGGCACTAAAAAGAATCCTGAGTAAAATCTGGATCCTGTCTGGTCTGGTGGGACTGTTTGGATGACTCTCTTTTTTTTTTCTAGCAGTTTTAGAACTTCTTGTGCTGCTGCATCCCTCTGACTAGGTGGAACATCGGGGATTTGCCTTAGTGGCCTGGGGTAAAGGTCAAAGGGGATGTGGTAACCTCTGGTCATTATCGTCTGCACCCAGGAATCTGATGTTATCGAGTGCCAGGCCAAGTGGTACAGAGAAAAATTCCCCCGACTGCTTCCAGAGGTAAGCAATTGGGCTGCTCTTCAGGAATGCTGATAGGGCTATCCGAAGAAGGAATCCCTGTAGCCCTGGTTTCCCGAGCCCCCTCTGCAACAGGAGGGTTGTCTTTCCAATGAACCCCACCCCGGAGAAAGAGCTCACCATGTTTGTCATGAAAAGTCCTTTGGGATTTTTTGAACCACATCTTTCCGCCTCTCTGATTCCTGGTATAGGATCGTTGAGGGGTGGAAAAGCTTACACCCACGGCAGACAAGGTCTTTCGTCCTTCTCACACCTGACTAGAGTGTCTTGAACTTTTGGGTCAAACAAGGAGGATTCATCAACAGGAGCATTGACGAAGGAAGACTTGAAGGGGTCCACAAAGTCACACAGGTGCATCCAGGCGTGACATCTCGTGACAACCCCTGTACCTGCTGCTCTTGCTGCCCCCTCGGTTGTATGGGCGATTAACCGTATGGAGGAGTTAGAAATGGACTTTACGGTGGCAAGCTGTAGGCAACTTTCTCATATGCCTCATCAGGCAAATACCCCTGCCAAGGTTCCTGAAAGGTCTGTAATCGGGTCCCTCTGAAGACAGGTAAAATGTGCCATATAGTTCAGTGACAATATGTGAAGGTCACTGAAGTGGAATTCTGCTTTCCTAGTCTGTCTATCGTCCGGGACTCCTTGTTCGGAGGATGGACAATCGAGCTTTCTTCAGCAAGTTCTTTTCTAGTGGCTGCCACCACCACCACCATTGAATCTACTGCCAAGCCTCTGAAACAGTGGGGCTGATCTTGTGGAGGAGAGAGAATTTTATCAGGTCTTCGGGGAATTGGCTCAATGGTATCAGGGGTCTTCCAAGCACATTGCACGATGAGCTTAACCAGCAGGTGGGGTCACCCAGGAAGTAGAGTCGAGCACGGACAGCCTGCAAGAATACAGATTCCTCAGTAGAAAGTTTGATTGACTTCCAGTCATCCCTCTGTTTCAGGATCTCCAGTATGTCTCGGAATGAGACATCCTCAGGGGTTGACCATGCGGACCCTTCCCCCTCATCGAAATCTGTATCTTCGGTGAGGGATTCCTCAGGGGAGCCAACGTGCTTCCTCTTGCGAGTTTTCTTGCAGGGTGGCTCTTTAGGGGGAACATCTGAAGAAGACTTTGAAGAGTGGGTCCCCTGTAACAGGGTGTCTTGCTGCTCCCATGCCTGATGTCCCAGTGTAGCGGGCTGAGTCAGCTGCATACCAGAGGAGATATGAAAGTCTGGTACCAACGCCGAAGGGGCCAACTGCATGTTTGCAGAAGCGAGAGCCCTCTCCATCACCTGAAAAGCAAGCCCACCTGAAGAGGGATGGGAGCCCGGAACCAAGAAAGACAAGCTTGGTCACACCCCGCTCCAATGAGCCCACCTCCAGGGATGGAGCCCAGAGAGAACTCGGAGATGTCAAAACAGCCAGAGCCGTAGATGGCGCCATATAAAAAATTGGCGCTGAACTAGGAGTCACGGTGCCAACAGTCCAGCCATGGTCTCGAGGGTGGATCGACTCCAACTGAACCATGATCCACAGGTTAGGCTCCAGAACTGTGGAAGGGTACAACGCAGGAACCGAAGAAGTTGGCACCGGAACTGAGGACTCCAAAGCCTGAGAGGAGGTTGAAGGAGGATCATATGTTGGAGTCTGTGGAGAAAATCCCTCGGCTCCAGATGGGAGGGACATCTTGAATGGGGTTGAGATGCCTCTGGCTGCTGGAAGCTGATCAACAAGCCTCACTACATCCAGTTCCAAAAGACTCCTGGTTGAATGGGTGGATAACCCGAAAGGAGAGTTAGGCCTTTCCAGAAAAGGACTAAGTTGTAGTCCAAAAAAGGAGTCGATGGACGGGGAATATTTTATCCTAGCTAAAATTTCACTTTTCTATACCAAGGTCAAAGGACCCAAGTATTGTGATGGGGAGGGAGTGACCGGATTAGAGGGAGATACTATTGTTGGTGCCAGAAGGGTGTCTGGTGCTGAGGAAATTATTGGCACCATACCAGAGGTTAAGGTTGTCGTTGGTACCATGAATGGAGCTTTAGGCTCTTGTGCTGAGAGTGTCAGTGCTAACAGTTTAGGAAGTTTTGTCTTCGGTTCAGTATGAGTCTTAGAAGGCTTCGGTTCTGTAGAACTAGGAGATGTTGGAACCGAAGACTTCACTTTTTAGTGTCTTTCTTAAGTGTTGAAACCTCTGTCTCAGATAGTGCCTCCGAAAAGGGATTTTCCTTTTAAGATTAATTTATTTTTACACTCTGCTAAAGTACGAGAGCTGAATCCTTTACAAAATTCACAAGTAGGTGGAACCTGGAGGTGGGGAACGAGACAATAGACACAAGAAAGATACCCATCGGAGTTGGGCATCTTTCTACTACATTTATCACATTGCTTAAATCTGGTTGTCCCTTTTTTATCAGACATTATGAATATCCCAAAAAAACAAGTCACTACAGCAACAAGAAGATGAAAATCCTGTCAAAAGCTGTAAACCAACCAGAGAAAGATAAACACACAGTTAAAAAGATTATTTTTATTTTTTTTAAACAAGTGTGAAGTAAGGGATAAAGAAGGGGGAGAAAGGGAGAAATACCAACGATGGTATGACAATTACCACAGCAGTAAGGGAGGGGCCTGTACCAACAATGGTACGAAGAATACCAAACTGGTAAGAAAAGGTAGGAAAAAAACACTCTAGGAGAGAGAAATGATAAGCAAAGCTATCAACAATGGCTAAAGAAAGACCATTTGAAAAAAGGCAAGAATATATGAAAATTACAAGTACTTAGCTGAGAGCTGGCTTGACACATCTTGTATACTATGTGCCAAACGAGATCTAGGGAAATGAGGAGAGGGGCACTATGGGTAAGACTTAAGAGTTTTGGTGCTGGAGCGAGCTTGTTATGTTGGCCGAGTCTGTTCTGGGGATGGAACAGAGACCCATCAGTAAGGAGTGAATGAAAATTAACAACATCAAATGTACGATTTAAAGTCTTTAATTCACAACTACACAACCCCTTCCCTATTTGTCCTATGAACAAACTTCAGAATATTGACTACAGTGTTTTATAGTGGCTGTCCATATATAGGAATCCCTGCAATAAAAAATCCAGTCAGTCTCCTCCTTCCACGAGGTCTACATCCAGTTATAAAAAGGAGACATAAGAAATTAAAGAATATGTAATTCACATTTTGTCATTCGTACTTTTTACTGAAATTTTATCCCAAAGCTTCTGTCCCCTATTCCTTTGCATTTTTGTCTACCCTAAGAACAGTAACTAATCTCCATTCACTTCTTCCTATTCCTTTCTTCTCTCGCCTCATGTCAGTTGTATATAGTGTAATGCTTGGTATATTAAGTAAGTTTGTCAGATAGTTATCAGACTGAACATTTATCTTAGTCATTCTTTGTAACTGAACTGTAATGCATGCTACCTTACTTAATGTACTGTTTGTTTTTATTATTGTTTATTGTAGCTTCCTGAACTGAACCCATCAGCAAATGGAAAATAAAATAAATATCTTCCTGAGAAAATTCCTAGATAATATCAAACAATTTAAGAGGTACATGTGGATAGCTAGATCCAGCAACCAGCTTGGTTGGGGGGTATCACATGGTTGATGTCAGCTGTTGTTCATGGGAGGTGTACTTGACATACTAGGTCACCCTAGATTGGAGAATGGTGCAACAACTGTGAACAGTCTGATTAGTTTAGTTTGCTGGGGAGACTAGGAGCAGATACAGTTGGTTGCACATGCAGAAGCATACTTGTGATGAGCAGGAGTGTTGTTGCGTGTTTGGCTCCCTTCCAGTTCATGCTGTAACTCCCTTACGTACATATTTTTTAAAAAATCCCCTGCGTAGTCACAGTTCTGAGACCCCCTTCCTTAGCTACATAGTTTATCTGGGGAATGACAGTGAAGAAAGAAAAAAGGCTAAGATGGTTCTTATCTCCCTATCACTTGGCATCTGCAAACCTCCTCACATATACAGATGTGTACTTTTTATCAGCAGCAAGTAAGGTAGACTTCAGAGTCATAATATTTGCTATGTTGTTACAGCCTCAGACCTAAAACCAGCATTTGGTGGTGGTTTAAAGTATTAAGCATTTTACATCTTAAAGTGTAAATATCAGTGAAAATAATAATCTCTGAAAGTTGAAGATGCAGCTGTCTTTGCCAGATAGATGTTTAAATTCTGTTGCCCATTAATGTGATGTCTATGGTAAAGTGCAACTTTTGACAATATGTACGGCTACATGTTTCTGAACCATGTTACTGTAACAGTGCTGTTGGCATTGACATTTAGATTATGTGACTGTTGTAGCTCCTGTTGCAGACCAAGGTTGTAATTGACCTGATTGTTGATGGAAATATTAAATCAGTATTGTATCAACAACTTGTACAAATGTGGTGGGCCTTTTCAAGTGTCAGTCCTGTTTTAGAAGGACATAAATGTAAATTGAACAGCATTCTAATTTCTTTTAAATAATGTCAAGTAATGCAGTTATTGAAAAAAAAGCACACTGTTGATTTTTCCTGAATCAAACCCAGCCTCAGGCCGAACAGGATGCGCAGAATGGATTCTCTGAATCTGATGTTGTAACTTTTGACAAGAGGTAAGAAGCTTTCCATTTTTTGTAGTTGTTGCATATAGTAATAGTTTATGTTTATGGCTGTAAGAGAATTAGACATTACATAAGAATATGGTATAGAAAATAGCTGAGAAGCATTGCTGTGACATTTCATTTTATTATATTTATTTTAGCAGTAATTTCAAAAACAGACCTGTGGACATTTTTGTATTATCTTCATGCCATTCTTCAGAGTGCTGTTGATGATATGCCATTGTGGTAGTTTGTAGGATTTGTTCTTTTACTAAACTTGGCTCTTTATCCCGTCAAAATTTTTGACGGCTGATTGCTGCATTTAGCAACAACCCAATCAGTCTTGCCAATTTCTCTCTCAATTCCAGTGCTTTATTATCACTCAGCATGACCTGAGTTTGACCACATCTCCAGTGTGTAGTAGCTGTTGGTATCATTTCTTTGCATTAGCTTTTGGATTTAAATTTCCATAATTGACTGATACAGTTTTAGATCATTTTAGGCTTTAAGCATTATGCTACTGTCTTTTTCATTTATCAGCATGTTAATGCAAATAAGGTCCATGGTGCAGTGCCTGAAGCTGTGTCAGTGACCTGGGTGATTGGGTGTGTGTATGTCAAATTACACATACTCACAAAGGAGACCATATCAGGCCGTTGTCTGCAAGCATGCACATCAGCAACAAGTGGAGTAGTTGTGGCCAAAAAGAATCAAGAAAGAACCGCCATAACTGTGTGGATGGTGGCTGCACTGCGCCTGTTTCATGCCCCAGTAACAGAATGATTAGGTTAGGCATGATCACAGAGAGTGATTAGGTGGTCATTAGGTAAGCGGGACAGAAAAACAATACAAATTTTTGTCAGTGTGTCAGTAGGATGACACAAATTAAATGTGCTGCACCAGATCATTTTATCATCCTAATGTAAAAGAGTTGCAGGTACCTCTTCAAGGATATGGAAAGGAAAGAAGTAATTATGGTAAGTCTGGCAATAAAGCCTCCTCCTACTGTCCAGCCTAGTATTTTCATGTGGAGTGAGGATGCCAGAGTCTCTCAGGCACAGCTGCTGGGTCTGTAGCTCCTACCTTACAGTCCCTGCATGAACAAGGCACAGTAGAACCTGTTCCACAAACTTATGTAGGAAAAAGGTTATATTCCAGACTTGTTTTGCCCTTTCACAACAACTTTCTAATAGTCTCCTCATTCAAAATGTTGTCACTCCAGACTCTTCTGTCTTTCACCCGCCCCTCAGTGTTTCCTGGTATCTTTAGACCTGAAGGATGCCTATCTTCCATCCCCATTCACCCTTTGTTCATGAAATTCCTAAGAGTTTTCACCTTGTTCATCACATTTTCAGTTCTCAACTTTACCCTTTGGGCAATCACAAAGTGCCTGGTACCAGCCATTTCCTTTTGCGAAACTCAGAGAATTCAAATATTCCCCATATGTAGATGACTTGTTAATACAGGTAACCTCTCAGCAGATTGTTCTACAGCACTCAACTTCACTATCTCTCTCTTACAGTCTGGGGTTCGTGATAAACCCTACCCAAGACCTGGTCTCTCTCGGCTGCAGGCTGGACACTCACTTCCTTTTGTGGAAGGAAGGCCTACATTGGCCTTCTCTGACTACTTCCAGTCTCTTCTGCCCCTTCAGTCCTGCACTTCAACAGAAGTTCTCGGGTCCCTGGGATTCATGGCATAATCATGGTGCTGTTTGCAAGACTCCATTTGAGAAAGATTCAAGGCAGGAGTACCACAGGGTTCAGTCCTGGGACCTCTCCTGTTAGCCTGTACTTCAGAGAAGTAAGATACCAAACACAGAAGGCCTTTGGCTAACAAAGTTCGTAGATGACTGCAAACTAGGAGCCATAGTTGAGTCCCCAAATTATGTGGACATCTACAGAAGGGCCTCACTGAGACAGATGCCTGGTATCAGAAGCATGGCCTCAAGCTCATTGCCAAAAAGTTCATTGTCATCCCCTTTGGTAAAAACTCTGTACCCATGAACTACCACATAGGCGGCAGCCTACTTAATGCTGAATGTGTGATGAGACCTGGGGACCAAGGTGGAAAGTGGTCTCTCCTTTGATAATCACATCGCCACAGTAGTCAGAAAATCCTTGGACATGGCACACCTCATCACAAAAGGGTTCTCATCTAGGAAAAAAGAGGTAATTGTTCCCCTCTACTCGACACTCATTAGACCCATTATAGAGTACAATGCCCATTTTGGAATGTACCTCACAAGACATCTGCAGCAGCTGGAAAGGCCACAGAAGTACCTCACAAAGAAGATCACTGGCCTCAAACAGATGCCCTACACCGACAGTCTCAAAAAACTCCAGCTTTACTCCATAGCATATCGCCTACTCCGAGGTGATCTCTGCCTAACATATAAAGCTATGTCAAACCCAGAGCTGTTGGACATGCTACACCTAAAGAAATCCCAATCCCTCCGAGCTACACGCTCTAGGGACCTAAACCTTGTCACCACAATAAACAGGACATGCTGGAGGGATAGATTCCTGTCCCAGAGACTTCCCATACTCTGGAACAAGCTACCCATCTATGTCATGCAAAGTTCTTCATTAGCACTCTTCAAGAAAAATCTTGGTAAGTGGATGGGAAATAGGAAATGCACCCTGGGGATCACTTCTGTGGCTCTGCTTGACAGGGGCACAGGAAAATAACTTTCTTGGGTAGCGTATGCCAGGGAACCTTGTTGACTAGGCTTACTTAGGCCCTTGGGCTGATAGCCTAGTACCTACCTATGAGCCATTTGAAATATCAGTACCATCTCAAGTCTCTACTGAAAGACAGAGACTGGCCGAAAAAACAGACTTGCACGTACTAAGCCCGTGATGGCCATTTCCTAGAGTATTCCCTTTTGTCTGAGGTATGTTTATTTATTTATTTATTTTATTTTACATTTGTTGACTGGGCTAGTCCAACTGGATACATGTCCGTTTTCAGTAGAGGCCCGGGGAGAAAAGCTCCAGAAAAAAAACTTACAAAACTTTAAAATGTAACATAAAAGATTACAAAAGGCATTGAAAGACAGTAATACAAAATTGAGTAAAAAAAAGTTTACATAAAAAATAGAAAAAAAAATTGACTTAAATATTACATAAAAAATAGAAAAATTGACTTAAAATAGACAAATAAGGAAAATAGTAGTCGAGACTCAGAGACATTAGTATTTAAGTAAATATAGGTTAATATATAGAGTGTAGTATATAGAGGGTTTATTGGTAGGAATATAGTGGTGTTGGAGTGGAACAGTTAAGGATAACAGTCAGGGTTGGTACAAGAGCATAACCAGTGGTTATTGAGAAAAAGTTGTAGATTAGTTTTAAAGAGTGGGAGAGAAGTCTGAGATGTAAGATCATGTGGTAGTTGATTCCATACTTTACCAACTTAGTTAGAGAATAAAGAGTCACCTGCTAAGTTTTTTGATAAGGTAGTATTAATCACCATTTTATTAGAGGAGCGTAAATTCTTGAGGTTATTATATGGAGTAATGAGGGTAGGAGTGTTGCTGGGTTGGTATAGGGTTTTATGGGCTATTGTGAGTTGGTTAAATTGTAGCTGATTAAGGAGTTCTAGCCAGCCCAGACAGTGATGAGTCCTGAAAGGTGAGTTTGTGGCAAATCTCGCAGTATTGTTATATGATATAGCCAGTTTGTTGAGGTTATTTTTAGAAAGGTTAGTATATATGGGAGAAGCATAGAATAGGGTGGAGATTAATTGGGTTCTAGCTATTGCGGTCCTAGCTTCTGCTGTAAGGAATGGTTTGATTCTATAGAGGGATCCTAGTTTAAGTGATTATCAATTGTAATTTCTAGGAGTTTGGTGGTGGGGTCAGGAGAAATAAGGGTGCCATTATTGGATGTAAGAGTGAAATGTAGAGGGGTGGATATATGGGTAGGTGTAAAGAGTAATAGTTTAGTTTTTTTCGGGTTGAGGAGAAGACAACGGTTAGAGAACCATCGTTCTACAGTGCTGAAAGCTTTTTGTGTAAGAGAATGAAGTTCGGTCTGGGATGTGGCTGAACAAATTATAGTAGAGTCATCTGCATATTGAATGCAGGTAAAGAGTGGAGTTGATAGATGAAGGTCATTTATAAAAATGGAAAACAGTAGAGGGCCTAATATGGAACCCTGAGGAACACCTAGTGAAATAGGAAGGAGATTTGAAAGATGATTTTGCCAGAGAACTGCCTGTTTTCAAGGTAGGATGTAAACCAGTTCATAGCAAGAGTGTCAAGTGAGAGGGACTTCAATATGTGTAGGAGGAGTTGGTGATTAACCATGTCAAAGGGTTTAGATAGGTCAACAAAGAATGCAAAAGAAAGAATGTTATTGTTGCGATTTTCGTTGATGCAGTTAGTGAAGGATAGCAAGGCTGTGGTGGTACTATGGAATGGACGGAAACCATGTTGACAGCTAGTAGATTGTGATGGAGAAGGTGGTTAAGTAATTGTTTGTGAGTACATTTCTCCATTATTTTAGCAAGTGGAGAGAGGAGAGCTATGGGGCGATAGTTGGAGAAATCATTGGAGTTTCCACCTTTGTGAAGAGGAATAATGTAGGAAATTTTCCAAATAGATGGGATAGTGCCTTCCTTTAAGGTTCTATTGATCAGTATGGAGATGGGATAAGCAATTGCTTTAGCTCCTTTTTGCAGGAATTCTGCTGGGAGTTTATCAGCTGAGGGGGTAGTGGGTTTTAGTTTTTGGATTAGGGAACAGATACTAGGATGTGTGGGTATTGGTTCTAGGTGGAATAATGGTATTAGGAATAGGCAGATTAGAGGTGTCAGGGGATAGATGGTTTGCAAGATTCAGTATAGTAGTAAAGAAAGAGTTAAAGGTGTTGGCTGTTTGTGTTGGGCAGTCAGGGTTGGAGCCTAGAGGATTAGGTGTGACAGTTTTGCTTGGGTATAGAAGTTTAATACTAGTCCAAAATTTTTGTGGTTCTTTAACGGAGGATTGTTGAAGTTGGAGATAGAAGTTCTTTTTATCTAGTAGGATGGCTTTTTTCGTAATATTTCTTTGTTGTCTAAAGGTTTGGTGATCAATAGTATCCTTTGTGGGAACGCTATTTATCCCAAGATTTATTTCTGCAAAGGATTAGTTTCCTAGTATTATTTGAGAGCCACTGGGCTCATTTAGTTTTGTTTTTAATAGCACGTATTGGGGCATGATGGTCCAGGATTGCTAAGAAAGTGGTATTGAAGTATTCAACAGCTTTATTTATAGGGAGAGATTTTAGAGGTGACCAGTTACATTGTTTAAGTTCAGTTTGGAACAGTTCGGGGTCAAAATGTTTTTTGGTACGGACTGTTCTGACACTAATAGGGATAGTTAGGCTTGTTTTATGTCTGATAATATATATTAGTGAATGGTCACTTAGGTCATCTGGAAGGGTTCCTGTTGTGTATCTTTGTCGTGGGCTATTTGTAAGTATCCAATCTAAGGTGGTTTCTTTATTGTTAAGTTTATTTATTCTGGTGGGGGAGTTTATAGCTTGCGAGAAACCATACAGGTTGATTAGGGTGGTGGGGTTAGTGCAGCTGCATAAATTCCAGTCTGTTAAAGTCACCAAGGACTATGGTTTCTTGAGAGAGGTTAGAAGAAAGCCAGTCTAGAATGTATTCGAGTATACTGTGGTTATTTCCTGGGGGAAGATAGGAGCAGATGATGTTTATGGATTTGTGTGAGTTAAGCTGTAGTTTAGAGATAATTATTTCTGCACTATTATCTGCGGGTAGGTTAAGAGTTAGACTGCTAATTTGTAGTTCTGCTTTGTAGAGAATTGCTACCCCTCCACCTTTTTTGTTTGTGCAGTCGCGACGAATGCTGATGTTGATGTCAGAGTTGATATATATACAAGTTTGGGGAATGGGCAGCTTGCCCCTCACAATAGGGTGGGATGCAGGGTTCTTGCCTCCTTGCAAAAAAGGAGTTTAAAGGAGGAGAACAATATTCAAGATTTGCTGTTCTCTTGCATTTTTGATCTTTTTATTCACTCTTTTGCTCTTCTGCATTTTTGAAAATTTTGTTCGCTCTCTTGTCACTGGCATTGTGTGCCAAGATTTTATAGTACCTGAAATCTGTCTGGTCCCAGCATTCCCATCCTCTAGACACTTGAATTTCACTTCATTTTCTAAAGAAAGAATTGCAGTGGTGGACATCTTGGGTAAACCTCAACCCAGGTCTTCACTTCAAGCTGTAGATACTTTACCAGGACCTTCATACACATGCCTCAGATGTAGCTTGTGGTGGATGGTCTTCTTGTTTGTCCGGTGACAATGCCAGCAAATCAGAGGACAGAACACATCAACCTGAGAGAGAGAGAGAGAGAGAGAGCAAGAGAGAGACGGGCACTGAGTCAGGCCCTGCACACTTTCTCCCACACTTGCTCTCTAGGTCCCCACACAATTTTTGTAGGCATACCACAGTCTTGTGGTATGTAAATTGGGGGGGGGGACAAAGCCTTATCAGATATGTGGATTGGACCTTCTAGTGTGGGAACAGGCCATAAACCCTCAGGACAATGTCCTGGCGAACTTCCAAAGCAGATCAAGGGAAGACCCTCACAAGTGGATGCTGAATAAAGAGTTCTTCCTAGATATGGTCCACAAATGGGGTATTTCTCAGATAGACCTATTTGATAAATTCACAACAAGCAACTGAAGCTATTTACTCCAGGACTGCTTGTCTTCAGGCATGGAGGATGGATGCCATGTCCTTTTCTTGGGAAAGGAGATTTCTTTACGCCCCACCCACCTGTACTCACCCAGATTATGTTAATGATCCACAGTGACAAACTAAAAAGATCTTAACTGATGACTCACTTTTGGCCAAGGCAGCATTGGATCCTCCTCCTCTACCACCTATCTAGGGGTCATCACCACAAGTTATCCCACACAGTGGACCTGCTCATGCAACACAGGGGCTCTTCTTCATCCCAAAGTTTTTTCAGTTTGACACTGTCGACAATAGGATTCTGATCTCTTTCAGACACCAATTTTCTGAGTTCATGCTGCAGGTGCTTTGGAGACAAGGGAACCTACTACTAGAAAGTCGGGAGTATACAAATGAAAAAGATTTTCGGGCTGGTGTCATGCTAGAAAACAGTACCCTATACAAACTAGGGTTTCTGCTATCCTCTTGTACTTGTGTGAACTACTAAAAGTGGTGTTGCCTACACCTCGATTAAGGTGCACTTATTAGCCATGTCTTCATTATTACTTCCTGTCCTTCCATCCCCCTTCTTTGTCTTTAACTAGGTTTTGTCCTATCTGTCATGGACTGTGGGGGAGCCATTCTCTGTCTTCTCACCACTTAGCTGACCTTTGCCAATCTTGTGTCCTATGGTCTCCTGGCTTTGAGATAGTCTGAGGTTTTCTCACTCGTACATCTGCTTATGTACCCTTGCGCCTGCAGGCTTAGATAATACATGGACGTATAGCTGTATGGAAGGTTTTGACTTTGGTACCATGGCGAGACATCCAAGTTATGCAGCAGTGATCAGTAGGACATTTACTGTTATGGCAAGTTCATGCACAACTATATGTTTACATGGCTCAGTAAGAGAAAAGGGTGTTTGAGAAATGGTTTGGCTGCTAGTACCATGGCACAATGGTTTGGCTGCTGGTACCATGGCCAGACATCCACGTTATGCAGCAGTGATCAGTAGGACATCTACTGTTATGGCAAGTTCATGCACAACTATACGTTTACATGGCTCAGTAAGAGAAAGGGTGTTACATTTTGAGAAATGGTTTGGCTGCTGCCACCTGACATAACATCTGTGTGAGTAATTTGTCTAAGAGGTGGAAATTGTGAATCCATTAGTTGATGTCTTTGAATGTCAAGCTTACAACTTCCTTGTTGTGTCTTTCGGCTTTTCCCAGTTAGGGGTCGCCACAGCAGAACTCCGGTCCGCTAATGATTGGCAGTAGATGTTTACATGCCGAGTTGCCAGCCCTGACGCACAGCCTTCAACGAAGGTACACCCATTTACACGTCTCCACACAGAAGACGCTCTAGCTGAGAATCGAACTGGACAACGTCTTACTGTGAGGCGACAATGCTACTGCAGCACCACCACCGCAGTAAGCTTACAACTTCCTGGCCTTCAGTAAATATGATTCCCTTATGCAAACAGTATTAAAAAATGCTAATGATAAACTTGTGTGTAAGAGGAAACTTATTTAATTATCTTGGAAAGTGTTGTATAATGTAGCTGTCATTTTTTTTTCTGTTATTAATAGGTTCATAGGTTTATACTAGGCTATCTGCCCCAAGGCATTTATAAGCCTTGCCCAAATTTTTGTGGCTTATGCCACCCCTTATATGAAAAAATACTGTGCCCATTAGTTTGTTGTGCCTCTGTCCAGCAGTGACACAGAGATGATTCCCGGGGTAAACCTACGATCTCCCATCCACAGGTCAAGATTTCTCTTGAACAGAGCCAGCGAGGTGCTCTGCCTCACATGGACCGGGACTCTATTCCACAGCATAGGGAGTCTCTGAGTGATAAATCTATCCCTCCAGCACGCCCTATTTATATCCGTGCTAAGGTTTAAGTCGCTTGCTCTAGTGGTTTTGGTGGATTTGGATTTTTTGAGGTGGAGCATGTCCATTAATTCCGGGTTGGACATGGCCTTGTATGTCAGGCACATGTCACCTCTGAGCAGACGGTATGCGACTGAATAGAGCTGGAGTTTCTTCAATCTGGCAGCATATGACAGATTTTGGAGTCCCTTTATCCTTTTGGTGAGGAACTTTTGGGGTCTCTCCAATTGCTGCAGATGTCGGGCGAGATACATCCCGAATGGGGTATTGTACTCTATCATTGGTCTGATAAGTGAAGAGTACAGGGGAACAATGACATCACTAGATCTGGATGTGAATCCCTTCATGATCAGGTGGGCAATGTAGAAGGTCTTTCTAACCACTTTAGCAACGTGAGTGTCAAAAGAAAGGTCACTGTCAACCTGGGTCCCCAGGTCCCTGATAACCTCTTCTGTGCTTAGTGGATTGCCACCTATATGGTAGCTTGGGGTTACCTTGTTTTTCCCGAAGGGTATGACTATACATTTTTGGCGTTAACTTCAGGCCATGGCTCTGGCACCAGCTATCTGTTTCCGTGAGTCCCTTCTGAAGGATATCCGTGTCGGATGCACTTTCCACTATGGCGCCCAGTTTGCAGTTGTCTGCAAACTTTGTCAGCCAAAGTCCTCCCATGTTGGCCTGTACTTCTGAGAAGTAGATGCCGAACAATAGGGGCCAAGGACTGAGCCCTGTGGGACACCACTTGTGACCGGCTTGGAGTCTGACATAGCGCCAGCAACTCTAACCCTGTGGGTTCTGTCCTTAAGCCAGTTTGCAACCCATCTTGTGACATATGGGTTTACATTTAAGCTGGAAAGTTTTTCTACAATACCCGAGTGGGGTATTGTGTCGAAAGCCTTTGCAAGGTCAAGGTAGGCTGTATGGACTGCCTTTCCCTCATCAATGGCCTTGGTGACTGTTTCGAAGAAGTCGACCAAGTTCAAAAGGCATGATCTTCCCTTGACTAAGCCAGACTGGGTCGGGTCCAATGTCTGCAAGTCCCCTATATCTTTGTTTATGAGCTCCATTATGATCCTCTCCATAGCTTTGCAGACTAGACTTGTTAAGCTTATGGGGCGGTAATTACCAGGGTCCGTAGAGGCACCGCCTTTGTGGAGTGGGACCACAGTTGCCGTACGCCACTCCTTGGGCACGTATCCTGTGGTAAGGCTGAGATCAAACAGCTGCCTTATGTGCGGGTTTAATTCCTCATTTAGCTCGTGTAGCACACAGCCGGGGACACCATCCGTCCCATTGATGCTGTGTTTTTAGCTTTAGAGAGGCAGCTTTCACCTGCACATTTGAGATGTCTGGGAGGCTACACTCGCTGGGATAGTTATCTCTCCTTTAGGGGAGAGGGGTCAAGTTTGCACTGAACCTGTCTGCCAGTATGTTGGCAATGTCTGTGGGTTCAGTGATTTTTGTATCATTTTGGACTAATTCTGAGCATATCTGGGAGTTTCCACCCAGGTTCCTAACATAGCTGAAAAAGGCCTTATGATTGTCCTTTGAATCCATGGCAATTTTTCTCTCAAAATTGGCCTTAGTTGATTTTATGAGTGCTCGTATTTTTTTTACTAATAATGATCAGGGGTGACCTCCCTTTTATGGATTTTGTTCTATCGTGTAATAGCTTTCTCTTCTTATTGTAAAGTTTGTTAATGGCTGGGGTCCACCAGACTGGACGTTTGCCATTTGTGGAAAGAGCCCTGGTTTTATTTGGGATTGCCTGATCCATGCAGTCCTGGAGGTGTTCATAGAAGGCATTTGTAAGGGCTTCCGCAGCTTGGGTTGTGGTTTCCACTGGCTCAGGGGCCTTGAAGGATACCACACCAGTCTTGAGTAGTGTGAAGTTTGCTTTAGAGAAGTTCTTCACTGTGGTCTTTTTTGTTTGGGGGTGGGGGCGGGATGTGGATTTCCAGTGAGATTACTTTATGATCAGATCTCACCAATGAGGGATATACTTCCGGTGTGGAGCATTTTGTCCCCATGTTTGTGATAATGAGATCTAGTATATTTTCTCCTTTCGTGGGGACAGTGACTAGCTGTTCCATGGCATTTGAATTTATGAACTCCAGGAACCGTTGGGCTAGAAAGTTAGGGCTTGAGTAATGTTCCCAGTCTATATTCGGGTAGTTGAAGTCACCCAATATGCTGGTGTTTGAGAGATACATTTATACCCTCCAGTGTCTTCAGGAAGGTTGTGTGGGGTTCCTGAGTTTGAGAGGGTGGCCTGTAGCATGCTACAATTTGTAGAGCAGTTTTGCCTGTGGTTAGTTGCACCTGGATGGTTTCCGAAGCTTCGTGCGTTGCCACCAACCTGGAGGTGTGAGTATCCTTTATGAATATGGATACAGCCCTCCTTTTGTGGTGTGGTCCGGGTTTTGGGGCCGGAACGCATGATATGAGGTAAAACCTAATAGTGCTGGGGTGCTGTCAGGAGCCTTGAACCAGGTTTCAGTTACAGCACAGACATCGATGTTCTCCATACTGAGAAGGGCCTCGAAAAGTGCATTTTGAGATTTAGACTTCTGGCATTGAGCAGCATTACCCTCGGTTTCTTCCCATTTTTGTTTTCTAGGGTGGTAGGTTTAGAATTTGAGCCTTGCCTAAAAAAGGCACTATGGGGGTGGCAAGAGCCTTAGCCAATATCCGGAATCCCAGGGTGACAGGTGCAAGCCGTCCCTTGAAGCAGCATGGCTTGTCAAGCATGTCATCCCAGGCAGACAGACACTGGATCCCCTTTGAATGACACCAGACATTAAGCCAATTGTTAAAGCTGATCATCTTGTCTCTATATTGTGGCATCATTCTTGGTGAAGGAAGGATACTGCTCAGGGTTAGGTCATACCTGCCTGGGCTACATAATCAGAGAACTCGTCGAGGTGTCTTTTCATGTAGTCCAGGGAGGTACGTCTCAGGTCATTCACACCAGCATAGACAATGACTGTGTCATATTTGTACTTGCTGTGGAGTGACCCGAGTGCTTGTGTTATGTGGCGGATTCTAGCCAATAGGCAGCTTACTGTGACCCTCTCCTTCTTCAGCCTGGTGAGTGGGACGCCAGTGTGTCTGACTATGGAGTCACCTATGACAAGTATGTTTGGTGTTGTATTTGGCCTTAAGGGCTGTGACTGCTTTGCACACTGCTTTTGTGGTTTATGTGTTGCTTGTGGGGTGTCTTGAGGTAGCAGTTGTTTGGGTGTCTGCTTTGGAGGCCTCTGCTGTTTAGGTAAATTTTTACTCAGAGCCTCCGAGTATGTCTTTGTGTGTTTATGTGTTTGATTCAGTGGTGTGGTAGCATTATGTGAGGCTGGTTTTGTGTTGTGTGTAGTTGCCTTCTCCTCCTGTCTGGTCTTGCCAGTCCTGAGTTGAGAGAGCTCAGCCTCCAGTTTGGCTAAATAGCTGCATCTCTCGCAAGTATTTGTGTTATGTGGGAGGAGGAGAGGGTTGTCTGTGTACATGAGGCAGTTATAACATTTATTTGTTTTTGGTGTTTGGGACCAATACCAACTAAGGAAATCTATCAGCAGTGCATTCAAGGTATAGACTTTCAAAAAGAATTTGATTAGCCATTATCTTACAGACCAAGTAGAGATTATGTTTAAGTAATCCATGAGAAACAGGTTCAGTTTTAAGTGCCTGAGCCTAAGGACTGTAGAAATTTGTAAATAACAGTAAAACATAGGACATAGCACATAATTGTAATAAACAGTGGGATGTAAAAACAGAGCTAATTACTAGAAAGCAGCTCAAGTAGGTGTGTTTTTAATCCTTTCTTAAATCCTGCTGAAGTAGGAGAGTCCTGAAGCCAACCAGGAAGAAATTGCCATAGCAGAGGGCCTTGAAAAGTAAATGAGTATCACCCACCTGATTCAATGTTACTAGATGAAACTATCAGGAGATCTTGAGTACTGGGTCAGAGTGAACAATTAGAATTTATATATAAGAAGGTCTGATGCTTATGGTGGGCCACAACTGTGAAGCATTAGATAAACTAAGATAAGAGTCTGGTAGATAATCTGCTGTTTACAGGTAGCCAGTAAAGATTCTGTAAAATTGGTATCCTGAAAACCCCATTAGTATCCGAACAGCAGAATTCTGGACCAACTTGAAAAGAGCAAGTAGTCTAAACAGGACGAAACCAAAGAATGCAGCACTGCAGGGGAGGTCACTACCAGAAATAAGGTGCTTGATTGGGGGTGATTTATACATGGAAACCAGGAAGACTTGACAACAGCTGAGCTCTATCCCTTGAGTGTTAACCCATTGTCAGGTATCATACCAAGACTGTGAACCTCTGACACAAATGAAAGTATGTCATCCTACTAGAAAATATCAGGGGACAGAATAGAAAAGGAAGGGTCCTGTCATTGTTGCATGTACCATCAAAACAATAGTCTGAGGTATTGAGCTTAAGCCTATGTCTGACAATAAAATTCATGGATAATTTCTGGATCATGTGAAAGGGAGTTGAGAGCTGTTGCAGTGTCCTGAGGGAATGAAAGTTAAAACTGTGTCATCTGCATAAGAATGGTATTGCAAACCTCTCTAATAATGTCACCTAGCGGCAGCAGGTAAATGATGAACAATAAAGGTCCAAGAATGGTGCCCTGTAGTACCTCAGATCAGAGGGTGGGAGGATGTTAAATTTACCTCTGATACAACCCTCCGAGTACAGCTTGATAGGTATAAAGCAAACCAGTTAAGGACAATACCAGCGATCACATAATAATGCTCCACACAATCCAAAAGTATAGAATGACCCACCAAGTCAAATGCGAGAAGAGATCGTTTATTTTTCTTAATCCTTTTTTCTCTCTCTGCATTTGATTTGGTGTACACAGATTAGAAAAAGTGTCCAACCACTTGGAAAAGGGCCACTGGGCAATTAGCAGAACTAGCCTTTAAATGGTAAGCTGAATAGCAATTGTCCAGTGCAAGCCTGTCCTTAAACAGACCTATATACTACCACCTCCATTTCAGCATATGACTTATCATTCTCAGAGATTTTAGTTGTGTTTTAAACACGTTTATTAAATTATCACTCAAGACAAATGTACATTAACAGCAAAGAAAACAAACCATTTTAACATTTTTAATTTAAATACAGTATACATCACATATATTTTCTTGCTATCATCATCAGTCCAACATTACAGAAAATTGCTGTATTCCTGCCTTCCCTTAAACCTCACTCCTCCTGGCCATTATTATGCATGTATTGTTTCCAAAACTTCCATTTACTTGTATGTAATTTTGCTTCTTCGCTTTTCCAAAGGCATCTCTTCCAGTACTTTTATCTCTTTTGTAATATTCAGTAACTCAAATACAGTTGGTGTAGACTTTGATTTCTATTTTCGAGTTATTGTTTTTTTGGCAGCCAACAGAATTAAACTTTATAAAGCCTTGCAAAAGTCTAAGCATTTCAGATCTGGTATCCTAGTTCAAAAGAATAATTTCCTTACTTACAGCCATTTGCTCACCCAATATTTATGATAGAGTTCTCTGTAGGGAATTTTAAAATCTGCCAACTCATTACACTCCCAAAACATATTTTCCCAATTACTTTTCTGCTCCGTCACACCTCCAACATTTGATGTCTACCTGAGGAAAAATTCTTTAAAGTCTGCTTTGGATATAAAAATACCTATGTAAACATTCCAAGCAAAGATCTGAAACCTTCTGGAGTTGGCGGCATACTTGGGAGCATTACATATGTCTTCCCATTGTTTTCTTATAAATTGCTTTTCCAGTCTCTCTTGCCTTTCTTTTCTAACCACCTCTGATTGACTCTTCTAGTTATCTTTCAGTGTTTTATATGCCATACTAATTCTTTTTTAACCGTTGCATCTGTTCTACATTCATCTAAAAAGTCTACTAGAGCAGGTCTTCCCCTTGTCCCTTTCTCTTTGCCTGTAGGGAAGTCGGTCTTTAGCCTGCACCTGAAATGTCTTCTTGGCCTCATCCCACCCTACTACTTTTCCCTGCTTGAGTATTGGTTTAGTTCCTAGAATACTTTGTTACTTTGTGAATATAATATTTTGTGTGGTGGTGGTGGTTTTCCTTAAGGATCTGCATCCAAAATCCTACTCTCACTGTTTCTTGAACATCCCCCTTGCTTCATCATTCCATTCCACATTGAACTATAAGCTTCTGCTTGTGTTATGTGTACAAGCCCCAACTGTGTAGCTCTAAAATATCCCTTCAAATCAGCTAAACCTAAACCACCTCCTTCCATTGGAATGATCAACTTAACCCACTTAATTCTTGCCCTGTTTCCCCTCCTCGATAAATTCCTTCAGTTCTGTATTAATTATTATCCACAACTTCACCTCTGGTTGACAAAAGTGTGCCTGGCCTGTGTAGAAGACTAAAGGGATTAAAAGCATTTTCACTGCTTGATTTTACTGTCCATATCCTTAAGCAAAAGTTTCCCAATTGTATTATCTTTTGTTTAGTCTCTTCCTTACGTATCAGTAACTACCATAACAGAAGCCTTTTTAATCCGTACGTCTCAGTACTTCATGTTATCTTTTCCCCAAAAATGTGAGCATTGCTGAACCATATTTGTGAGCGGGTATATAATTTACAGCTGTAGCTTTTGTTTTACCTTCATTAGTTTTCTATCCCAAAAAGGCTTGGAACTGTCTCAAAAAGTTCCATAAGACTGAGGTGTCCTTTTCTGGATTTATCAGGTACAAAATATTATCCGCAAATAAAGCCAACTTTTCTTAACATAGCAATATTATCATTGTATTTCTAATTAACCTTATTATTGTATTGGGGAATGCAAATGCTTCCAGTGCCCTACTCATAAAATCCCAGCTTACTGTGTCAAATGCTTTCTCTGCGTCAAGACCCACCAACAACAAAGGTATTTTCTTACATTCTGATTCCCTCTGGTTCATCATTGATGTTCTTAGTGTTTCACTGTTGCAGTCCTGACTTGTGGGATTTCCTGCTGTGGAAGCCCTTGGCTGGCCCAGAGTCAAATTCTCCCTTGTCCTAAGGCTGGCAGATGCCCTACCCTGACATCAATATGCTTGGGTATAAAGAGAGCCAGCTGATGCCGTGGCATCAGTCTTTTCTTGCCGTTGGAGCCCAAAGCAGTGTTTCAGTCCATTGGTCTGTCTGCACCAGAGAGAAGTCTTCTAAAGCTAAGTACCCCATTGGGGAACTGTTTTTCTTACTTTTAATTTATGTCAGATAAGGTTAACAATTCTCTCCATTGTGGTAAGCAAATCCCATACCAAGACTTTCATACTTTGTGTGTCACCTGTCTAGGTCCGGATCACAACGTCTCCATTTGCTGTTTTTGCACCAGTTTCAATTTTAGAACCATCAGGTGTAGGGCCGAAATCTTAACTAGACATATTAGTCTGCAGTCTTCTTCACATCATTCGATGGCCATCCCAAGGTTGAGCTCCCTAAGCGTAAGAAGGATAGGGGAGAAAAGACCCAAGCTTAGGGCTTTGGACAACAGCCATTCACCGTCTGTCAGCCCCCAAGGCTTGTTATTGCTGAGGAAGGTGGGGTGCTTTCGCAGCCGCCTTCTGTGACCGTGGTAGTGGCACAGGCCTCCATTAAGACCCTTAGGTAGTCCAACATGCTGTCAGGTCCCTTAACTTCTACACAGGCCTTAACTTTCAGTTTGCCAGTCTGGTTTGGAGTCGCTCAGTAGACCTCTGCTTCAGGCGAGCGATCTTGTACTAGCAATGTTTCTTCTGGGGATCAAACTACATCAGTTCAGCCTTAAAACGAGACTGTTGTCAGGATTGTGGAGATGCATAGACCCAAGGCCAAAGCTACTTCTAAGAAAGGTTCTACCGCAGGTCATATGCCTAGACCCTACTGGCTCCCACTCAGCAGGTTATCAGCAAGACCTGGTCAAGTTAGCCGAGTACCTCATCTCCTTAGTTAGAGCTAGGCAACTCCCCTTTGGAGACTTCCCCAGGGAAAAGGAAGAAGGATCCTATCCCTGAAGTTTTCTCTGAAACTTCTGACTCAGATGAGGATTCTGACCAGGAGGAGTCTGTCTTTGAGGAGGGACCCTACCTTACTTCTTTTGAAGATTCAAATTACTGGAGAACTTGCCTTCAGCTTCACCTCCTGAAGGAATCAGTTTTGGGGAGACGCTCCATGCAATGAGGGAACATTTCCAGTGGGAGGCATAGGAATGCCCACAACCTAAAAAAGAGAGTTAGGGCTATGTTCTTCATGTTTCACTGTTGCAGTCATCACTTTTGGGTTATCTGCTTGCAGTAGCCCTCAGTCGGCTTGATTAACAAAGTCTTGGGTCCTTCGTCGGTTGCTGTCTCCTCTTCCGTGGTCAGGTCGTCAGGGGTATAAAACATGCAGCCGACGTCATTACATCAGTCTTTCTTGCCGTGTGGTGCCTGAAGCAAAAGCAGTTCTCAAGTGCCGGTTGGCCGACTCGTGAAATTTTCGTTTTTGAGTTTCAGAACCAAAGTCGTCAACTAAAAGCTAAGTGTACCCCTTGGGGAAACTTTTTCTTGCTCTAATCCGATGTCAGTAAAAGTAAATAATTTGCATTTCTTGTGGAAAGCAAATACCTCATAAAGATTTTCTTTCGTACTGTATTCCTTGCCTATTCCCTGAGCACGATGTACCTCACTGTCGGTTTTGTGCTTTATTTAAACCACGAACTATCCATCGTCGGTATATTTTCCCTTCTAAATATTTTGGTGCTCGGTTTAATTATCCCAATATGTCTTCGGTAAGCCATCCGACTACCGACATTCCAAAAAAAAATGCAAAGATAAAGACAGAGACAGGCCGCCGAGGCGCTGGTACTCAGGGAGGTGCTTTCGCAGCCCCTGATACCCGCTACTTCAAATTCGCAGGCCTCTACTGAGACCCATTCGGAGTCCAGTATGCTACGAGATGCTTCAACTGTGGAACCTATGGATGTCTTTACCTTGGATGGGTCCGGAGCTGCTGTGCAGGCACTGGTTTCCGAGGGTGTATTCAGGCATACAGACTTACATATTAAACCAACGCCATCTTCTTCATCATGGCCTAAATCTCAAACCTTGCATAGAAAACTGACGTCCAGACTGCATGGTCAGGCCTCTGTGCCTAAAAAACAAATGATAAGAATGACTGAAGATCTTATTACTTTATTCAGGGGAAGCCCACCTTCCCCCTCTAAGAGACCTAGGACTGAGTTTGCTTATGATACTTCTGACCAGGATTCTGAAATTTCTGTTTCCTCTGATGACTAGGATTTACCCTTATCTACCTATGAGGATTCTGATGCTAAGGACTCTAGTCCCTCTGCCCCCCTCCCCCCAGAGGATTTCTGTTTTGGTGAAACTTGGCATACTCTCAGGGAGCATTTTCGTTGGGAAAGTAAGGATTTCTCTGATTCTAAAAAGAGGCTTAAGGATTTCTTACTCCTGCCCCAGCACAGGCCTTTAGCTATACCTCCTGTACTGGACATTGTTGAATGATGCCTTTTTGGAATCTAGCATGACCCCTGAATCTTTACCTCTGCTCCCAGAAAACCTGATGGATATTACAGGGTTCCTGTCTCAGTTCCTTTTCATAAATCCTACTGCGGATCCTGAAACCATTTTACAGGGACCCAAGGGCATTAAAGCTACTACTGCCAAAAATCCTACCCCCTCTGACAGAGACTCCAGGGCGCTGGATAGATGGGGTAAGAAGTTATACACTTCTGCAACTTTGGCCATTAGGGCCTTGAATTGCCAGTTTCACATGTTCAAGTATCAGCAGCATATTATTGGATTGGTTAACCAGAAAATTATGTTGATTGCTGATTGTGCTGAAAATAAGGATTTACAGGATTTAATGCATCCTTGCTGTACAAGTTGGTAAACATACATTGCAATGTGGTTTTGATTCACTAGAGGCATCTTGCAGGGCTGCTGTAACTGGGTCTGTACTTAGAAGGCATGCTTTTCTTAAGGAGCAGTCTTTGCAAGATTATGTTAAAGCAAAATTACTGGATGCTTCCTTAAATCAGGACTGCCTGTTTGGGAACAAGGCAGAATAAGTTCTTAAAAAGATGGAGGAAAAAGCTAAATCTATGTAAACCGTTAAAGATTTTTTTACAAGTACAACCTCCGAGATTTAGTAGGCATTGGCCTTCTAAGAGTTGGTCCTTTCATGCCTCTTCCAAACCTTCTCAGTCCAAATCCAGATCCAGATCCAAATCCAGCAGAGCACCCAGGCTTCAGTCCCAGGGGGAAGCACAGGACTAAGTAGTGGGGGGCCTCCACTTCCAAATCTGGGAGTAGTAAAACTCCCCCCTATGTTAAACTGTCTCAGTGACTTATTTTTAAAACTTCCAAGCACTTCTCAACTGACTGCCCCTTTGGGGGGAAAGATGGCACTACATGCAAAGAACTGGGGACTTATTACCCAGGACAAATGAGTTTTAAATATAGTGTCCCAAGGATACAGATTTCACTTCCGCACATTACCAATTCCAAGCGGTTGGCCAGATCTACCTCCAAATCAGTGGGCAGAGGCCCAAAAGCAAGTATTCTCTCTCTTAAGCTTAGGGGCTATTCAGTTGGTACCAGAAGAGGAAAAGGGACAAGGTTTCTACTTGAGATTTTTCCTGGTACCCAAAAAAAAGACAATTCATGGCATCCTATCCTGGACCTGTCTACTCTAAACACCTTTTTGGTGATTCCAAAATTCAAAATGCTGACTCTTCACCAATTGCTTCCTATGCTAGGAAAAGATGCCTGGTTGGCAACACTAGATTTAAAGGAGGCATACCTGCACATCCCAATCAAGGAATCTTGCAGAAGATACCTATGCTTCAAAGCAGGCTACACTCACTGTCAGTTCTCTGCACCGCCCTTTGGCTTATCTACTTTGCCCAGGGTATTCACAAAGTGCCTAGCTCCAGTCATTGCATTTTGCAGGCAAAGAAATATTCAAATGTACCCATACCTGGATGATTGTCTAATTCAGGCAGAAAACCAGGACATACTTTTGAATCCTCTGGCTTTTTGTACAAAGGGTGCTAACTTGTCTAGGGTACACCACAAACGAAAAGAAATCACACCTGGTACCCTGTCAACAAATTATATTCCTGAGAGCAAGCTTGAATACAACTTCCCAGATGGCTTTCCTCATGCCAGAGAAACAAATTCACTTGACAACCTACTTCAAACAAGTGGCCACAAAAACCCCGCTATCTGCAAGGCAAATACTACAAGCCTTGGGGTTCATGGCCTCCTGCATTCTTCTAATTCCATATGCAAGACTGCATATGAGGAAACTACAGTGGTATCTGAAAAGCCTATGGTGTCAACACTCAGGATCTAGAAGCAATGATTTTTTATCATACCTTGCCTACGCCCAGAGTTCCTTTGGTGAACAGAGGCTTGCCACCAAAACAAGGGACTACCATTCACCCTACCCCCTGCCACCCAAACCCTAACAGCAGGCACATCAGATCATACTATGCATGGGGGGGCGCACCTGGCAGGGAAGTTCAGGGCAAATGGAACCCAAATCAAATGCACCTGCACATCAGTCTAAAAGAAATGTTAGCTGTACAGATTGCTCTACAGCCTTCAGGGACCACATACTTCCAGGACAGTAAATGGTAAAGATGGACAACACCACTGTTATGAGGTACGTAAACAAGCAGGGGGGTACACAGCCTTACTCCCTCTGCAGACTAGCCATGGCATTGTGGAACACAGCCTTGAGCTACCAAGTGCATCTACAAGCTCGATTCCTGCCAGGAAAACCAAATACACTGGCAGACGGACTAAGCAGAAATCTCAGGGACCCACACGAGTGGAAACTGGAACCAAGGATTTTGAACATGTTGACAAGCAATAGGGGAGCCCAGATATAGACCTGTTTGCCTCCCCCCAGAACTATCAATTGGAACAGTTTTGCACAAGGACTCCCCGCAGACGAGCTTCGAAAGTGGATGCTCTGTCCTTCAGCTGGAAAGAAAACTGTTTATGCCTTTCCTCCTTTGCCGCTGTCCAAAGCACTACTAAAGATCAAACAAGATAAACCAAGGACGATTTTGATTGCACCAGACTGGCCACGACAGCACTGGTACGCCCTCCTGCGCAGTGTGTCACTGTTGGCCCCATGGCATCTGCTTCAGACTCCTACCCTGCTGTCTCAGCAGGAGAACCAGATTCTGCACCCTCAGCTTCAAACACTGAACCTAGCAGCCTGGCTAATTACTTAATCTCTCCTTTACCATCCCTCAGTAAACCGGTGATGGATATCATTTTAGAGGCAAGGAGGCCTAATACTAGAAAATCTTATGCTGAAAATGGAAAAGATTCTGTGCCTGGAACCAATCTCAAGGGATGAACACAGCAGTGCCCAGTTTACTTCAGATTTTACAATACTTAACTGAGATGCTTCACAAGGGCCTGTCTTTCCTCAATAAAAATTCACACCTCAGCCATTTCAGCTCATTATAACACAGAACCTCCCTTCTTCTCTCATCCACTGCTCAAGCAGTTCATCAGAGGGGCCAAAAATTTAAGACCACCGAGGAGAGCTCCAACTCCAGCCTTGGGACCTTAACTTTGTATTGGAGAAACTCACCCTTCCTCCTTTCGAGCCAGCTGCTACTGCAGATTTAAAATTCCTTTCTTGGAAAACAGCTTTCCTTTCAGCAATCACTTCAGCAAGAAGGGTATCTGAATTACAGGCCCTTGTGGCAGTAGAGCCTTTCATCATCTTTCATGCGGACATGGTGTCCCTCGGGACCAATCCCTCTTTCATGCCAAAGGTAGTATCCAGTGTGGCCCTTAATCAGTCCATTCATTTGCCAGCCTTCTTTCCTAATCCACAGAACAAAGGGGAACTGATACTGCACTCCTTAGATGTGCACAGACAACTTAGATTCTACTTGGACAGGACTAAACCTCAAAGGAAATCTGAACAACTGCTGGTGACATTTGCTGCAGGGACAGAAGGGAAGGCTATTTCAAAGCAAACCATCTCCAAATGGATAGGCCATTGCATTCATTTCTGCTATAAACACCATGGAAAACCTATACCACAGGGGATCTGACCCCACTCAACCAGGGCTGCATCTACCTCTACAGCCTTTCTCAGAGGCGTACCTACCAGGGACACCCTAGAAGCTGCTACCTAGAGTTCTGTACATACTTTCACCAAGCATACTTTCACCAAGCATTACCATTTGACAATTTTCTCTAAATCCAGAGCTGGCTTTGCCACTGCAGTCTTGCAGGACCTTATATAGCTGGTCTTTATGCTATCTAAATTCCTCCTCCCATCCTTAGCTTTGGGAATCTACCCAAATGTGATGACTGCAACAGTGAAACTCGAAGAACATAGTACAGTTGTGTACACTTACAGAGTGTATTCACTGTTGCAGTCCTGGTTACCCTCCCTCCAGCCCCCTGACTTCTTTTGGCTATACCTCTTCTCTCCTTTACAATGCTTAAAAGCTTTTTGGTGTATTTGCTTTTTTGTTGGAGGTACAACCTTGTATATTTATAGATTTAATTGCTTCCCATTAGGGGGGCACCTGACATCTTGGGCAAGAAAAACTGATGTAATGACGCTGGCTGCATGTTTTATACACCTGATGTCATGGAAGAGGAGACGGCAACCGACGAAGGACCCAAGACTTTGTTAATCAGGCCGACTGAGGGCTACTGCAAGCAGATAACCCAAATGTGATGACTGCAACAGTGAATACACTGGAACATCTGCATTTATGGTAAGTGTACACAACTGTACTTTCCTTGACCTCCCAGAATACAAACCTTTGGTTATTCCTTCTGTATTGGAGGTGGTAGAGGATGTTTTAATGGACTCTTCCCTCTAGCCCCTCGAAAACCAGACAGGTTTTACAGGATGCTGGACTCGCATAAATGTCTATTCAAAAACCCCTCTGCTGACCTAGAGGTTGTCACTCCAGGTCCCAAGGGAGCAAGAGCAAGAGCCAGCGCTTCAAAAAACACTTTACCTACCGACAAAGAAAGCAGGGCCCTTGATAGGTTTGGTAAAAAAAAGTACACACTTACGCTACCCTAGACATGAGTGCCTGTAACTGCCAGTTTCAGTTGATAAAATACCAACAAAGTATTTTAGATAAAATGAAGTAAAATATATCGTCCCTGGAGAACAAAGACATTTGTGAGGAATTGTTGGACCTTTGCCATTCCAGCTCCCAGGTGTCTTCACACTCTTTGCACTACAGCTGTGATGCTATGGAGGCTTCTAGCTGAGCTCCTGTATCTGGATCTGTTATTAGAAGGTATGCTTGGCTTAGGGAACAGACCCTACCAGACCATGTCAAATCCAAACTTTTAGATGCACTCCTGGATAAGGACTTCATTTTTGGGCCAAAGGCTGAGTCTGTGCTTATAAAGGTGGAAAATAAAGCAAACGCTATGCAAACTGTCAAAGTTCCTCCAAGTTCAGCCTCTTAGGTTTAGTAGGAATGTTGCCACTAAACACTGGTCCTTTCCCTCTCAATCAAAAGGAGGCCAGTGGAAGCCTTGGAGGGAAAGGCCTCAAAGGCAGCAGCAGTCACAAAGGGCCAGGCAGTGGTCCTCAGAAACCCCAGAGGGGAGTTATAGGCCACAGGGCCCTGGCAGAGAGCAGCAATGACTCTTAATGACTCCCCTATCCACCCCCACCCTCTCCAGAAAAGATAGGAGGAAGGCTATCCCTGTTCTAAGAAAACTGGTCATTTATTACTACAGACAGGTGGGTTCTGAAAGTTATTTCAGAATGTTACAAGTTCACTTTCAAAGAGCCATTAAGGTACATGGGCTATGTGGATGTTCCACAAAATCAAAGAGCAGAGGCCCTTGCTCTGATTCACAACCTATGCTCGCAGGGCTCAGTAGGAAAAGGTTCTACTCCAGGCTGTTCCTGGTTCCCAGAAAGGAAGGTGCTTGGTGTCTTATTCTAGACCTTGCCACCCTCAATCAGTCCCTGCTGGTGCCAAAATTCAAAAACTTCTTCCCATGATAGCCCCTCTGGCCTTAATAGTCACCTTAGACCTAAAAGATGCTTGCTTGCACATTCCTATAGAAGAATTTTGCAGAAGTTTTCTTTTCTTCAAAGCAGGTACCAGTCACTTTCTATTCTCTCCACTGCCCTTTGTCTTGTCTACTGCTCCAAGAGTTTTCACAAAGTGTTTATATCTCTTGCGATTGCCTTCTGCAGAACAAGAGGGATCCAAATTTACCCCTATATGGACTGCCTCATTCAACCATGAGTTATTCAAAGCTCCTCGAAGCTCTGGCCTTCACTCAAACCCTCCTCACCTCCTTGGGTTCATCATAAATTTTTGCAAGTCCAACACAGACCTATCCACCAAGATAGTTTTCCTGAGGGCTATTCTGGATTTCTCCCCTCAAAAGGCCTTCCTCCCTCCCTCCAGAAAAGGTCTTCTCCTTGACTCAATACTTCCAAAATATTTTGCAGAGACAATGCCTCTCAGCCAGGGAATTCCTCAGAAAACTAGGCTTCATGGCATCTTGTATCCTCATGATCCCTCTGGCCAGGCTACACATGAGGAAGCTCCAGTAATACCTCAAGAATCTGTGGTGCCAGCACTCAGTCCCTGGAGACAGAAATTCAGCCGATCCCTTGTCTCGAGGAGGAATTTGCATGATGGACTTGGCCATGAGCCCTGGACCTGGGTCTCCCCTTCAGGTTCATCCCTCAGGGCCAAACGTTAACCACAGATGCTTTAGAGACAGCCTGGGGGGGGGCTCATTTCCAGCACCTTCAATCCCACGGTAGATGGGAAGATCAGTTCAGACATGAGCACATAAATTGGAAAGAACTGTTGGCAGTGCAAAGAGCCTGGTGGCTTTCAAAGATCAGTGGAAAGCAGGGCTCCTGCTTGTCAGAATAGACAATACCACAGTCATGGGACATAAACAAATAAGGGGCATGCATTCTTACCCTCTTTGTCAACTAGCAATGGAGGTCTGGGAGACTGCTCACTCTCTGGGGTTGCACCTCATGGCACAGTACCTCCCAGGGACTCAAAACACTCTAGCAGATCATCTCAGCAGGAACTTGAGAGTGGCATCTGCATCGGGGAAACATTTCTCAGCATAATCCAGAAATGGGGATCCCCACATGTAGGTCTGTTTTTCACCAAAAAAAATGCTCGACTGAAAAGATTCCATTCTACGTGCAATAGCTTGGAGGACAGATGCTCGCTCCTTGCTTTGAAAGCACATGTTCATTTGTTCCCTGCCTCTTCTTCCAAGAGTCCTCCTAAAAATCAGGGAAGAAGGCCCAGTGGTCATCCTGATAGCGCCAGACTGGCCCAGGCAGCACTGGTATCCTCTGCTACTAAGTTTAACCAATGAAAAACCATGGCAGTTGCCTCTGAGGGTGGACCTTCTGACTCAGGACAAAGGAAGGATTGTGCATCCTAACCAACAGACTCTCAAACTCTCAGCCTGGATAATTCCCCAAAGTACTGCTCTGAGTACACACTAAGCAGACAAAGTTCAAGAGGGTCTGTATTAAATCTCATTGAATGCTTAGAAAAGTGAACAATGATTTATCGACCCCACGTAAGAGAAAGCTTACAAACTCAAACATTTAGAACAGTGATTTTTTTTTCCCCAAGGGAAAAAAAATTGCTGTTCAAAAAAAAAAAAAATAAAACACTTAAAACATAAAGTGGGGGGCTGTGCCCCCCACACCTCCCCTACTTAAATATACCAACTCTGAGATTGCACTACATTGCTGAAAATAGCAAGCTAACGGATGCGGCCAAGCGATTTCTTTCCCAGGGAAAAATTTGCTTGTATGCCACTTCGTAATTTTACCTTTTCGTCTTTTCAAGTTCGACCAAGATGCATTCAAAAGAATGAGTCTTCGGTCATCTAATAGAAACCCGTTCAAGAGATTCTTGAAGAGGTTAGAAGGTCTAATTCTAGGAAATCATACTCAGCCAAGTGGAAAAGACTTCCATTTGGTGTCATCAGCAATGCCTTAATCCTGACTCGGCCAATATCTCTGCCATTTTAGTTTACCTGGCTACACTGGTGGACAGAGCCCTGTCCTTTTCTTCCATCAAGATTCACAACTGCCATTTCAGCCCTACATCCCTACTGTTCCTGCTATCTTTTCCCACCCCCTGATGAAACAACTCCTTAGAGGAGTGGTTCACATCAAACCTCCCAGGAGCCAACCGACACCTCCATAGGACCTCAGTTTCCTTCTGGAAAAATTGACTCTACCCCCTTTGAACTGTCAGCTTCTGGTGACAAAAATTCTTAACCTGGAAGACTGCCCTTTTACTGGCAATCACCTCAGCTAGGAGGGTCCCTTGAGCTGCAAGTTCTCATGGCACTGGAGACACTTCTCATATTCCACCGGGACACAGTATCACTCAGGACTAATCCATCCTTTATGCCCAAGGTGGTCATGGACACATCCTTGAATCAAGCCATACACTTGCCCACCTTCTTCCCCAAGCCTCAGAACCAGGGGGAAAGAATCATTCACTCCTTGGATGTGCACAGACAGCTTTGCTACTATCTTGACAGAACTCAGAAGTCAGACCAACTCTTTGTGTCCTTTGCTATTGGCTATGAAGGGAAACCAGTCTCCAAACAGACTTTCTCCAAGTGGATCTCCCACTATATTTCCTTTTGTTACAGCCATCATGGCAAAAAGACTCCTGAAACTCTAAGGACTCGCTCTACCAGGGCCACTTCTACCTCTGCTGCCTTCCTGAAAGGAGTACCTACCAATGACATTTTGGAAGCTGCTACCTGGTCATCTCTGCTTACTTTTACCAAACACTACCTCCTATCAGCCTTTTCCAAGTCTGGAGCAGGATTTGCTAATGCCATCTTGCAGGGCAACTTCTCTTCTCCATAATCTACCTTCCACCGTCACCTCAGCTTTGGGAATCACTGCAACAGTGAAAAAGAAGAACAGTACAGATGTTCATCGTGTTTCACTCTTGCAGTCATTACACTTGGGTTATCATGCTGGCAAGTATCTGCAGTCGGCCTGAATTCCAAAGTCCTGGTCTGGCGTCTGTTGCTGTCGCCTCTTCCCTGACGTCAGTGCGCCAGGGGTATAAAAGATGCAGCCAACGCCATATTCTTCAGTCTTTCTTGCTGTGCGGTGCCCGAAGCAAAAGCAGTTCGCAAGTGCCAGTTGGCCGACTCCTGAGATTTTCGAAATTGAATTTCAGATCCGAAGTCTTCGATAAAGCTAAGTACCCCATTGGGGAAACATTTTCTTGCTCCAGACCGATGTCAGTAAAAGTTAACAATTGTATTTCTTGTGGGAAGCAAATACCTCATAAGGATTTTCATTCTTACTGTATTCCTTGCCTGGGCCCTGACCACGACGTTGCTAGTTGTCTGCTTTGTGCTAGATTCAACCAACGCACTATTAAGAGTCGGTTCGATTTTGCTTTACGTTACTTTGGCCCAAGGTTTAACTATATAATGCCGTTGGAACAACCAATGACCGGAGTTCATAAAAAGCGCAAGGACAAAGAAAAGGACAGGCATCCGAGGTCCAAAACAGATGACGAAGCCTCTTCTAGGCCAGTCGCCAGTTCTCAGTGAGGCACTTTCGCAGCCCCTGACACCCACACAGGCCGCCTCCCGACTCCCACGTGGAGACAACTAGGCCTCTGGAAACTCAAGGTATTGGGCCTATGGAAACTATTCCCTCAGATGGGTCCGGAGCCGCTGAGCAGGCATCTGCTTCTGAGGGTGTTTTCAGAACTACACAGCTTACTATCAAGACCACTTCAGTAGCCAAGGCAAAGTCTAAAACACCTTTAAAGACAAAGAAACAAGTACAGCATTCTCCTGGACAGTCATCCATGCCAAAGAAACAGATGCTTAAAATGGCCGAGGACCTAATTACTTTGATCAGGGGTTCCCATCCCCCTCCTGACAAAAGGCCTAGGCAAGACACTGACTATGATTCCTCTGACCAGGTTTCTATTTCCTCTGATTCCTCTTGAGAACAGGGATATTCTCTTCCTCCCTATGAGGACTCTGACGCTGAAGAATCTATCCCTTCAGCCTCTCCTCCTGAGGATTACTCTTTTGGGGAAACCCTACACACCATGAGGGAGCATTTCCATTGGGAGAGCCAGGATTATTCAGAATCCAAGAAAAGGCTAGAGACTTTCTTTTACTGCTTCAGCACAGGCCCCTTGCTATCCCCCCTGTACTAGATATTGTTGATGATGTATTTTCGAAATCCAGTTTGTCTCCTGATTCTTTACCCCCTGCACCCATTAAGCCAGATAGGTACTACAGGGTCCCAGATTCTCATAAATTTCTTTATAAAAACCCTGCTGCTGACCCAGAAACAATTTCTCAGGGTCCCAAAGGGGTCAAGGCTTCCACTGCAAAAAACCCTGTTCCCTCTGATAGGGATTCTAGAGCACTGGACAGATGGGGGAAGAAAGTTTACACCTCTGCTACTTTAGCTGTAAGGGCTTTAAACTGCCAGTTTCACATGCTTAAATATCAACAATATTTAATGTCTTTGCTAAAACAGAAAATGCTTACAAGCTCAGAATGTCCTGAAAATAAGGAAATGCAGGATTTATTGCATGCAGCTGAACAAGTGGGAAAGCATACTTTGCAATGTGGTTTTGATTCATTAGAGGCTTTTTACAGAGCCGTAGTTACAGGTTCTGTCATTCGAAGGCATGCTTGGTTAAAAGAACAAAGTTTATCTGATCATGTTAAAGCAAAATAATTGGATGCTCCATTACAGCATGATACTTTGTTTGGTGTTGAGGCAGAAGAGGTGTTAAGGAAAATGGAGGATAAAGCAAAATCAATGCAGACAGTAAAGGATTTCTTACAGGTTCAGCCACCCAGATTTAGCAGGAACTGGCCTTCTAAAAAATTGGTCCTTTCCAGTGTCAGGCCACAAAGAGGCAGATACAGATGCCCAAGAGGCAGATCTCAGCCCCAAGGTTCATACAGGCCTAAACAATGGGATGCTTCAGCCCCCAAAGGCAGAGAAGACAAATCGCAACCTTATAGGAAGCAGTCCCAATGACTTTCCTCTACCAATGCCAAGCACTTACCTTTTGGCATACCCTTAGGGGGAAAACTAGCACTTTTCTCACAAAATTGGCACATGATAACCCAGGACAAATGGGTACTGAATATTGTTTCTCAGGGTTACAGGTTCAACTTTCACACCCTGCCAAGGCCAAAAGGTATGCCAGACCTGCCACAGAATCAATGGGCAGAGGCACAAAAACAAATTTCTGCTCTCGTGGACATGAGGGCTATTCAAAAAGTACCACAGCAAGAGCAAGGACAAGGATTTTACTCAAGACTTTTCTTGGTACCCAGAAAGGACAAAGCTTGGAAACCATTGCTGGACCTGTCTACTCTAAATACTTTCCTGGATGTTCCAAAATTCAAAATGTTGACACTGCAGCAATTTCTACCCATGCTGGGCAAGAAGGCTTGGCTAGTTACTTTGGACCTCAGAGGCATACCTGCATGTCCCAATCAGACAATCCTGCAGAAGATACCTCAGATTCATATCTGGCTCAATGCATTACCAATTCTCTGCACTGCCCTTTGGCTTATCTACTGCGACCAGAGTCTTCACAAAATGCCTGGCACCAGTAATTGCATTTTGCAGACAAAAAGGAATTCAAATATATCCTTACTTGGATGACTGCCTTATTCAAGCAGAGAGAAAGGACATTCTACTAAAGCATCTGGCGTTTGTAAAAGGATTACTAATTTGCCTAGGGTACACAGTAAACGAAAAGAAATCAAAACAAGTGCCCTCTCAAGAGATAATATTCCTGGGTGCAAGCTTAAATACAACTGCCCCAATGGCTTATCTCACGCCAGACAAACAAAGGCAACTGACTCATTACTTTCAAATGATGGCAACAAAGACCCAGCTACTTGCAAGAAAAATTCTGCAGGCTTTGGGCTTCATGGCATCCTGCATCCTACTAATTCCATATGCAAGACTGCATATGAGGAAGCTACAATGGTATCTAAAAAGTGTTTGGACTCAACATTGCCATAGCCTGGAAACAATAATTACTCTCATTCCCTGCCTGCAACAAAAGTTTCGATGGGGGCACTGGCCTGTCACCACAACAAGGGACAGCCTTTCACTTTACCCACAGCCAGGCAGACACTAACAACAGATGCATCGGATTATGCCTGGGGAGCGCACATGGCAGGAAAATGTGTTCAGGGCACGTGGCCCACAGACCAAATGCATCTTCATATCAATCAAAAAGAGATGCTAGCTGTACAGAATGCCCTGACAGCCTTCAAGGATCTACTACATCCAGGACAACTATTGCTAAAGACAGACAATACTACAGTCATGTGGTACATAAACAAGCAAGGGGGCACACATTCCTACCCCCTCTGCAGACAAGCCATGACTTTGTGGAGCACAGCACTGACCTATAAAGTACATCTGCAGGCACAATTCCTGCCAGGAAAGAAAAATACTCTGGCAGATGAACTAAACAGAAACCTCATGGACCCTCACGAGTGGAAACTAGATCCACAAGTCTTCAGCATGATAACAAAGAAATGGGGATGCCCAGACATGGATCTATTTGCCTCCCCTCACAACTGCCAACTACAGAGATTCTGCACAAGGACCTATCACAAACAAGCATGGAAAGTGGATGCACTATCATTCAGCTGGAAAACTTATGCTTATCCACCACTGCCTCTCCTCCCCAAGGTACTCCTAAAAGTCAGACGAGAAGCCAAAAATTATTCTGATTGCCCCAGGCTGGTCACGCCAGCACTGGTACCCAATCCTAAAGAGCTTGTCTCAAGACCCACCCTGGACTTTACCTCAAATTCCTCATCTTCTGACCAAGAAAACAATCGGATCCTGTACAGCCAACACAGAACCTTAAATCTGGCTGCATGGCAAATAATATAGCCAGTCTAAACACACCTCTCTCTAAAGCAGTTATGGATGTAATTTTGGAAGCCAGGAGGCCCAGCACCAGGAAATCTTATGCAGAAAAATGGAAGAGATTCTGTGCTTGGAACCAGGCACAAGGACTTGAACCGCTTGTTACAAATATTCCTCAGATTTTACAATACCTAACTGAGATGCTGGACAAAGGCCTATCTTTCTCATCAATTAAGATCCATGCCTCTGCCATTTCATCTCATCACAATACCTCCTATTTTCTCTCATCCACTGCTAAGACAGTACCTCAGAGGGGCAAAAAACATAAGACCCCCAAGGAGAGCACCGATACCTACATGGGACCTCAACTTTGTCTTGGAAAAGCTCACACTGCCTCCTTTTGAGCCAGCCAATACAGCTGAGATAAAATCCTTATCATGGAAAACTGCTCTGCTGCTAGCAATAACTTCAGCAAGAAGAGTATCGGAGTTACAGGCATTAATGGCAGTGGAACCTTTTATCATTTTTCATCCGGACAGGGTTTCTCTAAGGACAAACCCAACATTTATGCCAAAGGTAGTATCCATTGTGGCTCTTAACCAAACCATTCATTTGCCAACTTTTTATCCAAATCCCCAGAATAAAGGGGATAGACTTCTGCACTCTTTGGACATACACAGGCAGCTACACTTCTACTTGGACAAAACAAAAGCTTTCAGAAAAACTGAGCAACTTTTTGTGGCATACGCTGCAGGATCACAAAGAAAGGCTATTTCAAAGCAGACTATTTGAAAATGGATAGGACACTGCATTCGTTTCTGCTATGCACAGCATGGCAAATCAGTGCCTAAGAATATTAGGCCACATTCTACCAGAGCAGCAGCCACATCAGCAGCCTTTCTCAGAGGAGCACCAACCAAGGAAATTTTGGAGGCTGCAACTTGGAGTTCAGTGCACACTTTTACCAAGCACTACCACTTACCTCTTTACTCTAAATCCAGAACAGGCTTTGCCACTGCAGTTCTGCAGGGCCTCATAGCCACTCCTAATCCTATTTAGAACCAGCCGCCCAACCTCAGCTTTGGGATTCAACCCAAGTGTAATGACTGCAACAGTGAAACACGATGAACCTAGTACAGTTGTGTACCTACCATAAATTTAGATATTTGAGTGTATTCACTGTTGCTGTCCAGGTTACCCTCCCTCCATCCCCCTCTCATTGCCGGGACTTATCTGTACTTCTCTATTCTATACAACCTATGTGGTGTATTTGCTTGTAGAGGAAGGTAATGTTTATGTTAGTGCATGGATTTTTATTTGCAAAATTTTTAGCCTTCCCTTTTGGGGGCACCTGACATCTGGGGCAAGAAAAACTGAAGAAAATGGCGTCTGCTGCATCTTTTATACCCCTGGCACACTGACTTCAGGGAAGAGGTGACAGCAACCGATGCCGGACCAGGACTTTGGAATTCAGGCTGACTGCGAGTAGCCTGCCAGCAGGATAACCCAAGTGTAATGACTGCAACAGTGAATACACTCAAACATCTACATTTATGGTAGGTACAGAACTGTACTTTGTGTATGCTTTCCATAAATGTAGATGTTCAAGTGTATTCACTGTTGCAGTCTTCTTTCCCTCCCTCCTTCCATCCTTTTGGCTTCAGTAGTAATCTGCTTCTGTTTTCTTCACTAACCAGAGGACCCCCTGGGTGTTTACCCTGTACGTCCCTTTTCTACCTCTGTTCATTCTGAGGGATCCTACCTTCTAAGGGCAAGAAAAGACTGATGTCATGGCATCAGCTGGCTCCCTTTATACCCCAAGTGTACTGACATCAGGGTAGGATATCTCCCAGCCTTAGGAGGAGGGAGATTTTGACTTTGGTAGTCAGGCCGGCCAAAGGCTTCCACAGCAGGAAATCCCACCAGTCAGGACTGCAACAGTGAATACACTCACACATTTACATTTATGGTAAGTGTGCACAGCTATACATGTTCATCATGTTTCACTGTTGCAGTCATTACACTTGGGTTATCCTGCTGGCAGGCTACTCGCAGTCAGCCTGAATTCCAAAGTCCTGGTCCGGCATCGGTTGCTGTCACCTCTTCCCTGAAGTCAGTGCGCCAGGGGTATAAAAGATGCAGCAGACGCCATTTTCTTCAGTCTTTCTTGCCGCGCGGTTCCCGAAGCAAAAGCAGTTCCTGAGATTTTCAAAAATGAATTTCAGATCCGAAGTCTTCATTAAAGCTAAGTACCCCATTGGGGAAACTTTTTTCTTGCTCCAGACCGATTTCAGAAAAAGTTAACAATTGTATTTCTTGTGGGAAGCAAATACCTCATAAGGATTTTCATTCTTGCTGTATTCCTTGCCTAGGCCCTGATCACAACGTTGCTAGCTGTTGGTTTTGTGCTAGATTTGACCAACGCACTGTTAAGCATCGGTACGATTTTGCCTTTCATTATTTTGGCCGAAGATTCAATTATACAATGCCGTCAGAACAGCCGATGACCGGAGTTTATAAAACGCGCAAGGAAAAAGAAAAGGACAGGCATCCGGGGTCCAAAACCGATGAGGCTTCCGCTAAGCCAGTCGCCAGTTCTCAGTGAGGCACTTTAGCAGCCCCTGATGCCTGCTACCTCAGAGCCACAGGCCGCTCCCGACTCCCACATGGATAGGCCACTGGATACTCAAGGTATTGGACACTTGGAAACTATTCCCTCAGCTGGGTCCGGAGCCACTGAGCAGGCATCGGCTTCTGAGGGTGTTTTCAGACCTACACAGTTATATGTAAAGCCTACCTCAGCTTCAAAAGCAAAGACTAAAGCAGCTCTAAAGACAAAGAAACAAGTACAGCATTCTCCTGGACAGACTTCCATGCCTAAAAAACAGATGCTGAAAATGGCCGAAGACCTAATTACCTTGATCAGGGGTTCCCATCCCCCTCCTGATAAGAGGCCTAGGCAAGAGACAGAATATGAATCTTCAGATCAGTTTTCCATTTCCTCCGACTCCTCTTCTGAACAGGAATACTCTCTTCCTCCCTATGAGGATTCTGATGCTGAAGAATCTATCCCTTCAGCCTCTCCTCCTGAGGATTATTCTTTTGGGGAACCCTTCATACCATGAGGGAGCACTTCCACTGGGAGAGCCAAGACTACTCAGAATCAAAGAAAAGGCTTAGAGATTTTCTTTTACTACCTCAGCACAGGCCTCTTGCTATTCCCCCTGTGTTAGACATTGTAGATGATGTATTTTCAGAGTATGGCCTTTCTCCAGGTTCTTTACCCCCTGCCCCTGTTAAACCGGACAGCTACTACAGGATTCCAGATTCATATAAATTTCTTTATAAAAACCCTGCTGCTGACCCAGAAACTATTTCTCTGGGTCCCAAAGGGGAAAAGGCTTCACTGCAAAAAAAACCTATCCCCTCAAGGGCACTAGACAGATGTGGGAGAAAGGTTTACACTTCTGCCACTTTGGCTGTGAGGGCTTTAAATGGTCAATTTCATATGCTTAAATATCAGCAATACTTAATGTCACTGCGTAAACAGAAAATGTTGACAAATTCTGATTGTGCAGAAAATGAGGAAATGCAGGATTTATTGCATGCAACTGAACAAGTGGGAAATCATACATTGCAATGTGGTTTTGATTCTCTGGAGGCCTCTTGCAGGGCCGCAGTTACGGGTTCTGTCATTAGGAGGCATGCTTAGTTAAAGGAACAGCATCTGCCTGATAATGTTAAAGCAAAATTATTAGATGCTCCATTACAGCATGATACTTTATTTGGTGTTAAAGCAGAGGAGGTGTTAAAGAAAATGGAGGACAAAGCGAAATCTATGCAAACAGTAAAGGATTTCTTATAGGTACAGCCACCCAGATTTAGCAGGAACTGGCCTACAAAGAATTGGTCCTTTCCAGTGTCAGACAGGCAACAAAGAGGCAGATACAGACGCCCCAGAGGCAGATCCCAGCCCCAGGGCTCATACAGGCCTAAACAGTGGGGCGCTTCTACCTCCAAAAGCGGAGAAGACAAATCTCAGCCATACAGGAAACAGTCCCAATGACTTTCTTCTGCCAGCACCAAGCACTTTTCCCTTAGGGGGAAAACTAGCACTTTTTTCTCAAAATTGGCACATGATCACCCAGAACAAATGGGTCTTGAATATAGTGTCCCAGGGCTACAGGTTCCACTTTCACACCCTGCCAAGGGCAAAAGGTATGCCAGACCTGCCACACAATCAATGGGCACAGGCACAAAAACAAGTTTCATCCCTCATGGACATGAGGGCCATTCAGCAAGTACCACAGCAAGAGCAGGGACAAGGATTTTACTTAAGACTCTTCTTGGTACCCAGAAAGGACAAAGCCTGGAGACCAATACTGGACCTGTCTATTCTAAATACATTTCTGGACGTTCCAAAATTCAAAATGTTGACTCTGCAGCAGCTTCTGCCCATGCTGGGCAAGAAGGCTTGGCTTGTAACTTTGGACCTAAAAGAGGCATGCATGCATGTCCCAATCGGACAATCTTGCAGAAGATAAATAACTGCAACACAGGAACAGTAAAACACCAAATTGCTTCACCACAAAATGAAAACCACAAAAGCCACTTGAAAAAGTTTTATTCCTCTAGCGCCTCGGCCGCAATCAGCCTTTAAGGAGTAACATACCAGATTTGAAAACAGTTTATATAACCCCAGCTCCAATTTAATAAACAATTAAACAATCATAAAAATTAATAAAATGTTAAAGTAACTCGCATCTATTCATATAATACTTTTCCAACAACATTCTGTATTCAAGCCCTTAGGCATTAATGTGCCATATTTTAAAATAAAAACAGTTTCTTTCCTTAAAAGCATAAGCTTATGTCTTTCTTTGTCACAATTTTCCATTTTAATTTGTTCCAAAATAGTGGCTTTTAAACCCACAGAATTTCCGCTGTGACATTCATTAAAATGTTGAGCTAAAGGACTCTCCATTTTATTCGTTCTAATATCCCTCAAGTGTTCTAATAATCTTATTTTAAACCATCTTTTAGTTTGTCCAATATAGAACATATTTAATCTTGCAGAAGATACCTCAGATTCATAGCTGGCTCAATGCACTACCAATTCTTTGCACTGCCCTTTGGCTTATCTACTGCACCCAGGGTCTTCACAAAATGCCTGGCACCAGTAATTGCATTTTGCAGACAAAAAGGAATTCAAATATATCCTTACTTGGATGATTGCCTTATTCAAGCAGAGAACAAGGACATTCTACTAAAGCATCTGGCGTTTGTAAAAATATTATTAATTTGCCTAGGGTACACAGTAAACTAAAAGAAATCAAAACTAGTACCCTCTCAAGAGATAATATTCCTGGGTGCAAGCTTAAATACAACTGCCCAGATGGCTTATCTCACGCCAGACAAACAAAGGCAACTGACTTCTTACTTCAAAATGTTGGCAGCAAAGACCCAGTTATCTGCAAGAAAAATTCTGCAGGCTTTGGGCTTCATGGCATCTTGCATTCTGCTAATTCCATATGCCAGACTGCATATGAGGAAACTACAATGGTATCTAAAAAGTGTTTGGACTCAACATTGCCACAGCCTAGAAACATTAATTACTCTCATTCCTTGCCTGCAACAGGAGTTTTGATGGTGGGCACTGGCCTGTCACCACAACAAGGGACAGCCATTCATCCTACCCACAGCCAGGCAGTCAATAACAACAGATGCATCAGATTATGCCTGGGGGGCACACATGGCAGGAAAATGTATTCAGGGCACATAAATGGCCCACAAGCCAAAGGCATCTTCATATCAATCAAAAAGAGATGCTAGCTCTTCAGAATGCCCTGACAGCTTTCAAGGATCTACTTCATCCAGGACAACTACTGATAAGGACGGACAATACTACAGTCATGTGGTACATAAACAAGCAGGGAGGCACACATTCCTACCCCCTCTGCAGACAAGCCATGACTTTGTGGGACACAGCATTGACTTATCAAGTACACCTGCAAGCACAATTCCTGCCAGGAAAAATAAATACTCTGGCAGACGAACTAAGCAGAAACCTCACGGATCCCCATGAGTGGAAACTGGATCCACAAGTCTTCAGCATGATAACAAAGAAATGGGGACGCCCAGACATAGATCTATTTGCCTCCCCTCACAACTGCCAACTACAGAGATTCTGCACAAGGACTCCTCACAAGCAAGCATGGAAAGTGGATGCTCTATCATTCAGCTGGAAAACCCTAACAGTATACACCTTTCCTCCTCTGCCTCTCCTCCCCAAGGTACTCCTAAAGGTCAGACAAGCAAAGCCAAAAATGATTCTGATTGCTCCAGACTGGCCCCGCTAGCACTGGTACCCAATCCTAAAGAGCTTGTCTCAAGGCCCAGCCTCGACATTACCTCTAATTCCTCACTTACTGACCCAACGAAACAATCAGATCCTGCACAGCCAACTCAGAACCCTAAATCTGGGAGCATGGTGGATAATGTAGCCATTCAGAACGCACTTCTCTCTAAAGCAGTGATGGATGTTATTTTGGAGGCCAGGACGCCTAGTACCAGAAAATCTTATGCAGAAAAATGGAAGAGATTCTGTGCTTGGAACCAGGCACAAGGAACTGACACATTTGTACCAAATATTCCTCAGAGTTTACAATACCTAACTGAGATGCTGGACAAAGGCCTTTCCTTTTCATCAATTAAAATCCATGCCTCTGCCATTTCAGCTCATCACAATACGGAACCACCTATTTTTTCTTATCCATTCCTAAGGCAGCACCTCAGAGGGGCCAAAAACATAAGACCTCCAAGGAGAGCACCAATACCTGCATGGGACCTCAATTATGTCTTGGAAAAACTCACACTGCCGCCTTTTGAGCCAGCCAATACAGCTGAGATAAAGTTCTTATGGAAAACCGCTCTGCTCCTAGCAATAACCTCTGCAAGATGAGTCTGAGTTACAGGCACTCATGGCTGTGGAACCTTTTATCATTTTCCATACAGACAGGGTTTCTCTGAGGACGAACCCGACATTTATGCCTAAGTAGTGTCCAGTGTGGCCCTTAACCAAACCATTCATTCACCTACTTTTTATCCAAACCCGCAGAATAAGGGTGAGAGACTCTTGCATTCTTTGGACATACACAGACAGCTACGCTTCTACTTAGACAGAAGTAAAGCTTTCAGAAAGACTGAGCAACTCTTAGTGGCATATGCTGCAGGATCACAAGGAAAGGCTATCTCAAAGAAGACTATTTCAAAATGGATAGGCCACTGCATTCGTTTCTGCTATTCACAACATGGCAAATCAGTGCCTAAAGGCATTAGGCCACATTCAACCAGAGCAGCAGCCACTGCAGCAGCCTTCCTCAGAGGAGTACCAACCAAAGACATTTTAGAGGCTGCAACTTGGTGTTCAGTGCACACTTTTACCAAGCACTACCACTTACCTCTCTACTCTAAATCCAGAGCAGGCTTTGCCACTGCAGTTCTACAGGGCCTTATAGCCTCTCCTAATCCTATTTAGACCCAGCCACCCAGCCTCAGCTTTGGGATTCAACCCAAGTGTAATGACTGCAACAGTGAAACACGATGAACATAGTACAGTTGTGTACCTACTGTAAATGTAGATGTTATAGAGTGTATTCACTGTTGCATTCCAGGTTACCCACCCACCATCCCCCTTTTCCTTGCTGGGACTTATCTGTACTTCTGTATCCTATACAACCTAGGTGGTGTATTTGCTTGTAGATGAAGAAAATGTTTACTTTAGTGCATGCATACTTATTGGCATAATTTTTAGCCTTCCGTTTTGGGGGCACCTGACATCTGGGGCAAGGAAAACTGAAGAAAATGGCATCGGCTGCATCTTTTATACCCCTGGTGCACTGACGTCAGGGAAGAGACGACAGCAACCGACGCCGGACCAAGACTTTGAAATTCAGGCCGACTGTGGGTAGCCTGCCAGCAGGATAACTCAAGTGTAATGACTGCAACAGTGAATACACTCTAACATCTACATTTATGGTAGGTACACAACTGTACTTTTCTGTTGATGTTATATGTTTGCCCACACACACACACACACACACACACAAAACCGATACACATCTATCAATTTTGGGAACACTTTTAACATTCTTTTAAAACATGGTTGAAAAATGAAATGCGTCCAAATGAAGCTGAATCTGAAGGGTATTTGCCATCCTTAGGTAACACAGTCACCACAGCTTTTTTCAAAGATATTCCCTCCTTTTAGAAGATTGTTCACAAAATCTTCCATACCTTTGTACTCTTTCTTGATTTCCATATGCCTCTGTTTTATAAAATTTTCAGAAATTTCTGGACTATCCAAAACCTCTACAGGATCTCCCCAATTATTTTTCTTGTTATAGGTTCCCCAAGTTATGCAACAACCCTTTCACCATTCTGTTGTCTGAGTCATTGTACTATGTTTTTCCACTCTGGAGTCATTAAAAAAAATAAGGATGAAAGACATTAAGAACACTACGGAAAAAGCTGAACAAAAATGGATAATACCGCTACAAGCCGATAAAAGCTTTGGGTTAAATGATTCTATTAGCTTGAAACCTTTTCTTAAAGATAGGAAGTTGATACACTAATTATTTGTTGATTATTTATATATTAAAATGATATATATATATATATATATATATATATATATATATATATATATAGTTTTTAATATAGCTTGCATATTTAAAATAATGTAAACAAGTTGTATACATATAACAAGTGTGTTTTAGTGTGACTGTATAACTATTTGAAATACTTTTAGTTTTAAGTACTCAGCTTTTTACTTAGGCTGTAAGTGAAGGATGTGGACATTAATTGATAGAAGTTGTTGCTATGACAATTGATTTAACAATTAGTAGAACCTGCTGAAGGCTTTTATTTTAAATAGATGGTCAATGTGGGCGATGTTATGACGGTCTGAGGAAGCATGGTGGATCCATGTGGAAGCGCTTACTGACCTACTTTGTTTTTTCTGTGTTTTCTTTGTCAATTTTAAAGTTTTATCTAGCTGAAGCTGTGCTGCTGTATTCTTGGATTTTTGTTTGGATTTTTATGGACTGCCACAAAGAGGCTTTATTCCTGACAGTGACATCTCTTTTTCATTTGTGCTTGTTTTTGCACTGCCAGGGAGCATGGCTGCAGAGCAAGATACTGAATTGGATTTTAACCCGAACAGGTATAGCATTACTAAAGACAGTCATTTATTTTTGAAGTTTATAAACATTGACACCAACCCAATGTTATTTTTGGAACTAAGCAATGGGACTGGTGATAAAGGCAATGCTGATTATGACCTGCAGGAATATATAAAAATGCGTAGAGAACTTGAAGATGGCTTAGTTAAACTGAAGAGATATTAGTGTCAGAGAAGGCACTTCGAGGCTTGCCTTCACTTTAAAGTGATACCTCGTGGACTAAGAATTGTAAAAATGCCGACATACGGAGATCTTTATCCAGAACTGTTGACAAAGTGGCAGCAGTTGAATATGGAGACGAGCTTCAGCTACATTAAAATGCTAATTGAGCATAAAACAGGTCTAGAAAGAGACTTGTTGAGGGAACTAGATGTGCTGAAACATTCCCTATATGAACAGTTTACACAACAGATTGCCGATAAAGTTGTAGAAGAGGCAGTTTCAGATGCCACTTTGGTAGATAAGAAATTGCAAACTCAAGACTGCTAAATTAGAGAGAGACATCAGAGACTTTAAAGCAGACAATGTCTTCTCTTGGCCGAGAAGGCAAGATAACGTTTTGTTCGGTAACCATGGCAATGCCAATATACAAGAGACAATAATTCGTACTAACACGGAAGTGGGGCATATGAATACAGGAAGTGCAGCACCTCCAGCGAAGACAACAGAAACAATGAAGAGAACTGTTGAGGTGCAGGCATTAGTACATCAAGAGGAAAAGGAGACTTCTGCTAATGAATTCTACAATGAACCTGCAGTAAGACCAAAAGAGGGTTCTAAGCATTTAGCCAATACAAGTTTTTTTAACTTTCCCACTGCCCATAACCAACCTGAAAGAGAGAATGTGATCGGAGAGCTGAGGCCGAAACGACGCAAATACTCAAGCGAACACAATGTCCAGACGATGAAGAGATTTTGGACACAAAAGATCACAACATAAAATCCGAAAGGTTATAAAATATCAGAATATCAGCTGAAAGTACTAAGTAAGGGACTTTCTTTTATTCCAGTGACAAGGAGTAATTTGTGTGACATTGTAGTAGATTTAAAAATGTTTTGCAAAAATATAATGTTGAAAATGTGTTTCCACAAACTGAACAATACTTTAACTTTAGTAAACAACGCACTTATGTACCCAATCTTGACACGCATGTAGAAACTTTTTTGAGAGCATGTGAGTGTGATTTAGTTGACTTGTTTAATTCTTGTGGTAATTTTAATAACAAAAAAATGTTATAATTTGACAGCTGAGGAACATACAGCTCTTAATGAGTTAAGAGTGCAATCAAGATATAAAAATATGTCCATCCGATAAAGGCGGAGGAATAGTCATAATCAGTAGTTCAAATTATGACAGAGCATTGAAACTTTTGCTGGCAGATATTAATACATATCGTAAGATAACAATAGAAGTAAAAAATATCATATCTACAGTACATAACGAGCTTATGGATAGTTTGGCATGTAGATATATTACAAAAGAACTGTATGAATATTTTCTCATTGAGACACCTGTCATTCCTATTGTTAAAGGATATCCTAAGGTACATAAATCAGTTGTTGATCCACCATATAGACCAATAGTATCGGGCAATGGTTGGTTGACTGAACCTATTTCCATTTACTTGGAAAAAATATTACATCCCTTGTTACTTAATATACAGACTGTATTATTAGATACTGAGAATGTTTTGACATCATTATGTAGAGATATAGAGATGCAGCCACTTGAATAAACTGTGTGTGATTTTTGTTACCCTAGACATTTGCTCTCTATTCACTTGCATACCCAATGATATTGGGATAGAATATATGAGAGAATTTCTGGGTCAGCATAGTTTCAGTAGGAATTATATCAATGCACAATGTATGTTGATGGAGTTAGTTCTGTTAAATAATATCTTTATGCATGATGGAGTTGTTTATCGTCAACAAGCTGGGGTAGCTATGGGTACTCTGTGTGCCAGCACTTACGTCAACATAGTGATGGCACACTGGGAGGAAACCTTGGCACTTACAAATGAACAGTATGTTAGACACATATCGAGTTATTACCGTGATAGTCGAAGGAAGTATGGTGGATCCATGTGAAAGAGCTTACTGTCCTACTTTGTTTTTTCTCTGTGTGTTCTTTGTCAATATTAAAGTTTTATCTAGCTGAAGCCGTGCTGCTGTATTCTTGGATTTTTGTTTGGATTTTTATGGATTGACACGAAGAGGCTTTATTCCTGACAGTGACATCTTTATTTCATTCATTAAAAACATAGCTTAACTGCAATCCATATGCATGTTGTCCAGATACTCCATTATTTGCCTTTTAGCACTATGAATTTGATGTTCATCGTGTTACACTGCTGCAGTCATCACACTTGGGTTATCTGCTGTCAGGCGGTCCCACAGTCGGCCTGAGTACCAAAGTCTTGGTCCGGCGTCGGTTGCGGTCACTTCTTCCCTGATGTCAGTGCGACAGGGGTATAAAAGAGGCAGTCGACGCCATTTTCTTCAGTCTTTCTTGCTGCGCAGTGCCCAAAGCAGAAGCAGTTCGCAAGTGCCGGTCGGCCGACTCCTGAGATTTTCCAATCGAATTTCAGACCGAAGTCTTCAATAAAGCTAAGTACCCCGTTGGGGAAACTTTTCTTGCCTCAGACCGATGTCAGAAAAAGTTAATAATTGCATTTCTTGTGGGAAGCAAATACCTCATAAGGATTTCCATTCTTATTGTATCCCTTGCCTAGGCCCAGACCATGACGTCACAGGTTGTCGGTTTTGTGCTAGGTTTAATAAACGTACTATTAAACGTCAGTTTGATTTTGCCCGACATTATTTTGGTAGAAAATTTAACTACACCATGCCATCGGAGCAACCGATGACCGGGATGCATAAAAACACAAAGATAAGGACAGGCAGCCGAGACCCAAACCAGATACTGAGTCCGCTGCTAGGCCAGTCGCCGGTTCTCCATTTTTCAGTGAGGCACCTACGCAGCCCCTGACTACTGCTGAATTAGAACCACAGGCTGCCTCCCAAGCAGAGATGGCTGGGCCGCCAGAGCCTTTACCTATAGGCCCTACTGAATCCATTCCTGAAGGGGAACACAATGTAGCTGAAAGGCCTTCAGTTTCTGAAGGTGTCTTTAGGCCAACTACACTTACTATAAAATCCTATGCCAAGCTGAAAACACCTTTAAAAGTAAAGAAGCCTGCACAACAGTCTCCAGTACAAGGCCCCATGCCTAAGAAACAGATGCTTAAGATGGCTGAAGATTTAATTACCCTAATCAGGGGTTCTCATCCCCCTCCTGACAAAAGGCCTAGACAGGAAGAGGAATATGCTTCGTCTGACCAGGTATCCATTTCCTCAGCTTCTTCTGAGGAACAGGATTACTCGTTTCCCCCTTATGAAGATTCTGATGCTGAGGAGTTTATCCCTTCAGCATCTCCCCCAGAAGACTACTCCTTTGGGGAAACTTTGCATACCATGAGGGAACATTTCCACTGGGAAGGCCAGGATTATTCTTATTCTAAGAAAAGGCTCAGAGAGTTCCTTCTTCTACCCCAGCATAGACCCCTTGCAGTCCCTCCTGTACTAGACATTGTGGATGATGTTTATTCAGAGTCTAGCCTTAACCCAGATTCATTGCCTCCTGCACCAGCCAAACCAGACAGATACTACAGAGTTCCTGACTCACACAAATTCTTATATAAAAACCCTGTTGCTGACCCAGAAACCATTTCCCAGGGTCCCAAAGGGGGTTAAGGCCTCAGTTGCTAAAAATCCTGTACCCTCTGAAAGGGATTCTAGAGCACTAGACAGATGGGGGAAAGAAGGTGTATACCTCAGCTACTTTAGCTATGAGGGCTTTAAATTGCCAGTTTCACATGCTGAAATATCAGCAATATTTGATGTCTCAATTAAAACATTAAATGATCACTCATTCAGAGCAGCCTGGTTTCAAGGAAATGCAGGACTTGTTACATGCAGCAGAACAAGTGGGGAAACATACTTTGCAATGTGGGTTTGATTCATTGGAAGCTTCTTGCAGAGCAGCAGTCACAGGGTCAGTCATTCGTAGACATGCTTGGTTAAAAGAACAAACTTTACCTGATCATGTTAAAGCAAAGTTATTGGATGCACCTTTACAGCAGGATGTCTTATATGGTGTGAAAGCAGAAGAGGTTTTAAAGAAAATGGAGGATAAGGCAAAATCTATGCAGACGGTCAAAGATTTTTTGCAGGTTCAGCCCCCTCGTTTCAGCAGAAATTGGCCAACCAAAAATTGGTCCTTTCCAACTTCTGACAGACCACAGAGAGGAAAATACAGACGCCCAAGAGGCAGAGGTCAGCCACAAGGCTCTTACAAGCCTCGACAATGGGGTACCACAACCCAGAAAGGAGGCAAAGACAGATCTCAAACTTTCAGAAGGCAATCACAATGACTTACCCCTCAGACTGCCAAGCAAATCACTTCTGGCAGCTCCCTTGGGAGGAAAACTGGCACTTTTTGCAGGAAACTGGCACATCATCACAAAAGACAAATGGGTCCTCAATATTGTATCTCAAGGTTACAGATTCCACTTTCACACTTTACCAAGGATAAGAGGAATGCCAAACTTGCCACCAAATCAATGGGCAGAGGCTCAAGACAAATTGCAGCTCTCATGGACATGAGAGCCATTCAAGAGGTACCTACACACGAGCAAGGGCAAGGATTTTATTCAAGACTATTTCTGGTTCCACGAAAGGACAGCCTGGAGACCCATTCTGGACCTCTCAATTTTGAACACATACCTGGAAGTTCCCAAATTCAAGATGCTCACTCTACAGCAGCTTCTTCCCATGCTGGGCAAGAAGGCTTGGCTAGTAACATTGGACCTCAAGGAGGCATACACCTGCATGTCCCTATCAGACAAAATTGCAGAAGATACCTCAGATTATAGCAGGTTCAACTCCTTACCAGTTCTCTGCACTGCCCTTTGGCTTATCTACTGTGCCCAGGGTCTTCACAAAATGCCTGGCACCAGTAATTGCATACTGCAGACAAAGAGGAATTCAAATATATCCATACCTGGACGACTGCCTTATTCAAGCAGAAAGCAAGGACATTCTTTTACAGCATCTGTCGTTTGTAAAAAACCTACTAAGTTGCCTAGGGTACACAGTAAACAAAAAGACGTCAAAACTAGTACCCTCACAAGAGATAATATTCCTGGGTGCCAGCTTAAATTCAACAGCCCAGATAGCTTATCTCACGCCAGACAAACAAAGCCAACTCACTCAATATTTCAAAATGATGACAACAAAAACCCAACTCTCCACAAGAACAATTCTGCAGGCCTTTGGGTTCATGGCATCTTGCATACTACTAATTCCATATGCCAGACTGCATATGAGGAAATTACAATGGTACCTGAAAAGCATATGGACTCAACACAGCCACAGCTTGGAAACGATGATACCGCTCATTCCCTGTCTTCAACAGGAGTTTCTATTGAGCTCAGGCATGTCACCTCAGCAAGGGTCAGCCTTTCGTCCTATCCACAGCCAGGCAAACAACAACAACAGATGCATCGGATTATGCCTGGGGAGCACACATGGAAGAACAGTGTATTCAGGGCAAATGGTCTGCAGATCAAATGCATCTTCACATCAATCAAAAAGAGATGCTAGCTGTGCAAAATGCCCTGATAGCTTTCAAGGACCTCCTACATCCAGGACAACAACTAATAAAGACGGACAACACCACAGTGAGGTGGTACATAAACAAGCAAGGGGGCACACATTCCTACCCCCTATGCAGGCAAGCAATGACCTTGTGGAACACAGCACTGACCTACCAAGTTCAACTACAAGCACAATTCCTGCCAGGAAAGAAAAATACATTGGCAGATGAGCTAAGCAGAAATATCATGGATCCTCACGAGTGGAAACTAGATCCACAAGTATTCACAATGATAACTCAAAAATGGGGGAGTCCAGACACAGATCTGTTTGCCTCCCCTCAAAACTACCAACTGCGGAAATTTTGCACAAGGACCTACCACACACTAGCTTGGAAAGTGGACGCCCTCTCATTCAGGTGGAAAACATTAACAGTGTATGCCTTCCCTCCACTGCCTCTTCTGGCAAAGGTGCTCCTGAAAGCCAGATTAGAGAGGCCACAAATTATTCTCATTGTTCCAGACTGGCCACGCAAACACTGGTATCCAGTATTAAGGAACATGGCTCAAGGCCCACCATGGATTTTACCTCATATTCCTCACCTGCTGACTCAGCAAAACAATCAGATTCTACACAGTCGGCTCAAGACCTTAAATCTGGCTGCATGGCAGAAAACCTAAACAATCAGCCAACACTCCTCTCTAAAGCTGTTATGGATGTCATTTTGGAGGCCAGGAGGCCCAGCACCAGGAAAACCTACTCAGACAAATGGAAAAGATTCTGCGCCTGGAACCAGGTTAAAGGCCAAAACTTATCCCGAATATTCCTCAGATACTGCAATATTTAACTGAGATGCTGCATAAAGGCCTATCCTTTTCATCTATTAAAATCCACGCTTCAGCTATTTCAGCTCATTATAACATGGATCCTCCTATATTCTCACATCCATTACTAAGGCAGTACCTCAGAGGGGCTAAGAATATAAGACCTCCCCGGAGAGCACCAACTCCAACTTGGGACCTCAATTTTGTTTTGGAAAAACTTACACTACCACCTTTCGAACCAGCTTTCACAGCTGAATTACAATTTATATCCTGGAAAACTGCCCTGCTGCTAGCAATAACTTCAGCACGAAGGGTCTCTGAGCTACAGGCCCTTATGGCAGTGGAGCCCTTCATCATTTTCCATCAAGACAGAGTTTCTTTATGAACTAACCCTTCCTTTATGCCAAAGGTAGTATCCAGTGTGGCTCTAAACCAAACAATTCATTTACCCACCTTTTATCCAAACCCCCAGAATAAAGGGGAAAGGCTCCTTCACTCTTTGGACATTCACAGACAACTACTTTTCTACTTGGATAAAACAAAGGCTTTCAGAAAATCTGACCAACTCTTTGTATCCTATGCTGCAGGTTCACAAGGAAAGGCCATTTCAAAACAGACCATTTCAAAGTGGATAGGACATTGTATCCGCTTCTGTTACACACACCATGGGAAACCTGTACCTGGTAACATTAGGCCGCATTCCACCAGGGCTACAGCAACCTCAGCAGCCTTTCTCAGAGGGGTACCAACCAAGGATATTTTGGAGGCTGCAACTTTGAGTTCAGTGCACACCTTTACCAAGCACTACCACTTACCTTTATACTCAAAAACCAGAGCTGGCTTTGCCACTGCAGTTCTGCAGGTCATACTAGCTTCTGCAGCAGTGTAACACGTTGAACATAGGACAGTTTTGTACCTACCATAAATGTAGATGTTCAAGTGTTCACACTGCTGCAGTCCAGGTTACCCTCCCACGATCCCCTCTTCATACCTGGGTTTTATCTATACCTCTGTTTTTATACAATCTACAACATCTATTTCTATATAGTGTATTTGCTTACAGTTGTAGCTATTGTTTTCCTACTTATGTATGTTTACATAGAATTATGTATTGCCTTCCTATTTGGGGGCACCGGACATCTGGGGCAAGAAAAACTGAAGAAAATGGCATCGGCTGCCTCTTTTATACCCCTGTCGCACTGACGTCAGGGAAGAAGCGACCGCAACCAACGCCGGACCAAGAATTTGGAACTCAGGCCGACTGCGGGACCACCTGACTGCAGATAACCCAAGTGTGATGACTGCAGCAGTGTGAACACTCGAACATCTACATTTATGGTAGGTAAAAAAACTGTACTTTCCTTCTCTTGTTCTGTGAGATTCCCGTTATTCTGCAATTATTTAACCTTTGCCATGCCCTCTACGTATTTTCTGTTACTTATTATCCATATCTTTCTGTTTTATTTTATCCAAGTCGCTAGCTGTAACTTCTGAAGATATTTCAATTTTCCCTAATAACTCTCAAATAATTTCCACAAACCATTACTTGTATTCCTCCATTTTTAACAGGTAGGTGGGTAATGCATTTCAGTCTTATTTTATTGGTGTATGATCAGAAATAGTTATTGGATGTGTGTTGAAGCTTTAAATTAAATGAACAAGTTCATTTGAAATATAATTTCTTTGTAGTCTAGCCCAGTTATTGTAACTTGGGGAATAATGTGTAAATTTTGTCTGAGTTCTACTACTGAATCCATATCTTCCATAGCAAATATTTTCATATCTTTCTTTAGAAATCCACCCAATTGTGTTATCTTGCCTCTTCTAGGTCCCCTGATACAACCTAACTATTGCAAATCAAATTCCAGTCCCCACCTACAAATAATATTCCCTGCTGAAAGCTGATTATTTCTCCCAAATTTTTCTTAAGCTCCATAATAGCAGTTTTCAGTGGAATATAAGAACGTGTCCTTGTAATCCTCCTTCCTTGCCAATAGCCCCTTACTACCACAAATCTTCCATTTTTGTATTTTTCCTCATCTATCACTATTGAAGTCCCTGCAGCAATTAGTATAATTAGTCCCCTGTTCTTCTGTCCCTGATGTTCTGATGAATATCCATTCTGAAATTCTCTTTTTGTTGCATTCACATATTCTTTTCTTTCCAAATGCATCTCCCGAGCATTGGTACTTGAACTCTGTATTTCTTAAGGTTTGGAGACAAAGCCAGAGAGGCAAGATTACGTTGGTTTGGACATGTGCTAAGGAGGGGTAAAGAGTATATTGGGAAAAAGATGCTAAGGATGAAGCTGCCAGGTAACAGGAAAAGAGGAAGGCCTAAGATAAGATTTATGGATGTGGTGAGAGAGGACATGCAGGTGGTTGGTGTGACAGAGCAAGATGCAGAGGACAGGAAGAAATGGAAACAGTTGATCTGATGTGGCGACCCCTAACGGGAGCAGCCGAAAGAAGAAGACTCTTTCCTTTTTATCTATACCTGTAAGGTTATTCACATTCCAGAATAATATGGACAGCATAGCCATCATGATAAAAAAGCTATTGTTCCTAGCCTAGTATACGTGGCAGTTTTTATGTATTTCCAGCTTTTGTGTGACATGCATGTACTAATGTTTGACAGGCTGATATTTTGTGCAGTTGTTTCTTCTCATCTCCATTTGAACCCATGTCACATTTTTCAGGACTTTTCATTTTAATGAAAACCCTCAAGCAAAATATTAAATATAAAACACCTCCACCCCCCCCCCCTATTAAGTTGGAACAAACTCACCAAGCTATATACATCTTCAAAACACGAAGTCTAACCCTCCAGAAGGGAACAATTATCCCAAATTGATGGGTGCACTTACAGGCATTTTCAAATCTAAAAGTAAGGTTGCCCATGCTAAAATGCAAGCTGTAGCCTGTGCTCCCACTTACACTGATTGCTGTCTGTTCTTTTCTTATCTCCCCCCCCCCCCAGAAATTAGAAACAGCTTGTATGCTTTCAAAAACATTACATTTTAGCCTTAAGAAAAAGTGTGTTGGCTGTCTTTAAATAAAATTAAATTTCACATTCTTCTATTAACTGCAGTAAAGTATTGAGGCTGCTTGGGAGGTTGTTACCTCTTATTCACTTCCCGTAATTTCAACCTTAATTTTTTTCACTGAACTACTTACCATTGTACCTTTAAATTTTGCATTGTCCTCAGCAAAGAATATTCAGAATTCTGAAAATTAACTGCTTGCACCTGCAGACAGTTTGTCTCCATGGAAATGTACCTAGCAATGAGTTTTTGTAAATTTTACTCAAAACGGAATGCACAGCTGCCCTCAGTAGCAGACATCTCAATTCCACTAAACATTTGCCAGTGGAAAACAAACTAAAATCTTTACTGTTGCATGAAACTTAGCATTTTCATGGGTTTCATCATTTTCTTATTTTTAAAGTCTACATGCTTACAAAAACACCTGCTTACAGTTTACGCCAGGGTAAGTAATTTAGACATTCACCCTTTTAAAACAAAAAGCAAAAATATTCTAATTCTACATATAATATAATCAGTTCACTTTTACACCCCTCCCCAGCAGCCCAAGATCACAGCATATGAACATTAAACTTGCTTTTGTCCAGCGTATTTTCTCTTTGTATACTGTAAAACCTATAGTTCTTGCAACTAAAATAAGTACTTTAATATCTTTAACACATACAGCAGTCACTGAAAAGACTCCCCGCATTTAAAATACCCATGACTACACATTACAAAACCTATTTTACTGTATATAATAAGCAGTTTGTATTACAAAGTGTTTTATATAAATATTAATAAGAACAAGTGTTGTTTTACTTGCAGTTTTCCCCTTTTAGTGTCCTTGTAAACATTTTGTTGTGTCTTTCGGCTTTTCCCGGTTAGGGGTCGCCACAGCGGAACTCCGGTCCGCTAATGATTGGTACTTGATTTTTACATGCCGAGTTACCAGCCCTGACGTACAACCTTCAATGAAGGCACACCCATTCACTCATGTCTCCACGCAGAAGACGCTCTAGCTGAGAATCGAACCGGACAGCGTCTTGAACGCTATAAACATTAATGATATAAAATGGGGTATATGCTTTACAGCAGGGTCTATATTAGCAAATCAAAGCAGCATATAGCCGAACACTGTTTCATTAGCCTGTTCTGCATTCAAAATGACTTTGATTCCCCCAGGGGGAAAAAAAAAACACTTTCAAGCTACTGCATCCAGCTTTCTTCAATTTCACACCTGCATCTAAACATTCCGTGATTGCTGAGATAAATGTGCTTCTCTTCTGCCTTTTGTACAGTGAATAATCATTTTCCACAAACACTTTGCTGTTTCCAAGTTTTAATACTTTGCAGTTCTGTCACATTTTTGTCAGGATCAACTCTTTCTAATGGCATTATTACACCTTTACTAGTACATGTCCTGGCTGCTTTCTCATGGCCATGTTTGAAGCTTACACTCGATGTGCCCTTTTGTTTCACAAATTCTGATGTGGAACACCAGTCCAATTGCTTATTTGTGCTTTCATAAAATTAATACGGTCTGTTTCTTCCAGTTTCTCTGATACAGCAAGCAAAAAATAAGTTATGTACCATAATGTTCCGTCTGTGTTGTCAGTCTTCACTTATCCTTGCCTGTGGGTTTGGTTTTGTATCTCTGAACAGACTCTGCCATTATTTCAGCTCGCGCCTTCCAAAAACTCTCGAGCCTAGCTCTACCCATAATGCTCCCCTCAAGATTACCTCCGATCGAGTTTGCATAAAATAGTGACAGACAAGAAATAACAGAATAGAGGCTATATATGTAATCCATAAAGGAGTAATCCAGTGTAATGGGATAGATCCATTCCACTAAGAGGGCCGAAAGGCTAGGGGAAAGAAGGTGGAAATGTCAAGGGTAAATGAAGATCAACATAAATGGAACGTTGTGGTAAGACAGAACTACTTTATCTGATGTTGTCAATCTTCACTTAATCCTTGACTGTGGGACAGAGTCCCCAGCTGCTGAAATGTTGGGAGGTCTCATGAAAGGATGTGCCTGAGCACCATCGAGCCAAAAGATGCTTGAGCCATAGAGACCAGGTCCAACTTGTAGTGAGTAATAAAGGTATGTGGGGATGCCCAGTTAGCCACTGCACATATATCATCTAAAGAGGCTGTTGCATGGAATACTTCAGAAGTGGCTATTGCTCTCATAGAATGTGCTTTTACAGGCATTGGGAGCTGTAGTTTCCTTTTGTTATAAATGAAGGTTATGCAGTCTTTAGCCACTTAGCCAAAGTAACCTTAGAAACTGGTTTGCCTAGAGAAGCCGAAGAAAATGAAACAAACTGATCAGATTTTTTAAATTCCTTTGTTCTGTGAACATAAATACATAATTGTCTGTTAATATCTAGTAAATGCAGACAATATTCAGCTTTGTTTGAAAATTTTGGGAAAAATATTGGAAGCTGTATAGTCTGATACTAGTCAGTTACTATTTTGGGTAAAAAGGAAGGATTGGTTTATAGTAAAACCCTGTCCTTATGAAAGCTTAGGTAAGGAGGCTTGCAAGATAAGGCCTTGTAATTCTGATATTCTTCTAGCAGAAGTAATAGCAACTAAAAATAAGGTCTTCCATAATAAACACTTCAAATCAGAATTCGCAGATGGCTCAAATGGAGAATTAATTAAAGATTGTAACACTGTATTTAAGTCCCAAGGGGTAGATGGATCCTTATATGGAGGTCTCATTAATAAGGTTCTTTTTAAAAAGGCTTTACAAAGTTTTTGTGATATTAGCATTATATCATTGAGACCATTATGAAAATTTGATATTGCAGGTAGATGAACTTGTATAGTTGAAGAGGATGCTCACTCCTCAAAAAGTATAGTTAAAAATTCTAAGACCTTGTGAACTGGTGCAGAATACAGATCAAATTTGTTGTCTGAAGCCTATTTTGAAAATTTTTGACACTTGCTGTTGTATAATCGTCTTGTCGAAGGTTTATGAGAGGCTAGAATAATACATTGAACTGGAGCAGTAAGGATAGTTGGACTGGCAATCATCAGAACTGGAGAAGCCATGCAGTGAGCTTAAGATTCTGGAGATTCAGGTGAATGAGTCCCTTTGGATGGGACAATAGATTTGGAGCTGGGTCCAGAATCCACGGTTCTTGAATTAGGTGAGGCCACAGAAAGGGAAACCATATCTGTCGAGGCCAGAAAGGAGCGATGAGAATTAGCTCATTCTTCAACCTGTTGGCTTTCTTCAGAAACTGGGATACGAGTAGAATCAGGGGAAAGACATACAGGAGACGGGGGGGGGGGGCAATTGTAGAGAACAGCATCTCTTGGTGACTCACCCGGAGGGTGGATCAGGGCAAAGTAGCTGCTGCATTTGTTGTTCCGAGGAGATGTAAAGAGATCGCATCAAGACTGGCTCCATCAACGGAATATTCTTTCTGCCACCAAAGGGTTAAGAGACCACTCGTGAGGCATTAGGATACTCCTGCTCAGTTTGTCCGCAGTCACGTTGGAGCTCCCCGGAATGTGTGTTGCAGCTAGAAAGCAGTCGGTTGAGATTGCCCATTGCCAAACTTTGACAGCTTCTCAACAAAGAGGGTAAGATTTGGTTCCCTCTTGTTTGTTAGTGTACCAAATCACTTGACATGTCTGTTTGAATCCCAATAATTCCCTAGAGGAGGGTTTCTTGGATTGCTTGCAACACTAGGAGCACTGTCCTTATCTCTAGAATATTGATGTGAAAATTGGCCTCCAACTGGGAACAAGTGCCTTGGACTGTCTTTCCAAGATAATGCCCCCACACCCTGTACGGGATGTATCTATAGTCACTATGGCTTGGGGTTGTGGAGGGATAAAGGGACAGCCCAATAGAATGTTGTTGGAATGGAGTCACCAACTCGGGTCCCTTTTGCATAAATTGGTGATCCGAATTTGATGCGACATCGGTTGCGTCATTAATGAGCATTGTCACGCCAGGAGCCATTGAAGAATTTGCATGTGAAATTTGGTAAGGGGAACTAAGGTAATGGAGGCTGCCATAGATCCTAGAACCTAAAGTACCGATTTTGCAGTCAGTGTTCTGCTGTGAATAATCTGGCTGACTTGTGATTTTAGAAGTCTTTCTTTAGGAATAGGTGCAATGCAGGTACTTGTGTCCAACATCGCTCATATGAACTCTAAGTGCTGTGTTAGCTCTAGATGGGATTTTTCATAGTTTACAGTGATCCCTAGTGATGAACATGTTTGAAGGACATAACTCCTTCCTGTAGCAGTAGATGCCTGGAGGTTGCAGTAATGAGCCAGTCGTCTAAGTATGAAAACACCTGGAATCCTTGCAGTCTGAAGTAAGCTGCAGCCACTGCCATGTACTTGGTAAACATCCTAGGGGCTGTGGTGAGGCCATAGGGCATGGCTGTGAACTGGTAATGACTGGCTGCCAGCCGGAAGTGCAGAAGTCTTCTAAAATATTTGTCTGTTTTTATGTGATAATACACATCGTGAAGATCTGTTGAGCACATCCTCTTTCCCTAAGAACGGGAGAATAGACTGAATTGTGACCACCTAAAATTTGATATTTTGAACTGACTTGTTCAAGGCACTGAGATCCAAAATTGGTCTCCAGTCCCCCATTTTCTTTAACACTAAAAAGAATTTTGAGTAAACTCCAGATCCTATCTGGTCTGGTGGGACTATTTGGATGGCTCTTTTGTCAAGCAGTTTTTGAATTTCTAATACTGCCGCATCCCTGTGACCGGGCGGAACATCCAAGATTCTCCTGGGTTGGTTGGAGAAGGGAATATGATCATCTCTGGTTATGATCCCCTGCACCCAATTGTCCGTTGTTATGGTTAGCCAGGCAGGTAGGTGCAGGGAGAGATGTCCCCCAACTGCCTCCAGAGAATGGCAGTTGGGCATCCATTCAGGAGTAATTTTTCTCTGCTTTGTGGCATCCATTCAGGAGTGCCAATAGGAATTTCCAGGGAAAGAATCCCTGGAAGTCTGATTTTGCGAGCCACCTCTGCCTCTTACGCAGCATCTTCCATTATAACTACCCCACCCCCACCCCAGGAGGAGTCATTGCCATGTGAGTCCTGGAAAAGCCCTTGGGACTTTTTGAACCATAGCCTTTCACTTCTCTGGTTTCTCGAGTAGGGCCATTGTGGAGTGGAAAAGCATACTCCTTCTGCAGAAAGTGTCTTTCCATCTTTCTCGCATCTAGCAAGGGTGTCTTTTTAACTTTGGGTCCAAAAAGGATTGTTCCATTAAAAGGAGCATTGATGAAAACAGACTTAAATGGCTCCACAAAGTCACACAAGCCCATCTAGGCATGTTGTCTCATAGCTACACCAGAACCTGCTGCCCTGGTCGTCCCAACTCTCATGGATGAATTACATATTGACTTGAGGGTCGCTAGCTGGGAAGCTACTTTAGCGTAAACTCCCTCAACTACGGCTCCTGTCAAAGTATCTGATAGCTCCTTTATCAGATCTCTTTGAAGCCTGGAGATATGTGCCATGAAATTCAAGGACCTAAGCTAGAACGCCGATAAAGCATATACGCACTTCCTGAATCTATTTATCATCTTAGACTCCTTGTTAGGAGGATGGATGGTGGGACTTTCATCAGCAAGTTCCTTTTTTGGTGGCTGCTGTAACCACCATGGCATCCACTGGCACCCCTTTAGCCAATGCTGGTGATCCGTGGAAGCTGATAATATATGGTCTGGTCTCTGATAATATATGGTCTGGTCTCTTAGGGATTGGCTTGATGGAGTCTGGAATCTTCCACATCCACTGAGCAATCAGATCTGAAGAAGTTAATTTCATTTGATCATCAACTTGTGGGTTTCGGATCTGATGTGGATCAGAGCCGGCAGCTTTCCAAGCTAAGATCCGAGCTCCAAGCTCCTCCCCCCTTACCCATACCACACTGCAACCTCCTTCCAACCCTCACATCTTGTTTGCCGCAGCATTGCCAAGACGTGATCTCTGAGCTCCAGGCAGGTAGAATAGGGTTTTCCTTCTTTAACTGTGCAAAAGTTAGTTTAGTGTGCATGGGTAGTGTTTACCTTTCCCTTTCTTCCTCCCCTCGGGTTTTCCATTCGAAAAAAAAAAAGCAGTAAAACTTTGTGTTTTTTTTTTAGTGTAGGCCTCCCTTTCCCGCCTTTGCTGTGTGTGTGTGTGTGTGTGTGTGTGTGTTTTTGTAGGTAGGGCTTTAGTTAGCCTTATTTGTTGTTGTGGGGGGTTGAGATGTACCCTCAAAAGCCAACTTTCTCTAAATGCACAGTGTGTGGCCATAAGTTGTCCCCGGCTGATGGCCACATACTGGGGTTCCCACCTTTCTTCAGGCTGCAAAATTTGTGCAGCCTTTAACCCACGGGCCCTGCGGGATCGCAGGGCCAAGTTAATTTTGGCTGGGTTTCTCCTGGAAGAAACTGCTTCTTCTTCTTCCTCTATGGCCACAACTGTGGCTGTATTAGCTTCGGGTCCTCCTCCCCTGTCCAGAACTCACACTCCCATTTCTAAACAGGGTGACAGAGGCCAGGAAGGAGAAGCATGAGACAAAGATAGGGGTTGTAAAAGACCAGCGGATCCATCGGATATTTTAATTCCTGCTGTTAAAGTGGTCACTACCCCAGACAAGACTTCTAAGCCTTCTTCCCCTCAGCTCCATTCCCCTAGATTTTCTCCAGAGGAGGAGGTTCGGCCTGCTACGAGGTCATCCTCACATCGGCCTTCTCGGCTGGTGTCGATAGCGTCCTCCAGATCAAGAAGAAGCCTCTCGGAGGCTAACATGGACCGGATGATGAGAAGGTTTATACAGACTCAGTTGCAGATGGGAGTGTTGCTGGCTCCCCCTCGCACCAGAACGGGGAGTTCGGCTCCGATGCTTGCCTTAATAGCTCCTTCTCCGATCCGTCCCTGGGTTTTGGAGTCCCTCAATCCGAGGAGCCCTGGAGTCAGGGGGTTGGCGCTGATGGTTCCTCCAACCTCAGTGCTGGCCATGCCCTCGAGTTTGTTGGATACTATGTTGGATCTGAGCTCTCTCAGCCATGATTTGGGCATCAGATCCAGGGGGAGTAGTGTCATCGGCTCCGTTATGGTTGGGACATACCATTCCTCTGGGTCTGTCTGTTCCTGTTTCGGCTCCGATCCCTTCGTCTGATCCGATGGGCACTGTTACTCATCCTGCTAGTTTCAGAGAAGCCGGTTCCCCTTCGGCCTTCGACACTGTGGAGAGGGTTCTCTCAGGAGGATCGAGACCCCTCACTCTTTCCTCAGAGTCCATCCCTGCTCCCTCGCTGCTGAGTGTGTCTTCCTCCCCGGAGAGCCCCCCCCCCGAGGAGATTCCTCGCAAATGCAAGTGCAAGAGGAGGCACATGGACTCCCCCAAGTCCCTCACAGATGATACTGACTTGTAGGAAGGCGACACAGCGCTAACCGACCTTTGGTCTCTGAGACCTCTCCGGTGCGGTTGTTGATTTTCCTCCGAAACCGAAGTTCTGGATCTACCCGACACCATTCCTGTGGACAAGGTACGCCTGCACGTGGGGCTGCTAGGCCTCCTGTTTCCATGTCCATCAAGGCCTTTGCGTGCTAAGGCGCCAGTCAGGCCAAGGCCCATCCTAAACCTGCCCAGGCCTTCCTCTGATAAGCAGATCATGTCTCTGGCTGCAGATCTTATTTCCCTTATCAGGGGTCTCAGCCTCATCCGGACAGGGGTTCTCAGCCACCTGCAGAGAAAAGACCTAGAACTGAGCAGGCGGACGACCTCTCCTCGGATGAAGCCTCTGGGGATTCGGAGCACTCTGACACTCAAGAAGAAACCTTCCAGGCCTATGAGGACTCTGATGCTGAGGAATCTATTCCCTCTGCCTCCCCTCCAGAGGATTTCTCATTTGGGGAAGTTCTGCATTCCATGAGGGAACATTTTCAATGGCAGGGTCAGGAATTCTCTGACTCCAGGAAAAGGCTTCGTACTTTCCTCAAGCACCCCCAGCACAGACCTCTGGCTATCCCTCCAGTTATGGATGTTTTGGATGATGTTTTCTCTGACTCCAGTGCCAACCCTGACTCTCATCCTCATGCTCCTGTCAAGCCGGACAGATATTATTGGGTCCCTGACACTCACAAGCACCTTTTTAAGGCCCACTCTGTGGATCTAGAAACTATTTCACAGGGCCCCAAGGGAGTGGCTTCCTCCTCTGCCAAAAACCCACTGCCAGCTGACAGAAAAGCAAGGTCCCTGGAGAGATGGGGTAAAAAAGTGTACACCTCTACTACCCTAGCCATGAGGTCTCTTAACTGCCTTTTTCACATGTTTCAGTACCAAGATTTTCTCCTGGATGATTTACAGAAAAAGGTAGCCTCTTCTGAGCCTATTGATAAAAAGGCACTGCAGGATCATATACATAGCACTCAGCAGGTTAATAACCATTTTCTGCAGTGTGGTTATGATGCACTGGAAGCTTCATGTAGGGCAGCTATGACTGGGGCTGTAATATGTAGACATGCTTGGTTGAAGGATCAATCTTTGCCTGACCATGTTAAAGTAAAGTTACTGGATGCACCTTTGGAGAAACAAAAGCTGTTTGGTGCTACTGCACAAGATGTATTGAAATCCATAGAGGAAAAAGCAAAGTCAGTACAGACAGTAAAGGATTTCCTTCAGGTTCAGCCCAGATTCAGCAGAAACTGGCCTTCAAAGAATTGGTCCTTCCCGCTCTGACAAGTTTCAAAGGGAAAAAGCAGACGAGCCAGGGGTAGAGGACAACACCGTCCCGATCTTACAGGGCCGCCAATGGCAACCTCCAAATCAAAGAAGTGGCGACAGTTCAGCTGCACCACAGGGACAATCACAATGACTTCACTTTCGTACCGCCTACAAAGGTTCAAAGAGAAGCACCTTTGGGCGTAAAATTAGCCTTATTCTCACAAAACTGGCATATCTTAACCAAAGACAATTGGATTCTGGATTTTATAAACAAAGGCTACAGATTCCACTTCCACACATTACCAATAAGACAAGGCATGCCAAACCTGCCACATCATCAAAGGGCAGAGGCACTCTCTCAAGTTTCCAAACTATTAAGTATAAAAGCAATAGAAAGGGTTCCTCCTCAGGAGCAAGGCCAGGGATTTTATTCAAGACTGTTTCTTGTTCCAAGAAAAGAAAACAAATGGAGACCCATACCGGACTTGTCAAATCTAAACACTTTCCTCATTGTGCCAAAGTTCAAAATGCTGACGTTGCAGCAGCTTCTTCCCATGCTGGGCAAGGGGTCTTGGCTGGTCACTCTGGACCTCAAGGAGGCATACCTGCATGTCCCAATCAGACAAAGCTGCAGAAGATACCTCAGATTTCTTGCAGGAACAGAGCATTATCAATTCTCAGCATTGCCGTTTGGCTTGTCTACTGCACCCAGAGTGTTCACAAAATGCCTGGCATCAGTAGTGGCACACTGCAGACAGCAGGGGATTCAAATATACCCCTACTTGGACGACTGCCTCATACAAGCAGACAACAAACAAACCTTAAAAGGGAATTTGGACTATGTCATGCATCTACTGCAGGCCTTGGGATACACAGTCAACATTCAGAAGTCAAAATTACTACCATCTCAACAGATTACATTCCTAGGAGCCAAACTGGACACGGAAACACAAATGGCCTACCTCACAGAGGAAAACAGCAGCATTTACCAGAGTACTTCAAAGGCCTAGCAAGGCTTTCCCAGCTGACTGCAAGGAAAATCCTGCAGGCCCTGGGTTTCATGGCATCTTGTATTCTTCTGATACCTTTGGCAAGACTTCATATGAGAAAGCTGCAATGGTATAAAAACTTATGGTCTCAACACAGCAACAGCCTAGAGGACATAATCCCACTTATTCCATGCCTGCAGAAGGAATTTCTATGGTGGGCTCAAGCCAGTCAACTAAACAAAGGCATGTCTTTCAACAGACCTCAAGCAGGCCAAATGATCACAACAGGCGCCTCAGACCATGGATGGGCGCACATGGAGGGCAGATGCATTCAAGGTCTATGGGCCAAAGGAAAGACATCTGCACATAAACCAAAAGGAGATGTTGGCAGTGATACATGCCATCGAGACTTTCGAAAAATCACTACAAGAAGGACATTTGCTAATAAGGACAGACAACACCACTGTCATGTGGTACATAAACAAGCAGGGAGGCACTCATTCTTATCCCCTCTGCAGACTAACAATGCTTCTCTGGGAAAAATCCCTGAGCCTGAAGATACACTTACAATCCCAGTTTGTACCTGGCAAGGACAATGTACTGACAGACAATCTGAGCAGAAACTTCATGAATCCACACGAATGGATGTTGCACCCTCACATTTTCTCTCAACTGACAAGGACATGGGGAATACCGGACGTAGATCTTTTTGCTTCCCACCTAAATCATCACCTGGAAAAATTCTGCACAAGGACTCATCACCCTCTAGCTTGGAAAACGGATGTTCTCTCCTTCAGCTGGAATTCTCTAAAAATGTATGCATTCCCCCCTCTGCCTCTGCTGACCAAGGTGATACTGAAAATAAAGGCAGAACAACCAACAGGCATCTTGATAGCGCCAGACTGGCCAAGGCAACATTGGTACCCACTGCTATTGACCATAACTCGGACCAAACCATGGCCTCTGACCCTATGGCCCCTGCTCCTAACGCAACACAATTACAGGACTGTACATCAAGACCTGAAAACATTGCATCTGACAGCCTGGAGACTTCCATGACTTCAACACCTAACTCTCTTTCCACATCTGTTCAAGAGATCTTGCTGGAAGCACGCAGACCTTCCACCAGAAAAACCTATTCAGCCAAGTGGAAAAGATTCAGAATCTGGAATGCCAAAAAGGGTCAGGACACAGAACTACTGAGTATTCCTCAGATATTGGAATACTTGGCGGAACTGTCTCATACTGGACTCTCATACTCCTCAATAAAGATTCATGCCTCAGCAATCTCAGCAAAATACAACTGTGACCCTCCAGTGTTTTCGCATCCTCTGCTTAAGACAGTTTTTAAGAGGGATAAAGAATATCAAACCTCCCAGAAAACAGCCAGTACCTGCATGGGACCTCAACTACGTGTTGGAAAAACTAACTCTTCCTCCCTTTGAGCCAGCAGCATCCTCAGAAATGCAATTTCTTTCATGGAAGACTGCCTTTTTATTGGCAGTCACTTCTGCAAGAAGAGTTTCGGAGATACAGGCACTCATGGCAGTGCCCCCCTTCCTCATTTTTCATCAAGACAGAGTCTCCCTAAGAACAAATCCTACATTCATGCCAAATGTTATTTCCAGGGTGTCTCTAAATCAAGCTATTCATCTGCCTACATTCTTCCCCAATCCTCAAAATAGGGGGGAAAAACTACTGCATACTTTGGACATACACAGACAACTACGCTACTACTTGGACAGAACTAAGGCCACCAGAAAGTCTGACCAGCTGTTTGTAGCTTATGCTGCTGGAGTACAGGGAAAGGCAATCTCCAAGCAAACAATTTCAAAATGGATTGGACATTGCATCAGATTTTGCTATTCTTTTCATGGAAAAGGTGTGCCAGCCAATATTAGGCCACACTCCAGCAGAGCTATAGCCACTTCCACAGCTTTCCTAAGAGGAGTGGCAACAAAGGACATTTTAGAGGCTGCTACATGGAGCTCCGTGCATACATTTACCAAGCACTACCACCTGCCATTATACTCCAGATCCGAGCAGGCTTTGCTTGACAGTCCAGCAGGGGATTATAGCTACACCATCCTTATCATAGTTCCTTCCACCCCAGCTTGGCTATGGTATTCAACCCATATGTTATGACTGCAGTTGCATTCTTGAAGGACATAGTACAGTTTTGTACCTACCATAAATGTAAATGTCCGATAGATATGCAACTGCAGTCAAATTTTCCCACCCTCCTACCCCTCTGTATCCTTCTTTTTGGGTCACTACCCCTCTTGCCTTCAGCTGGGGGTATCTCCTATGGTGTATCTGTTTATTACTGTTGTGCATGCTTGGGATTATTTTTTATCCATTTACAAAATTTAGCCTTCCTAAGTGGGCACCTGACATCTGGGGCAAGAAACACTGAAGAAGATGGCGTCGGCCGATGCCTTTATACTCCAGCTGTTGTGACGTCGGAGAGGAGGCGACACCAGCTGACGCCGGACCCGGACTTTGGAATTCGGCCGACCGAGGGCTGCCTGAGGCAGGACAACCCATATGTTATGACTGCAGTTGCATATCTATCGGACATCTACATTTATGGTAGGTACAAAACTGTACTTTGTGGGGGTTGAGATGTACCCTCAAAAGCCAACTTTCACCAAATGCACAGAGTGTGGCCATAAGTTGTCCCCGGCTGATGGCAACACTCTGTGCATCGTGTGTGTGGGGGTTCCCCACCTTTCTTCAGGCTGCAAAATTTGTGCAGCCTTTAACCCATGGGCCCTGCGGGATCACAGGGCCAAGTTAATTTTGGCTGGGCTTCTCCCGGAAGAAACTGCTTCTTCTTCTTCCTCTATGGCCATGGCTGTGGCCGTATTAGCTTCGGGTCCTCCTCCCCTGTCCAGAACTCACACTCCCATTTTTAAACAGGGTGACAAAGAGGCCAGGAAGGAGAAGCATAGGGAGAGAGACTGAGAAAGAGAGAGAGAGACAAAGATAGGGGTGTAAGAGACCAGCGGATTCGTCGGATATTTTGGGTCCTCCTGTTAAAGTGGTCACTACCCCAGACGACTTCTAAGCCGTCTTCCCCTCAGCTCCGTTCCCCTAGATTTTCTCTGGAGGAGGAGGTTCGGCCTGCTTCAACGTCATCCTCGCATCGGCCCTCTCGGCTGGTGTCGATAGCGTCTTCCAGATCGACAAGAAGCCTCTCGGCAGCTGACATGGACCGGATGATGAGAAGGTTTATACAGACTCAGTTGCAGATGGGAGTGTTGCTGGCTCCCCCTCCTGTCAGAGCGGGGAGTTCGGCTCCAATGTTTGCCTTAATAGCTCCCTCTCCGATCCATCCCTGGGTTTCGGAGTCCCTCGATCCGAGTTGCCCTGGAGTCAGGGGGTCGGCGCTGATGGTTCCTCCAACCTCGATGCCGGCCATGCCCTCGAGTTTGTTGGATACTATGTTGGATCTTAGCTCTCGGAGCCATGATTTGGGCATCAGATCCAGGGGGAGTAGTGTGTCATCGGCTCCATTGTGGTCGGGACATACCATTCCTCTGGGTCTGTTTGTTCCGGATTCGGCTCAGATCCCTTCATCGGATCCGAGGGGCACTGTTATTCATCCTGCTAGTTTCAGAGAAGCCGGTTCCCCTTCGGCCTTCGACACTGTGGAGAGGGTTCTCTCAGGAGGATCGAGACCCCTCACTCTGCTCCCTCGCTGCTGAGTGTGTCTTCCTCCCTGGAGAGCCCCCCCCCCGAGGAGATTCCTCGCAAATCCAAGTGCAAGAGGAGGCACATGGACTCCCCCAAGTCCCTCACAGATGATACTGACTTGTAGGAAGGGGAAGGCTCCCCCCAGATCACCTCCTGAAGATGTCTCATTTGGAGACGTAATGGAAATCCTCTGTCAGAGGGGAGGTTGGTCCGCATAAAAGCCTTCCTCGGACGAGTCAGTATTCATGGAGGCATTCAACGCAGGCCCATCTACCTCTTGGGTGTTCCCCACCAGCTGATCCTCTGGTAGACCTCATTACCAACAGAGCTTGGAAGGAGCCGGACACTGTAGAACCTATACCTAAAAGGCCGGACAAGATTTTGAGCCCTCCTAGGGATAAGAATGCATGGAATAAGAGTTCCCCAGTTGATGCCATGGTGGTGGCGGTGGCCACTAAAAAGAAAACTGTCTCAGGAGAGTTCCTCGGTCCATCCTGAGTCTAGGGCAATGGATCAACTCGGAAAGCGGACATATACTTCAGCTACCTTTGCCATAAGGGCGCTGAACTACATAGCCCATGTGATCAGACTTCAGCACGACCTAGTGAAAGAGCACACTGAGTCTCCCCCAGAGTCCATTTCGGCTGAGGATAAATGCTCATTCTCGGCACATATGGCCACTCTTAAGTCTGTGACTAACACGTCCATGTGCCTACTCTCTCATGCCACCGAGGGAGCCGCTAGGACAGCCAGGTCTGGCATTGCCATGAGGCGTCATGCCTGGCTCTGGCTTTGTGATTGTTCAAAACCTTTCAAGGCGTCCTTCGCGAATGCCCCTTTTGACGGTTCGACCCTGTTCGGGAAGACCGTCCGAGATACGCTAGTCCAGAGTGAGAAGGATGGGAAGATGCTGTTGGCCGTTGGGATCCGCTTCTCTAACCCTCAAAGGTCCTTTTCCAGGAATTGGTGAGGGCAAAAGAAGTTGTAGTTCCGGAAGTCTCAGCATTCCCAGGACACTCCTGACTCCTTTTTCCCCTAGAGGCAGAGGGGGGACAAGGTGGATGTGCCAGCCCAGAGGCAGAGGGGTACTGAAGAAGTTTGGGCCATGGGAACCATTCTCGGATCGACCTGCGCAGCAGCCCTGAGGGGTTGCCTGACTGCTCCACTCTGGAGGCAGTTGGGGGGGCATTTTTGAAGCACCTAGCTCAATGGGAGTCCATAACATCAGACCGCTGGGTGCTTAGGATAATATCCAGAGGTTATTCCATTCCCTTTCTGACCAGTCTCTTACCTCCAAAGCACCTCCCACATGTTTCACCCAGTCAAAGGGAGGTGGCAGCTTTGGAAATAGAAAAGCTGTTAAGCAAAAGAGCAATCCAGCCGATCCCCCCAGATCAGTCCTGATCAGGCATCTATTCCAGGTTCTTTTTAGTGGCATCTATTCCAGGTTCTTTTTGGTGCCAAAATAGATGGGGGACTTGAGGCCGATTCTCGACCTATACACGTTGAACCTGTTTGTTGCCAAGGAGAAGTTCTGGATGGTCACCTTACAGTCCATCCTGCCGTTCTTGCAGAAGGAAGACTGGATGTGCTCTGTAGACCTCAAGGATGCGTACTACCACATTATGATGGACAGGCGATCCAGGAGGTTTCTCCGCTTTCGGCATGGAGCCAGTCACTACCAGTTCAGGGTCCTACACTTCGGTCTCACCACAACCCCCAGGGTGTTTACCAAGGTCATGGCAGTTGTAGCAGCCCACCTGAGACTTCAGGGCATTCAGGTCTTTCCGTACCTGGACGATTGGCTCTTCACCGCCCCCTCCAGGCATCGACTTGTTCAAGCCAAAAATTCTTTCCTTCAGCTGTCAAATTTACTGGGTATCACGATAAACATTGCAAAGTCCTCTCTTCAGCCCGTTCAGATTCTGGACTTCATAGGGGCAAAAATAGATTCTCTCCAGGCCAAGGTATTTTTGACTCCAGACAGAGTTTGGAACCTGACCCTCCATGTATTGGCACTTCTTCAGACATCTTCACCCCCAGCAGAGCTAGTTCTGAGGGCCTTAGGGTCCATGGCAGTAGCTATAAATCTGGTTCCTTGTGCACGTCTACACATGAGGGTGTTACAGTGGACCTTACAAGTTCAATGGTCTCTGTCATACCAGCTCTTAAGTTACCTGATTCCTCTAAGCAAGGTGTGCAAGACTTCCCTCATCTGGTGGCTTCAATACCGGGATCTTCGGGAAGGATGCCCCTTTATTGTGACCCCACCCCAAGCCACGGTGACCACTGATGCCTCCCGTATAGGGTGGGGGGGGCACTGCTTGGGCAGGACTGTCCAAGGCACATGGTCCCCGAACGAGACTGTTCTGCATATCAGTGTAGATGAGGGTTGTTCTTCTGGCGTTGCAGGCCCTTCATGCTTCTCTCCCTCTGGGAATTATTGCAATTCAGTCAGACAACATGTCAGTGGTCTGGTATATCAACAAACAGGGGGGAACCAGGTCCTACCTACTTTGTCGAGAGGCCATAAGAGTGTGGGAATGGGTGATCTCCACCTACCGTTTTCTGACAGCAATGTACATTCTGGGTCGGTTCAACATTTTGGCAGACAAAACTGAGCAGGACTATCCTTTTACCCTATGAGTGGTCTCTGAACCCTTGTGTAGTGGAACAGATCTTTCTCAAGTGGGGTCAGCCTTGCTGTGATCTCTTCGCATCGCCGTCCAATGCGAAGTGCAGCGAGTTTTTCGCTCTGATTCCCCCTCGGGGGGGGGGGGTCCCCAGAGACGCTCTTGTCCATGCTTGGCCACCTGGTCTTCTTTATGCGTATCCTCCGCTACCTCTAATGACAAAATTCTTGCAGAAAGCACGTTGGTTGGGGAACAGGATTATCCTCACAGCCCCATTCTGGCTTCATCAAGTTTGGTTCCCTTGCCTACGGTCTCATCTAGTAGCTCCGCCCTGGAGATTAGATCCCATTCCTGATCTCATTTGTCATCCCTCTGGAATTCTTCCTCTGAATCTGGACAGCCTCAAGCTTACTGCTTAGTTGCTCCAGTTCCACTAATTGCCAGGACTCTTGGACTCTCTTCTCCTGTTAAGTCCATACTGGTGGTGGCGCACAAGTCCTCCACCCGAAAGGTGTACTGTAGTAAATGGAAACGTTTTTCCATTTGGGCTTCTCAGAGAGATTTGGATCCGTTTACCGCCCCAGTTCCAGCGGTATTAGAATTTCTGTCTCAGATTTTCCAGGCCAGCTCTTCCACTGTTAAGGTCCAGCTGGCGGCTATTTCCCATTTTCATGTAGGAGAAAATTCCGGTTCACCAGCTGCTTCTAGGATTTGTAAGACTTTCATCAAAGGCACCTTTTTGCTGAGACCCCCGATTAAAGCATCCTTCCCTTCTGTGGGATTTGACCTTGGTTGCACCTCCATTTGAACCTGCAGCGTCAGTTGATTTAAAATATTTGTCGTGGAAGACAGCCTTCCTGGTGGCTATCACGTCAGCTAGGAGAGTGTTTGAACTTCAAGCCTTGTGTATGAAACCCCCATACTTAATTTTTCATAAGGATAGGGTTTCTCTAAGGACAAATCCTTTTTTCCTCCCTAAAGTCACTTCGGAATCAAATATCAATCACTCTACTAATCTCCCAGTATTTTTCCCTAATTTTCAAACAAAGGGGAATACAAACTTCATTTGCTGGATGTCTACAGACAGTTATGCTTTTATTTACATAGGACTAAACCCTTCCGTAAGTCTGATCAGCTATTCTGTTTCCTTTGCCAAGCCCTTTTTGGGGAAACCAGTTTCGAAGGTGACTCTTGCTAGATGGATTTCACTTTGTATCCTGCAAGTGTACAAGGATCATGGATTACCAGAACCAGACAGGGTTCATGCTCATTCTACTCATTCTATGGCTACTTCTGCTGCTTTCTGGTCCAGAGTTTCTCTGGATGACATTTGTTCAGCGGCTATCTGGGCTTTCTCTCACACTTTTATTACTCATTTAAGTCGAACATGGTATCTAGAGGAAGGGCTTCTTTTGGTTCTGCAGTGCTCTGGAATATCCTTCCATAAGGGCCTCCCAAGGTCTTTGGTAGCTGGGGACTCTGTCCCACAGGTTGATCAAATGAAGTTACCTACTTCAAGTAAAGAAGTTATGTACACACCATAATGTTCCATCTGAGTAGTTAGACTTCATTTGTCATCAACCTTCCCTCCCTCCTTCCCCCTGACCTTAGTGGTTTGAGATAGTCCTTGGACTCAGACTTACTGGGTATTGTGAGCTTAGTCTGTATGATCAGGTCAAGTTATGTCTCTTGGGTTGATGTGTGTCACGTTGTGGATGGCAAACTCGATTTGAGGGTTGGAAGCAGGTTGTAGTGTAGTATGGGTAAGGGGAGGAGCTTGGAAAGCTGCCGGCTTGGATCCATATCGAATCCGAAACCCACAGGTTGATGACAAATGAAGTCTGATTATGGTCAGTACATAACTTCTTTTTTAATGAGATCATCAGTGGACGGAGAAATCTAGGCAGTAGATGGTCAGGCATGGAAAGCCTCTAGGTATACTGACTCCTCTGACGAATGTTGTTGGGAAGTCCAGCCACCCCTCTGCTTAATGCTCTCTAAAATGTCACCAAAGGAGACATCTTCTGGGGGTGACCTTGGGGAACCTTCCCTTTCATCAGTCAGTGTCTTCTACTGATGACTTTTCAGGGGAGTCCAAGTGCTTCCTCTTGCATTTTCTCTTCTGGGATGCCTCCTTAGTGGGACTTGCCAGGGAGGTGTCTGTGAAGAGGACAATAACCAGCATGGCTGAATTCTGAGGTTTCTGTACCTGCTGCCGCAAGTCAGAGGCTGGAAGTAGCTGTGGGTGAGAGGTAGGACCAGGGGGTTGTTCCAATGAAAGAGGAATCAACTGTGAGTCTGCAGTGGACAAATCCCTCTCCATGGCCTGGAAAGCAAGCCTCCCCATAGAGAAATGGGAGCCTGGAGTTGAAATAGACTCCTTCAAAACCATGGTCCCATCCTGCACTGAGGGAACTGCCCCAGAGCATGAAGCCAGAGTGGAATTTGCATGTGCCGAAGCCCCAAGAAGCATGGACTGCTCCAGTAAAATCTGCGTCGAACCACGCTGTCCGGAATCAACAACGAAGCTTTCACCCCTAGAGGTCTCTGGTTCTGTAAGTTTGCAAATGGAAATTGTATATTTGAAACAATGTATCAATTTAAAAATTATACCACAAGGCTTGAGTTTTTAATTTTCCCTTTGGCTTAATGTATGATGCCAGTATGATTGGAGATTTTGTGTGTTTATTTGATAAATGGGGGTGCAACTTCTAGAAAAAGCATTATTTTACAATAAACAGATGCAGGCAAAGATGGGTAAAGACGTGAAGGTTTAAACACCAATATTGTGAATGACTTGCTGTTTTCACGGTATCAAGATTTTTATGAAAAAATTATTTAACAGGATAGAAAGGAAATGTAATGAATTGTTTTTAAAGAAAAAAAGAAAGAAAGGGATGTTAAACATTATCAAACTAAAACTGCTTACCCTACTAGAAGGTTAACTGTGGAGAAATTTGTTTGTGGCTCTGATGTGCACAGTAATTCTGTTGTAATGACAGGGAAATAGCTGATGATATGTATGACTATGCTGAAGTGTATAATGAAATGGATGAAGGTGGTTCACAGAATTTTCAGCAGCTAAGATGCTCCAGAAAGGATAGCAAAGGAGGAAATACACATACAGTCATGCAGTGCAAATTCAAAAGGGACATCCCAACCAGGGGAGGGGGAGGAACAGATATTAATTGTTGGAACTGAATGTATTGTGCACATTTTTCAAGGCTTTAAGATTTATAATTACACGGACAGGGCTATCACTAAAGATTTTTTTTCACTTTTTTCTAAAGGATTTAAGTTTGTTCCGTCCAAAATACCGGTTGTTGCTGACTGTTAGATGTTCAGATGTACACTAGGAAGCTCAATTTCCATTTCCTTTTTTTCCAAAATCAAGTGGGGCCTACAAATGAGGCAAGTGCACACACAAATATTCTGAAGAAAAGTAGTGTGTTCAATCCACCACTCCATCCTTCCTCTCATTAATGTTTTTGAGAAGGCAGTGAAAGAAGACCTGTATGAATTATGGGCTCAGCATAGGAAGTTTTATGCCAGCTTAAGTTCTGATGAAAGAATTCGCATGAATCAACTGAGGGGGGACAAGGGAGGTGGTACAGTAATATTCAGTTCAGATGATTATTCCAACATTATGCAGAATATTTTATTTAATGAAGATAATTATGCACAGGTTTCTAAGAACCAAATAAATATTCCATATGAATGTATTGATAGTTATTTAGAAGAATATGACCTGGACAAACATATTACTAATGACCTCCTTAATTTTCTTACTAATTCCTATCCTAAGGTGACGGTAATTCATACATGTCCTCTTTCACTGCCTTCTCAAAAACATTCAGCATCCCAAAAATACACAAAAGCATCATTCAACCACCTTTTAGACCCATTGTTGCTGCCAGTGGCTCTAAAACGCATAACCTGGCACTATTTGTAGATAAAATGACAGAGCATGTAGTGGAGAGAGCAGCACATCTAGTTAAGGATTCCTGGGATATTCTAGGGAAGCTTAAACAAAACCTATGGGCAGTTGATTTGATATTTTTAACCACTGATGTGAAAGATCTTTTTTTCCTGTATTCCTAAGCAAGAAGGACTAGAATTATTTAGAGAGACGCTCTTTAACATGTTCCACCTTGAATCACGATAAAGTAAACCTGGTGTGTGAAATGATGGCAGTTATCCTGGAGAATTTTTTTTTTTATTCTTTGAGGGCCAGTATTTCCAACAAACGAGGAGTGCCATAGGGGCTGCCTACGCCCCTGTATATGCAAATGTAGTACTGTTAAGCTGGGAATTAAGATATGTATTCTACAAAGAATTTTGGAACAACATCCAGTTATATTGCAGGTTTTTGGATGACATCTTTATTTTGTGGAAGGGAAAAGTGGAAGATATCCCTGGCTTTATTAACCACCTAGAGAAAACTACCTCATTTTTGGAATTTACTTATAATTACAACACTAGAGGTATACATTCATTGGACACGGCAATTTCCCATACACCTACAGGTTTCAAATCTAATATATTTCGTAAGAGTATTTTTTGTAATTCTTACCTTCATTATACGAGCAACCATCCACTTTCAGAGAAAAAGAGCTTAGTCAATGGACAGACTATAAGAATTGCATGCATGACTTCAGAATTGAGTGATGTGAGGCAGAATTTTTCACATTAAGAGATCTGTTTTTAGAAAGATGGTAGAACAAATTATTGAGGAGGTTTACACAGGATGGGGAGAAAAATATAAGCCCCTCTTAGGAAATCACCCATTAACTAATATAGCCCCCACAGATCCTGGTGAAATGAAGATTTATGAGCATGCATGTATAGTGCAATACAGTCCTGTAGCATATGAAGTGAAAAACATATTAAAAAAGAACTGTAATATATTTAGGGTAAATAATGATGTGTTAACTGCATTGGGAGATAAACCAGTTTTTATCAGTAAGGTGGGCATGAATATTAAACATCTTATGGAAAATAAGTTGAATTTTACCGATAGAAGGTGGTTGTGGTACAACACCTTGTGAGAGGTGCTCCCAATGTACTAATATTTTCAAAGCACCTCAAACCCACCTAGCTAGTAAGATGGCATCTAAGGGTATATTCAAGAAAGGACATTGTTTTGCCACCAGAGTGATATGTGCAACGGATTCTATGTTGGGAAAATGGAGAGGGCGTTGAAAAGCAGAATCTATGAGAATGTATATGATGTTAAAAACAAGAAGGATACAAGCGCATTATATAGGCATTCCCTCACTTCTAATTTTAAAGGTTTTAAATTTGGTATTTTGGATACTGCGGGCATAGATTTGATGGGGGGGGGGTGACTGGAAGATTTTATTAAATAAAAAAGAGCTGGTTTGATAACTCAGACTAGCAGCTAATTTTCCACCAGGTATAAATGATTCCTTGACCATACTTTCAGCCCTGAAAGAAAAATCTTTGAAACTTCAACATTTTTACATGCATTACCGTGCCTGCATTTTTAAAAATATGCTGAAAGTATTTAATATATAAGTTTCCAATTTGTAAAAAGCTAAGTTAGCTTGAATATTAACATCCTGTGTATTTAGTATTGCTCATGTGACCATTTTACATGTGACTTTTTTGGCAATACCATTGGCTCAATTTTATCTGTTATGTAACATGTACTGGTATAAAAATGGTTCTTGATTTATTGTGCCTTATTGTGATGAAGTCTTCTATGTGAAAAAAGAAAGCGCTTAATCTTGGTGTGTTTTTTACTGCAATAAATGGAGTTCGTATACAAGCTTGTTTAGTATATTTTCTATTTGGTTCTAGGTCTCTGGTTCTGACAGAACCGAAGAGCTCAGGGTAGTTATCGGCATCAGAGACAAAATTTTCACTGGTGCCAATACAGTTGACACCGGGACTGTCAGAACCGGGAACTTCGAAGGCTTAGATGAAGTCATAGGAGGAACAATGGTCAGGTGAGAAATATGTAAGGTCCCAGAGCCAGAAGTGCTAAGAGCTAAGGAAGTAGCTAATCCCCTCACCACCAGGAGCTGGTCCACCAGCCTCAAAAAGTTGGACTCCATGAGGCTCTTGGTGGAGCAGACTGAGTAGACCGATGAGGACTGAGGTCTATGCAAAAATGGATATTTCAACCACAAACCAAAAGGCAATATTATTTTAACCACAAGAAAGACCAGTGAAAAACAGCTCTACTTTCCACCCAAATCAATTTATTGATAAAACCTTGTAATCTCGTCTCTAGTGCCTCAGCTCTTGCCTTTACAGAGTAAAAAAACTTTGTCCATTAATACATCCACATTATATACTCTTAACATTTCCAATAAATCAATTAAACAGTTAAATAAAACTTATTGATAAAACCTTGTAATCTCGTCTCTAGTGCCTCAGCTCTTGCCTTTACAGAGTAAAAAAACTTTGTCCATTAATACATCCACATTATATACTCTTAACATTTCCAATAAATCAATTAAACAGTTAAATAAAACTTATTCATAATTGCTAATAAAACAATCAACATATAAAACCCTGCCAGTTACACTCTTTGTTAAGCCCCCTGGGCTGTAGAGTTTCATATTTCATAATAAGAATAGCTTCTTTTTTCTTTAAAATGTATTTTAACAAATTTTCATTACCATACCGATTTTCTATTTTTTCTAAAACTGTAACTTTCATTTCTTTAATAACCCCCCCCCCCCATGTGCTAAATGGAAATGTTCTGCTACTGGGCTTAACATTTTTTTGTTTTTAACATCCCTAATGTGTTCCTTTATTCTCTCTGCTAAACTTCTTTTGGTCTCCCCTATATAATTTTTACCACATGAACATTTAATCAAATAAATTACTCCCCTACTCAAACAGGAGTATGAGCCCATGGTGTTAAAACTTCTATCTCCTATTTTTTCTGCCTCGTTTACTATATACTGACATATTGCACATTTTCCACAAGGAAATGTTCCCTTTTTAGTAATAACATTTCCTATCTTTTGTATTGGTCTTTTATATCTACCGGACTAAAAATCTTTTAAACTACGTCCCCTCCGATAGGAACACAAAGCTCAACATCTATTAGTGAAGGCACTTCTCTTCTGATTTGTTTCCAAAAACTTTTTACTATCTCATTCATTTTATTGGAAAAAACAGTATATTTAGTAACAAAAAACATTTTGGAACTTTCTTTCTTTCTATTTCTTTCTATTTATTATTTCAAAGTTACTATTCTTAATAATTCTCTTACTAGATATTCCTTCGTAACCTTCTCCATATAATTTTACATAACTTGATTTAACTTCATCTGAATTATAATCTCTCTCTAAAGTTATACACAATTTTTTTAGCTTCATTTTTTGCCTCTTTGACATCACTACATAATCTTTTGATTCTCAACATTTCTCCATAAGGTATGGACTTTAAAGTGTGTTCTGGATGACAGCTAGTGGCATGTAACATCCTATTCTTCTGAATAAACTTCCTATGTATCGTAGTATGAATCTTCTTGCCTACTTGTCCTTTCAAAAAAATATCCAAATAATTGATTTCCACACCTATCCTTATCCCATCAAATTCAATTTTATAATTGTTTTTATTTAAATATTCAACAAATTCATGAGCCAAATTTTTTCCGTCCTTACAGATGAAAATCAAATCATCTATAAAGCAAAAATATAGAAGCACATGTCTATTGAAAAACTGACTTCTATAAATGTGTTCAGTCTCTCAGTCCCATAAATAAATTAGCATAAACTGGGGCAAATGCCGCTCCCATAGCTGTTCCTACATTTTGTTTATATAACACTCCATCAAATTCAAAAATATTATTGGTTAAACAGAAGTATAATAATTCCATGATATATTGAGTCCTAGGTGTATCCTTCAAGAAATGTTGTACAGCTTTCAAACCTAAATGATGTGTGATGTTTGTATATAAACTAACCACATCCGCTGTAATAAAAAACATATCCTTGGTCCACTTTATTCCTTGTATTTTACCCAAAAAAATCATAGGAATCTCTAATATATGATGGCAATTTCACCACCTCTGTAATCTATGTTTCATGCAGAAAACTGCCCACATTATATGTAAAAGACCCAGTCGCCGAAACAATCGGTCGACCTAGAGGCTGTTGAACATTTTTGTGTAATTTTGGAACACAAAAAAACTTTGCTACAATGCTATTCTTTATATACAATTTATGTGTAATATCCTTGGCCAAAAAATAATGTAGCCTCTCTCCTTTCTTTAACAGATTATATAGTTCATGCTGTGCTTTCCCTAAACTTGTATCATCTACAGTACTATATACTTCCTCATTTTTTAAATGTTGTAAACACATTTCTAAATAATCAATAGAATTCAGGACCACTAATTTACGCCCTTTGTCAGAGGGTTTAAATATCTGATCATTATTCTGACTCATTTTTTGTAGTTTAAACCACTCTTCCCTAGTTAAATTATATTGCTTATTACTATCAACTGTTTCTTTCAGTTCCTTTTCTATAAGAAACTGCAATGCATTATTGAAACGTTGTATACAGGCATTCTTACAAGGAGGAAAAAAATATTTTTGGTTTTAATTTTGCTCAAATCAAACAGAATATAAGCATTATTCTCTACTTCAGACTCACAAGAAAAATAACATTCCCCGCTGGTAGTTGAATCATAATCATTTCCCACGGAGACAACTTGTTCTCCCTGGTTAAAGAAATATTCCTTCACATGCATTTTTCGTACTAACTCAGGAATTTCCCCTTTCACCTCATGTAATCGAGGTAATACAGTAGGTATGAACTTTAAACCTTTATCCAAAATTTTTAGTTCTACATCATCAAAAACATAGATAAATTAATCACATAGTCTTTTAGATAAACTGATTGTACCTTATTTATTAGTCCATTTGCTTCTGTTATAATGTCCTTCTCCCAGGTCTCTACCATAATCCTGTCCCTGCCAGCCTCTTTTCCTTGTGTTATAGCTGTTGTTATTTCCACCGGAGCCCCGAAATGTCCTGTGAAAAGATTGTTCCTCTGCTGCTCACTGCAAAGCTGGAAATTCTTGTCGAAATTCTTCCTCTTCCTCTAGCGAGGACGCTCCACTTTCACCCGACATAAAGCTCCTGTTCTTCTGTGGCCCGGAAATGATGTCATCTTTTTTGAAGCTAACGATCCGCCTTTTAGTACGCTGATTGGGCACAAGTAAAAAAGCTTTATTGTGCTCATAGTCTCGAATGTCTCTGTAATTTGTCTTCCGATGTGGAACAAAATCCCGGTATATGTGAGGCAGAGCACCTCGCTGGCCTTGTTCAAGAGAAATCTTGACCAATGGATGGGAGATCGCAGATATACCCCAGGGATTACCTCAGTGTCACTGCTCGACAGAGGCACAGCAAAATAATGGGTATAGTTCCCATACTAAAGGGGTGGTGTAAGCCACAAAACTATGGGCTAGGCTTGTAAATGCCCTCGGGCAGATAGCCTAGTATGAACCTATAAATCTTTTTCATATATTTTCAACTTGTCATTAATATCAGTTAGAAAATATTCTAACACTGAATTAGAAAAAGTTTTGACAATTTCCTCACAAAGATGTTTCGTCTCTGTCAATAACTTATCCCTTTTGATTCTGTCCCTCTCCACAAGAATGGTAACCCATTCTACGCTGCAACGATGTGCTGCAGCTATCCATCTTTCTTGAAAACGAACTTCTAACTCCTCCGACAGTTCAAAGGGAGAGGAGGGATTTTTTAAAGCTCTTAAGCCCCTAGGTGTTATTTCCAGCTCCAAATACCTCTGGAGACTATTAATGTTATAAAACACCGAGGCTTCCTTGAAAATGGATTTCTCCAATTGAGAGCATAAGTCCTGTACTGCTGGTATAGCTGATATATCTTTCTTTTTACCCACCATTGCAAAAGGATTACTTGTAACTCGTTGTTGAGCATTTTCCCATTTCTTAAATACATTTGACATAGATGTACTTGGTATATCCAAGTTACTAGTTCTTTGTCCACAATTTATACCGTCTCCCCCATCCGTTTTTCATATACTGCCACTGCTGTTACCTTCCACATTGTCATTACTAAAATCCATGTTGACTTCTCGAAAAATTTGAGTAAAGGAGCACAGAGTTTCACTGGTCATGGATATTTCAACCACAAACCAAAATGCAATATTATTTTAACCACAAGAAAGACCAGTGAAAAACAGCTCTACTTTCCACCCAAATCAATTTATTGATAAAACCTTGTAATCTTGTCTCTAGCGCCTCGACTCTTGCCTTTACAGAGTAAAAAAACTTTTTGTCCATTAATACATCCACATTATATACTCTCTTAACATTTCCAATAAATCAATTAAACAATTAAATAAAACGTATTCATAATTGCTAATAAAACAATCAACATATAAAACCCTGCCAATTACACTCTTTGTTAAGCCCCCTGGGCTGTAGAGTTTCATATTTCATAATAAGAATAGCTTCTTTTTTCTTTAAAATGTGTTTTAACAAATTTTCATTACCATACTGATTTTCTATTTGTTCTAAAACTGTAACTTTCATTTCTTTAATAACCCCCCCATGTGCTAAATGGAAATGTTCTGCTACTGGGCTTAACATTTTTTTGTTTTTAACATCCCTAATGTGTTCCTTTATTCTCTCTGCTAAACTTCTTTTGGTCTCCCCTATATAATTTTTACCACATGAACATTTAATCAAATAAATTACTCCCCTACTCAAACAGGAGTATGAGCCCATGGTGTTAAAACTTCTATCTCCTATTTTTTCTGCCTCGTTTACTATATACTGACATATTGCACATTTTCCACAAGGAAATGTTCCCTTCTTAGTAATAACATTTCCTATCTTTTGTATTGGTCTTTTATATCTACCCCGGACTAAAAAATCTTTTAAACTACGTCCCCTCCGATAGGAGACACAAAGCTCAACATCTATTAGTGAAGGCACTTCTCTTCTGATTTGTTTCCAAAAACTTTTTACTATCTCATTCATTTTATTGGAAAAAACAGTATATTTAGTAACAAAAAACATTTTGGAACTTTCTTTCTTTCTATTTATTATTTCAAACTTACTATTCTTAATAATTCTCTTACTAGATATTCCTTCGTAACCTTCTCCATATAATTTTACATAACTTGATTTAACTTCATCTGAATTATAATCTCTCTCTAAAGTTATACACATTTTTTTAGCTTCATTTTTTGCCTCTTTGACATCACTACATAATCTTTTGATTCTCAACATTTCTCCATAAGGTATGGACTTTTAAAGTGTGTTCTGGATGACAGCTAGTGGCATGTAACATCCTATTCATCTGATTAAACTTCCTATGTATCGTAGTATGAATCTTCTTGCCTACTTGTCCTTTCAAAAAAATATCCAAATAATTGATTTCCACACCTATGTGTATCCCATCAAATTCAATTTTATAATTGTTTTTATTTAAATATTCAACAAATTCATGAGCCAAATGGAGAGGGCGTTGAAAAGCAGAATCTATGAGAATGTATATGATGTTAAAAACAAGAAGGATACAAGCGCATTATATAGGCATTCCCTCACTTGTTCTAATTTTAAAGGTTTTAAATTTGGTATTTTGGATACTGCGGACATAGATTTGATTGGGGGGGGGGTGACTGGAAGATTTTATTAAATAAAAAAGAGCTGGTTTGGTAACTCAGACTAGCAGCTAATTTTCCACCAGGTATAAGTGATTCCTTGACAATACTTTCAGCCCTGAAAGAAAAATCTTTGAAACTTTAAGTATTTTAACATTTTTACATGCATTACTGTGCCTGCATTTTTAAAAATATGCTGAAAGTATTTAATATATGTTTCCCATTTGTAAAAAGCTAAGTTAGCTTGAATATTAACATCCTGTGTATTTAGTATTGCTCATGTGACCAGTTTACATGTGACTTTTTTGGCAATATCATTGGCTCAATTTTATCTGTTATGTAACATGTACTGGTATAAAAATGGTTCTTGATTTATTGTGAATTATTCTGATGAAGTCTTCTATGTGAAAAACGAAAGCGCTTAATCTTGGTGTGTTTTTTACTGCAATAAATGGAGTTCGTATACAAGCTTGTTTAGTATATTTTCTATTTGGTTCTAGGTCTCTGGTTCTGACAGAACCGAAGAGCTCAGGGTAGTTATCGGCATCAGACACAAAATTTTCACTGGTGCCAATACAGTTGACACCGGGACTGTCAGAACTGGGAACTTCGAAGGCTTAGATGAAGTCATAGGAGGAACAATGGTCAGGTGAGAAATATGTAAGGTTCCAGAGCCAGACGTGCTAAGAGCTAAGGAACTAGCTAATCCCCTCACCACCAGGAGCTGGTCCACCAGCCTCAAAAAGTTGGACTCCATGAGGCTCTTGGTGGAGCAGACTGAGTAGACTGATGAGGACTGAGGTCTATGCAAAAATGGACTTGGTGGTTAGTCCACAAAGAGATCAATCTTTGGGGGAGTATCTAGTCCGTGGTAAGTCCTTGAAAGAAAACTCCTTCGGTTCCAAGATTGGTGGACTGGAGGAGGGTGAAGTGTTCTGAGCTGAGGAAGTGGTGGGTGCCACAGTTGTCAGTGCGGAAATCGGCACTGATATCACCGGTGAAGACAGCTTCTCTCCCAGCGCTTCCACAGAAGCTGTGGGAACTATGGAAGACTTCACTTTAACTGGAGGTTTTGAAGAAAGTGAAGGAACCAAGCAGCTTCTGTTTTCTGACCCCTCATGCCAAGAGAAAGAGGAGGAGGAAGGGAAACTTACATCAGTTTGAGGTCACAGATAGAGCCTTGTGAAAGCTAGATTTTATCATGCCTTTGAGAATCATCTTATTGTTTCTCTCTACAAGGGCCCGGTGGCAAAATCCATGACAGATGGAACAGTCTTTCTGAAGATGCACTGGGCCCAAGCAGTACACGCACAAGTCATGACAGTCAGAGTTTGGCAGTTTGCAGTCACACTTCTAGCATCTCTTGAAGCCAGAAGTGCCTTTAGACATTTCAGCAGTATCAGTCAAACAAACACAAAAAAAACAAGGAAGGGAAATGAGAAAGAGATATAGTTTTTTTTTTTTTTTTTTTTAAAGGCATACCAGCAATGGTAACAGAGTTAACATAAAGGAAAGGGAAAGTACCAGCAATGGTATGGAAGATTACCAAATCGGTAGAGGAAACGAGGCATGCTACCAGTGATGGTATACCAGGAAAAAGATACACAGCAGTTAAGTAAAGAAGAGGAGCTGGGTAACTACTAAAGAAATAGCTATAAGGAGAAAAATATGGAAAATGTTAAGTAACACTCACAAATTGAAGAAATAGCTAGCTCGAGAGCTGACAGACGAGGAATGCATCTGGCACTTGAAGCAGCAAACGAGATCTGAAGTAATCTAGAGAGGAGTATTATGGGTAGAGCTAAGCTCAAGAGTTTTTGGAAGGTGCGAGCTGGAATAATGGCTGAGTCTGTTCCGAGATACAGACCCCAACCCACAGTCAAGGATTAAGTGAAGATTGACGACATTGGATTCTCAGGATTTCTCTCTGTGCTCTGTCTTCTAATTCCACTATTTTTTAAACGGTTCCTTTTGAGAAACCTCATATTCAGCCAGCTTTTTCATGTCATCATCTGATTTGTTTCATTTTTATCAGGCCATCTGAATGGCTAGTTAAAGCTTTTTCTATTTTTTTCCAGCGTTTTGTTGTTTGAATTGTTATATTCCTTTATCCTTCAGTGTTTCATTTGGTTTAATCACTTCTGAGTATATTTGATTTATTTTTCCCCTAAATTACTGGAAGCCAGCTGTTGAACTGTTTTATGCTGAACAGCTGCAGAATCCTTCCCAGACCGTGTTTTCTCTTCACCTTTTCTAATTGTTTTTCTTTCAGGTTTTCCTGATTTCTTCATTGCTTGCATCCAGGCAGTGTATTTACTAGGCAGTAACTCAAATTTACAAGCAGGTCGTCAGTTCTCCGGAATTCAGTGAGGTGTTTTCACAGCCCCTGATGCCCAATTTGATATCTACACAGGCGTCTGCTTGAGACCCTTTCGGAGTCTGGTATGTCGCAGAAATCTTCTTCGTCTTCCGAGCCTTTGGCTGTCTCTGCCTCGGATGGGTCCGGAGCCACCACGCAGGCACTGGCTTCTGAGGAGGCCTCTTGCACTACCGAATCTAGACAGAAAAAAGTCTTCTCATCCACCTACCGTTTATCTCAGACCGACGGATACTCTTAGGCCTAGAAGCCAGGCCACTCCTAGAAAAGCTGCCTCTAGCCACCATCTTGCTCCTGGTCAACCACCCGAAGCACAAATGCTTAAAATAGTGGAGGATCTCATTTCTTTTATCAGGGGTAGTCAGGCCACAACTTTTAAAAGGAAAAGACACCCTTCCCCAGAAATTATGACAGACCAGGATTCTGAGGAATCTGACTATTCAGATTTTGAAAAGGAACAACAACCTCTGAGTGCTTATGAGGATTCAGATCCAGAGGAATTCATTCCCACTGCCTCCCTATCAGAAAACCTTTTCTTTAGGGAAACCCTTCACACCCTCAGGGAATATTTCCAATGGGAATCTCAGGATTTCCCCCAGTCTAAGAAAACACTTGGAGGATTTTTGGACCTGCCCCAGCATAGACCCCTGGCCATCCCTCCTATTTTAGAAGTAGTGGATGATGTTTTCCATGAATCTAGCTTAGCCCCTGACGCCCTCCCACCTGCTCCCAGTAAACCTGACCGGCATTGCAGAGTACCGGATACTCTCAAATACCTGTACAGAAATCCTGCTGCAGACCCAGAGTTCATTACACAGGGACCTAAGGGATCTAAGATTAGTTCTGCCATGAATGCTGTTCCCTCTGACAAGGATTCCAGAGCTCTGGACAGATGGGGTAAAAAAGTATACACCTCTGCAACCTCAGCTATCGGAGCACAACTGTCAGTTCCATATGTTAAAATATCAACAACACGCTTTGGAACTATTAAAACAAAAGATTTCAACCTTTCCTGACTGTGCCAATTTGAAGGAGTTAGCAGATTTACTGTACTGTACTTGTCAAGTGGCCAAACACTCATTACACTGTGGATATGATGCCCTAGAAGCCTCAAGCAGGGGAGCAGTGTCAGGATCTGCCATTAGGAGACATGCATGGTTGAAGGAACAACCTCTCCCTGATCATGTCAAGTCTAAACTAATTGATGCACCTCTAGATAAGGATCGCTTATTTGGAGTAAAGGCGGAAGAGGTGCTTAAAAAGATGGAAGACAGAGCAAAATCTATGCAAACAGTAAAGGAGATCTTTCAGGTTCAACCTCCCATGTTCAGCAGATACTTTCCCTCTAAGCACTGATCCTTCCCTGCACCTAGCAGACAGGACCAAGGTAAGCCCCACAGGGACAGACCACGCAGGCCCCTATCCCTGGGGGAACAGAGAACCAAACAGTGGACCACTTCCACCCCAAAGGCAGGGAGTTCTAAGCCACCCTCCTATGGCAAAAACTCTCAATGACTCCCTCTCCCCCCTCTGTCCGCCTTTCACTCACCAAAAGCTAGAAGAAAGGCTCTCCCCCTGCAAAGAAAATTGGCTTTCTGTAACAAAGGACCAATGGGTCTTAAAGATAATTTTTTCAGGGATACAAATTCTCTTTCAGTGAACTCCTAATTCCACGAGGGTACACAGACTTGCCTCCAAATCAGTGAGCAGAGGCACTGAAACAGATAAACTGTTCATATCCCAGGGGACAGTAGAACCTGTCCCCTCAGATCAAACAGGCAGAGAATTTTATTCCAGACTATTCCTTGTTCCCAGAAGAGAGAGCACTTGGCACCCCATCCTGGATCTATCCATTCTGAACACCTCCCTGGTGGTCCTCAAATTCAAAATGCTAACTTTGCAGCAGCTGCTGCCTATGCTGACAAAAGATGCCTGGCTAGTGACTCTAGACCTAAAAGATGCCTACCTCCACATCCCCATAAGGGAATCCTGTAGGAAATTCCCGCGCTTCAGAGCAGGCTCACAACACTTTCAGTTCTCTGTGCTCCCTTCTGGCTTATCTACTGCACCCATAGTATTCACCAAATGCTTAGCTCTGGCCATAGCATTTTGCAGACAGAGAAATATACAGATTTACCATTATCTGGACGACTGCCTCATTCAGGCAGAGTGCAAAGAAAGGCTGCTCCAGGACCTTCTCTTTGTCAGAACCCTCCTAACTTCCATAGGGTTCACCATCAACGAGAAGTCGTCAAAGCAAACACCCTCCAGGAAGATCATTTTCTTGGGAACACTGCTGGACACAGCATCCCAAATGGCCTTCATATCCCCAGAAAAGCAGAGCTTCCTGCCTCTCTACTTTAGCCAGCTAGCTTCCAGAAGTCACCTCACTGCGAGGCAGTTCTTGCAAGCCTTGGGGTATGGGGCTTCTTGCATCCTTCTAATTCCTCTGGCCAGGCTTCACATGAGGAAACGTCAGTGGTATCTAAAGAATCTTTGGTGTCAGCACTCTCAGCCTCTAGAGATCTCTCTCCCTCTGATCCCCTGTATAAGGGCCGAGTTTCTCTGGTGGGCAGGGGCCTTTGCCAAGAACAAGGGTCTTCCCTTCATCTTCCATCCTACCTACCAGACCATCACCACCGACACCTCAGACATTGCTTGGGATGCTCACTTAGCAGGCAGGTGCACCCAAGGTCTTTGGGTTGCCAAGCACCTTCCCTTACACATCAGTCAAAAGGAAATGATGGCAGTACAAAACATCTGTCAAACCCCATCTCAGGCCTGGGGTTCTTCTTATCAAAAGAGAGAACACCACAGTAATGTGGTATATCAACAAACAGGTAGGGACCCAATCTTACCCCCTGTGCAGGCTAGCCATGAACCTCTGGCTGACAGCCATCTCCATGGGTTTACACCTAATTGCCCAATACCTACCAGGGGTCAACAACACCCTGGCAGACCACCTAAGCGGAAACTTACTGGACCCCCATGAATTGCAGCTCCACAGGAAAATCATTTTGCAAGTCATTCCGGAGGTGGATCTCTTTGCTGCGTACCTCATCCACCAGCTGGAAAAATTCTGTACCAGAGAGTATCACCACCTAGCGTGAAAGGTGGCTGCCTTGACCTTCCCCTGGAACTCCCTCTTTGTGTACACATTCCCTCCTCTGCCTCTTATTCCCAAGGTATCGATCAAGATAAGGGAGGAGAGACCAAAGGCCATCCTCATTGCTCCAGATTGGCCCAGACAGCATTGGTACCCCTTACTGCATGGCTTGACATCACAGCCTCCCAGACAGCTTCCCCTGATCTCAGACCTCTTGACCCAGGTTGGGGGGGGGATGCTGCACCCAGACTTGCAGACTCAAACTGTCAGCATGGCTAATACTTCAAAAGCAAACAAGGGGTTCCTGTTAAGCAAACAGGGCCTAGACATCATCACAGAGGCCAGAAGGCCCAGCACCAGACATTATTACGCAGGGAAATGGAAAAGAATTTGCTCCTGGAGCCAGTCCAGAGGGGCAGTACCTCACATCTTCCATCCCTCTTATCTTGGACTACCTAGCTGAGTTACTCAATAGTGGCCTCTCCTTCTCTTCTATTAAGATCCATACCTCTGCCATTTCAGCTCATTTCAATTCAGACCAGCCTCTCTTCTCACATCCTTTGATTAAACAATTCCTCAGAGGGGCTTCTAATATCAGACCTCCCAGAAGGCCACCCATGCCAGCCTGGGACCTGAATTATGTTTTAGAAAAACTAACCTTACCTCCATTCAAACCTGCTGCTTCAGGAGAATTGAGATACCTCTCCTGGAAGACTGCTTTCCTGCTAGCTATCACCTCAACCAGAAGGGTTTTAGAACTTCAGGAACTCATGGCCGTTGAGCCCTTCATCATTTTCCATGCAGACAGGGTCTCCCTGAGGACTAACCCCTCCTTTATGCCTAAGATGGTATCTGATGAGATCCTCAACGAGGCCATACATCTGCCCACCTTCTTTCCTAACCCTCAAAACAAGGGGGAAAGAATTCTGCACTCACTAGACATGCACAGACAACACAGATACTACCTGGACCATACTAAACCCTTCAGAAAGACCAGCTTCTGGTCAGCTTTGCCCTAGGGGCAGAGGGAAAGCCCATTTCCAAGAAAACCATTTCCAAATGGATATCACACTGCATCCGTTTCTGCTACAGACAACATGGGAAATCCCCCCAAGTCTATTCGTACCCATTCCATCAGGGCAGCCTCCACTTCCACAGCATTCCTGAGAGGAGTTCCCACCAGGAACATCTTGGAAGCTGCCACCTGGACCTCTTTTCTATACCTTTACAAAGCATTACTACCTACCTCTTTTCTCTTTTAAGTCTAGGGCAGGGTTTGCCTCTGCAGTTCTGCAGGGCTTGCTGACCCATGCCTAGGGCTCTAACTAATCCTTCCACCCCTCTCCTCAGCTTTGGGAATCCTCCCACAGATGATGACTGCAACAGTGAAACAAGAAGAAATAGTACAGTTGTATACACTTACCATAAATGTAGATGTTTGAGTGTATTCACTGTTGCAGTCCTGGTTTTCCTCCCTCCCCCTTATATCCTCTTTTTCTAGGGGGACATAAGCTTCCCACGGTGGCTTTTAGCCACCAGGACCACTTTACCATATTTCCTTGTGCTTCTGATGGGTTAGGGCAAGAAAAACTGATGTAATGGTGTTGGCTGCCTTGCTTTATAGCACTGTGACGACCTGACATCAGACTACAGGTAACAACAGCCGATGTAGAAAAACATTGACTCTGGTATTCAGGCCAGCCGATGGCTACCACAGCAGGGATAACCCACAGGTGATGACTGCAACAGTGAATACACTTGAACATCTACATGTATGGTAAGTGTACACAACTGTTGACAGTATGCATCCATCTTGAAAGTCCAGAGATTTTAGTTACTGATCAAGACATGGCTCCTGGGGAACAAGTAAAACTGGGAGAATTTGACTTGGAGCAGCCTGATCAATAGCCTGCCCTAGTAAAGTGTTACAGATGTTAAGATAGTCAAGGTCATCTTGACCTGAAAAGAAGGGTGATAGATCAGATATAAAGATCTCAAGAGACCACCTGAAGGTTCCTGCAAGAAATAAACAGCTTACATTATTCTTATTCCCCTGAAATTAACTGTAAGCTTCATGGTTGTGTGATTCAGCAGACACACTGGTTCAGCTGATAAATTAAAGTTAGGAACTCCCAAGTTGAAACACAAGGTCAATAACGTATTCATGCATAAGACTGGCCTGAGTGATTTCCAAATTGAAACCAATGTCATTCATACTGCATCAAAACTTAATGGACTACGTCCACGGAATTGTCCTCCACTCTGACATTAAAATGACCCACAACCAACCAGTGAGGGTTATAAAATAGAAGAAATAAGAAAGTCCACAAATTTTTGTAAAAGGTCCGACATTACCATGGGATGATAATCAGCAAGACAGCCAAAATAAAGGCCCAGTCTTGTAGCATGCATGTTAGTTTACCAAAAAAGAAAAAATAAATGTTAGTTGACCAGTCTGAATATGATCAGAAGAAATGGCAGTACAGGGGATGATATCAATTCCATCCCACCAGCTCATTCATGCCAAAAATGGTGAAGAATAAAAAAAAAAAAAAATAAGAGGATCTAGGGACAAAAAAAAGAAAAAAACAAGTTTATACCTAACCCTGTTTTAGTGATAAACACTAGGTCAAAATTATGTATTAGGTGAGGCAGAATTATCATGAATGAACCTAGCATTGACGTACAAAACCTGGGCAGAATCAACAATAACACTACTGGGCTCACTTTTATAAACGTCATAGATGAAGTCTCACTAAGTTTACCTGGCACATAGTATCGGGTAGTGTTTCTTTCTCCATGTGCATGTTTCTGGTGAGTGTTGTCCACTTTTAATGTATAGAGGAACAATATGTTCAGTAGTCCTTATTTGATGAAGCATAAAAAGATGGATGATGTTGCTGTTTCAGTTGTCAAGGGGATGCTTACTGGAGCCTCAGCTTGGGGTTTTGTATATATACATCGGTATGATGTCTGAATAGGTACTGCGAAGACATACTCATTGTCTCCTTTGTGCAATTGTGGGAGGTATTCATTGTTACAAATGATAATTGAATTGTTATATTTTTGCAGTGGATTCTGTTTCTTCTGTACTGCTAAATTCTTCATCTTCATGTCTGAATATTGTGTTTCATTAGTCTGGTGATTTTTGGGGAAAGCATCAAGGATATGGTTATATTTTATCTTTTGTAGGCCTTTATTCAGCCACCATTGCTGAGGTTCATTATCATTTTAATAGAAAGAAGTCCTAATTATAGACCATTTATGATGGACGAGTTGTGTGCATGGCAGCTGAGACAGGCATTTACATCTTGTATGCGTTCGGCTACTATATGGTGAGGTTTTTATCTATATCTGGCCTGATGGCAGGGAGGCATTGTACCTGTGGTATCTGTGTGATTTACACCCACTACTGGTATTCATTTAGACTGATAGTCTTCTGATTCTAGCAGTAGAAACCCAAGTGGGTTTGGGCCAAGCTTACATATATTATGTATACAGTCAGTGATAACCCTAAGCTGGGTCTCATTAGTGATGAGAAGATGTTAAGAGAGTGGAGTGCCCATAGGTTGGGTTATCTTGCTAAAAGTGGCCCTGAGGAGACTAGGTTGGGTTGGTTATCTAGTTTTGCAATGAGTACCTTTTTTAACACAACTGTATTTTTATGCAGTCTTTTCAGGTTACCAGTAAAAGATTCCACCAGCACAAAACACGTCCAAAACACAGACGTTGCATGAAAAACAACTTGAGCATACAAGAGGAACTGACAGCTTTGGTATTCTGGCTAATGGGATGAAGGGCATTGCAAGTAATAGTTGTAATTGCAATGGCATTTGGCAGCAGGCATCTTGTAAATTTTGTAGGAGAATCTTCAGTGACTCTACATACTTTTATGAAGCTCCTTAACTGAATTTTCTAAGGAGCCTTTGAGTTTCCATAAAATTACTTGAATACTGCCTGATTTGAGCACTGCTGTGCTCTCTCATCTTTATGGCTGAATGCAGTTATGTCCTACACACAGATATTGCCTGAATCTTTAGAAAGTAGAGAAGACAAATGCAAACATAACTGCCACCCTGTTTACTGCATACCATAGTTTTCAAGCCGGAAGCTAAAATAAAACCACCAGAAGTATCTCCTACATTGTTCTACATGTCAAGCAATGTGGCTTTGTGGTTCTGTATGGTTGCTTGAGCCCAAGCAGGAGAGAAGATAAGCAGATGGAGGTATACTGAGGGCTGTTAATTCTCTGAACAGAGACTAGAAAATGCCATGGTGTTAGTCTTTTCTTTGTGTGAATTGTAGTAACTGGACATCATTATGGTGCTAAAACTGTCAACATTTGTAGCACAGAAAGATGTTAAGGTGGCATTTTGGAAATAAACTGTTAACAGTGCAGACTTTGATTTACATTAGTCATGGTGGTTAGTGAAGTATATGGTATTAGTAAAATATTACCATTCTGCAATGCATATGCTTAGTTCAGATCCAGTACTCTGACTTACCGTTACAAAAAGAATATAGGAACATTATAGAGTAGTGGCAAGAAAGATTAGAATTATACATATGCAAGTCTGTGAACCACTATAAAAGCCTTGGTCTTTAAAGGTTGCAATATACTAGATTCCCCATGTAAGCTGCAGTTATTTAGCTGTTGACTTAGTTTCTATATCTTTCCTTATAAAGTCACATTGGCACCTGCCTTGCTTTTATCTTGCTCACAGTTTGCCACTATTTTACCAAAGGGCTTACCTGTACACGTTTCTTACTTAATGATAGCTGTTTTCTTGAAACAAGTTTTGATATCTGCAGCCTTTGAGTTTTGTAATTATGAGTTTTCATTTGTTACACAGGTATATTTTCATTTGAATCTGTTGAGGTTCTGTCCTCAGAAAATTGTAAGTTGCTTCTTTCGTTAGGCCTTTCTTCCAAAATAGTTTTTTAGCATTTTCCACATACTTGATTATACAGTGAAGCAGATATGGCCTAATAATAACCCATTTATATTGCCACAAAGTAGGAAACAAAATTATTACTTAGTGTATACAGCTGGCACAGCACATTTTAATTGGGCTCATAACTCTAAACAACAGAAGATATAGAAATATGGGGAAATGGTGAGGACCAGAGTCCCGAATTAGTAGTAGTATTTTTTTACATTGCATTCTACTGAAATGTTTACCTTGCAATTACTGACGTTTCACAACACGGCTGTGTTCGTGTTCCTTTTAGACCATGTATTGCTACCTGTACAACAGCACAGACAGAACAGCCAGGATCAAATGTATGGGAAAAAGAACTGGATTCTGGCTGGACACCAGCAGGACCAAGTTTATCATTCATTGGACATAAGGTAAGTCATGTGTGCAGCTTTGTAATAACCAGTAGTATGAATTTACTTTTTATGTATGTCGTTTGTTTTCTTTAGGACAGTACGGTATCTGTCACATATAAACTTAATTTTTTTAAAAAACATGAGGAAAGTCTGTTTCATTAAATTAGTTATTAAATGCTTGGCAGTATAACCTTGAGTTATGATAATGAGCTTTGACCAGGATGTGCATCTACTTTGTATTTCCAACAGTTTTTATGTAAGTATGTATGCATTCATGATGTGTGTCTAATACTGTTAGCTTGTGGTTAACTTGGTTGTTGCCACATGCTTGAAATGACAAGTGCCCTACCACCCACTAACCTGATCCTAGTAAATTTCACAGCCCTTCCACAACCTTTTTTTGATAAAGAACATATTCTGCCAGAACCCTGCCTGTAACCCAAAACTTCCACCTGCTCATGGGAACAGGATATCAAATGCACTTTCACCACCTCTCTCAAATCAGTGTCATTGCCTGTTACTTCCAGTCATACCATTTTTGTTTCTTCTTCACATCTCTCCCAAATCCTCTTCGCCAAATTGTCTTCTGCTTTTTTGCACATGTTTCTGAACCATTGTAATCTATTCTCCTGATCTTATTTGCAATCAGGGCTACTTTGGCTTCTAGTTTGATATCATTTCTTCATATGTCTCACATTGGACATCCTGCCACCCTTCTCAGGCATTTTTTTCTCCATCACTTTTAGCTTCCTCAGTGGGTCTTACCTTACAGCCCAGATTTCTGTCATACAGAAACACTAGTCGAACCACTGTTTTATTCAACTTAATTTTCAGCTTCTTTGGCATTATTCTGTTGCACACTACTCCTGACACTGTGTGCCAGTTGGCTATAACCTTTCATGCTATTTTTGACCTCCTCATTCTCCTCCACAACCTCTCCTAGATACACAAAGATGTTAATCTGTTGCACTATTTCCCCTTCTATCTTGATTTCAGCTTCTTCTAATTCCCCCATTTGCTGCCTTAATAACTGTCTTATCTTTAATCAGTTTTGTCCCATGTGCATTCAGATTTGCATTCCATTCCTCCATTGTTTCTGAAGTTTCTGTTCAGAGTCTGCTTGTAATGCCACATCTGCACACTGCAGCTTTGTTGATCTGTTCCCTCCAACCTGTTTGCTAATGTAGTTAATCACCGGTATGAACAGAAGTAGGCTGAGAGTTGAACCCTGATGCACACCTGCTCCCACTGGGAACCCCTCTGAGAGTCGGAGCACTGTCTGGACCTTTGAAACTGGGTCATTGCAAATAGCCTACACTGATTCTACTAATGTTTCTACAACTTCAAACCATTACAGGACTGCCAAAATCAGCTTTCTTGGCACCTTGTCATATGCCATATGTAGGTCTAGAAGTGCCCATCTGGACTGCTTTCTCATCTCTAGATTCTACTCTGTCTGACTACACTCATATAAATATCAGGTCATTTTTGCTACATCTGGAAATGCATCCAAACTGCTCATCTCCTATCTTAATCTTTGACGATTCTGCAAATCTCTAACACTTTCACACAGTGTGACAGGAGTTTGATAACTCTATACTGCCAAGAGTTGTGAATATCCCCTTTGTTTTTGCACACTGGCACTACGATTATTTTCCAGTCATTTGTGATGCGCCTTTCTTTCTGTATTGCTATGGGTACTCTCAAGCAATTTCTCCGGTGAGTAAGAGATAACAGCCTCCATAGCAGTCTTAATGCATTTAATAGAACAGTGTACATTTTATAGCTCATGAACATTTTCTTATAGCTAAAATTAATTTTTTGAAAGCATACAAGCTGTTTTTTTACACCTGAGATAGAAATAGAGGTAAGAAAAGACAATGGTCAGTGTGAACACTAGCTGTAGCATTCCCTTTAGCATAGGCAACCTGAATTTAGGTTAAGAAATGCCTGTGGGTGCAGCTGTCCATTTGGGGCAATCATACCTATCTGGAGTGTCGAACTTCATTTTTTTTTTAAGATGTACATAGTTTTGTATGTTTGTTCTAAGTCAGTAAAGGTTGGGGTGTTTTGAAAATGTATTTAGTTGTTTTGTTTGAGGATTTGCACTAAAACAAAAAGCCTTACATTTTTTTGAGAAACACGCATTCAAAAAAATGGCATGTATAATAGGTGGAAACAGTAGCTTTTTATCATAATAGCTACACTCTCCATATTATCTTGGAACATAAATGGCCTTACAGGTGTACACAAAAAGAAAAGAGTATTAAATTATATTAAGATATGCATAGTGCAAATAACAATGCTGAAGGAGACACATATGGAATGAAGTGAGCATGTGAATTTGACAAAGAATTTCAGATATTCAGCAGAATATCAGGGACAAAGGAACCTGGGAGTAATTATGCTAATTGCTAGATGGGCTCAAATAGTGATTGAATATGGGGAAAAACAATAATGTTAGATTTATGGTAGTAAGGGGCCATTGGTAAGGGAGGAGGCTTTATATTCAACCAAAAACTGCTATTATGAAAGTTAAGAAAATTTTGGGAGAAGTAATCAGCTTTATAGCACAGAATATTACTTATTGGTGGGGACTGGAATTTGATCTGCAGTAGTGAGGCTTTATCAATAGAAGCTTGAAGGGAAAGTATAACAAGAGGTTAGATGTCTGAAGAAATTTATGAAAATGTTTTGTATGGAAGATCTGAATTCAGTAGTAGAAACTCAGATGGAATTTACATATTATTCCCCAAGGGTACAGTAGCTGAGCAAGACTAGATAGAGTTTATATTTCACAGGAACATGTGCATTTGATTGAAAGCTTCAATGTACATCCAGTAGCTATTTCAGATCATATACAGAGGAAAAACGAAGATAAACATGCAAAATAATGAAGTAAAATGGGACAGTGGCACTTTCTAACCTATTTATTAAAAAGAGAAGAATTTAAGGAATGGGTAGTATAAATTATTTGAGAGTTAAGGAAGATAGAAATATCTTCAGAGGTTATAGCTAGTGAGTGAGATAAAATGAAAATTGAGTTTAAAAATAGGGTAGCAACAAAAATGCGAAAGAGAGAGAAATAGTAATAGGAATTATTTAGAGGGGTGGACAATATTTGAAGTATTGCAGAGTAAGGAGAATCTCCTAGAACAAGAAGAGGTGTAACTACAGAGTGCTAAAGAAAAAAAAAATAAGGGAGAATCTGGGTAATATACAGCAGTTTAGAAAAATTGCTATTAAGCAACTATATTTTGATAACTCAAGAGCACAAACGTATAGCACAGTGACTTAGACAACAGAAAATAGAAAAGGTTGTTGCCAGACTTAGGGAGCCTATAACAAGAAAAATATCCAGAGATCCTCTGTAGAGGTATTAGAGAGAGTTAAGAAACTATGAAAATCTGTCTAAAACAGAGAAATGTGGAATTCAAGAAAGAGATATTTATGGAAGACTTAATTATGCCAAGGTTAGCGGTGGATGAGGCACAGCAACTAACAGTTAATAGGAGGAGATGACAGAAAATGTTGATTATATAATCAATTTTCAGGAAAGTCAGACCAGATGGTATTCTTAAGGAAGTTTGGAAGTTAAGAGGAAAGAAAGTGGTAAAGATTTGGAAGATTTTGTTTTAACAGTATTTTAAAAGGAGGGGAAACACCAACATCCTAGAAGAAAGCTGTGGTGTCTGTATTATGTAAGGATGGTAAAGACCCATCAGACCCAGCTTCCTATAAACCCTTTTAAGTTGTAGACCATGCATATAAAGTGTTTATGTCTATACTAGCTTAAATAATGGCAATTTTGTTGCCAGAATTGATAGTGTGGTTTTGTGGATGGGAGGCAAATATTTGACAGCATTAATAGAAGGAATCTGAATTTAAGAAAATACTGCTGTTGTTGGTGGGTCTTGATGCAGAGAATGCATCTGACAGGGTAAGCTGGGATTTTGAGTAGGGCAATGAAAGCATTTGCATTCCTTGTTAAAATAACAAGGTTAATTAGGAGTGTATAAGAGGGATTGGAGGCAAGAATTAAAGTGGGAGGGATCCTGTCTTATAAACGGTGTTCGTACACAGGAATCAGGCAGGGCTGTCCTCTTTCCCATTTATGTGCTTTATGTTTAGAGCCATTGGCAAAGAAAATAAGGAACACAGAAATGCAAGGATATAATTGGTATGGTAATCAAGAAAAGTTGGCTTTATTTGCAGATTATACTATTTTGTACTTGATAATTCCAGAAAAGGACATTTCTGTGCTGTGGAACATTGAGACAGTTTCATTTATTTTTGAGGTATAAAATTCATGAAATAAAACCAAGGCTATAGCTGTAAATAATGTACTCACAAACTAAATGGTTCAGCGATATCCATATTTATGGGGACAGGATAAGATGAAGTATTTAGGAGTATGGATTTAAAATACTTTTGTTATGGCAGCTAAGAGTATGTGAGAAGAGACTAAACAAAAGATAGTACAAAAACTGAGAAATTAGAACACTCTATGTCATGGATATTAAGATACATGCAGTGAATAAGATTTTAGTCCCTTTAGTTTTATATATGGGTCAGACATATTTTTATCAAACAGAGAAGCTGTAGACGATAGTAAAAATTTGAAGGAATTTATCTGGGATGGAAAGAGGGCAAGAGTCAAGTTGGATAAGTTGATCCTTCCATTAGAACAAGGTGTTTTAAGATTACCTGATTTGAAGGGTTGTTTTAGAGATACACAGTTAAGACTAGTACATAACACAAGCAGAAGGTTGACATTTAAAATAGAAAGGGATGATGACGAAGCAGGGCGAGGTTCAAGAAATGGAGAGTGGGATTTTGGGTGTAGGTACTTGAGAATAACAATCATACAGACTGTTATATTCATAAAGTTGCAGAAAGTATTCTATGAACTAAGCCAACATGAGAGTGGAGAAAGGAAATTTTTACCAGTAGAGATGACTGCAAGTAGGAATGCAGGAAATAGGCAAGATAGGAATACAATTTACTGGTGAAAACTGTCAAAGGAACCAAGGTATTAGGAGCAAATACATAGAAAAGGAAAGGTAATAGAGTGGGATGAGGCCAAGGAGACATTTTGGCTGAAGGCTAGAGACAGCGTTCCTTACCAGGGACTGATCTCAGAGTATAAGCAAAGAGAATGGGATAGGGGGATCTTAAATGAAAGACCTGCACTTGTGGAGTATTTAGATGAATGTAGAGCATAAGCCACTGGTAAAAAGGGGATAATTAGTAGGACATACAAAATATTGCATGATAACCATCAGAATAAATTGGAGAAGGTTAGAAAAGAATGAAAAGAGACTGGAAAAGCAGGTTACAGGAGAACAATGGGAAGACATATGTATGGCTCCAAAGTGTGCAACAAAGTCCAGAAGATTTAGGATCTTTGTTTAGAAGTGTTGGTGTAGGTATTTTTATACCTCTAGCAGACTTTCAAAGAATTTTTCCCCAGCTGTGCAGCACATGTTGGAGGTGTTATGGGGAAAAATAGGTAAATGGGGAACATATGATCTGAAGTAGTTAACTTCATTTGGTCAGTAACCTGAGGGATACGGATCCGATCTCGGATCAGAGCCAGCAACTTTACAAAGCTTAGATCTGAGCTCCTAGCTCCTCCCCTTACCCATAATCCCCTGCCAACCCTGACTGACCTCAGATCTAGTTTGCCGCGCTTCTGAACAGCAGCTAAATTGCGAGCTCCTGGTCTTTTGGTCAGATAAGTCCTTGTATCTTAAATTTTTCTCCTTAAACTTGTGTGATTGTGTTGTGTTGGTTAGGTTTCCCTTCTTATGACCTTATTTTATATAACCTCTTTAAATTTTTCTAGTCAAATATTCCTCCCCATCCCTCGCTGGTCATAGTCTGTGTGTGTGTTTAGTGTGTTTGGGGCCTACTGAGTGAGTTTTCTTTAGCTAACATGTCTGAGGCCCCAAAACCAATATTTTGTAAGTGCACCGAATGTGGCCATAAGCTCTCCCCAGCGGATGGCCACACTCAGTGTGTCCGGTGCCTTGGGGTTGAACACCTCTCCTCTGGGTGTTCTATCTGCACGGCGTTCAACCCCAGGGCACTGAAGGACCGGAGGTCGAAGCTGATCGTAGCGGGACTCTTGCCCCCGGATTCGGCTTTGGCCGCCGGTGCTTCTGTGGCCTCCTCCCAGGCTTCTGTGGCGTCCACTCCTGCCTCTCTCCCCCCGGCCGGGACTGAATCTCCCGTTTCTGTGCCGGAGGAGAGGGAGGCCAGGAAAGAAAAAAGGAGGGAGAAGCACCACAAACGGCGGGCCGAGGCCTCCGCTTCACCCCCCCGGCTAAGTGGGCTTCTCCCTCCAGGGCTTCTAGGTCTCCTCCTTCTCGGCTCCGGTCTCCATGCTTCTCACCAGGACCCGAGGAGGAGGAGACCCGATCTCCGTCGAGGTCATCGAGGCAGCACTCCCGGCCAGCCTTGGTGGCCTCATCGAGATCCACCCGTAGCCTTTCGGATGCAGATTTGGACCGGATGATGCGAAGGTTCATCCAGGCCCAATTGCAGATGGGAGTGCTCCTGCCTCCCCCCCCCCCCCCTCCGGGGGGGAGCTCAACACCCTTCTTTGCCCCGATAGCTCCTTCTCTGACCCACTTCCCAGGTTCGGAGCGCTTGGAGCCGGGCAACATTGGAGCCGGAGTGGGTCGGCACCGACAGTATCAGGTACTTCGGCTCCGACTCTTCCTTAGAGTCTGTCGGATCCTTCCTTGTTGGATCCGAGCTCTCAGAGCCGTGGTCTGAGCTTCTGATCCGAGGGGATCGGTGCGCCTTCGGCTCCGTCCAGGTCGGAGCACACTGGTCCTTCGGATCCGATGCTCTCGGCGCCGGTTCCGATCCGGGCGAGGGTCTACTCTCGGATCCGAGAGAGAGCGGCTCTCCCTCAGCCTTCAATGTGGTGGAGAGGGCTCTGAGTGCATCCAGGCCCCCGGTCCTTGCTTCAGCTCTGTCCTGCACTCCCTCTCGGTTGGGTAAGGCTTCCATCACCCGGCCACAGGGACAGCCTGCTTTGACATCTCGGGTCGTTCCCCTGGAACAAGATGTGGCTGGTGAGACATCTTCGGACAGCCCCCCCGAGGATGTTCCTCACAAGCGAAAGTGCAAGAGGCACGTGGACTCCCCCGAGTCCATGACAGAAGACACGGATTTGGATGAGGGGGAAGGCTCCCAAGGACACCCCCGAGGATGTCTCCTTTGGAGACATCATGGAAATGCTTAGGATCAGGGGGGGGGGGTCCGCCCCCAAGGCTTCCTCAGACGAACCCGTGTTCCTGGAGGCGTTCGAAGCAGGCCCATTGGGTGTCCCCTCCGGCCGACCCCTTAGTGGACCTTATTACCACTAGGGTGTGGAAGGAGCCGGACACTGTGTGGAGCCAGTCCCCAAACGTCCAGACAGAATCCTAAGCCCCCCACTGAGAAGTCGCATTGGAGCAAGGGACCCCCCCATAGATGCCATGTTAGTGGCGGCAGCCACCAAGAGGGAGTTAGCCCAAGAGAGTCCCTCGGTCCATCCCCCGAGCAAGGAGTCTCGCTTGATGGACCATCTTGGGAAGCGGGTCTTTAGTTCAGCGACCTTCGCTGTAAGGTCCCGGAACTACATGGCACATGTGATTCAGCTACAGCGAGACCTTATTAAAGAACATGCTGCATCGCCCCCCGAGTCCATGTCGGCGGAGGACAAACAGTTGTACTCCACTCGCATGGCCACTCTTAGGTCTATATCCAACACCTCTATGTGGCTTGTATCCCACGCTACAGAGGGAGCCACTAGAGCCAGCGGAGCGGGCCTAGTTATGAGGCGTCAGGCCTGGCTCCGACATTGTGATTTTGCGGAACCCTTCAAGGCGTCCTTTGCGAATGCCCCATTTGATGGTTCTGCCTTATTTGGCAAGACAGTTTGTGAGACTTTAGTCCAGAGCGAAAAGGACAGGAAGCCATTGTCTGCCGTCGGAGTCAGCTTCTCTGCTCCCCAGAGGTCCTTCTCCAGGAACCAAAAGGGACAGAAGAAGATGTGCTTCTGAAAGTCGCAACAGTCCCAGTCCGCTCCGGACTCCCAGTCCTTCCGTGGCAGAGGAGGGACAGGGTGGACGCTGCCCTAGAGGCAGAGGGGGCCCAAAAAACTTTGGGTCCAGAGAAACCTTCTCTGATCGGCCCACGCAGCAAACCTGAGGGGTTGCCCGACTGCTCCACTCTGGAGGCAGTCGGGGGCACTTCTCAAGGCATCTGGCCGCTTGGGAGTCCATTACAACAGACCGCTGGGTGCTTCGTATCATATCCAGAGGATACAGAATTCCCCTTTCTTACATTCCCTACACTCCCTAACACCTCCCCGATGTTCCACCCAATCAGAGGGAGGCTGCAGTTGCAGAAGTTTGGCAGCTTTTAGAAAAAGGAGCTGTCCAGCACGTCCCTCCAGGCCAGTCCAGATCAGGTTACTACCCAAGGTTCTTTTTGGTGCCAAAAAAGACGGGGGACCTAAGGCCCATCCTCGATCTTTCCCTACTAAACCTGTCAGTAACCAAAGAAAAGTTCTGGATGGTCACTCTTCAGTCTATTCTCCCCCTCTTGCGGGAGAACGACTGGATGTGCTCTATAGACCTCAAGGACTCGTACTACCACATATTGATGGACGTACGATCCAGGAGGTTTCTCCACTTCTGGCTGGGAGCCAGTTATTATCAATTCAGGGTCCTTCCCTTCGGTCTCACCTCAGCCCCCAGGGTGTTCAAAGTGTTAGCAGTGATAGCGGCCCACCTGAGACTCCAGGGAATGCAGGTTTTCCTGTACCTGGACGACTGGCTCCTCACCGCCCCAACAAGTCTTCTACTATGCTTAGCCAGGGACTACTTTCTCAACCTTGCTCCGCAACTAGGGATCACTATAAACTCAGACAAGTCCTCTCTCACCCCGATTCAGGTGATAGATTTTATCAGGGCCAGACTGGACACCAACAGGCAACTAGTCTTCTTAACTCCCGACCGGTTGCACACTTTGAGGGCGCATGTGCGGGCCATCTTTCAATCTTCAAAACCTCCGGCGGGACTGGTTCTGAGGGCCCTGGGGTCCATGGCAGCCACTATAAACCTTCTTCCCATGGCGCGTCTGAACATGAGAATTTTACAGTGGACTCTCCAAGTCCAATGGTCCCTTCATCAATACCCCTTGACTCACCCAATTTCTCTCAGCAGGGCCTGCAAGAGGGCTCTCGTTTGGTAGCTTCAATCGCCGGACCTCCAGGTGGGACGCCCCTTTGCCACGCCCCCCCCTCTCACCACGGTGACCACGGATGCCTCTCGTCTTGGGTGGGGGGGGGCATTATTCGAGCAGGACGGTCCAAGGCACGTGGAATGATTCGGAGACCTTATTGCACATAAATGTTCTAAAGATGAGAGCAGTGCTGTTGTCATTGCAAGCACTTCAGAGCCTTCTGCCTGTAGGAACAATTGCAATCCAGACAGACAGTATGTCTGTGGTATGGTATATCATCAAACAAGGGGGAACCAGGTCTTACCCACTCTGTCGAGAAGCCATGAGAGTGTGGGAATGGGCGATCTCCACCAACCGCTTTCTCATTGCAACGCACATTCCGGGACAGACCAACATCCTGGCAGACAGACTGAGTCGCACCATCCTTTCACCTTACGAGTGGTCCCTCAATCCTCGAGTAGCGAGTCGAATTTTTGCCGTTTGGGGGCAGCCCTGTTGTGATCTTTTCGCATCTCCCTCAAACACGAAATGCAACAATTACTTCGCTCTCATTCCCCCTGCCAGGGAAGCCCCGAGGGACGCCTTGGTGCATGCTTGGCCACCCGGTCTTCTCTATGCCTACCCTCCTCTTCCCCTCATGTTGAAACTTCTTCAGAAAGCCAGTCAGTTGGGGAGCAGGATGATCCTCATTGCCCCATTCTGGCCTCGCCAAGCTTGGTTCCCCATCGAGTGAATCCGCCCTGGATTCTAGATCCCCTTCCGGATCTAATCTCCCACCCCCAGGGGCTCCCACTTCCCGACCTGGCCAGCCTCAAGCTTACGGCTTGGCTGTTCCAGTTCCACTTGTAGCTAGGACTCCTGGTATCTCTTCTCCAGTTAAAACTATCCTAGTAGCAGCGCACAAGCCCTCTACTAGGCAGGTATATGGTAGTAAATGGAAGCGTTTCTCTATCTGGGCAGAACACCACAATTTGGATCCTTTTACAGCCCCCTTGCCTGCGGTACTGGACTTTATTTCAGGTCTTTTTAATGGCGGAGCTAGCTGTTCTACGGTTAAGGTTCAGTTAGCAGTTATCTCTCATTATCACGTAGGTACTGAAATGGGTCCTTTGATTACTACAAAATTGTGCAAAACGTTCCTAAAGGGCACCTTTCTTCTTAGACCTCCAATAAAGGAAGCAGTACCTCCATGGGATTTGACCTTGGTTTTACAAGCTCTGACAGCCCCTCCCTTCGAACCGGTGTCTTCAGTAGACCTCAAATATTTGTCTTGGAAAACAGCCTTTCTTGTGGCTATTACTTCAGCCAGGAGAGTATCTGAATTGCAATCTCTTTCTGTGAAACCCCCATACTTAGCCTTTCACAAGGATAGGGTTTACCTCAGGACCAATCCTTCCTTCCTCCCGAAGGTAGTTTCTGAATCTAATATTAACCAATCTATCAATTTGCCGGTCTTCTTTCCTAACTACCAGAACAAAGGGAGTACAGACTACATTCTTTGGACGTGCACAGACAACTTAGATTTTACATTCATAGGACATCTGGTCATAGACAATCCAACCAGTTGTTCGTCTCCTTTGCCAAATTTAATCTAGGTAAACCGGTCTCGAAAGTTTCCTTATCGAGATGGATTTCACAGTGTATCATTACAGCGTATCAAAATTCCGGCAGGCCCGCACCGCAAGGAGTTCTTGCCCATTCAACTAGGGCTATGGCTACATCTGCCGCTTTTAAATCCAGGGTTTCCTTGGATGATATCTGTTCAGCAGCCACTTGGGCCTCATCTCATACCTTCATCAATCATTATAAACTGGACATTATCTCCAGAGAGAGAGAACTTCTTTTGGCTCTGCAGTGCTCTGGAATATCCTTCCATGAAGGCCACCCAAGGTTTAGGTAGCTGGGGACTCTGTCCCACAGGTTGCAGACTAAATGAAGTTAACTACTTCAGATTAAGAAGTTATGTACTCACCATAACGTTCCATCTGAGTAGGTAAACTTCATTTGTCTGCAACCGTTCCCCCCCCTCCGTCCCCCTGACCTTCAGATGTGTTTCATGTCATATAGTGATGTACCATTTCTGATAATGTAGTTAGTTATCCACTATAGTGCTTGCGGGCAAACTTGATCTGAGGTCAGTCAGGGTTTGCAGGGGGTTATGGGTAAGGGGAGGAGCTAGGAGCTCAGATCTAAGCTTTGTAAAGTTGCCGGCTCGGATCCGAGATCGGATCAGTATCCCTCAGGTTGCAGACAAATGAAGTTTACCTACTCAGATGGAACGTTATGGTGAGTACATAACTTCTTATTTTGGAAGTGTAATGAGTTGGCAAATTTTAAAAATTCCTTGAGTACTTTGCCAAAAATATTGGGTGAACAAATGGTTGTAATTAAGGAATTTTTTTTTTCAGCTGGGACACTGGATCTGGATTGCTTGACATCTTAAGGACTTGTGTTATTCTTTTGGCTGCCAAAACGTAATTGCCAGAAAATGGAAATCTAAACCTACTATATTTGAAATAATGAATATTATAAAAGAGATAGAAGAATTGGAAAGGGTATTTTTAGAAAAGGGAATGAACAAATTACAAGTTTTGGGAACAGCACATGCAAAATAATGTCCTGGAAGAGAAGGAGGAGTGACGTTTAAGGGAAGACAGCAGTTTATACAATGTTGGATTGATGATAGTTACAAAGAAAGAAAAGATAAGTGATGTATAATGTGTGTAAACTGAATAATGTTAACATGCTTTTTCTTTTCTGCTTTTTTTTTTTTTTTTTTAATTTTCCCAAGTCTTTTGGGTTTCTAATACCATGATGGGAATGGACCCCATTCCCAAGTCAAAGTAAGATTAAAGTTCAAAAATTAGTATTGTTTCACGCTTTGATGTTAGCCAAAAGTGCTCTTCGGAGCACCCGCAGTGTGCCCAGTAATGACTCCTCCTGCAATTCGTATGACATTACATGAATTGGTAACATATCTAAATATGATTGTAAATTCTTTTTTATAAGACCAGTTGCTCCTACTACTACTACTACTGGAACTGTCTGGGTATCTTTCTTCCACATGGCTTTCATTTCTGCCTGCAGATCCAGGTATTTTTTTACTTTGTGTCTCTGTACGGAAGACACTGTAGTCACTAGGTGTGGCGATTTCAATAAGTGCTACTTTTGTCTTCTTTTCTTTGTACCACTATATCTGGTTTTCTAGCATCTGTCTTTTGAACTGTTAGTATTGGGTGATCCCATGTGATATAAACTTCGGCATTTTCTATGATTCTTTGTGTCTCATGTTTCCAGTGTTTTTCGGCCACTTCGATTCCATAATATTTGCACAATCTCCAGTGTAACAGTCTCGCCACATTATTATGCCTTTCAGTATACAGTCCCTCTGCCACTAGTGCGTCGCAGCCAGCAACAAGGTGTGTGACTGTTTCCAATTCAGTTTTACAAAACCTACATATGTCTGTTTCTCCCACATGTTCAATGGACTTTGTAAATCAGCGTGTACATAGCCCACTATCTTGGGCTGCCAATATTAACCTTTCATTTTTTGATGTCAATTCACCTCTCCTTAAGCATTCCTGTGTCGGTTCTTGGTCAACATGAGGCTCTTCCAGAAGTTTTCTATACTTGCAACTATATTTATGTTTTTTTCACATTTCTTGCCTTCTCATCTGGTCCTTCACCTTATATTTTTCTTTCGTTTTTTTAGCACATTCAGTTGCTGCCTGGTTTTTATCTACTACTGGTATAATTTCCATTCTTGCTTGACGTCGATATGCTTCTGCTAAATTAATCAGAGATGTCATCTTAGATTTATTCTCCTCATGTTTTAAAACTTTCACTACATTTGGATCCGGTGAGGTCAGCAGATATGTGTGGAGTCCCATGATTGTAGATCTATACATGTAATCATACATGTAATCAGTTTCAAGGAGGCCCATCCCTGCAGAGCGGGGAATGTATAATCTTGGTATATACTGATTTTTATAAATCATTTGGTAAGCATGAAGCATCCTTCTTGTTTTAATATCCAATCTGTCCCAACACTTTTGGGGGCCAGTCATTTACTCCAAAACTATAAGTTAGGACAGGAAGAGCAAATTTATTTATGGCTTGGATTTTGTTCCTAGGTGTCATTGCTGTTTTCAGGATTAATTTAAGTCTTCTAAAGTACTCCTTACTGAGCTTTATTTGCATTTGTTCATGTTTTATTGCCGATCCTTTATCAATTCCCAAGTATTTATACACTCCCTCTTGCTCAAGTTCTTTTATATCACATTCCTGTCCCAAACTTGTTTTCCTGGTGCTGCAGATTTCCTTTTTTAAAGGTTGCTTTTGCACATTTATCAAGACCAAATGACATTCCAATATCATCTGAAAAATATTTTGACAACCTGCAGCTGTGCTTTCAGTTCCTCATCTGATGAGCTGTATAGTTTTAAATCATCGGCAAAGAGAAGATGAGAAGTCATTAGACTTTGCTGTTTTCTAGAAGCCAAATTGTAGCCATGGCCTAAGCTAAGTAAACAGCTTAATGGATTAATAATGGCAAGGCAGAATAGCAATGTTGACAGAGTCACCCTGGAATATCCCCCTTTGAATTTTTATCCCTGGGATAATAATCTGTCCTTTATCATGGCTTAATTGCAAAGTGGTCTGCCACTGTTTCATGGTTACTGTAATGTAGTCAATCGGTGTAGGGTGTATCTTATACATTTTTAAGCACTCTTTCATCCATGAATGTGGAATATTATCAAATGCTTTTTTGTAGTCAATCCATGCCATACTTAGATTCTTCCCCTTCTTACAATTCTCCACTATAACTTTGTTTAACAACAAATGATCCTTTATTCTATATGACTTTCTTTTATTGCCCTTTTGTTCTACTGCCATAATTGAGTTTTCTTGTAAATGACTGTAAACTCTGTCGGCGTCAATTCCCATGTATAGTTTGTACATCGTTGGAAGACAAGTTATTGGTCTATAATTTTTAGGGTAGTTTGCAGGGTCACTCTTAAGAGCATTGTTTTTCCTGTTAACCAGTGTGGTGTGTGTTCGGGGTGCGCATAAACCGTTCTTACTCATGGCTAAGTCCTCGTGCAAAGAAGTTAATACTTTAAGCAAAAAGTTAGGTACTGCATCTCGGCTTGGGGTTTTCCAGTTAGAGGCCTTTCTTAACTTTGTTTCAATCTCTCTAGCTGTTACTTCATCCCATTTCATATCCTGTACCTTTAAACAACTTCTTTCTTTTCTTCTATCCATTTAGCATCTTTATGTTCCACAGGATCTTCATAGATACTTCTCCAAAATGTATCTACTTCCTCTTTTTTTGGCGGTCTTTCATTTCCTTTTACCTTATTTCCCAATTCTGTATAAAACTTTTTTGGGTCATCAATAAATTGCTTATTTTGTGCTTTTCCCTTACATTTATCTTTGTATCTTGTAAATCTTTCCGCCTGTTTTGAAATTTTTAGTTTATCTCCAGTAGTACATAATAGATTCTGGTTTGTTCTAATACTGCCCATTGCTTTTATTACATCTATCTTTCTTAGTATTTTTGTTGATCTATTCCCTCCTCTATAATCTTCTAACAATGACACTTCTTGTCTTAGCTGCTTTATAGTTTTCTCTGTTCGATATTTCCGTGATGGTATTCATCTTCGCCCCCTCTTTTCCCTTGCTACCCTGTGTTCCTGTGGTAGAACTTTATCAGTTATTAATTTAGCAGCACAGTAATATATTCCATTTAGTCATGTTATATTGCATGGAACTCTTTGGACAGTCCTAATTACGTTGTTTTATCAAGTTTTTTAACTTTTGGGGTTTTATTAACCTTCTGCAGTCTACTTCTCTCATTGATATTGATGTATCTGTCTTTGTCTATTAAATCAAGCAACTCTTCTTTTAACTCATTTTCTTCCATACTAAGGGCACATCCCTTGTTTTCCGTTTCCTGCAGACATTCTATAGAAAGTTCTGTAGCATCTTCCTGTGGCACATTCTCTTCAATTTCATCCTGTGTCATCTTTTGTTCTTTCATATGGGAACTCACTGGCCTATCACGCCTCAACATTGACTGCATTAGAGTTTCCACAGTTTCTTGTTCCTTTCCTTGTTGTCTAGCTTCAAATGAACATTTATACTGGTTTCCTGTGGAAGGCTGCAAAATATCTTTAATATGGCACCTGACCAATTGCTTCCTGTTCCACTGATTTTCCCTTAATTTGGATTTCCATTGCTCTATCTTGTTGTAGTGATTTCTGTACTCTATTTACTACCCCAACTCCTTCTCTTTGCAGCTGTTCCATAACCTCAATTTCTATTTATTTGACTTCTCCATTACTAATTTCTTTTTCTACTTTTTTTGTATTGTAAAATTTTCCATATCTGGATTCCTTTCCCTAGATTTTTCTTCAAATATCTTTGGTGCTGCTCTTTTTGTGTTGGTTAGTTTTTCTTTCTCCTTTGCATAAATATTACACCATATTAAATCTCTTTTCCTTTCCCCTGTCCATATTTCTTCTTTACATGTCTCCTGATCTTCTTGCTTTTCCTTATTCTGGGGACTCGCTCCATCATGCAGTGATGTAGTCTGTTTTGCCCTTCTACATTAAATCCTTTACTTTGCAGGCACTCCATAACTTCAACTTCTATTTCTTTAACTTCTGCTTTGTTAATCATCTTTTCTACATTATATCTTTGTGATCAAACTTTTTATTGTGAAATTTTCCATATCAGGATGCCTTTGCCTGTATTTCTCTTTGAATATCTTTGATACAACCTTCTCTATATTAGTTAACTTGGCTTTCTCCTTTGCATAAATATTGCACCATATCAAATCTCTTTTTTCCCATGTCCATTTTTCTTTTTTATATTTTTCAAATATCTCTAGGTTTTGTTGTTTATATTTTCTCATTTCCTCAGATGCTTCTTTTTCCAAACAGATCAACATTTCTTGATATATATACTGTTTTTCAAAAATCTGTTGCATTAATGAAAGTAAATTTTTATTTGAAGCTTCTGACAGTTTTTCCTGCGAAAGTATTTTTCTTTCCTCTAATTTCTCTCTTAATTGTTTTGTATATCTTGTGTCTGGAAATTCTGGGCTTTTTGCATAATAGTAACAATACATAATTTCTTTCTTATCGTCAATAGTCCACTGTATCGTATTTGTGGCTGTTCTTTGGCCAATCAATTTTTGTCGTTTTTGTGGACTTCTAATTCCTTCTACAACAGGAGGGCCATCCTCCCCCTGAGCCTGGCCTGGCCCCATTGTAGGAATGTTTCCGTATTTTGAGGATTCTACACTGTCACTTTTTCCAGTCCTGGCACCAGTGTGCCTATTAGAATTGGGCAGTTTTTTATCCTGGGTCTTGTGCACCCAGCTATCTTTTTTATTTTTCATTTACTTATGTCCGTGATATGTGCTATAAAAATGCAGTCTATATATCAGTGTCGCCTTAGTGAGGTTTTGTGAAGACAGGGTCCACCTCGTGAAGGTACTCCCCAAAACTTGAGGATTAATTCAGTTTCAGCACTACTACTCTCCGTTTCTTGCTGACTTTTCATCTCTCCATCAGGACTGTTCATGTATGTTTGCTTATGTCTTAAAAAATTGCCTCCATTTCAGACTAAGTGGAGAAGACCCAGCAAACAAAGGATAAAAATCCACCTTGGTTCAGACAAATCACAAATGTAAGCAGCAAAAAAACCAACAAGGACCAAGACAGCTAAAACCATAAATGTAATCGTAAAGCATAAAAGATGAGCGCTTTTGGACAATTCCCTCATCAGATCAAAGAACAAAGTATGTTTAACTGTTAAGTAACACTTGACTAATCACAGACTCAAAGCTGCACCACATCTCTTTCCTCTTTTTCAGAGCTCTTGCTTATAGCAAGTTAACCATTTCAGTGCCTGAGCTTGCGTTCTCTCAAAATGGGTTTTAGGGGAAGATATCCATTCAACCCTGGGGGTTTATCAGCTTGTAAATCTGCTATCCAATGGGCTTCAGTGACTTCTGTTTGATTACATACATCACCCTCTCTTTTATCTGGTTCACATAACTGTAGTACCATGAAAGTAAAATTATGTTCAGGTGTATTTAACTTGTGCTGATATAAAGCACTGCTATTTTTACTAAGTCTAATGTCACTTAGGTGCTACATTATGCTGTCTTTTAATCTTCTGTTCGTTTTACCCACATGAAACGAAGCACAGGATCCACATTTGGCAAGATATATCGCATTACAAAAGCAACAATCAGCATAGAGTTTAGGTTGGTATCTTACCTATGTAATCGGGTGTATGAAAGTGTTGTTTTTAGATATTTCTTTACAAGTCTTGCATCACTGACAACAATAAGGCCCGACCCTTTCACTTGCAGGCAACTTTGTGTTGAAGCTGGTAGTTGTTTTTTTGTAAAAGTTGCTTAAAGATTTTGTTCCTTTTATACAAAAACTTAAGAAAGTTGCCCACTATCAACCTAAGTTCATCATTGTTGGCTAAAATTTTCTAGTTATTTCTCACAATTTTGCAGATGCCTTTTATATCACTGCTATATTTCATTGGCACTCTAACATTCAAATCCTTGTTTTCATTGCTCACTTTTTCCAGTGCCATGCCTTTATTACTAAACATTGCTTTGCCTTGTGTTCTCCTCATCTTTTTGACATCACATACAATGTCATTTACTGTGTATTATAGCCACGTTGTTTAAAGCATTTCCAACTCACTATTGAGTTGTGAATCATCAGGGATTAGTCTGGATGTTGTCAGTGCTTGTCCTTTTACTATATTAGAGAACGTACGTCACGGATGCATGCTGTCGTAACTAAGCAATGTATTCTTCCAACATGTTTTCCTGTATAGTGCGGTCCCCATTTCACCATTCTCATCTAAAAAAACTGAACATCCAGAAATTCAATCTTCTTATCTGAATAATTCAGGGTAAAGTGTAGAAAACTGGTGGTACTTTCCAAATATGAGACAAACTGTCCAAGTTTCCATTACATCGTCTTTTCAAAGAAAAAAGGCATCATCCACAAACCTATGGTAGAAGATGATCTTGTCTCTCCACAAATTCTTGGTAGTAAAAATATGTTCTTCTTCCCAAAGCCCAAGTACTATGTTTGCATAAGAATTGGCACAGGGTGTTCCCATGGCAACACCCCACCGCTGCCAGTAAATCTTCTCTTGAAACATAAAGATGTTATTTTCCAGAACCAGTTGTAGTAGCAGACAGATTCTATGTATCATACTGTTGTTGTGGATGTTGTGTTTACTAAAGAAATGTTTAACCGCTTGCATGCCATGTGCATTAGGAATATCGGTAAACAAGTTGTTGACATCAAGGGTTGCAAATAAAAAAATAGCTGTAGCCCTGTCTGCATCCATAGACTCAAATAGTGCATTCAAAAATTGAGGTGTATCTTTAAGCACAGCTGGTGCTTCGCATAGAGCTGGTTTCAGTTGCTTCTCTACCCATATTGACATTGGCTTGGTAGACCACCCACTACCTGCCACTATTGGTCTCAGTGTGGGATTGTGTTGATCCTTGTGTATCTTCGGTAGTCCATTAATGACAGGAATCACTGGTTGTTCAACTACAGAATACTGATACAACTCATTGGTAATGATTTACATAGCATAGAGATCTTCCAAATTATTCTTTGTGTCTTTTTATATCCTTTGCCATGGCTTCTTCTATAACTTTGTAGGTAGAGACTGAGCAAAGCATCTCTTCCATTCTTGATGGGTACCACTCATAATTGAGAATAACAACTGTGCCTCCCTTCTCTGCTGGTCTAACAATCAGCTCCTTATTGGCCATTGATTCATGAAGAGCTTGTCTTTCTTCCTTTAAGTTATAAAAACTCTGTGAATGTCATGAATTCATATATTCAGAAAGTTCTCTTTCACGTACATTCAAGAATACATCCATTACAGAATCCGCTGGAGGTGTAAATTAACTGGTTTTCTCAAAGTATTGGCTATGCTATGCCCATCTTCCTTATACAGAAGTTTGAGTAATGTATTTCTAGCAAACAGTCTAAGGTCGAGTATGACTTCACTCAGTTTAGAAGGTGCTGCAGGAACAAATGATAGTCCTTTATTCAGCAGTCTAATTTCATCTTCATTAAGGACATAGTTCAATAAGTTGTATACCAGTTGGTTCTGGTTACATTCTAAGTTGACATCTTTCTCCTCTTGCGCCCTCTGCTGAGAGATCTTTGCCTGTTGTGTTTTTTATTCTTTCTTTTATGGGTAGTGGGAGCATGTAAAAAACTGAGTCAGATATTGTTGTTCCTTTACGTTTAGCACCTAGTGAATCATAGTCTGGGCATGTATTTCTGCTTGAACAACTGTGTTTTTCCTCTTTACCACTTGTGAAACGTCTGTTAGTTCAGTTGCTTCTCCTTGCTTCTTTTCCTTTTCAGTTGGTAATACATTCACAGATGTTTTAGGTGTACCTGTTGACTTGGCCTCTTTACTGCTGCTGTGGTTAGCCATGGAACACACAGCTATGTTATTAGCAGGTTTGTCTCTTTTGAATTCATTCTTAGGCCAAACAAAAATATGTCCTTGTTTAAAATCAGTAAAAATCCCTTGTTAGATTTCTGGTTTTAATCACCTGTAACTTATCATAACGTGTTAGGTTACAAAAAAGGTTCATCAAGTCTAGAGGTGTATTGTTCACCTTTAAATTGTGCTTCTATATCACTTTGTAAGGCACTGACTCTGTGTGCAAGACATTGTTCCTCTGGTTTAAAATAATCTAATAAAAGTTGCAAATATGTGAAGCTTGCTTCTAAATTATTTTTTGCCACTTGGCTAATAACTCTGAATACATTTCACCTTGTACTGGCATACAAAAATGTGTATTCCCTAGGTAAAACTTTGAAGTGCTGACATGCTTCAAAATGAAGGTGTTGCCACTGCAAAGCTTTAATTTGAAAAGATTCAGTTCTAGCTCAGAATACATTTTGAAAAACAGTTCATCTTTCTTTTCATCAAACAAGCTGTTACTCACTGTTTCAGCATTCACCTCCATGAGTTTCAGGTGCATAAGTGGATTCTGTTCAGATTGCATCATTCACTTAAGGCGCACATTATTTATTCCATTTAGCTGGAGAAGCAGAACAGTATTCCAGTTCAATGTTAGACAACTCACAGTCAGCCATCTTCCTGTTCACTGGTAACAAATTGCAAATATAATAAGTGGAGAAGAACCAGCAGACAAAGGATAAAAGTCCACCTTGGTTTAGACAAATCACAAATGTAAGCAGCAAAAAAACAAGGACCAAGACAGCTAAAACCATAAATTTAATTGTAAAGCATAAAAGATAAGTGCTTTCAGACAATTCTTTCATCAGATCAAAGAACAACATGTGTTTAACTGTTTTAAGTAACACTTGACCAATCACAGACTCAAAGCTGCACCACACCTCTTTCCTCTTTTTCAGAGCTCTTGCTTATAGCAAGTTAACTTTTTCAGTGCCTGAGCTTGCTTTCTCTCAAAATGGGTTTTAGGGGAAGATATCCATTCAACCCTGGGGGGTTATCAGCTTGTAAATCTGCTGTTCAACGGGCTTCTGCCACTTCGGTTTTGATTACGTATATCAACCCCTCTTTTATGTGGTTCACATAACTGTAGTACTATAAACGTAAAGTTATGTTCAGGTTTATTTAACTTGTGATATAAAGCACTGGTATTTTTATTAATGTCACTTAGGTGCTGCATTATGCGGTCTTTTAATCTTCTGTTCATTTTACCCACATAAAACGAAGTACAGGATCCACATTTGGCAAGATATATCACATTGCAAGAGCAACAGTCAGTGTAGAGTTTATGTTGGTATCTTACCCCTGTAATCGGGTGTATGAAAGTGTTGTTTTTAGATATTTCTTTACAAGCCTTGCATTGCCGACAACAATAAGTCCCGACCCTTTCACTTGCAGGCAACTTTGTATTGACGCTGGTAGTTGTTTTGTGTAAAAGTTGCTTAAGATTTTTGTTCCTTTTATACAAAAACTTAGGAAAGTTGCCAGCTATCAACCTAAGTTCATCATTGTTGGCTAAAACCTTCCAGTTAATTCTCACAATATTGCAGATACCTTTTATATCACTGCTGTATTTCATTGGCACTCTAGCATTCAACTCCTTGTTTTCATCGCTCAGTTTTTCCAGTGCCATGCCTTTATTACTAATCCATGCTTTGCCTTATGTTCTCCTCACCTTTTTGAAATCACATACAATGCCACTTACTGTTTATTATAGCCACGTTGTTTAAAGTTGTCAAATAACAATTCTAACTCCCTGTGAAGTTGTGAATCATCAGTGATTAGTCTGGATGTTCTCAGTGCTTGTCCTTTTACTATATTAGAGAACGTATGTCATGGATGCATGCTCTCATAACTAAGCAATGTATTCTTCCAACATGTTTTCCTGTATAGTGTGGTCTCCATTTCACCATATCTTCCCCTAAAACCCATTTTGAGAGAATGCAAGCTCAGGTATTGAAATGGTCAACTTGCTATAAACAAGAGCTCTGAAAAAGAGGAAAGAGGAGTGGTACAGCTTTGAGTCTGTGATTGGTCAAGTGTAACTTAAAACAGTTAAACACATTTTGTTCTTTGATCTGATAAAGGAATTGTCCGAAAGCACTTATCTTTTATGCTTTACAATTAAATTGATGGTTTTAGCTATCTTGGTCCTTGATGGTTTTTTGCTGCTTCCATTTCAGACTATACCTGTCCAACTTCAAAAAAAGAATTCAGACCCAGTTACTGTGCACAGTCCATTGCCACTTAATGTCATCACAACACTCTCATTAAAAAGAAAAAATCACTCTCCACCTTCTCTCTATTTTTCCACCCTTTCTCCTCCAAAGAAAGCAAACACCTGTAATACCACACATGAAATTTCTAGTAATTGCAATTAAATTATACAGATAATGATCAGTACTGTTAAAGTCACCCAACAGATTAATCATGTCTGCTGTGACCTTATCTGAGCCTGCTGCTTTCCCTGACTTCATTTTTCTTAGTGCTGTTATTACTTCTTCTAAGGTAGGCTGTTCTCCTTTCATTGAAGGCAGTATATGGAGTAGTACAGCTTCTGCAGGGTTTTCTTCATTCAGAAGCTGCTGGAAGTATGCTTTCTGTCTGCCAGTGATGCCCTGTGGCCTGGCGAGCAGGTTTTTGCTTGGATCCCTTATGAGTGGTGCCTAATTATAATCATCTTGGTCTTTCTGTCTTTGCCTTGCAAACCTGATGGTTTCTTTGTGCCGTCTGCCAGGTCACTTTCCAGAAGCTGGTAGAGTGACTCTGATGCATTCTTCTTTCTTACTGCAACTGCTCTCTTAGCCTCTTTTTTAGCCAGCCAGTATTCCTTCGTAGCCTAGTCCATCTTTTTTGTCTCCCACTTTTTTTTGCATGCCTCCTTTCTTTTGTTAACTTCCTGAACTTGCACATTCCTGCATTCCACCACTAACTTTCCTTATGTTCCTTATATTTCTGGCTCAGGTGCATATTTGTTGTATAGTCTTCATACATGCTGTTTTGAGGTAATGCCATTCTTCAGTTCCACCTATTTCCTCTTCTTCCTCAGGTGCCAGAGCCATGTGTATTTCTTTGAACTGTTGTGCTTTTCCTGCAGTCAACTTTCAGGTGTTCAGCCTAGTTTCTGTTGACCTTAAAGTCTTCTCTGACCACTGCTTGCAGCTGATAGTGACTACCAGTGGTTTATGCTGTGGCCCATTTGTTTTGCTGTAGATGACTTTACAGTCTCTGATTTAATCCCAATGCCCTCCTTTTACTAGAAGGAAGTTTACCTAAGTTCCATGTTGGCCACTTTTTTATGTGATCTTGTAATAGTCTGTGTTGCTGAACCATGTGCTGGCCACCATCAACCCAATTGCCAGGCAGAAGTCTAGAATGCCTCTGTATTCCTGTTGCTCCAGCCATGTGAACTCGGCCTATCTTCATAGCCTGTTCTTTCTTTCTTAACATGAGTATTCAGGTGTTGTTTTTATCACCATCAGCTCATGTTGTTTTGCTTTATCTGGTAGGCCGTGCAACTGTTGTCTGAATGCACCATTTTCTTCACTATCACAACCCTATTTTGGGGCATAGGCTGAGATCATGAATACTGCCCTATCTTTACACTGGACTCTGACTGCTATGAGCCTATAATCCATTTTATTTATTTATTTTTATTTTACATTTGATGACCAGGAAAGTCCGACTGGACACAGGTCCATTTTCAGCGGAGGCCGGGGAGAAAAGCTCCTCATAAAACAATGCTACAAATACAAATACATAACTGTACTCGTACAGTTATACATATAAGAACATATTTAACATTTCTTCATAGACGTATAAATCAATACCATCAGAATAAAACATTGTTTGGTAAGAATAAGTATTCAGAAAAACATTGTTTGTAAAAATAAGTATTCAGAGGTTAGTAGCTAAGAGGTGATCTTTGGCAGAATCCTTGCAACACTGCAGTGTAAGTGGATTATCCTGGGGAGTCACATGGGCACAGCCAGTTGGTAAAATAGTGGGTTTTGAGAAGTTTCTTAAATAGTGAAGCAGAGCTGGTAGACGTTATGTGCTTTGGGAGTGAGTTCCAGATTTTTGCTATTGTACAGCCAAAGAGAGGTTTACCTGCTTCATTCTTAAGTTTGATGACATTTATGAGATGTCGGTCTGCTGATCTTAAGGTTCGGGTGGTAGTGTAGGGCTGTATTAGATGCTGTAGTGCTGGAGTTTTGTCAGGGAGGTAGTACAGTTTGTGGGCTATGAAGAGTTGAGTAGTAAGTAGTAGTTGGGGCAACTCAAGCCAGTTGAGCTGTTTGAGGGAGAGACAGTGTTGGGATCTATTAGAGGCACCTGTAGCAAACTTGGTAATCTTGTTATAGCAAGATTCCATTTTGTTTTGTTCGCTGTGGAGAAGATTAGTCAGGATTGGGGAGGCATACAGTAAGGGGGATAATAGGTGAGTTTTTGCAATAGTGGCTTTGGTGTAGCTGGTCATGAATTGCCTGTTCCTATACAGGAGACCAAGCTTTTCGTTTACTTTTTTGATTGTTTGGGCTATGTGTATGTCAAATTTGAGATTGTTGTCGATTACTACTCCTAGGAGTTTAGTGTGTGTTGTTGGGGTGATTGCGGTATTATCCTTGGAGTTTATGGTGAAATCATTATTTAGTGCAGGAGATCTACCAGGACTGAAGAGAATTAGTTTTGTTTTTGGAGTTGAGTAGAAGTTTAATGCTAGAAAACTATGCTTCAGCCAGAGTAAAGTTATTCTGTGCTAATGTTTGAAGTTTGCTTAAGGTTGGGGCAGCACATATGATACTAGTATCGTCTGCATATTGCACTATAAAGGCAGAGGGAGAGGATGCAGCTATCTGATTTGTAAATATGGAGAATAGTAAAGGACCAAGTATGGAACATTGAGGGACTCCTATGGATACAGGTAGAAGGGAGGATAGTTGGTCCTGCCAAAGCACTGCTTGTTGCTGGCCAGATAAATAGCTGTTGAACCATGATATGGTGAGGGAGTTTATGTTGAGGGTAGATAGAGTTTTGAGAAGCATGCTGTGGTTGACCATATCAAAGGCTTTCAATAAGTCTAAGAATACAGAGGATACGAAAAGTCTGTTGTTTCTATGGGTGTTAGTATGTCACAGTAGTGCTGTTGTGGTACTAATGGGAGGGCCGAAAGCTGTGTTGAGATGCTGATATAAGGTAATTTTTTAGGAGGTATTGCATTAGTTGTGAATGTACTACTCTTTCTAGTATTTTTAATAAAGGTGATAAAATTGCGATTGAGTGGTAGTTTGTCAGCTCAGGGGAGTTGCTGCCTTTGTGGAGTGGAATAATATGAGATATTTTCCACAGGTTAGGTACTTTGCATTCAGATATGGATCTATTTATGAGGATAGACATGGGGTAGGATATGGTTTCAGTTGATAGTTGAAGGAAAATTTAGCGAGAAGTTTGTCAGCAGATAGCGTGGTAGGTTTTAGTTTTTTGAGGAATTTAGTAATAAGTTGTGTAGATGCTGGAGACAAGGAGAAGCGATAGGGAGTCTGTTGTGTAGTAGGGTTTGTACGGGTTGGAGAAAGTGTGGGGCTGCTGGTGCAATTTAGGGTGTTAGAAATAGGACTGTTTCAGTAAAGAATTTGTTGAATTGTGTGGGGGTGTCCTCTTTGTCAGTTGGTACTGTGGGTGTGGG